>NC_054833.1:66143473-66772588 GCF_018345385.1 Vulpes lagopus | reverse complement strand
TTAATGCAGTCATCTTGAAATTCCTGAAAGTCTGATAATCAAGGTTTTGAGTACATATTCCTCCTAACTATCTCTTTCTATAACCAAAGCTAGTACTTAAAAACATTTTACTAATAGAATGAAATCTAAATATACTCTCTATTTTCTGAAAGCAAAATCTACTCTTCCATTGATAGAGTTTTCTGTGCTTCTCAAAAAATGGGAAATTAAGAGTTAATATTATTTAACAATTTTTGTACCAGGCACTGACTTGTACTACTTGCTGCCCTCTGTCTCCAGAGACCAAGACCAACTACACAAACAGCTCTGAGGAGAATCAACATTTCAAATAGGGATTGTGAGATAAGTTTACTTTTGACTTTAAAGTTTTTTCCCCTCTCTTTCTATGCTGAATATCTTGAAGGAATGAGTTACACCTATATAAATAGGTAGTAAAATACACCCCACAGCACTCACATAGTCTACACATGAAATTTAGATTGCAATTTTTGGGGGGAGTAATCACACTCTATAATCAAAAATGTTAAAACTGTGTGTGCTATTTGCCCTAGTAATTCCAATGCTAAAAATTGAACCTAAAAATCCAAACTGTGCTCAGAACTTATGCATTATCTTCATTGCACTTTCCTATAATGGGGGGGGGGGGGGGAAAAAAAGAAACATCTTGTAACATGGGTTTAGTTAAATATTTCATGGTATGGTAGGACTATGTGAAAAATCACTGTAACAAAAAAGCAGCACATGAAGAACAGTCCATTTTGCCTCACCTCACTAAAATTAAGGACACTGAAAGCAAGGACTTTGTTTTACTCACTGCTTTACTCCTAGCCCTTAGAGCAATGCCTAGGTAGCCATTCAAAACCTTACAAAACAAATGAACTTCAGTAAAGTGTGTACAGAAAAGGTTTTAGCTAGAAACACAACAGCAGACTCACTGAAAACGTCCATTTACTTTACTGGAATTCAATTGTCCAGACTCAGAAAAACACAAAAAAGGAAATAACATAAATCATCACCCTAGTCTGCTTCGGCATGAGAATCTAAGGAGAAGCTCAGTTGGCTGCCCCCTCTGTGGATCTCAGATCACCTTGGCTTTCACACAGTGGATATCATGCTAGACAAGAGTAGAGTAGTTCTAGAATTTAAAACAGTATGGCCCCTAAATAATAAGCCAACTACTTACTTTGGTGGTCTGCCCCCCCAAATTTTTAAAAGAATTTCCAAGGGAAATGTTTCCTTAGAACAGAACTTCAGAACCTTGCCTTCCCACCTCCAAATAAAATGCAACTCTACTGTATGCCATGGTGGTAATCACATATATATCAGGGTGATGAATGTGTATCCTTTCTTCATTTTTATTTCTTTTCTAATACCTCTACAATTAGCAAATATTACTATTGCAGTAAGAAAAAAGCTCCATCTAATTTTTTAAATTAGCCCACAATAGTCCTTTCTACATTTATTACAGAAATGCTAGGAGGAAAGAAAAGAAGGAAAGAAGGAAAGAAGGAAAAGAAAGAAGGAAAAGAAAGAAAAGAAAGAAAAGAAAGAAAAGAAAGAAAAGAAAGAAAGAAAGAAAGAAAGAAAAGAAAGAAAGAAAGAAAGAAAGAAAGAAAGAAAGAAAGAAAGAAAGAAAGAAAGAAAGAAGCTAGATCTGGTATCAATATTTCTCTACTTAAAAAAAATATTTCTCTACTTCACTTAAAACAACACTACTCCCATAGTGTAACCGTAGCAGCACATATTACAGCACATTATTTTCTCCTATCCCTTTATGCTACTTTAATTTCTTAATTAATACACATGTAACTCAAGCCATATACCTTTCTAAGAAGAAGTCAATTTCCTATTTCTATTACAATTCACTTACATTTGTATGAAATTGCAAAGTTTTTTACTGACACGCAAATCAAATAATAATAATAATAATAATAATAATGTACCTGAACATCATAGAGTGCTACAATATTTTCATGTTGAAGTTCCTGTTAAGGAAATTGAGAATTTAAAATATTTGTAATCCCTCTAATAAATACATTTCAATGTGCAAATAAGTATTAAGTATACACACACATCCACATACCTATATACTCTTTCTATATACTACACTTCTATTACTGGATTAGAACAGTTCAGTCTACAAAAAAAAAAAAAAAAAAAAGAGGAAATGCGCCTGATCAAACTTTACTTGGGCCCTGAATGTCTTCTCACCACCATCATTTTTTAGATTCTTAACAAGGTGAGTGCTCTCATTGACAAAGTAAGTGTCACAGTTAGCATGCCCAGAGACGCTCTGGGAGTCTTTCAAATTCAATAAACAATTCTAACAGCAATAAACGCATAAAATTCTAAAGTGCTTTTAGAGAGCACATTATTTGCCTGCGAGAAAATGAAGCATAATTCTTAGCTCAAAGAGCTATAATTCTTACTGAAGAGCTCTCCACAGAGCAGTAGTTTCGATGAAAGCTGGTGTTAGGTGAGGGCTCTGTGTTCATATCAGCTTGGGGAGCATTGAGTTAACTACACCTAAATCAGTTCCTTCATTGCGCAATTTTTCAGATTTTCTTTACTGAGCAAAGTGCTTTGTGACTCTCCAAGAAGTATACGGTAAACAGGATTTTCCACATATATTTGACTAGGAGACCATTTTTTTTCCTCAAAGCACCTCACTTGAATAACACTGCTCATGAGTGATCCAAAAAGACCACTCCCAAGGTAATTTTTTTCGATTTACAAGGAAAAAAAAAATCCCATCTGCCCCAGTGCCCCTCAAACACTTAAGTGTAAAGTGAAAGGGACCTGGAGAAGAGCTAAATAATGAATCAGCAGGGCCTGCCTCTTCTCAAACAGTAACACAATAACCAGGGAAAAGAAGAAAGGAGAGGCTAAAATCAATCTTCACAGAATCTCTCTCAGTGCTGGCCACCAGCCACAAACATCTATTCTTAAAAATAGCTTCTGGGTACTCAAATGTCTCAAAAAACTGGGCATGCAAAAATGAGAGCAACAGGTGAAAATTCTCAAACTTGGCTCCAACGACCAAAATTACAAAAGATGTCATCATGTATTAATTTAAAATAAGTTTTAACCTAGTATGACACATCACATAAAGAAACATACCTTTAAGATTTTAATTTCCTTCCCAAGCAGTATTTGTGATTTTGACAAGTTCTTTTTATTAATACTTTTAATAGCTACTTCCCAATCAGTTTTCTGAAAAGGAAAATAGAGTGTTACTCCAGGATATTCTTTTATGGAAAAATAATCTATAAGCACAAAGGTGTTTTTAGCAAATTCATAAATACTGGGGGTGGTGGGTGGGGGATGGAAAAGAATCTGAATCTCCAACAACAGGAAAATGATTTCATAAACCACAAGCTAATGTCCTACAAGACAGCCACTAAAAACAGTAAATATGAAGACCATAGTAACTAGCAATAAAGTGAAACAAAGGACAAAGTTTGCAACCACTTCAAAGTTACGGAGGAATGTGGATAATACACTGGAAGGTGGCATTTGATAGCTTGGCAGGATTGAGCCCTGGTTTAATTATTTTTTGTTGAGTTCTAAGTTCTTCTCATAATAAACGAAAATCGTTTTCATTACTCTGATAAGCAAGCCAAACCAGCCCCTTGCCAACAACCAGGACTACCAAACGCTTCTGATTATTCCCACTCCCTGGGTGCTCTTCCAAATTCTTTCGATTCTAGAAGCTCGTGGGACCCTGTGTGCGGAGCTGCAAGAGCTTAAGACATTCCTGAACCTGCATTCGTGTTTACTTGGACTGGAAAACCACGCGTCCACCCGTGTCTACCACCCGCCCACCCAGCTCCAGGAAGGGGGGAAGGCAGGGGGTACCAGGCTCGTCCGGGGCGCGGAGGAACCAGTGCTGGGAAATGCGACACCCCGGAGTTTGAGAAAAGTCTCGGGCTCACGGGAAACCAGCCCGTTTTCCGCTGGGTCTGCAGTTGTCGACCTCAGAAGGGAGGGCGAGCCTGGGCCGCCCAGGGCGTGCCCCCGCCCCGGCCCCGGCCCCGGCCCCGGCCCGGCCCGGCCCGGCCCGGCCCGGCCCCGAGCTGGGCAGGGCACCGCGCGGCCCTTGAGGACTCGGATCCTGGGCACATGCGGGTGGGAAGGCAGGGCCGGGCGGGCCGCGGGGCCGAGCCCCTGGGAGCACCCCGGTTACCAGGCGCTGTGCGAGGAGGAAATCAGAGGCCGAGCGGCGCGTCGGTAGGTGGAGCGCTGCCTAGCGGCTTCGGCCTCCAAACAGTCCTCGCCCGACCAAAACAAACCCGCGACGCTGACAGCGCGCACAATGGCAGGCCTCGGGCGGGGGGCCTGGGCGCCCGCGGCGTCGCCGAGCCTCAGGGCACCCGGTGCCCGCCGCGGCCCGCAGACCCCGGCCTCGCCCCGGCCGGCGGGGCTCACCTGGCGGTGCCGCCCCCGGAAGACCACGGCGAAGGCCCCGTGTCCCACGAGGTCCCTCTTGCTGTACTCGAAGTCGCCCACCACCTCCATGGCCGCGCCCCCGGGGCATGCAGCGGGGCGGGCGGGCGGGCGGGCGGCGCGGCGAGGCGGGCCGGGATCAGCACCGCGGGCCCGCCGGTCCGGAGCGCGCCCGCGGGCCGCCGGACTGGGGCAGCCGCGGCCCCCGCGCCGGGCGGGCGCTCATGCCGAGAGAGGCCGGGACGGAAACGGGGGGGGCCGCCGCGCGGGGCCGGGGGTCAGCGAGGCCCGGCCCGGCCCCGGCCGCTCATGACCCGGCCCGCAGGCTCCCTTTGGCGAAGCGGCCTCAGCGCTGCCCGGCCAGGGGCGCCGCGGCCGTCACTGGGCGCCCCCGGAGCCGCACACGCGCCCGGGAGAGGTGCGGGGCCCGGCCCTCCCCATGCCCGGCTCGTCCGGCCGCGTCGGCGCCCTCCGCCCGGGGTGCTGCTGCGGTGGCGGCCGCCGCCCTAGGACCAGCACCAGCACCAGCACCAGCACCAGCACCAGCACCAGCACCAGCACCGTCCCTGCGCGCCTCCCGGCCTCCGGCGGCGCCCAACGCAAAGCGCGCGCGCCGGCCGCTCCCGAGCCGACTGCTGGCCCTCCGCGACGTCAGCACGTCTTGTAGGCCGCAGCGCACGCCGAGGCCCGCTCCCTCCGCCAGGAAAATGAGTGCGCGCGCGCTCCCGGAGGGCGGCCCCGCAGTCGGAGCGCGGCCCCAGTGCCTCGCCCAGGCGGGGACCCGGGATGCGAACCGCGGGCGCCGCCGCTCCTTCGTTACCCGCCGCAGCCTTCGCGCTGGGCCTGGGAGAGCAGATTCGAGCCTGCCACGCCCCGGGCCGGAGCCCACTGGGAGGCGGGGAAGCGGGGTCTTGACCTCCTAGCTGCAGGAGGGACGGACGGGGCATCCCTTGTGCAGTGTAGACCCCAGGGGACCGCTCAGGGCAAAGGAGCCCAACCTTCCCCGTGACCTCCAGAACCAGAGGTCATGCTGCCCACCACCTGCCGGTCTTCCCCGGACCCTTCTGGGTTTACTTCCCAAGGTGCCTGATGTGGGACTCGATCCCAGCACTCCAGGATCGCGCCCTGGGCCAAAGGCAGGCGCTAAACCGCTGCGCCACCCAGGGATCTCTCCGCCCCCGTGCAGACAGTATTGAATACATTTTCCACGGCTCTAATGAGAACCCCTGCTTCCCAACCAGCAGGTATCCTGCCACTTTGACCTCAAGCTTACCTTAGGATGGCTTTAGAGCAGCTTGCTTTTCCACCTGATTACTGAAGTTCAAGTGGCAAGGAACTTTTCTGACAACTTTCCCTCAAGAAAGTGTCTTACAAACCCATTTTATAAACAACAAACTTGAAAATATCATAGAAAACTCAGGTATACGGCTATGTTCTGTTGTCTAGCGTATTTGCTCTCAGGTTATCCCTTAGCACCAGAATTACATTTCCCACTCCACATCCATCCCTGACCTGAAGGCGGCAGAGAGACCCTAAGAACCTCTGGTTGGAATTTGCAGAGGAAGCCCCTCCCTTCCTCACACCTTCACAATGTAGGGTCTTGGATCTCTGCTCCCACTTCTGTGCACACCTGCATCATTCTATCCCTACCTCAAAATCTAGCCCAAGTGAGTGTTAGACACTGGAAATCTGGAGCCTTCAAAAACAAAAAGCAAATGAAGCCAAGTATGCACAAAGACACACAAATTCATCTGGAGGTGATTCCCTGTTTGAAAGCTTTTTTATTGGAAATCTTTTTTTTTTTTTTTTGGAAATCTTTAAATATGAATGTTTCAGGGGATCCCTGGGTGGCTCAGCGGTTTAGCGCCTGCCTTCCACCCACAGCGTGATCCCGGAGTCTCGGGATTGAGTCCTGTATCGGGCTCCCTGCATGGAGCCTGCTTCTCCCTCTGCCTGTGTCTCTGCCTCTCTCTCTCTCTCATGAATAAATAAATAAAATCTTTAAAAATAAATAAATATGGATACTTTAAAAGAATATAGGATTTTTTTTAAATTTTAAAGGTTTTATTGATTGATTGATTTGACACAGAGAGAGAGCACAAGCAGGGGGAGTGGCAGGAAGAGGAAGAAGCAGGCTCCCCACTGGAGGAGCAGGGAGCCCCTCATAGCGCTGGATTCCAGGACCCTGAGATCATGACTAAGCCCAAGTCAAAGGTAATCTACTGGGCTACTCAGATGCCCCAGAATATAGGATTTAATGTGCCAAATCCTTCCCTCCTCTGCCCATAAAATAGCTCTTCAGGAATATGTGTCTTATGGACTGTCAGACTCTGAACAAGTTACTTAACCTCCCATGCCTCAGTTTCCTCATCTGTAAAACAAAGACAGCAACAGCAACTGCCTTATCAGATCGATTAGTGAGATAAACATGTGAAGTGCTTAACCAGTGGCTGGCTTGTACAAAGAACTATTTAAGGAATTATCACATAAGTAAAATTAAATCAAAGTTGGTTTTAGGCAATACTTCCCCAATCCCCCCCCCCCAAAAAAAATACTTCCCAATCTCACACATGTGCCCTCATGGATGGTTCCCCTTCCCTCCTCTGTCTACTCCCCCAGTTGGTTGTTCTGTGAACAGAATCAAAGCTTTTCAGCTCCAGGGATGGACCATCTATACCCATGTAAAGGTGGTTTATCTGACACATGTCTGGAGAATTCTTCCCATCAAGTTTCCCTGCAGAAACAATTAGTATACATTTTTTGGATAGCAGGGAGCAGTGGGGAAGAGGCTAACATACCCAGGCTAGGTCTGGCACCCCTTCCCACATGGTACTTGGCAGCCAACATTTCAGGGCACCCTCCCAGGCTGCCCAGAGCACAAGGGGCACCCTCCCAAGTTGCCTGGAAGCAGCTGAAGATGCTGCCTTCAGGGTCTGTCTGCTGACATGCCTCTCTGGGCATTAGTACCATCTGCAAGCAGCACTCTGACCTTCCTGCTGGTCATCTCACTGTCCTGATGAGGACCGGTATATGCTTTGTCATCTAAGCCAATGCATATTTTACATATCTCTGTGTCTCAGACCTTTCATCATGAGACATAATTCCTAAACCCAACCCTGTTCACAATATCACATCTGCTAGGAATTGAAGCTCATCATAATTAATATATACTTTGAGCTGTTTATATTTAATGTCATTAACATTACATCCCCACACTAGGATACTGTGAAGGTATTTTTAAGAAGCCATCAGATAGGTACCTTGGTGGCTCAATGATTGAGTGTCTGCCTTTGGCTCAGGTCAGGATCTCAGGGTCCTGGGATGGAGTCCCACATCTGGCTCCCTGTGGGGAGCCTGCTTCTCCCTCTGCCTATGGCTCTGCCTATGGCTCTGTCTCTCTTCCCGTGTCTTTCCTGAGTAAATAAAATCTTTAAAAAAAAAAAAAAAGGAGGGGGGGGAGAGAAAAAGAAGAAGAAGAAGAAGAAGAAGAAGAAGAAGAAGAAGAAGAAGAAGAAGAAGAAGAAGAAGAAGAAGAAGACGCCATCAGATGCATGGGCCCCATAACACATCATCGCTTCAAAACCTAAAGCATGCAGCTTACACTGTAAGGATCTCTGACCTCAAGGCTTATGATGGGATCAGGGGAGCTTTGTTAAGGGAATGTTTAGTTATGGAATGCCTGGGTGGCTCAGGTCCTGATCCTGGGGTCCTGGGATCAAGTCCTGCACTGGCTCCCCACAGAGAACCTGCCTCTCCCTCTGCCTGTGTCTCTGCCTTTCTGTGTGTGTCTCTCATGAATAAATAAACAAAACCTTAAAAGGGGGAGGGGGAATGTTTAGTTAGGACTATGTCGGTAAGCACATAACAAACGCTGACTATGTGAAAGCAAAAAAAAACCAAAAAAACAAAAAAAAAAAGAAGGAATGTAGGTAAGGATACAGGTGTGCCTCTCAGGGTCTGCAGACAGGTCCTCAAATCCAAACTACCAGGAAGACGAGAGAGTCAAGGAGGACTGCTTTGCTTCTTGCTTCTTTAACTCCATGCTCCTTTGACATGGCAGTAGGGCTTATGCACTAATAGCCAGGGTCTCAAACCCAAATTCTTAAGGAAGGATTCTGATTGGCCGAACCTAGGTGAGGTGCACTGAACAATCCTCTTAAGCCAGGGAGTGGAGTTGAGGGAGGCAAGTCAAGTTGTGTAACCAGGACAGCTCCCAATTCAAGACTACAGGTGCAAGAGTGGGGACAGGGGAGGAGATTCCCCCAGAAGCAGAGGCTGGATGGACAACCCAGGAAGAATTTACCATTGGTCAAATTCAGGCTTTCTTCAGGAATGGAGGCAAGGGGGAGTTTTAGTTTGCTTCTGAAATGACTCAGTGTGGCCAGTCTGATCCACTTTCATGGGTCTTAAATTGTCCAATTAACTCTGTATGTGTGCATACATGTAAACATGCCTACTGATAAACTATTGAAATGTGTCAGTACTAGTTAGTAAAGTGGATAACAGTGACTACAATGAGAGATAAAATTAATTACTCACATAAATTCTAATATAAACATTATCAGCCAAATGCTATAGGATGTCATGGTGAGAAAAGGGCCTCTTGGAAAAGTGAACATGAGGAACATTCATAGCCCAGTCTCCTCCGCAGGGAGGCACTCAGCATTTTGGAGAATCGCTCATTTACCATTCTCTTCAAATCACATCGTTGCTTCTATTTTGGTTCTATTGTTTCTACTTTGATCCTGCTGCTGATGCTTTGAAATTCCAGTGAATGGTTAGTATGCAGAGCTTTGATATTTATACATGCCTGAATTTATAATTAACTATGGAAAATAAGCACCTAAAATGAAGAGACAACAAGATTTGGATATATTTCTTAAAGCTTTTAGGAAATATCAGCCACAATTATTCTGAATCATAAACATACATCTTCTGAAACTTAACCAAAAATAGACTCCAGTCCAGGAATTTTCTGGTACTCTGATAATATGACAACAGAAAGGAGCATCTTTCCATATTATACAAGAACTGGCATAAAATTTGCATTTCTAAAATGGAAAAGAGTTTGATTATTTCAACCAAGATCACAAATAGCTTATTTTTGTTATTGTCGTAACTGTTAGACCCAAACAGTGCTCACAAATTGAATCATTCGGTTAAAACTGCTAAACACATATTTCATAGGAATGGCCATAATATTCTGTTAATGCTAACGGGTGAAATAAAGAATATTTGCAAACATCACTGACATAAACTGCAAGGAACATTTGAGTCAGTTTTCCAAATAAAGCATCTGAAATATTAAAACTCCTAAAAGAAATATTTTATTGATGTGATGATAAAATAAAAAATTTTAAATTTTAAACAAATCTTGAACTGGGGGTGCCTGGGTGACTCGGTTGGGCGTCCAACTGTTGATTTCAGCTCAGGTCGGTGGTAAGATCGGGCCCTCCATGCTGAGCATGGAGCCTGCTTGGGATTCTCTCTCTCTCTCTCTCTCTTTCTTTCTCTCTGCATCCCCCAACTCCACGTGTGCTCTCTCATTCTCTCTCTCTCTCAAAAAAAAAAAAAAATACTTAAACAGAATTCTAAAGTTCTAAAAAACTTTAAGTTCTAAAAAATAGTTCTAAAAAAGAAGTTCTAAAAAAAGTTCTAAAAAAGTTCTAAAATAAGTTCTAAAAAAATAGATCTTCAGCCATGATGGATTTACTAGAACTTCAGAAAAGAATGACAATAGAAATGTATCCTTCTGATCTAGATATTTGCTCCCTCTGGTGAAACACATACGTGCTGAAATGAGAAAACACTGTCCAAGGTGGGTTCTCCAGAAACAGGCGCTGTCCTGGAGTTGGGGTGCAAGATGATGATTAGAAATCAACACAGGTGGCAGGAGAGGGAGGAAGCAAAATTGGCAGAGAGAACTGGGTTGCAGGCTTGACCAAGCCTATGCCACCCCAGTGGGAATCTCTAGAGCAAAGGCTCAGAGTTGATTCACATTGAGCCAGAATGTCCCAGCTCACTCCTCACCTGATGGGGCTCCACTGGAGGTCTGACCCTGTAGGTGCTAGGCTGCTGTCAGGCTGAGGCTGGAACAGGAACAAAGATCTGGAGGCTGACCATATTTCCCCAACCCACAGAGGTCTGGCCAGCATATCTCCAAGTCAACTACAGTGTTTTGGAAAAATTATGGGTCAGGCTGTAAAAATTTCTGTCATTGTCAATGACGGGTCTATTGTTTCCCATACAAGTATTTTTGCTTTGCTTTGTTTTGTTTGTTTGTTTGTTTGTTTGTTTTAAAGAAAAACAGTTTATTTCGAAAACTTTCAGACTGCTGCTGGGCTCCATTCATCCATCTGTTCTTTTGTCCAAAAGTATCAGGCTGCGTGGTGCCTGGCTGCCTCAGTCAGAGGAATATGTGACTTTTGATCTTGAGATTGTGAGTTCGAGCCCCACCTTGGGTGCAGAGATTACTAAAACAAATAAATAAACTAAAAAAAAAAAAAAAATCACCAGGTTGCTAGAGTGGGCCCAGAAAGTACTCCCTTGCTGAGCTCTGAAGCCGAACTCCAAAGCTCAGAAGGCTGATTCCAAAGCAACTCATAGGTCAAAGTGCAGATGGAACAGTCAGCTATTATTTCCTGAGGTCTTAAGCCTTATCCCTGAGCTTGGGTGGGATGAAGAGTTTGGACGGAAGTTGGAGGGAGAAGAACTCAAGCTCACAACCTAGCAAGGTCTTAGACTTCCACAGGGAACCCAGGGCTAGAGGCTGAAATTCAGGAAGGAGGTGCTCCTGGGAGGTTCCAAATTCTGGGCAGGAGTCTAGAGCTGGCCAGGGTGGGGGGAGGGGAGGGGGCAGGGAGAAGAGGAGGTACCACAGCTACTTCCATTCACATCTGCAATTAATCTCACTTCCCTCTGCATGTTCACCTCACGTTCCTGACTCAGCAGGAATGTTGCCTCTCTAAGGCTAAGTTGGTTCTCCTGCTGGGTCCTCTTTCTTCACAAATCCACCTGCCCACTGTCAACCATTGTGTAGCCTCTCCAGTCACACCTACTCATCCTCCCTCTTCACCCAAGAGGTGCTGTGTTGGGAAACTGGCCTCATCACTCAGTCAGTAACTGAGGCTCAAGTGGATGTGCTGAACCAGGTCTCATTACCCCAAGACCAAGGACGGTATGGCTCTTCATCCCCTGGTGGGAGCGGGACGGGGAGTGGGGCTGAGGGAAAAGGTAGCGTAACTGATCCAGAGGTCCATAACCCTCCGAAAAACTCCTACAAACAAATCTCAAAACAACTAGCAAACAAAGGCCCAAACCATTTCCTTCTCCCCACAGTGAGCCAGCCATCCTGCACCAGCCATATCCTCCTTGCTGTTTGCCTCATCCTCATCCAGCTCTCTGGCTGTCCTAAGTGTGGGGGCTCTGGCCCTGCACTTGCTTTGGGTGATGGGGGAGGCCATCTCCCTCAAAGCTGCCCTACCTGTTCTGGAAGTGGTGGATCATGGTCTGTAGCTGCTGGCTCACCTGGAGCAGACTCCCATCCTCCTGAGCACATCAGACGCGTTGGTCACCAGCTGGCCCAAAGGATTCCACCTTATCCAGCTCCTGATCCACATCTGGCTGGTAGGCAAAGGTTGAGACAGTGAGCCCTTTATTCACAAAGTGCACGCGGCTCCATTGTACCTGAAGCCATTTGGCCTTCTCCTAGCCACACTCCTTCTGAGGTCATTCTCTGTAGGCATCTACAAGGCTAGCCGGTGACCCTTGATGCACTCACACATCTCCCCTAGGCCTGCCATCATCTGGCTGTGGATCTGACCTATGAGTATTTTAATATTACACTTACAACACAAAATTGAAGACTTGGAAGATTGTTAACTCCTTCTTAGTGGATGAAGTAGTGCTAACAGGAATAGCATTGAAAACCAAATCATATATTAAATTTGATGGTCAGTGCTCCAGAAAAAAATGGTTTCAATGAGAAATACTCGTGGGAAACCTCATTAGATTTTGTACATGTGGTGCTAGTGTAATGGTAGGGAGAAAGTCTAGCATTTCAAAGTTTTAGAAAACATTCAGATGTTCCCATTTGATGCTTAGTCACTGTGTTTAGTCATCTCTGGATGTGGTAAGATATTCACAGATCAGGACGCCTGGGTTCTCAGCGGTTGAGTGTCTGCCTTCGGCTCAGCGCGTGATCCCAGAGTCCCAGGATCAAGTCCCACATCGGGCTCCCCTTGAGAAGCCTGCTTCTCCCTCTGCTTATGTCTCCGCCTCTCTCTTTGTGTCTCTCATGAATAAATAAAAATCTTTAAAAAAGAATTTGAAGATCAAGTAATTCACTTTAAATCTTCCCTTGATAAATGTTATATTTACTACCCTGTGTCACATAGACAGCAGGGAGAATGAAATAAAATATTTGAGAGCAGGATTGAAATAATGACAGATGGATAAAGACTTGGATCTTGACAGGCAGCCTGTTATCCTAGAATGACAAAGCAATTAAAGAATTGTATTAATCTGGCTTGCTCAGTCTGCGGAGCATGCTGGACTCTTGATCTCAGGGTCATGAGTTTGAGCCTCACACTGGGGGTAGAGATTACTAAAAAAAATTCTATCAATCCTGCTCTATAGAATTTAATAAAAATTGCAAAATGGGAGTGGCTAAATAAATAATAAATACACAGAAAAGCTTATGAGTTTGAGTTTAATAAGCAGTATTACATACTGTCAACTATCTGTTACAGTAGAACAGTGTGTACTTTACAAGATATTGTTGAAGCTGATGGATCAATCCAATGATCCTCAGAGTGTGGATTCCTGAAGATTTCAGGCACTTTTAGGGGTTCCATGAGGTCAGATCATGACGTCTCCTGTGTTTTTCATAAAAATGTGAATTGCCCTTTTCATTGTATTAATTCTGGCACTAATGGTACAAACACCACTTCTCTCACTAAATCTGTTTTGGAAAGTATAATTATTTTTCATTACAATATGTTATTTGTGTCCACTTATAATGGGCTTATTATTGTTGTTTTTAAATAAATTAAGAATAAATCTATTTTGCATTTCTTGGTTTTAATTTTTTAAGATTTTATTTACTTATTTGACAGAGAGAGAGTGAGAGAGAGAGAGAGAGCACAAGCAGGGGGAGCAGCAGAGGGAGAGGGAAAAGCAGGCTCTCTGCTGAGCAGGGAGCCTGATGTGGGGCTCAATCCTAGAACTCTGGGATCAAGAGCCAAGCCAAAGACACATGCTTAACCAACTGAGCCACCTAGGCACCTCCTTAGTTTTAATTTTTAATACAGTAAATATGTTGGGTCTTGAAGCTAAACAATTTGAGAACTGCTGGGTTAATTAAGCACATGATTAAATAATTAAAACTAAGGATGGAAAACTATGACAAAGAAGTGGGTGAAAGAAATAAGGAGATATGCTATATTATTAGACATAAAAAGGGGCGCCTGGGTGGCTCGGTTAAGTGGATGACTCTTGATTTTGGCTCAGGTCATGATCTCAGGGTCATGAGATTGAGCCTCACATCAGGTTCTGTGCTGGGCATGGAGCCTGCTTAAGATTCTCTCTCCCTCTGCCCCTCCCCAGCTCTCTCTCTCCCTCTAAAAAAAAGAAAGAAAGAAAACAAAGTATCAATCCCAAGGGAAAATCTTGGTTGTTTAATTACATAATAAGGAAATAATGACACAAGTGACAATTACAGTAAATTTCTAAATCTTTTCATTAAATGCTGAAACTTATTCAAATGATGTTTTGGCCTCATGGATTAAGGATAAACAAAAAGTCATAAAATTATATCAACTGATTCAATAAGACATACTGATAATCTTTTTTTTTTTTTTAGATTTTATTTATTTATTCATGAGAGACACACACAGAGAGAGAGAGGCAGAGACCCAGGCAGAGGGGAAGCAGGCTCCATGCAGGGAGCCCAACGTGGGACTTGATCCCAAGTCTCCAGGATCACACCCTGGCCTGAAGATGGTGCTAAACCACTGAGCCACCCAAGCTGCCCTGATAATCTTATATATACTTGATAATAAACATGTCAATATATATTTTTTAAATCTCTGGAGTTCTTACAAGGATCAAGAAAGGATTCTGAGTCATGAACAACATGGTTAATATTAAGAGATGTTTGCTACTTATTAAGAATATTGAAATTATTCCCAAATTAAGAATGCTGAAATAGTTTATGACTTTCAATTTAATGGAGAATTCATAAGGAGGGTTTGCTATATTCCCTATGGTTTAAATCATGGTCCAGACAGAGCCCTCATTTAACTAATGACAGTGAACCACATCAGAAAAATGATCACCCTAAAATTTCAAAACATTCACAAATCACTCACAAATTATCAAAGTAATGTAATAAATGATGCTACATCTTTATGTACGGTAAGAAGCTTTATGGTGTATTGTTTAGTTTACTCAGATAATAAAGTGGAATGTTCAAAATTATTAATATACTTGTACATTAATATATAATATTGATTATATTAGATATTGTTAGATATTTTTAACATCACCCTGAATACAAAAAAAATTGGGTCCCTGTCCTCAGTAGCCTCCAAAGGATGAATAAAAACTGTTTCAGTAATCTATCATCATGTTGTAACACTTAGTTGCTTTAAAACAAGAAACTTTTTTTTTTTTTTTTAATTCCTCAGCATTCGATCTGTGGGGTCAGGAATTTGGATGGCGCACATCAGGAATGGCTCATCTCTTCCCCACATGGTATTGGCTGTGGTGGCTCCACTGGGGCTGGATCCTCTTCTGAAATGTCCGATGCCTCTCCTGGGTCGTGGCTTGACCAGCTGGGGTCTGCTGGGAGCACCGAGTCTTCTTGTCGGGTGGACTGGATTCATTCAGACACCCTCTCAAGCCTGCTACCCAGTCACTACCCCCAAAAGGGTAACACTATCCCAACTTGTGGATTTAGCTTTATCTGCTTGTGTGTGGCACTTGTGTTCTGAATTATGTATATGAGAATCATCCAAGCTGTCATTAGTTCATGCCCATTGGTTTTCAATACTGCATGGTATAAAGAAACCCTAACTTGTGTATCCATTCTGCTATTGATAACCACTTAAGTAATGTCCAGGTTATGTCTATTACAAATAGTGCTGCTATGAGCACTCTAGGACATGCATTTTGCTGACTATATGTATACATGTCTGTCTGGCATATCCCCAGCAGTGGAGTTGCTGGGTCATAGCACACACACTCCATGCTGATAGATGGTAACAAAGTATATTCCAAAGTATATTCCAAGATACACCTCCACCAGTGAAGTATGAGAGTTCTGGTTGCCTTATTCTCACCAATACCTAGTAGTGTCAGTTTTTTTGTCATTTGGTGGGTATGGCTTGTCATTTGGTGGGTGTGACTTAACCTCCTCTTCCTGAAAAGTTGTGATCTGCATTAGATGGCCAAAGGAAATCCCACGGGGCTGGTGTCAGGTGCAGAGGAGCAGTCCCCTTGCCTCACCCACAGGGATTGAAATTTCTTTTCTTTTCTTTTTTTAAAAAGATTTTATTTATTTATTCATGAGAGACACAGGGAGAGAAAGAAGCAGAGGGAGAGGTAGGCTCCATGCAAGGAGCCTGACATGGGACTTGATCCTAGGGCTCCAGGATCATGCCCTGGGCCGAAGACAGGCACCAACCCACTGAGCCACCCAGGGATCCCCAGATTGAAATTTCTTGACAATTGGTTGGACAGATGATGATCTGAAAATCAGTGGAAGTTAATTTGGGGATGTGGGTGATGGTTTTGTTCTATTGGTTCCCTCAGAGTCTTGTGGTATCCCCAGACCCTGAATCAGGAGACCAGAATCCACAGTGTGATTCCTTCCTGCTCTGTTTCCCCTCGCCCTTGTCATCACACACTCCAAATTCAGCTCTAGACACTTTACATACTAGTCATGTCCCACACATCAGCCCCTCCATACCTCTGAGACATGGCTGCTGTTGTAATCCTTCTGCCTGGTGTGACTTTATTCTCAACCCAAACCTTTGTCCTTTTATTTATTTATTCACGAGACATACTGAGAGAGGCAGAGACACAGGCAAAGGGAGAAGCAGGCTCCCTGCGGGGAGCCCGATGCAGGACTCAATCCCGGGACCCTGGGATCACGACCTGAGCCAAAGGCAGACACTCAACCACTGAGCCACCCAGGTGCTCCAACCTTTCTCCTTCTTAAAAGCCCAAATCTGGGACACCTGGGTGGCTCAGTGGTTGAGCGTCTGCCTTTGGCTCAGGTCATGATCCTGAAGTCTCGCATCAAGTCTCTTGATCCTGCATCAGGCTCCCCGCAAGGAGCCTGCTTCTCCCTCTGCCTGTGTTTCTGCCTCTCTCTGTCTCTGTCTCTCATGAATAAATAATTAAAATCTTTTTTTTTTTAAAGGCCCAACTCAAATATCACCTTTTGGCAAAGTTCTCCCACATTCCCCAGTCCTTCCTTAATCTCCTCACTGCAAGCTATCTGTGTCTTACATCAGAGTCTTTGCATCTGCTATTCCCTTAGCCTGGAACTCTTCCACATGGCCAGCCCCTCACCTCCTTCTCCTCTGTTTTACCCATTTCTTTCCCTGATGTCTGTCTGTTCCCATTAGAAAAGAGGCTCTGTGGGGGCAAGGATTTGGGTCTGTTTCATTTATTGCTCCAGTCCCCATGCCTAGAAAAGTGCCTGACCCATAATAAAGGCTCAGTTTGCTGAATAAATAAATTTTGTCGGGCAGCCAGGGTGGCTCAGTGGCTTAGTGCCACCTTCAGTCCAGGGTGTGGTCCTGGGGACCCGGGATAGAGTCCCAAGTCAGGCTCCCTGCATGGAATGGAGCCTGATTCTCCCTCTGCCTGTGTCTGTGCCTCTCTCTCTTTCTCTGTGTCTTTCATGAATAAATAAATAAAATCTTTAAAAAATAAAAAAAAAATTTGTCTTTTGATTTACCTGTCATGCAGTAACTGAAGCCTCCCACAAGCTAGGGAGAGCTGTCGAAAGCAGACCTAGAATAAGAAGCAGCTAATCTGAGGCACCTGGGTAGCTCAGCCGGTTAAGCATCTGCCTTAGGCTCAGATCTTGATCCTAGGGTCCCAGGATCAAGCCTTGTGTCGGGCTCCCTGCTCATCAGTAAGTCTGCTTCTCTCTCTCTCTCTGCCTCCCACTTGTGCCTGCTCTCTCTCTCTCTCAAATAAATACAATCTTAAAAAAAAAAGAATCATCTTACAACATGTGGCTCACTGATACACATCTGAGAGGTATAGAAAACAGCATTCCCACAGGGTCTCATGACTAATGTTTTACTAGCTAGTAAAGGGCAACCTTGTCTTGACAATAGCCGGGGCCTCCGAGGTCCTGTAAACCTCACTTTCAACGTACTCAAATTCCGAAGACCTTTTTTTTTTTTAAGATTTTATTTATTCATGAGAGACACAGAGAGAGGCAGAGGCACAGGCAGAGGGAGAATCAGGCTCTCTGTGGGGAGCCTGATGAGGGACTCGATCCTAGGACCCTGGGGTCATGACCTGAGCCGAAGGCAGATGCTCAACCACTGAGCCACCCATGCACCCTCCACAAAGACTTTCTTATCCCAACCTCCTAACTAATCAGTCACTCCTCACAAGCACAAGTGCACTTCTTTCTGCCCACTGGTCCCATCCCCAGGCTTTAATAAAAGCACTTTTTTGCTCACTGTGAAACTTTCTCAAGAATTCTCTCTTGACCATCAGGCTCAACGACCCACATCATCGTGGATGCACCAGAAGACATTCGATCACCCTCTGTTGTTGGACATTCACTGTTTCCTGTTGTATGTGTGTGTACATATATTTGCCACTATAAACTATGCTACATTTTATCTATATATTATGTATTAGGGCTCTTACTACTTGGAAAAGATTGCCAGGAATGGGATTGCTAGGACTAAGGACATATGAACTTTTAACTGTAATGGATTTTTCCAGATTGTTTTCCTAAAATGCTACCACAGTTCTCATTTCTACTTCTTTGATGTTTTCCACTCTTGTGGCAAAAAAAAATGTTCCATTTTTCTCTAATGTGATTTTTTCCTAGAAACTAAGGAGTTGTGATCCCTGGGTGGCTCAGCGGTTTAGCACCTGCCTTCGGCCCAGGGCCTGATCCTGGAGACCCGGGATCGAGTCCCACATCGGGCTCCCTGCGTGGAGCCTGCTTCTCCCTCTGTCTGTCTCTCTCCCTCTGTGTGTGTCTCTCATGAATAAATAAATCTTAAAAAAAAAAAAAAAAAGAAAGTAAGGAGTCTGCACATGTTTTCATATACTTGTAGGCCATTTGGATTTGGGTTTTTTTTGGTGATTTAATATCTGGCAACATGTTGGAGCTCTTCAAAGAACTGTATGATACACACACACACACACACACACACGCACAGACTTTGTCATTTGCCTTGAAAATACTGTTTTTCCAAACCTATAATTTATGTATTGGCTTAGCTTATGGTGTTCCTCAAAACAGATTTTTAATTTTTAAACATGTATTCCCCGCCCCCCCATCTTCTGGGTTTCTTATGTGAGTTGGGAGGCATTTCTTTTCTTTGTTTTTTACATTTGATTTTTTAATCTATCTGAAACTTACCTTTTCCTAAGGTGTAAAACAAAAATTTAACAACTTGCTCTTATTAAATGAGACATCTTAGGGCATCTGGGTGGGATCAAGTCCCACATTGGGCTCCCCACAGGGAGCCTGCTTCTCCCTCTTCCTGTGTCTCTGCCTCTCTCTGTGTGTCTCTCTGAATAAATAAATAAAATCTTTTAAAAAAATTAATGGGACATCTGTTTTGTGATGTCTCTCATCCCTTCTGCTTCCATCTACTGTGTTGGGCCGTAGGATGACCATGATGGAAGTGTTACATAGCCGACGTTTTGTAGGATGGCTACACAGATGGTTGGCTCTAAGAGTCAAAGTTCAAAATCAGCACAATGGCTCACAGCAGAGTTCATGCAAGATGTCTTAGGGCACCTGGCTGCCTCAGTGGGTAGAGCATACATCTTTTGATCTCGAGGTTGTGAGTTTGAGCCCCATGTTGGGTGTGGAGATTACTTAAAAAAACAAATCTTAAAGAAAATACCTTAGAGAACAAATATGATTTCCAAGATCATGAAGTTGAACAAAGTCCGTGCCAATCAGAAAGGGGCTCATAACCTTTGAAGATTAAAAAGGTGGAATCAAGGGGATATTGGTTGAAATTTTAGTTGTCTTGATGTTATTGTCTCCAATGCCATCACCCTGTATCAGCAGATGACCTTGGCTCCAATTCCAGCTCACTCAGTACCCCTGAAGCTCTGGCTTCCCATTTGGCTTTGTGGTGGTGAGGCATGTCATGATCTCTGGACACAAGCATTCTAGCCCACTGGACAGTTCACATATTCATTCATTCAACAAGTACTAATGAGTGAACAAAACTGACAAAGTGTCTACCCTTAGGAAGCTTATTCTCTGGTGGGGGAAATAGACCATAAATAGAATAAATAAAATAGGATGTTAGCTAGTGATAGGTACTAAGGAGAAAACAAAATCTAGGAAGGGAGATAGGGAATACAGAGAGAGGGATACAGTTTTTAAAAAGACTATCAGGAATGGTTCCACTGAGAATGTGACATTTGAGTAAAGACATGAAGGAAAGAGGGCGTGATCTATTCAGATATTTAGATGGAGAGCATTCCAAGCAGAAGGAATCCCAAGTGCAAAAGCCCGGAGGAAGGAGCGTGTCTGTAGCTCAGAGTGTCTGGAGCTGGTGAACCAAGGGGAAGGTTATTGGAGATGACGTCACAGAGAAAAACAGACCAGATGCTGCAGGGTCTAATGGATCATTATAAGGACTCTGACTTTTCCCTGGGTCAGATCAGAAGCCTTTGTACAGTTCTTAACAAAACAACAACATCATCACAGTAAAATTGAGCAGAAAGTTGTCCCCACCACTAGAAGAATGGGTAATTAATGACCTGATAACAAAGGTGTTAACTAATACTACAGTGGGGCAGCCCCAGTGGCGCAGCAGTTTGGCGCCGCCTGCAGCCTGGGGTGTGATCCTGGAGACCCAGGATCGAGTCTCACATCGGGTTCCCTGCATGGAGCCTGCTTCTCCCTCTGCCTGTGTCTCTGCCCCTCTCTCTTTCTGTGTCTATGAATAAATAAATAAAATCTTTTAAAAAAAACTAATACTACGTAATATAAATGTATCAAATCTATATGCTGTGCCCCTTAAACTTACACAATGTTATATGCCAAGTATATATCTCAATTTTAAAAATGGTGCAGAATGTACAGAGATTTTGCACATGCACCCCATTCTCACACGCGCATATTGTCCCCAACTGTCCTCATCCAGCACCAGAGTAGGGCATTTGTTACAACTGACAAACCTGTATTGCCACACCATTATTACTCAGAGCCCATAGTTTACATTAGGGTTCACTTTTGGTGTTGCACATTCTATGGGTTTGGACAAACATCAAAGATGAGAAAAGTTCCCCTCTATTCCTGGTTTGCACAAATGGGTGTTGGATCTTACCAAATGCTCTTTCTGGTTTACTTTTGGACAGTTGAACTTTTTCTCATAAGTCAATAAATTGGTCCTCTAGTGTATATTTCTGCATCACAGCTTCTGTGTCAAGGAGTTTGATTAATGTGAGCTGTTCTTGAGAGAGTCTCTCAGCCTGATCTCTGGATGCTCATGGAATCAAGTTTGTGTGAATTCTCTGGAGGAAGATCCTCTTGTAAAGCCTTGGGGAGGATAGCACATCTGCCAGCTTCCTGATACCCCCCTGCTCCCTGTCAAAGCAGTGCTGAGGGCTAACTTCAGGCTTCCAGCCTTTGTGAGCTTCCTTCTCCAGAGACCTGGCGTGTCAGCTCTGTGGCTGACCTCAGGCAGGCAGAGGAAACTGCTTTGGGCCCTGTGGTCAGGACAGAATGTTCACTTCCTCCTGAGTTGGGTGAAGACATTGGATCAGCAGTTCTCACCACAGTGAGGAGAAAAGAAGGAAAGATCCTTTATCCAGTGCTGGCAATCACACAACCCAAATAAATCCTCATGATTAGAGATGCATGCCTCTAATGAGGAACCAGGGGCCTGAGCGAAATGCTGGATCTGCAGTACCAGAGCAGCCTTGGAAGTAAGATACTGGAGAGGGTTTTCTTTCTTTGTAATAATTAAAGAAAATCAATTCTTCACTCTCTTCTTCATAATATATCATGAAGACCTTCTGATTGCATTATCAAATGTTTCTTGAATCTGGGAACGTCTCTCTCTGCTACTACCAGTCGCTAAAGAATCATTATCTTATTTCTGCAGATGAAGCAGAGGCCCTGAGAGGTGAGGGAAAAGCTGAGGATCCCACAGCAAGGATGTAGCACAATATGTAACCTGTTTTCATGCCAACAGCACAGTATAGATAAGGTCTGGCCTCCTTGGTGTGGCTTCTACTACCAGCCTGAGGTTTGGACAAGTGGAGCTGTTCTCAAACTTCTTCATCTCAGAAACTCTTCACACTTTATTGGTGGATCTTGCACTTTGAATGAAGCTTTCATCCAAGCTTGGTTTTGTGCATCACACATTGGTCATTTGGAGAATATTGGTTCATTGGGTTATGCAGTTCTTCCAAATGTTGACACATTTCATCATACAGTATCTGAAAAAAAAATCACATCTGTTAATCAGTTCTCAACAGAAATGTCTTTTGAAAATAGGAAGCTCTCAAGCTCACAGTAGCAAATCCCAGTTTTTCAAAATTCTAAATTTTGCTTGAAAACTCACATTTTATCCTCGGCAAAAAATACTGTCAATGTTTTCTTCTCAAAGCCATAGGCTTGCTTCATTTGTTTTCAAGAAAATATCTTTTGAAGACTCAAGTCTGAATAACCAGTTTGTCCGTTGTTCTTTCACAGTATTTCATGACAACAGTGACCAGTTCTGCTAACAACCCAAACAATTGGATAAGTGCTTTTCCTGGAGGCCCCATTATATTGACTATGCAGAAGGGCTTTATACAGTTTTCTCATTTTGGCCCCCTTGATATTAAAAAAACATAGGGATCTCTGGGTGGCTCAGCGGTTTAGCGGCTGCCTTTGGCCCAGGGCATGATCCTTGAGTCCCGGGATTGATTCCCACATCAGGCTCCCTGCATGGAGCCTGCTTCTCCCTCTGCCTGTGTCTCTGCCTCTCTCTCTCTGTATCTCATGAATAAATAAATAAAATAATATATATATATACTTGACGGTTGAGATTTAATAAAATTAATCAGTTTCTGCTTCACTAATGACATTTTTTTTAAAGAATTTTATTTTATTTATGATAGTCACAGAGAGAGAGAGAGAGGCAGAGACACAGGCAGAGGGAGAAGCAGGCTCCATGCACCAGGAGCCCGACGTGGGACTCGATCCTGGGTCTCCAGGATCGCGCCCTGGGCCAAAGGAAGGCGCCAAACCGCTGTGCCACTCAGGGATCCCCACTAATGACATTCTTATGGGAGAATGGCTTTTATTTTATCAAAAAATTTTTTTTAGGACAAGTGCATGTTGGTGAAGAATACAATGACTGCTGGTACAGTTTGTGTCACTGTCCAGATTCCTCCTAAGGTGCCAGAAGTTTCACCCACCATTGTTTTTGCACTGTCTGTGCAAATATTCACACAGTGAAAAAAGGCAGTTAATGTCTTAGTGTTATAATTTTGACCGTGCAGACCTCCTGAAAGGATCTCAAAACAGATAGGTACTTGTGAACTAAACCTTATAAAATGCTGTACTAGTGCAAGAAAGTGGCATCTCAATATCAGCCTCTTTCTAGGAGGAGGTAGCAAGGACCCTTTCAGCTCCCAAGACATAGGAAGACTTAGCTCTGATTCTGGATGGAAGCGCCTGGAAGGCCATTACCTGGGCCTCATTTAAAGCCAGCCTTTTTTTTTTTTTTTTTTCCCTTCAGCATCTCCTGGGCCATGCCCCATGGATCAACACCATATCTTCCCTGGGAAGAGTTCACACACATCTGATGAAGTAGACAGGCCCAAAACCACTGTCCATGACACCACTGGATGTCATCCAATCCAACACCATTGGATGTTGTGTGAGGACGTGTTCGGGCACCTCAGACAGACTGGGCACCAGGGGAGGTTTTTGGAGTAAGAGGCAGAGGAAGGAGCAAGCCAGCCTTTAGAGGTGAGAAGGACTTCTTTAGGCAGAGTGTGGGGGAGGACATTTAAACTGTAGGCATGTTTGAGCAAAGGCATGAGCTCAGAGATGTAAAAGCCCACTGAAGATAGGGTGGAAAGAGGAATGGCTTAAAGTCTAGCGTTCCAAGATCTAGGCAGCTAGATCAGTCAGGGTGTTAAATGCTACATAAGGAATTTGGACTTATTCAGCAGCAACAGGGAGTTCATTAATGATATAGGTAATCTTATATTTAAGGCAAATCTCTATGTATCTAATGAACAGATTTTTAAAAATTAAGGGATCAATCCAAATCAATTTAAACTTTTAGGAATGTTGATGAAATAATCAGATGTCTCGTTATAATATCTAATTTATTGAGCTACACATGCATATTTAAAATAACATTATATACAATAATACATTAATACAAAATACTGCTTCCCCCCCATTCTTACATGTCAAGTAACAATTTTATTCAAAGTCTACATGCATCTTGGACATTGTCTTCATTGTATCCAGAGCCATGGTTTCTTCAAGTGTATATCCTTCAATTGCATCTAAGTTGTTTGAGATACAGCATTTTAAAATACTTGTCTGACACTGTCATTGATAAGTTTGATCCAAGTCGTCACATTAGGACAGTTTGCCCCCTACCCCCAACTTATCATGTAGGTGCAGGTTTATAATCCTTACAACAAAAGTATTCACTTATTGCTCTTGAAGTTGCTCTTTGAAAGGCTGGTTTACAAAACCTAACTCCTGTAATAATGAGAGTATACCCCCTGGAATAATTACTACGTTTCTTCCCACTCCTCTTTTCACCCATCCCAGCAGGAGTCTGTAACTGTACTTGCATCGTTTGAGGTTATGGTGGGCTAAAATGTGAGGAGCGACCAGAGGTAGAGCAGTTGCAGGAGATGACAAGATCTAGTTATGGATGTGATTGAAGAGAACAAAGGCAGCCAAAGAGCTCTAAGCTGGGTTGCTGGGTGGATCACCACCATGGACCAGTGAAGTTTCTTGGAGTGGGAATGAAGTAGTCTTTGATGAAGCATCAAAGACTTGGAGATAGCTGGGAGTGTCTTGGAGTCAGGCAGGCGGCAGAGATGAGAGGACAGCCTCTCCATGTAGCAAGGGAGGATGTGGAGCATTGGGCCAGCAGTGGCCAGTCATGGACAATACCAATATGAAGTCCTGGTCCAGTTGTGGGGGTGGGGGGAGGGAAAGGAGTGGCCTGCATGTGTCAGGACTGGGAAGAAATGTTATCTTGAGGAAAGTGACATGCAGAATGGAAATGCTCTGGAGGAAGATTGAGATGATTGGGAAGTCTGTGGCTCACAAAGAGGGGTCCACCTAGACGGCCCCTAACAGGTTCCTTGGGCTCTCCCACCACACTTGTCGCATGAACTGTCATTGTTTTCTAGATTGTAAGGAGGGTGGGCAGTATGTGCATTCTGGGTACTGCTATATTCACAGCAACTAGAAGAGGCATATAAATCCTCAGGAAGCATATGCTGAAGGAATAAACAGGGAGAGTGGAGATTAGGAGGGGAAGAAAGGAAGAACCAGGTCCTATGGGAGGCACTTGAAAAGGACAGCAAAGGAGAGACAGGTCAGGAAAGGCATGATCAAGACTTCAGAGGGCAGTTGGCATCAAGGACCTGGGGGACTGGAAAGAAATGGACCAGACAGAGATTGCACAAGAGATTCCACTGGGACCTTCAGTGTGACCACAACAGCCTAAAGTAGCAGCCCAGGAGGAACTTGGCAGGTGCACTTCCTGGCAAAGGCATGGGGCATGGGGACAAGTGGCAGAGGAGATCATGGGGCTGAGACTAGACTGTGGCTTCTCCCAAGCCTTACCCTAGGAGAAGAGATTTGCCTCCACGATCTCAGACTTGCTCAGTGACTGAGACAGTGGGGTGCTGTTTGGGTGTTTTTGGCTTTAACATCTGAATACGAATAAAGGATCTATGTGCTTGTTCTGGTGACTCACGAGTAATACGCCTCAAACTCCACTTCTGTGTAGTATGTGCATTTCCAATAAAAGGGAATGAATAATATTCAGTTCCCAGTTTACAGGAAGATTTAAAGGCAGTGATTCTCAAAAGTCTGATCTTGGGAGCAGCAGTAGCATCACCTGGAAATGTGTTACAAATGGGAATTCTCAGCCCTTACCCCAGACCAACTAAAACAGAAACAGGGTTAGGCCCAGAAATCCACGTTTTAACAAGTTCTCCAGTAGATCCTGAAGCATGTGAAAGTTTAAGAACTACCACAGGTCACGGATGGATTGTTTTAAAGCCACAATCCCCTCTTCCAGAAACCTTCAGCATCTGCTATACCAGTCTTTTTTCCTTTTTAAGATTTTATTTATTTATTCATAGAGACACAGAGAGAGAGAGGCAGAGATACAGGCAGAGGGAAAAGCAGGCTCCATGCAGGGAGCCTGACATGGGACTCGATCCCTTGTCTCCAGGATCACACCCCAGGTTGCAGGCGGCGCTAAACTGCTGCGCCACGGGGGCTGCCCTATACCAGTTTTTAGTGAGAACAAACAAGCAGCACAATGAGAGAAGAGCTGAGGAAGATCTACAACAGAACGGAGTAGTGGGGAAGAGGGCAGGGTCAATGTCTGGATTGGTTTCCTTGGCCTCTGAAGCCTCAGCCTCCCTCACACGAGGGGAAAGCAGGTACTTACCTTACCAGTGTTTGGCACGGTGTTACGTATTCAGTTAACTGAATGACTGATATTGTCATTATCATTAAAGCAGAACTCAGAAAGAGCTGATAACCTCATGGAATCAGCTCAATAGCTAGCTAGGTTCTTCCAAGGCCGGGATTTGGTATCACGTGTGTGTGCTAACTACACTAGCCTTCTTGTTTCTGGTTTCTAAGAATTCACATTTCCCAAAGCTCTGCAGAACCCCAGGGGGCTGAGACTGATCCTCTGGCCTCTTCTAAGCCTACCCTACTCAGACTTGATGGCCTCAGACATCAAGGGCCCCACCCCCTGCTGTCAGATAGGTGTTCAACACCTGAGCATGTCTAGTCCTTCAGGGAATAAATGGAATGGCACAGCAACTGGTCCATGAGGGGCAGGTACTCTCAGAAGAGCGACCCCTCCTTAGGCCACTTCTACCCCATGGGTCAGGAAAGCCTAGTGACCTCTTGCAAAGCTTTGTAAGGAAAAGATGTTAAATCATAGGCTCAAGAGGCTATCTTGAGTCAAAAAATACCAGCATACACGATAGATGGAGCTTCCAATGTCTATCTCCTCCTCAGCAGAACAGAAGCTCCAGGGGGCGCAGAACATTCTTTTATTCCTGTAACATTGCACTATAAACAGAGCCTGGCACTTAGTAGGCATTAAAATACCTTGGAATTGGCAAACATTTGCTTAACCAGTGGCTTTGTCATTAGAAGGAACAAAGGTTGATTTCTGTCAAGAAGAGGAAACCGAGGGTCTGGGTAGAGCCCCCCGGGTTGTGGCAAGCCCGCTAGGCTGGGCCCGTGGCTCAGAGCTACGCAGTGTGGAGGCCCATGGCACTGTTTAGCTGGGGCTTTTCCACAAGGTGCGTGGTGCGCAGGACTCTTACTGCAATGCAGGCAGAGGCCAGCGGGGGATCATTTGGGAGGAGCCTCAAGGCACATTCAAGATGAGGGACTCAGATACCCAAAGTCCAGTCCGGGGAAACAACAGTCACCACAATCCTCTTATTTGCTCCTTGGCAATTCCCAGCTCTCTCTGAGCTGAACTTAAGCCCACCCTTTCTAGCACCTTGCCTGTGCACCACAGGCCTTGATGGCTCAGTTGCCCCAGCCTGTGCTCACAAACACAGGGGACACTAAAGAAGCAGTTGTAGAGGTGCCTCAATGGTACCTGGGGGAAGGGGGATGCACTACCACCCTTAGGCAATGGGCTTAACTATTCCAGGTGAGTTCAGACACCCTCATTGTGCCAGAGTAGGCGGTTTGAGGGGAACAGACTAAGGAAATATTTGGTTGCATAAAATTACTAAGGCAGAAATAACTACCCTGATGTGACAGGCAAGCAGATGAACTTCTTTCTCCCTGAGTGCGCATGCCCTCCAGAATTTTGCTTATACTGATCCCTCCAACACTGGCCACGCCATGGCCATTCCCACCTGTCCCATATCAACACAGTACCACGCTTCTTACTCAGAGCCATCCCCACCCTGCCCAGCCAGGGAGGCCTCCTAAGTACCCAGAGTGCTTATCTGTAAGGGGTCTCATCAGGTTACTATTATAACATGTGGGTCTCCTAAGTTGTAACCTTGAAAGTTTCGCTAGGATTTACTCCCACTTACGGTTCCAGCCGAAGGCCGGGTGTCTTGACTAGTCCACAGAAGTGGTCAGCATGTACCTATTTTGTGATAATCACTGCAGGGATTGAAGCTTATTTTCAGTTACTCATTAATAGAAATGCCCTCTATTTCGGGATTTATTACAGTTGCTAAAAGCGGGGATGGTGTTTATCCTTTGGAAGGGTGCTGGGAAGCATGACAAGGCTCTGGTCCAGAAGGCCCGAGTTCTTTTTTTTTTTTTTTTTGAAGGCCTGAGTTCTAATGGTGACTATCCCATCCCACACCCTTTTCCTGGGCCCGAGTAACTCCTCCCTATAAAAATGAGGCAATGTCTTTTAGCTCCATTAGTTGAGGATTCTGTTTTGAGAGAATTCACAAAATAACCCAAGAAGGTTTACTAAAGAAAAATTCCCTAGAATTTAGGGGCATTTTGCAAACATGCTGAGGATGCATGATGATTTGTAATTAGAACAGTCTGGTAGTACTTTAGTCAAGGTCCTTTTGGTCCCATGTTTTAATAAAAACTCTCTTCAGACTGATTTTTGAAAACCCCAAATGCATTTTAAGGCTACTTGAGGGGTGAACAGAGTCCACAGCAAGGATGGAGAACCAGATCCAAAAACCAGTTAAGTCCTCGAGGCTACTCAAGTGGCTGATCTGACTCACTTGCACTCACTCATGTTTTCCTACTTCTGAACCTCTCAGCATGTGTAGGGTGGCTCACAGGTCCTGACTTTCTAAGGGCCCCACACAAACTGCAATCCCAGAAGGTATCTCTCCTTCTTAAGGAGAATTCTTAAATTCTTAAGAATTGTCTTGAGCCTGTTTGCATCGGAAGTTCAAACCTGGTCTAATCAACTGGTATGTGGGGAGATGTAAGGGGAATAATGTCATTAGTGTACAGACATGGTTCCTGCAGGAATGAGGGCAGGGTCAGTGTGAGTCAGGCAGGTACCCCCAAACAGTGTCAATAGAAAGAGAGGCAGAAGAGCTCCTTCAGCAGGTGCTTAGCTACTGGAACTTAAAACAACAGAGTTGTCTGTAATTTTCTACAATTCAGAGTGACCTTCTCCTCCAAACTCCTACTGAAATCAACACAGCTCCAGAAATGTGCATTACTTACATTTCATAAAGCTCTACCAAATACTGAAACCCAAGTCGAAAAAGTTACAATAAGTTGCTCCCTGTTTTATTGCTCTTCACTGGACTCGGTTGACATTTACTTTTTACTTTCATCAAATCTTACAGGAATGATAAAGACATGGCAAGTTACAAAAGGTACTGCTTTTTCACTACAAAAGGTAGCGCTTTTTCACTAACATCTTTTCTAACAATTTGCGTTGATAAACATGATAAAGATGGATGTTCAACTGATTCCTTGAGCCTATGAAAATCCTGCTGAGGCACTGTATTTTATGGGCACACTGCATAGAGCCTGAAACACAGTGGAGCCAGACTGAATCCAATTCCAATTTTAACATCAGTACAAGGATCTACTTCCGATCAAATATTAATCTAATAATTTCAGGCCACAGTTGGCCACTGTGTCCCACAGCAGGTAGGGCAGAGAAAAGTAACCAAGTCTCCAATTTGCTATTCTTTTCTTTGTAATAACATTACAAGTACTGACATCTTTAGCTCAGAAGCACAAAATGTATACCAAGAAATTACTATATATTATCGTAACTGAAAGTACTAGCTTAAATAGCCTAGAATCTTACAGAAATGGTTATTCCAAAACATGCAGAGGCAGCAAGTCACCCAAAACCACATTTTATTCTATGACCTTTATATTGCTTTTCTGTTACTTAAAGGTTGAAGCAAAGTGAAAGGATGGAAATACTTTTTTTTAAAGAACAAAATGAGTTAATCACAGCAATTACACCTAATAAAACCTCAAGTCTATGGCGTACACTCCAAACACAAGGCTAAGTCCAGGAGCGGTTCATGTCTGGGTTTTGTAAAGCAAATGGAAATATTTGGAAGAATCAACACATTTCAGTAGAAGAGCCATAAATGCCCTGAAAGCAGGAAGTTGACACAATTTTAAATATAATTCATATATATATATTTTTTAAATCAAACACAATTAAATAGAATATGGTTTAAGTACATGAATACTTCGCTTTAGAAGAATAACAGAGGTGGTACATAGTACCAAAAACTTATACACAGCCTTTTGCTTCTTCTGTTGATGAAACAGTGTGCCTCTATACAATCAAATATTGCAATGGAATAAATTCTCTATTCATTCAAGGCTTTCTCAAGGACAGAGGTGATTAATAATTATATATTTTATATATATATATATATATATAATTTTTTTTTTTTGCAAAGTCTGAGCAAAAGCAGTAACACCTAAGAGAATGTTCTTCCCCTTCAGTCATGTGCAGTGAAGAAGCATTGGCACTGCCCAGCCAGTGGAGTGTGCTCGTCAGTGGGGCAGCGGTGCTGATGGCAGCAAGGCCCCGCCCCAGGAGCTGACTGAGCGCAAGAGCAGTGAGGGGGTCTCCTGCGCTCCTAGAGACAGAAGGAAAAAGGCCGCCAGCTGCACACTTACTTCCCAGCTCACATCAAAGAAGGGGGAGGCAGTCAAGGTTGAGTGCTTTCCTTATCCCCAACCCTTGCTTGCCAATCTTCAAAGAAAAAAAAAAAAAGGAAAAGAGAAAGGAAAAAACAAAACAAAAACCATACAATCGGAGAATGAACATTTTGTCCAAGCTATCCCTGGGGGGAACCTGGAGTGATTGTTACTATTCCTTCTTTTCCACATGTAGTCTGGGGGGAAAGTTAAGTAACTTGGAACACAGTATTCCAGAAGAGCAAGTTTTAATGCTCAGAGTCAAGGGGACTCATCTTTGCTAGTGAGGGAGAGACTGGTTTTCAGTATACTGCATCTCAGGAGCCATTAAAATGTGAAAATTGCATACTGTCACCAAAGGGAAGGACAATGTCACCGAGACTCGACCTGTCAGCTAGCTTCCTTCCAAGTTAATGCCTCTGTGAAGGAAGACAGCCAGGGAGCCCTTGCCCTGGTCCACTGAAGGAAAACAATCTGCTAGCACCACACTGCCACTCTGAGCTGCCTGGCTCTTGGAGGGGCTGACTCACCTGTTTGTTTAGGAGGCCAAAGAAAAGCACGTCTGGTACCTGCTTTAGGATACTTTTAGGGATGGGTTTACCATTACAGGATGTGCATCAAATATCAGCTCTATGCTTATCTGCCTCCCACAGTATGTGGTCCCTGTCTATTCCAGTGGACTAAAACTCTTTCATAAATGGGTTATTGCCATTAGAAAGCTATTAATTTTCTAGTAATGTAAACAATACCACTTTGTCTCTTTATGACTTTCACTGTGTGAACATCATGTGCAGCAAATATGTCTACATGTCACTCTGCTTATGATGGAAGTCTAGGATTGTCTGCCATTCTTTCTTGGGAACAACAGTGATATCTCAGCGAAAAGAAATACAGTGCTTTGTTTTCATTGGCTGTGTTGAAGAATCCAACCAAAGGAAAAAAGTTCTCTTATTTTTCAAAAGCAGATTTCCTTTATCTCAGGTCTTGAGTCATAGCTAAAAAAAAGAAAAAGAAAAACGTAAGGCACATTTTTATAACCAGTGACATATTATCATTACAGATTAAGAACAGAACCAACATTTAGTGAGTGTTTACTACATACCAGCACTTATGACAGCCAGGAGGTAAACTTGAGGTAAAATACTGTAATTTATCTTCATTTACATATGAATGAAAGGAAGCTTAAAAGGGTCAAGCAACTTACCCTAAGGTTATATAACAAGTACCAAGGATCCCTGGGTGGCCCGGCGGTTTGGCGCCTGCCTTTGGCCCAGGGTGCGATCCTGGAGACCTGGGATCGAATCCCACATCGGCTCCCGGTACATGGAGCCTGCTTCTCCCTCTGCCTATGTCTCTGCCTCTCTCTCTCTCTCTGTGACTATCATAAATAAATAAAAAATTAAAAAAAAAAAAAAAAGTACCAGCACTCAGATCTGCTTTTATCTTTCCCTTTTGGCAACAGATATTAGAATGAAATATCTACTCTTTGACAGGAATTAACCACAGAGCATACTCAAAGAGAGGGCAAAGATTTATATACACAGACATTATTTAAAGTATTGTTTATAACAGGGAAAACCCTAAAGCAACTTAAATGACAATCCATAGGGGATTCATTAAATCAGGAGGGCTGTAATACAAAATAACCCAACACCTTTAGAAACAACCCCCCCCCCCCCGCCCCCACCAAACTGTCTTCTCACCACCTGACACAAGGTTCCAGAGGCTGAGACCCCTTTACCACAACACTGAGGAAGAAACAAACATCCCAGGAGACAGGGTCCGTGGGACATAAACAGATGAAACAATTTAGAAATGCTGTGAGGTAGTTTATGTTAAATGCCCAAGTACATTCTATAGATAAGCATAAAGTACGATATTCAAAGCAGAGGGGCTTCAACATGGGCTAGAGAGGCTGGGTATGCTTTCATCTAAGTAGGATGTCTCACATTCATATAATCATGGAATGAGAATCAGGAGGGGATCTTATGAGACTGTCTTGTCCAATTTCTGATCTACTGATGAGGAAATAGGGCGCCTGGGTGGCTCAGTTGGTGGGGTAGCTGCCTTCAGCTCAGGTCATGATCTCAAGGTTCTGGAATGGAGTCCCTGTCAGGCCCCCTGCTCAGCGGGGAGTCTGGTTCTTCCTGTACCTCTACCCACTTCTTGTGATCTCTCTTTCTCTCTCTCAAATAGATAGATAGATAGATAGATAGATAGATAGATAGATAGATAGAAAGAAAGAAAGAAAGAAAGAAAGAAAGAAAGAAAGAAAGAAGGCTTAGAAAAGTAACTTGCAAAAGATCACATATGTTCACTGAAAGTGGAATGAACAAGTTCTGTTTAGCATAGCACTTTTTTTTAAATTAATTAATTAATTTATTTATGATAGTCACAGAGAGAGAGAGAGAGAGAGAGAGAGGCAGAGACACAGGCAGAGGGAGAAGCAGGCTCCATGCACCGGGAGCCCGACATGGGATTCGATCCCGGGTCTCCAGGATTGCACCCTGGGCCAAAGGCAGGTGCCAAACCACTGCGCCACCCAAGGATCCCCAGCATAGCACTTTTTTTATACTAATATACTGCTGATCCCTAAAGGACAGATATCTTAGCCAGCCAAAGAAAAGGACTAGCAAGCTTAAAAAATAAAATATAGCAAAATCTATATATCCTAAAAATAAAAAGCACATGGTAATAAAATCTGAACATATAACTCAAATGAAAACCCTTAATTTTAAATACCTGCTTTCTAAAATGGTGCCTAGAAGAACATTTTCATATTGTTAAACACTTGACCATCAGCGATAATGGGGAATCACAACTTCACACACCTTTATCTTGCTCTTTGCTATTTTAGGTTTGCCTGAGCCACTGAAGATAAATATAGATAAAAATTATCACCCTTACAAAGAAAAGAAGACAGAATCTGCAAAAGTGAACAGAGCTTTGGTGTGAATTAGCTCTGTGCAAAGTTGAAAATTAAACCAAGCTCTGGTAATGACAGTTCTTGGAGTAAATAGTTGGCAAGAAACAGGTGATACTGAGCCTAACTCTAAATGCAAGCCCTCCAAACTACTGTAGGTCATGTGGGATGTCATCTGAACATATTTAATTCTAATTCCTAGTTTTTGCTAATGTAAATAATAGAGGAGTAGTTTAATGCCTATTTTATAAGGAACATCCTATTGCATTAAGTCTATGGGAATCAGTTCAAGTTAGAAAAGTCAAACTGCTAAAGAAACTGCGAAATCTCTGGCTTGAACAGAGGACTGGGGTAGGGTGCAAACTACGTGGCAGCCTTCAACCTTCTGAAGGTTACTTGTATGTCTCTCACACACACAGCTAGAATCAGCTGGTGAAGCTATAGAGAAACAGTATTAGCTTGTGGAAGTCAGGATTTTCTATCACAGCTGCTGACCTCCAAAGATGGGGAATTGATCACACTTACTCAATTCATACCTTCCTAATATAGGAGGGAGGGAGAGAGAGAAAGAGAGAGAGAGAGAGAGAGAGAGGAAGACAGACAAAAGAAAAGAGAAAAAAGAAAAAAGAAAAAAGAAAAGAAAAAAGAAACAGCAACAAAATTTCAGAAGCTGGAAGCAAGTGGATGAGAGGTAAATGACTGAAATGAAAGTGGAGAAAAGGGAGAAGCAACTTGATTTTACAGTGCAGGTTCCCTCAAAGCCCGGGAACTGGTAAATGGGATGGGGGATGGGTGCCCACACAAGGATTTCTTTAAAAGCCTGTTTTAGAAGTTAATAGTCTACAGTTACTGTTCTGCAATTCTGATCAGCCAGCCCCTGCTCCAAAACCAATCTTAGTAGGAAAATCTGAGCCTTCTTCTGTGAGCAGAATAAAACATAGGGTCTCAGGGCTGAGATAAACCAGGCCTGGCCAAGGCCAAGGACGCTGTACTGACAGGAGGGAGACTGAGGAGAGGTATATATAAGGAATACTGAGTCTTCCCTAGCTTTTCCCCACTTGGCTCCTCAAACATTGGTAACCTGGCCTTCATCCTCCAGGCCAGAGACTGCTAGTGTTTTCTCCGGGAAATATGATCAGTCCAAGAAGGAAACTCAAAAAACAATCTGACATCGGAGTTCCCTAATGAAATACTTGGCTAGTATGTGTCTTACTTTTTAAGAAACTGCCAAATTGCTTTTCAAAGTGACTGCAGCATTTTGCATTTCCACCAGTAATATGTCCACAATGCTCTACATTCTTGAATTGCCAGGTCAGTCAGTGTAAGTTTAGCCATCCCCTTAAGTAGCTGTGTGTCATTGTGACTGCAGTCAGCACTTCCCTCATGACAAAAGATGTTGAGCACGTCTGCATGTGAATATCTGCTATCTGTTTATCTTCTTTGGTGGAATGTCTGTATCTTTTGCCCATTTAAAAAACATCAGATTGCCGGTCTTCTTATGAGCTTAAGAGTTCTTTATTCTGGATACAACTCTTCTCAGAAAGTTGTTTGCAAATACCATCTCCCAGTCTGTAACTTGCCTTTTCATTTTCTCTACAGCGTCTTTTAACAAGTACAAGTTTCTACTTTTGATATAGATTAATTTATTCATTTTTATCCTTTATGGTTCATACTTTGTATGAGCTAGGAAATCTTCACCTAACCCAAAATCACAAAGATTTTCTATGAGTTTTAGTTTTAGCTCTGACATTCAGATCAATGATCCACTTTGAACTGATTCTGTATGTACTATCAAGGAAGATTTATTTTTCTCCTGTATATATATCTAGTTGTCCTAGTACCATAAACTAAAAAAACTATCTTTTTACCACTGAATTACCTGGGCATATATGTCAAAAATCAATTGACTTCATATATTTGGGCTTAGTTCTATACTTTGTGTGTCTACCCCTATGCTAATATCACTCTGCCTTGATCATGCAGCTTTATAGTAAATGTATCCACATACGGTTGGTCTTCCAATTTCTCCCCACATATTTTTTATTATTCAAGTTACTTCAAATCTTCCAATAACTTTTATAATCATCTTGTCACTTTCTACAAAAAACACTGCTGGCATTTTTACTGTGATTGTACTGAATCTATCAGTAATCTTGGATAATCTTGTACAGCATGGAGAGTACAGTCAATACTGTATAACATTTTTGCAAGTTGCTAAGAGAGCAGATCTTAAAAGTTCTTATCACAAGAAAGAAAATTTGTGGTGATCATTTTGCAATGTATACAAATATCAAATCCCTATGCTGTATACCTGAAATTAACATAATGTTCTATGTCAGTTATACCTCAATCATCATCATCATCATCATCATCATCCTGGGGAAATACAGCACCTTAACAACATTAAGTCTCTAGATTCACAGATATGATTTGTTTTTATTTAAATCTTTAATTCTGGTCATTTGTAGTTTATATTGTACAAATCTTACACATATTATTAAATATATTCTTAGAATTTTAGGTTTTGGGATATTACTACGGATGGGATCCTTTTCTAAATTTTAATTTCCGGGCACCTGGTGGCTCAGTGGTTGAGTATCTGCCTTCAGCTCAGGGCGTCATCCTGGGGTCCTGGCATCCAGTTCCACATCAGGCTCCCGGTAGGGAGCCAGCTCCTCCCTCTGCCTATATCTCTGCTTCTATCTTGTGTGTCCTCATGAATGAATGAATGAATAAATAAATAAATTTCAATTTCCAACTGTTAATTGCTAGTGTATAGAAATGTACTTCATTTTTGTATATTAACCTTTTATCCTTTAGCACTGCTAAACTTAGTTCTAATTGCTTTTCTGTAAATTCCTTAAGATACTATCATCCAACAGACCCTTCTGTGACAACAGAAATGTTCTGTATTATGCATACATGGTTAATCACTATCATACTGGATAAATCAGCTTTGGGAAGGTCTACATAAATGATAAGGTCTTCTGCAAGGAAACCAGTTTTACTCCTTCCTTTACAATTTATAGGTCTTTTTTTTCTTTGCCTTTTTGCACTAGCTAGGAATTCAAGTGCAAACATCCTTCCTTTCTTCCTAGAATCAGGCAGTCTTTTCCCATTATGTATGATTTTAGCTGTGAGTTTTATCAGTTGGGGTGGGGGGAGAGAACCTCAAGCAGATTCCCTGCTGAGCACAGAGCCTGATTTCAGGACCTGAGCTGAAACCAAGAGTCGGATGCTTACCCAACTGAGCCACCCAAGCATCTACCCCTTCCTGTATTTTTTTAAGGATTTTGCATGTATGTTCAAGAGAGACACTAGCATCTTTTCTTTTCTTGTAATGTCTTTGTCTGGTGTTAAGGTAATTGTAGCCTCATAGAATATGCTGGGAAATATTACCTCCTCTTCAATTTTCTAGAACTTTGTCTAGAATCGGCATTATTTCTTCTTTAAATTCCATCTGGGCCTGGAGTTTTCTTTGGGGGGAAGGAAACGGACTTTCTCTTTCCCATCCCCCAATTTTATTATTATGATTGACATAACACTGTATAAGTTTAAGGTATATAATGTGATCATTAGCTATACATACATATTGTGAAATGATTATTACAGATTAGTTAATACATCTATCACCTCACATAAATACCATTTTAACAAAATAGTAGGAATACTTAAAATCTATTCCATTAGCAACTTTCAAGTACATAATACAATATTGTTAACTACAGTCACCACACTGCGTAGGAGATCTCCGGAATTAATCCATCTTGTAACTGGAGATTTGTACCTTCTGACCGATACCTCTTCATTTCTCCTAACCCCCAGTCTTTGGCAACTATTATTTTACCCACTGTTTCTATGAATTCGACTTTTTAAAATTCCACATATAAGTGAAATCATACTGTATTTGTCAATGTGACTTATTTCACTTAGCATAATGTCCTCAAGGTACACCCATATTGTCACAAATGGCAAGATTTCATGTTTTTTATGGCTAAATTTTCTTGATCCAGTTAACTGTCAGTGACACTTGGATTATTTCCATGTAGCACGTGGCTATTATAAACTATGCAATGAACATGGGGTGCAGGTATCTTTTTGAGGTAATAATTTCATTTCCTTCAAATATATACCCAGAAGTGGGATTGCTGGATCTATACAGTAGTTCTATTTTTACTTGAGGAATCTACATACTGTTTTCCATAGTGGCTATATCAATTTACATTCTAACAGTGAACAAGGGTTCTTTTTTTCTTACATCCTTGTTAACACTTGTTATTGCTTATCTTTTTTGGTAACAGTTATCTTAACAGGTATGAGGTAATATCTAACTGTGGTTATAATTTGCACTTCCCTAAGGATTAATGATATTAAATACTTTTTCATGTACCTTTTGGCCATTTGGAATGTCTTTGGAAAAATGTCTTTTCAGGTCCTTTGCTCATTTTTTTAATTCAAATTATTTAGCCATATATATTTTGGATATTAATTCCTCAAATTCAATTTAATAGATACAGTATTATTTAGGTTACTTATTTCTTCTAGAGTAAGCTTTGGTAATTTATGCATTTCAAGGAATTTCTCCATCTCATTCATGTTGTTGAATTTATCAGCATAAAGTTGTTCATAATATTCCACTATTATCATTCTAATAACTTTAGGATCTGTAGTGATGTCCCCTCTTTTTAATCCTGGGATTGGTAATTCATATCTAATCTGTTCTGGAAGTCTCACTAGAGGCTTATCAATTTAATTGGTCTTTTTAAAGAGCCAGCTTTTGATTTTTCTCTATTATCTATGTAATTGATATTCACCTTTTTTTTAAAGCTCAACATAGAGCTTGAACTCATGACCTCGAGATCAAGACCTGAGCTGAGATCAAGAGTTGGATGCTTAACTGACTAAGCCACTCCAAGTACCCCCAGTATTCTTTTATCTTCATTATTTCCTTCTTTCTGCTTTCTTTGGGTTTAAGAAAAAGTTTAAGATGACTGAAAACTTCTTTCTTGACTAATATAAACAATTTGATGCTATAAATTTCTTTCTAAGGACTGCTTTAGCAGTATTCCACAAATACTCTGTTGTATTTTCATTTTAGTTCAGTTCAAAAAATTTTTTTAATGATTTTATTTATTTACTTATGAGGACACACAGAGAGAGGCAGATATATAGGCAGAGGGAGAAGCAGGCTCCCTGTGGGGAACCTGAGGCAGGACTAGATCCCAGGATCATGCCCTGAGCCGAAGGCACATACTCAACCACTGAGCCACCCAGGCATCCCAGTCCAAAATATTTTCTAACTTCCATTTTTATTTCTTCTTTAATCAATGGAAGACTAAGAAGTCTGTTGTTCAATTTCCAAATACTTGAGGGATTTTCCACATTTCCTTCTCTAGCTGACTTCTTGTTTAATTCCTTTGTGGTGAGTAAACAGGGTGTATGATTTCAATCCTTATAAAACCTGTTTTATGGCCCAGAATATGGTATATCTGGTAAATGTTCTATGTGTAGGCCAAAAGAAGGTGCGCGCTCTGCTGCTGTTGAATGCACTGTTCCCTTAGGTCAATATCCTTTAGGTCAAGTTGGTTGATAGTGTTGTTCTATCCATTACTGAGATAGGGCTGTTGAAATCTCCAAGAGTCATTATGGATTTATGTATTTTCCTTGTAGTACTATCAGTTTTTGCTTTGTGCATTTTCAAGCTCTGCTATCGGATGCACATACACTTAAAATTCTTGATGTCTTCTTGAACTGACTTTTTATCATATAAAATGTCCTTCTTTTTTGCCTGGTAATATTCCTCATTTTGAAGTTTTACTTTTGGTAACATCTGTATGGTATATCTTTTCCATCCTTTCATTTTTAGCTTATGTCTTTATATTTAAAGTGGGCTTCTTACAGAGAGCATCCAGTGGGTTCTGCCATTATCTAATCAGACAATCTCTGTTTTAACTAGACTATTTAGACCATTTACATTTAATGTAGCGATTAGAATGATTTCATTTAACCCTACTATCTTGCTATTTGTCTTCTATTTGTCCCACAGGATTCTTTCTTACCTTTCCCCCATTTTTTGAGTTCTTTTGTATTATAGTATTTTTTAGAGTGTGGTTTCTATAGATGGTGTGTTTTCTCCTGATAATGGCTCAAGTTCTTCTGCTTCCTTGTATACCCAGTAATGCAGTGGATGGCAGACACTGTCATTTTTATACTGTTGAGTGCTAAACCTCATTGTGTTGCTTTTAAGAAGTTGGCCTTTGTTCTGGCATGCAGTTGTTACTTAATGAGCAGTCTGATCCTTCAAAAGTTGCTTTTAAGCTTGGTTAAGGTGCTTTACTCTAGGCCAATTTAGCTTCAGCAGTAAAGCATAAGGTTTCTGAGGACACTACCCAATGTCTTGTATGTTACAAGATCAGTCCACACTGGCCAGCAGGGTGTCACCTAGTCCTAAACCCAAGTTTCAGGAATCGCTCAACCTACTAATTTCTGATAGTTTTCTTCCCTCCCCATGCAGTTTCACCCAATACATGTATTGATCATTATTTGGCCAAGGACTTCAAGGGACCTCTTATAAAGAAACAAACTGTGGAGCTTTCTTTCTGTGAAGCTCCTTTTCTGGTACCCTGCTCTAGGACTTCTAGCCACCTTGGATTATCCAAACTTTGATTTATGACTCCTTAATTCAGCAACACTATGAACTATGTTTGGGTCTCACCTCCCTGGACTTTGGAAACTGCTTCTGGGCAGTGAGTTAGGGATCACATCAATGTTACCCTTCTTTTAAGGATTACAGACCTTTGCTGACTATCCAGGATCTGCAAATAGTTGTTTCACTTAGTTTCTAGTTTTCTAGTTGTCCATAATAAGAGGGTAGTTTTTATACCAGCTAAACTTTCAAAGGCAGAAGAAGAGTCTCCCTTATGTCTTTTTTATTTTTATATATCTGGAATTGAATTTTTTCAGTTTTATATAAGCTAGATCAGAACACAAGTCATCCTTACCTTTGTAGACTTCTCTAAGGGCTGATCATATTGTGCCTGCTGCATAACATCACTGACTATCATTTTAGCAATCTTCCAAGCTAGCTCTTCTTGGGCCTTAAAAAAAAAAAAAATTCAAACTGTTGCTAGTGGTAATTCATTAGAAAAAAATCAAGACTTACACTATCAGCACTCTAAACACAAGTGTATATGCATATCATTTCTACTTATTTGGATAAGAAGCACATTGCATATATGAAGGGACCTGGACCACACTGTGGCTACACTAACATGCTGTTCACTCACTGTCTTCTAGGGTCAGCTACAGGACTATTTTCATGTTAGATGAGCAAAACAAAAATTTTTCTTTTTCCACTCACATCTCTCAATGTACTTAACTGGTAAAAAAGCAATCCTCTTCTATAAACTTCCAGTGAAGCAGCAAACATTTGAGCTTTTTGTTTCTAATGATGCTGCTGATTGATGGAAACTTTAAGGCATGCATATTTTTCAGTGGCCAGAGTCTCTGTACTAAAGATCCCGCACTGCCCCCACGAGGCAACTGTCAGATGTTAAAGAGGGACCACCCTTTCTTGTTACATCCTGGATAAGGGAGCAATGTGCCACGCCCTTTAAATATAGGAACTAAAGAAACAGAAAACTTGAAACCTTATTCAGACAGGTGCCTATTTCTTTATTCCAAAGAAATAGGAATTTCTTTACACTAAAAGTAGAATTTACCTCATCAGTATTTCCTTGCACCCATTTCTTCATAGCTTGTGAGAACATAGATCCTAGTAAACAAAACCAGAATAGAATGTAGATTTCATGCAGTTTTACATTTAAAAAGTGCTCTTATTCAAAAGCTACCTCCAGAAATGGATATACTTTTTTTACAATCTCATCTAAAAATCTAAAATATTAAGGAATATTACCATTAATCAAAACTGATTATCTCCATTAATAAGTATTTAACTTGCAAACACCATGGTTCAAAAGACTCTTGAAAGGCTGTTTGAGAGTTCTAGACTTTTCTTCGATTCTCCTCTATTGTCTAGTGTTAGATTTTCAGCAAACTTTAAGTGAGCAAAAGAAAACTATGACCAGAATTTAGTCTTAGATAAGAATCTAGTAATACATCAGGAGGTATCAATCCACTTACTATATATCCAACCTTTCACACCAGCTCCTATACAAAAGGGCTTCCAGTAGAGTTATGCTGTTTCACACTCAATCTCTGCTTTGTATAAATTAGCTGGGTAAGAGCAGAGATTTAAATAGCCATGTTCAGGGGTGCCTGGGTAGCTCAATGGTTGAGCGTCTGCCTTTGGTTCAGGGTGTTATTCTGGGGTCCTGGGATCGAATCCCACATCAGGCTCCCCAGAGGGAGCCTGCTTCTCCCTCTGCCTCTTTCTCTGTGTCTCTCATGAATAATAAATAAAATCTTAAAAGGAAAAAAAAAATAGCCAAGCTCCATCCAAGCCACGGCACACCTCAACCTCCTAGGAGATACACAAAAGCCTATCTACTTCTGTACTCAGGTGCTGAGGAATCATCAAGACTAACCACTTTTTCCATGAATGAAATACACAGCTTATCCTTCCATTAACATAAATAGGCTCCTGTCCTAACTCTGCTTTAAATCAAATGGTTGGTAGATTACTTCTTAGGCAAGGCCCTGATTAATTCAATGACTGGACTAGAACTAAAAATAGCATTTATGAAAGAGACAAAACCCAGATCCTTTCCCTTAAGAATTTTCAATATTAGCTCAGTCTGAATACTGATCTAGTTAAATTTTGTAAGTAGTCAACAGGGGCCACAACATTACAAGTTCTGCTTAAAGTTGCAAATGGCTGTTGAACTGCCCAGTGTGCTGCTCTTTCTTCAGGCTTACCCAAAGAGTCACACTGTTGACAGTTTCCTAATTGCTTAACATTCTCTCTTTCTTAATAGGCACGTGTTTGACTCCTTTCTGTATGTCCTCTCCCCCTTTAATATCAAACTTCTTTTTCCTTCAACAATATTTTCTTTGGGTTATCTCATCCCATCCTGTGGTTTTAACTTCCTTCAAAATGCAAATAATCAAAAACTTGTCTTGGGTGCTAAATTCATACTTACAAATTGTCCTAAGTTGTCTCAAACTTAATGTGTTCCAAACTGAGCTCATCTGTTCCCACCTACTCTTTTTCTTATATCCTCTATCCCAGAAATTAATTTAATCCTTTATTAAAAATTTGTATCATAAACTTTCACCCAGAGAACTCAGGTTAGAAAACTCAATCCACCTTCCTCATTTATTCTTTTTTTTTTGTAAAGATATTTTTATTTTTTTATTTTTTATTTATTTTTTAAGATTTTATTTATTCATGAGAGATACAGAGAGAGAGAGAGAGAGAGAGAGAGAGAGAGAGGTGGAGACACAGGCAGAGGAAGAAGCAGGCTCTATGCAGGGAGCCCGATGTGGGACTCGATCCCAGGTCTCCAGGATCAGGCCCTGGGCTGACAGTGGCGCTAAACCGCTGAGCCACCGGGCTGCCCTCATTTATTCTTTATATGAAATCTGTCACCAAATTCCTCCTTGAATGCAGTCTCTTGAATTCCTCTCTGGAAGTCTTAAAAATCTGACCTTTTTTTTTTTTAAAAAAAAGATTTTATTTATTCACTCATGACAGACACACACAGAGAGAGAGGCAGAGACACAGGCAGAGGGAGAAGCAGGCTCCACACAGGGAGCCTGACATGGACTCGATCCCGGGTCTCCAGGATCACGCCCTGGGCTGAAGGCAGCACTAAACCGCTGGGCCACCCGGGCTGCCCTGACCTTCTTTTTAATTTCTGCTATTACTACCTACCTTCAAATCCTCTTCTTCTATCTACATTATTAGCTATTCCTACTACTTGACTGGTTTCTCTAATACCAATTCATTCCTGTATCACTGCCAGAAAAATGCATCTAGTTGGTACTCTGCTTAGATCACTAATGATGGGGCACCTGGCTGGCTCAGTCAGTGGAATGTGTGACTCTTGATCTCGGGGTTGTAAGCTCGAGCCCCATGTTAGGTATAGAGATTACTTAAAAATAAAATCTAAGGGCACCTGGGTGGCTCAGTTAAGCATCTGCCTTCAGCTAGGTCACCATCCCAGGATCCTGGGAACAAGCCCCTTGTGGGCTCTCTCTGCTCAGCAGTAGCCTGCTTATCCCTCTCTCTGCCCCTCTCCCCTTCTTGTGTCCTCTCTCGCTCATGATCTCACTTGCATGTTCTGTCTCAAATAAATAAATAATCTTAAAAAAAAATCCCTGATGCTTACATGACAGGAACCCAGGCTTCTTAATATGAAATGCAAGGGCTTTCCCATGTAAGTACAGTTTCATCAACCACTGCATCTAGGCACTAGGGACTGTCACTACAGGGACCACAGACTCACATCTTTTACAATTCCTTGTTATACTTTCTCCTAGATGATTTGAATGCAACCTTTTTAAAAAAATATTTATTTATTTTAGAGAGAGAACATGTGCACATGCATAAGACCAGGGGTGAGGTGTGGGGGGTAAGTGAGAGAGAATCTCTAGCAGACTCCCTACTGAGCATGGAGCCCAACTCAGGGCTTGATCTCACAATCCTGAGATCACGACCTGAGCCAAAATCAAGAATCAGATGCTTAAACAACTGAGCCACCCAAGCACCTCTGGATGTCACTTTTAAAGTTACTTTGCTTGCCCTGAAAGCAAAGTTCTCATACTCTCAGAAGCCTCTGATATACCCTTCTCAAAACTCAACTCTTTCCTCTATGCTGTATCAGTATTTCAAAACCCAAATTGAAACTATAGATTAGTAAATGATGAACATTCTTGCAGCTACCCTCAGCAGGGAAGGTGAGAAAGTAGAGCTGAATTGTCACAATGGTGTCTGAGCCAAAGTCCTGAGAGTGTTATTCATCTGCTGTGTGATCCCCTAACAAGTTAAAATTTCTCGGATCCTCAACTACTTCATTTGTAGAATAAGGAGGTAATATCCACAGAGGTTACTAGAAATCTCCATTATTTGGGATCTGAGAAGGCTTGGGGGTTCTGTGAGTATCCTCAGAAGAATAAAGTAATCTGGATAAAAAATCTTAGTGTCTGTGTCAGTCTAAAAAACAATACTTTTCTTAAATAAATATCCATAATCTTACCATCTATATATAATCTCTGCAGAAATTCCTCTAGATAAATTAATTAAATCAACAAATATTTAATGAATGCTTATCATGTGGCAGGCATAATTTTAGAATCAGGGAATATAGTGCCAAATAAGATAGATAAAATCCCTGCTCTCAGAGATGTAATATTATACTCATGGAAGAGAAACAGACTATAAACAAGTATGTGAATAAATCAGTAAGATAATATCAGACAGTAATCAAAAAATGGTATGTTAGTGGTATAGATGAACTGAGATCATGTAGGCTAGGAAGTCCTCTCTGAAGAGAGAATAGTTGTGGGGCACCCGGGTGGCTCAGTTGGTTAAGCGTCCTCCTTCAGCTCAGGTCATGATCTCAGGGTCTTAGGACTGAGCCCCATGTCAGGCTCCTTGCTCAGCGCAGGGTCTTCCTGTCTCCCTCTTCCTTTGCCCTTCCCCACTGCTCCTGCATGCTGTCTCTCTCTCAAATAAATAAATAAATAAGATCTTAAAAAAATATATTTTCTCTTTTGATGAGAGACTACTTGCCATGAGAAGGAGCACATGAAAGCCATGGCAGGGAGAACAGCAAGTGGAAAGGCCCTAACAGAGAAGGGACCTCAAAAAAAAAGAATAAAGGAGATTCTAATTAGAGTCTAGTCCATGAAGCAGAGAGTGGTTCAAGGCAAAGTTGTAGAGGCAGGGAACATTCCTAGGTCACAGCAGAGAGGTGATCCAAAGCTATGGGAAAAGAGATAGGCAGGTAATTAAGCAAAAAAGCACGTAGGGTAAGAAAATTCAAAAGGTAGAGGAAAAGTAAAAGGCATCTCCCTCTTCTCATCCTTAAACTATATGATCTGCTTTGTATATCTTTCCAGGAAATGTATACGTATATTCTTCTAAAAACAACATACATAGATCACCTATGATATATTCTAACCAAAAGGTGTAACTCACATCAAGACTTTAGGTAACAACTCCCAGTTAACAAGAAACACAGTGAGAAAGGAACAAGCTGAACAGTACAACCAGGAAAATCCAGAAGGTTGGGCATGTTATAGAATAATGACCCTGACAGGCTTACCAAGGCAGGGTCATAAAAGAGGGATGAAGTTAGATTAAAATAAACTGAGTACACCTTCTTAGTATCCTTAATAGATAGCATCATCTCTGAGTAATGAATAAAATTTGCTAGCTCCTACATTAGGTCATTTACTTCCCACAAAAATATGTGATTTAAAGACGTGTGGGGCAGCCCCGGTGGTGCAGTGGTTTGGTGCCGCTTGCAGCCTGGGGTGTGATCCTGGAGTCCTGGGATCGAGTCCCACGTCGGGCTCCCTGCATGGAGCCTGCTTCTCCCTCTGTCTCTCTCTCTGTCTCTCTCTCTCTCTCTCTCTGTGTCTATGAATAAATAAATAAAATCTTAAAAAAAAAAAAAAAAGACGTGTGGACAGCTAAAGGAAGCACTGGGATATACGGATGCATTTACTCAAACTGCAGAAACTACTATTACTTTATATAAGCATGTCTCGATTACATTAATAATCCAAGTAACTTGATGGATGAGTTTGCTGGTTGGTAGATATATAATCCTGTTGCCTCTACCTTCAAACACAACCCAAGTCTGACCATTCCTCCATTATCTAATTCACAACCATTATTATCATTCTTTACTGAAACCATGGCAAATGCTGTTTCCTTGCTTCTCCTCTTAAATTCCTACATCTTATTTTCCAAAGGGTCACCAAAGCCACACTTTTAAAACATTAATCACATTATGTTACTCCCCTGTTCCAACTTCCAACAGTTTCAACTTCCTATCATGGTCTGTGATAACCCTTCCCACCTTACTTGCCTTCTACCATGCATCCCTTTGCTCACTCCTCTTCAGTCATACTGGTCTTGCTGTGGCTTGATCATGCTGGGCTCTTAAGCTTCAGGGATCGTTCCTGTTCCTTCTGCCAAGAATGCTCTTCCTGCAGATACGCCAGGGCTCACTCCCCCATTTTGCTCAGGTCTCTACTCAAAATGCTACTTTCTCAGTGAGAACTTTCCTGACAACTACTTTTCAAAAATTTTTTCATATATAAGTAGGCTTGATACCCAGCACAGAGCCCAACACGAGGCTTGAACTCACAACCTTGAGATTGAGACCTGGCTGAGATCAAGAGTCAGATGCTTAAATGACTGAGTCAACCAGGTGTTCCTCCTGAAAACTTTTATTTTTGTCTTTTAAAGATTTTGTGTATTTATTTATTTTAGGGGGAGAGAGAAAGAGGGAGAGAGTGCAAGTGCGAGAGTGTGAGCAGGGGGTAGGGGAGAGGGAAAGGGAGAGAATCCTAAGCAGATTCCATGTTGAGTACAGAGCCCAAGGTGGGGCTTGATCTTGAGATCATGACCTGAGCCAAAATCAAGAGTCAGATGCTAACCAAATGAGCCACCCAGGCACCCCTCACAACCACTTTAAGATAGACCTCTCCACTATTCTTATGTTTATATATATATAAACATACACACACACACACACACACAATATTTATCTGTTTACTGTCTCTTCCACAATACTGTGAGCTCCACAAGGGCTGGAAATTTCATTTTCTTCTCAGAATCTAGAACTGCAGATGCAAAGAGCAGGCACTCATATTTTAGAATGAATAAATGAATAATATGAAGAGATTAAATAAACAAAATGAGCAAAGATAGTGTTTGGAAAAAAAGTTTTTTGTGTAGCTACTAACTACATATCTTGACTCCTGTATTAAAAAAAAAAAATCCTGCAAGCACTCAATATCTATACTTTAGTAGTAGCACTTCTTCATGAAATATCAGAGAAGACAGACCAGCTTTTTAAAAAATTAATGAGTGCAGAGATTCTCTTAATACTGGAGATGCCATTATCCTCACTGACAGAAGCTACCTGAGGACAACGTGGAGCCCTTCTTGGCCAATACCCTACAAAGGCTGTTTAGTACTTTTGCTCCAAGGCTACTAGTAACCTCTTCCTTGTATTCATGTTTTACCCAATAAAAGACACTACTAGACTCTAAGCTTAATGACAGGATCTCTATCTTCTAACCAGCCCAGTGAGTATGAGTACACAGAGGCACTAAAAACCTATTACTGAATGTTCTTTCAGTCTGTAAACTTTTCCCGATCATGTTCTTCAGACTTCTTTGGCAATATAAGGCGAAATAGGTAACAGGTCCCTTTTTGGTCTAAATTATTTCAACAATTGCTGCATCTTTAGCTTACTCTGTCAATGTATATCTGACCCAAAAGTAGGCTACTCATCAACATAAAGTGGTGTGATTCACTACTCGAACAACAGTTGCATTAAAAAATAAACATAATATGAGGCACCTGGCTAGCTCAGTCAGTAGAGGAGCATGCGACTCTTATTCTTAGGGTCATGATTTTAAGCCCAGGTAGAGTTTACTTAAAAAATTTTTTTAAATACACATAACAGGAATGGAGTCCTATTAAATCCAATAAAGATTAACAATACCTCTTAATTTAAACACACCAAGATGGAGCATTTTCTTTTTTAAAAAGTGTTTTTTAAAGGTTTTATTTATTTGAGAAAGAGAGAGAGAGAGAGAGCAAGCGATCACACAAGTAGAGGGAGAGGGAGAAGCACACTCCCCACTGAGCAGGGAACCCAACATGGGGTGATCTGATCCCAGGACCCTGGGATCATGACCTGAGTGGAAGGCAGACACTTAACTGAGCCACCCAGGCACCCCTCGAATATTTTCTTCTTAAAAAAGTTAGTATCTTTTACTCAAGACAATAGTGTCAATCCAATCACACTGAAAAATTTCTAGATCCTAAGTGAATGGATCCACACTGGTTTCCAATTTTAGTATATGAGCTGCTAAAGTGAGCACTCCACATTGGTTTCCAAAAATCTTCCTGTGTCGACCAATTGTTTGGAAGCTGAAATCAGTCACAAATAATGTTCTTGTCAAAAAAGATTTCTGTGTTTAACTCTTACAGTTGACTGAGCACTCTCCTGCTGGTTAAACAAAGGATTTGAATTTCAATCTACTAATATTTTTCACAAGTATTTCATAATAACTTTCAATAAATTAGAGGAAATTTAACGAACTAAAGGGGCTCAAAATAAACATTAAATCCAAGCTGGACTGGGTATTCACCATTTTAAATAAAAAGGTCATCCTTACATAAAGATGTGCTTTCTATAATGGTAATGCTACTCACAAACTTTCATTCAGAAAGACTGCACGAGATGCAACTACACACAGCCTTTGGAATCAGTTGTGATAGAAACATAAGGTGAGAGGTAAAGCAGTTATTTCATAAAATAAACTGTTTAAATCTTAAGTAACCCTTCATTTACAGTCAATGACTAACATGAGTGAAGGCCTTATGCGGAGTATAAAATTTTACACCACAAACCTTTTGATTTCTTTACATCAGGTTCAGGTTCAGATTCTCGGATGAACTGCCCCAAGTCACTTACTCTTCCAAATGTCATCTTCCTAAATAGGTACAAAAAGTAGAACATGATTTCTAACAATCAATTTTAAATTAAGAAAAATTCCATTCTTAAGCATCTTACCTAAATCCAGAAAGCTAAAAATACAATTTATAGCTAGCTCAAGTTATTCAGAACAAAGCTTATTTCAAATAGAAAGTCCCCAATGAAAACAAAATCTTTAATTCAATGTAATTTCATTCAAAATCCAAAAAAAGGTTTATGAAACATGATGGATTAAAGACATATCTCACAATTCTAAAATTTATACACAAAAGAGAAAAAGTATAAGAACAGCCAAGATAGGTTTGTAAAAGAGATAAAAAAGGTAGGAACTTGCCCTGGATCAAAATATGTATTATAAAGCTGGAGTAATTATATGTGATAATTACATTTGCTAAAAGCTATAATAATATAAAACAAAGTTAAAAGGCAAAGAACACAGTAAAAGATCTTAACAGACATTACTAATTAATAATATTAAAAAAAAATACAGAATCCTACCAAGTCACTAAGAAATCATCCAACAGAAAAAACGTAAAAAGGAGACAAACAGTCAATTCATAGAAGAAAAAACTGAATAAAATGCCAAAAGAAGCTTAATCTCATGAGTAGTAGTCCAGATTGGTTAAAAAAAAAAATCAAACATGTAATGTTACTATCAATATAAAGATGTGGAGAAAATTAGTATCTTTATTAATGGGGGATAAGAATGCATAATATATAGATACTTTTAAAGGTAAGTTGGTAAGATCTATTAAAATTTAAAATCTGCTTCTTGGTACAAGAAGCATATAAAAGGAAGTCTTTTGCTATACTGTGTATAATAGTGAAGAATTGCAAACAACTTAAATACCCATCAATACCAAAAGGGCTAAATAGTGGCCACGGTTATGAGCTATAATTAGTATTATACAGGGAATGCTACAACATGGTTAAAATGAGGTAAATCAGTATAGACTAGCAAAGAAAAATCTCCAAAACTCACTGCAAATAAAAGCACAAGATACAAAAAAAAAAAAAAAAAAAAAAAAAAACACAAGATACTGAATACAGTGTGATAGCAATTACATAAAAATAAGCAAACAAAAATACATACTATATCAGTGATTATCCTGAGTAGGAAAGGGAAAGAATGAGCATTGGTGTGTGACCAAGGGGGACGTTAGCCTTATCTATCAATTTGTATAAGAGATTAATGTATTTGTAATTAAAAGTAGGTTAAAAAAAAAACACAACTCTGTATGCCCATATATTATTTCACCTCGGGCAAAGTGGGTCTTATTTTAGGGCTATTGCTCCTAGTAGGCCATCATTTCACATGTGGTTACAATACACTGATAGATACAATTTTGTCTGCCTTGAGAAAAATTTCAGGAAGATGCCAAAACAAACAATGAGAACTATCTTTAAAGATGAAGAAAAGTCCTTATTTCTCTACTTCTGACCGATTTTACACATTATCTGTTAAAATATATTTAATTTACACACACAAAGAACTTATAGAAGTAAAAGATCTTGGAACTGACAGATTGTCTTAAGTTAGGTTTTAAGTAAATGAACCAACCATTCCCTAATAAATATAATCTTTGTAATTAAATAATTTATGCTTATTGTCCACCATTTCCTAAAAGAAAAGATAAAGATTACAAATTACAACACTGACTCAGCTGAAGTGGCTTCCTAAAGACAGTGTGGTCAAACAGCCCTTTATTTATACCTGAGTACTTTTCAGGATTCCTTGGTCTCCCAAAGTATCACTGCTACTTTCTGATAAAATCAATTAGCTAAACATGTTGAAATTACTTTTTTATGGTGTTATCAGGACTGGGGTTGGGGTTGGGTATGGTAATCAAGAAGTTACACAGGTTTATAGGTTCATCAGCCATCTTTAGGTAAGAGGAAGTGATTTTATGATTTGATCTGTGGTAAAGATTGAACGTGGCGTATGCTATGAACTGATGTCTTTTTGTAATAGGATAAACCCAATTCTTAAATATAGAGAAATAATTTTATTCCATTTTCAAGTATTACTTACATAGTCCATAAAAAATGGTGCTGGCATCTTTGTACTTTTAGTTTTGCTTTTAAGATAGAGACTTTGAAATAGCTAACATATGAACCAAATGACATATGCAAGAGATACAACCTACAACATATATAAACATGACACTCCTCAACCTTGTACAGTGTGGTGGACTGATGATGGTAATGGTATTTATGGAGTGTTTACTAGATACCTGGAAAGGTTTGGGATGCTTTTTATGTACCTCATTTAATCCCCTAAGTAACCCAATGAAGTAGTAATACCATCTTCATTTTGGAGATTAAAAAACAGACACAGAGGTTGAGTAGTTTGTTAATAAGAGGTTGAGACAAGATTAAAATCCAAAAAGTCACTCCTGAGCTTCCACTCTTAATTGTGGTCTACTGGATATGATATATAGTAGTGCTGGGTATATAACAGTAGATTAAAAACATGTTTTAAATTTTAAATTAAAAAATATAAGATGCAGGGTGCCTGGGTGGCTCAGATGGTTGGGCATCTGCCTTTGGCTCAGATCATGATCCCAGGATCCTGGGACTGAGCCCCACGTTGGGCTCCCTGCTCAGTGAGGAGTCTGTTGCTCCCTCTCCGTCTGTTCCTCTCCCTGCTTGTGCGCGTGCTCTCGCTCAAATGAATAAGAATCTTAAAAATAAGTAAATAAATAAAAGATGCAAAATTCAGCAGACCTGTAAAAATCCTAGATGTTAGTTAAGCTTACCCTGCATACGTCCGCTGATACAAAGATTCTGGATCCAGACTTGAAGCATCCACAATTATCGCTTCATCAAAATTTTTCAGAATTTTAACACTGGCTTTTTTCATACTGGACTACAACAGAAATTTTAAAATTAATAGTCTGCTATTTGGGAATCAAAAAGTCCTCGGTTTGGAAAATGACAGATTTGTACAAAATCTTCAGTATTTGAAATATACGTAATTCTCATTCAACCCTATCATTACAGAGATGCTGAACAGCAATGATTCTAAAATGTAACCTCAAAATATAACCATGGGAGGAAAGCACAGTTATTACAATATACAATATATGCATTTAATGCCATATGTTTGTTTTCTTAATGATCTAAGTTCCAACAAATGTGGTATCCTCACAGGCATTACATTCCCAAATATGCAAGACTGCCATCCACCCAGGCATATACAGCTTAGCTAACTTTTACAGAGTCACATGAGGCCATGTGACAAAAGAGAAAGTAAACTTTCTAAAATGACAAGCTAGATGAGCGTAGTAAGTTCCCCTCTAGCATGTCATCTCCCACTCCTCATCCCACAAAAAAAGCAAGTCAGAATTGGTATTTCTACGAAATACCAGAGCCATGGGTTTTCCCAAATACTCTACTTCTAAAAATTCAATTACAGACAGATGCAGTTCCACAAAATGACTAATATATAAGATTATTATTCACTGTAGCATTGTTTAAAATAACAAAAGATGAGAACATGCTTAATGTCCATGATAAGGTATAGGTTAAATTAATAAAATAAAAATTGGACGCTTATAGAACACACTCTCATCTACAGTGTGTGTGTGGGGGGGTCTCTTTACTTGCCAAGGGTAAATAATTAAAAAGAAAGAGGCACCAGCATAAAGAAGGTGGAATAGTTCTTTGAGGCTACTGTTAACTGAGATACCAAACCAGACATCACAAGAAAAGAAAACTAAAGATCAATATTTCTTCTAAGTATAGATGCAAAATCCTAACAAAATATTAGCAAACAAACCCAGCAACATATAAAAATAATTATATACCATGATCAAATGAGATTTATCCCAGAAATGCAAGGTTGGTTTAACATCTGATAATCGATTGAAGTACTACACCATATCAACTGAGTAAAAACCAAAACCCACATGATCATCTCAATCGATACAGAAAGAATATTTGACAAAATCCAACACCATTTCATGATAAAAAAAAAAATTAGAAATAGTGGGAAATAGCTTGATAAAAAGCATTTATGAAAAATCCATCCATACCTAACATATTAAAAGATGAAAAACTCAGGGGACGCCTGGGTGGCTCAGTGCTTGAGCATCTGCCTCAGGGTGTAACCCCGGGTCTGGGGATCGAGACCCGCACACTGAGCTCCCTGTGAGGAGCCTACTTCTCCCTCTGCCTGTGTCTCTGCCCTCTCTCTCTCTGCGTTTCTCATGAATAAATAAATAATCGTAAAACAAAATACAACAAAACAAAACTGAAAGCTTTCTTCATGAGGTCAGGAATAAAACAAAGATGCTCACTTTCACCACTTCCATTCAACACCATACTGCAAGTTTTAGCCCAAGCTATCAGGCAACACAAAGAAATAAAAGGCATTCAAAGTGGACAGGAAGAAGAAAACTATTTCTATTAGCAGATGACATGATCTTATGTATAGAAAATCCTAAAGAATCCACAAGAAAACTATTAGAGTTAACAAATGAATTTAGTAAAAGCTGAAGTACAAGATCAACACAAAGTTGTACTTCTATGCATTACCAATGAAGAATAAGAATATGAAATTAAGAAAATAATTCTATTTATAATAGCATCAAGAAGAATGAAATACTCAGGAAAAAATGACCCAAGTAGGTATAAGACTTGTACACTGAAACCTACAAAACAACAATGAAAGAAATTAAAGATAGCTTAAATAAATGGGATAACATCCCATTGTTCATGGACTGAAAGACGACTTAATATTGTCAAAATGGCAATATATCCCAAGGAATCTATAGATACAACGTAAATTCAATCCTAAAATTTGTATGGAATTTCAAGGGACCCAGAATAGCCAAAATAATCTTACAAGTGAAAAAAAGCTGGAGGACACACAGTTCCTGATATTTAAATTTACAAAGCTGTAGTAACTTTCTCAATAAATGGTTTGGGACAACTAGATATTCACATGCAAAAAAAAAAAAAAAAAAAGTTGGACCTTAGTTCAAACAACATGCAAACTAATTCAAATGGATCAAAGGCCTAAAACTCAGAAGAACACACAGGTGGGCATGGGGAGTGATTGTTAATGTTCCATTTGCAAGGTTTCCATTTGGGATGATGAAAAAGTCTGGAACCAGACAGTGGTAATGGTTGCACTACACTGTGAATATACTAAATGTCACTGAATTAGAGACTTTATAACAGTTAACTTTATGTTAGGTGAATTTTTCCTTGATTAAAAAAAAGCATATCCACTTACAATGAAAATATGAGCACAAGAAAAAAAATTCCATTTATAATAGCACCATAAAGAATAAAATATCTATTTATCTTTTTTTAAGAATAAAATACTTAGAATAAATTGAAGAAATACAAAACTGACACTTGAAAACCACAAAATGCTACTGGAAGGAATTAAAGATCTGAATAAAATTAAAGGAATCCTATGTTCATGGGTCAGAATACTTAATACCGTTAAGATGGCAATATATCCCAAACTGATTTATGGAGTCAATGCACTCTGTATCAGAATCCTGGCTGGTGTCTTCAGAGAAGCTGACAAACTGATCCTTAAATGCATCTGAAAACTCAAAAGACCTCAAAAAGTCAAAACAATCTTAAAAAAGAACTAAGTTGGAAGACTCCCGCTTCCTTCTTGACTTCAAAACTTGTTACCCAAGCAGGAGTAATTAAGACAGAGTTAAACAGTTATCATTTGACCTAACAATTCTACTTCTAGATATATACACAAGAGAAATGAAAATCTATATCCACACAAAAACTTGTACAGGAGCATTATTCATAATAGCCAAAAGAGAGAATCAACCCAAATGTCCCTCAACTGATGCATAAACAAGATGTGATATGTTGGTACAATCGAATACTTGGCCATAAAAAGGAATAAAGTTCTGGGGAGCCTGGGTGGCTCAGTCGGTTGGGCAACTGACTCTTGATTTTGGCTCAAGTCATGATCTCAGGGTCCTAGATCAGGCCCTGCTTTGGGCTGCCTGCTCAGGGGGGAGTCTGCTTCTCCCTCTCTCTCTCTCTGTCCCTCCCCCTGGCTCATGCTCGCTCTCTCTCTCTCTCTCAAATGAAAGATCTTTTAAAAAACCAACAACAAAAAACAACAAAAAAAGGAATAAAGTTCTGATATATGCTAAACATGGATGAACCTTGAAAACAGTATGCTAAGTGAAAGAAGCCTGTCGCAAAAGACCACACACCATATGGTTCCAATTATATGAAATGTTCAGAATAGGCAAGTCTATAGAGACAGTAAGTAGATTAGCAGCCGCCTAGGGCTGGAGGAATGGTGGATTTGGAGGGTATTAGTTAAAGGACACAGTTTCTCCCTTAGGTGAAAAACTTTTTAAATTGGCTGTGGTAACAGTTAAGCAACTCTATGAATGTACTAAAACCACTGAATTATATAACATAAATGGGTGAACTGTATGGTATGTGAATTAGATCTCAATAAAGGCGTACCAAAAAAGAAAGGGAAAAGCATATTCAGAATGATTTCAATTATATAACTGAACAGGTAACACTAAACCATCAAAAGTCAGGATGGTAGCTATCCTGGCAGGAGGACAGTGACTATTAGAGGGCACAAGAGAGTTCAGGATATACTGGTAATATAATATTTCTTGATCTGGATGCTGGATATACAGGTCAAGTCTGTTTATGAAAATTCTTCAAGCTATATATAGTTATGTTATATAGAGTTTTCTGTATATTATACTTCAACCAAAAATGTAAAACTGTATTTATGGTTAGCATATAGACCTTTTAAGTGCTTAAATAACAACAAAACGTTCTAGCCTATATCAAAAAACAAAAGGCAACCACATTCAGCAGGTCACCTCCTATCTAATCTAAATAGGAGGAAAATGTACGGAGTCTTGTTGATGATAATAAATAGTACTGTCTTATAAATTAAGAAAATTTATAAGGCTCCATGTCAAAAAAACTCAAGTATTATTTATTTACATGTCAACAGTGTGATGGGAAAATAATTATGCTACATTATGGGGAAGAACACTAGACAGGGAATATGTTCTGGCTCTACATTTACTGTGTGACTTTAATAAAATTAGTTAACTTCTTAATACTTCCTCAGATCTCTTCTCTTGGGGACATTTCACTCAGTTTTGGGGAGCATCAGATAAGGTTTGATACATGAAAGCACTCCAAAAAGACACAAAAGATTAAGGAAATGTACAATGGCACTACAGTTCAAAATGAAACCAAAAGCTCTTTGATCTAATACAATATTAAGAAAGAATTATTAAGAATTATTCTAGGGGTGCCTGGGTGGTACAGCTGGTTAAGCACCTGCCTCTTGGTTTCGGCTCAGGTTGTGATCTCAGGAAAGTAAGATCCAGTATGCTCCACTCTGTGTGGAGTCTGCTTTGGGTTCTCTCTCCCTCAGCCTATCCTTCCCACTTGTGCTCATGCTCTAAGAAATAAATAAATAAATCCTTAAAAAAGCAGAGGGGGAATTATTCTATAAATCTCCCAAATGTAGTTACTAAAATTCCTCAAATAATTACACAAAGAGCTCTTCAGAGGCTATAAATGCATGTCATATAACTTGATTATTGAAAGCACAGCTGGAGTGTCAAGCAGAATAATGGCCTGAATGAAAGAGCACAATACCTTACAATATACTACTATATCATCACAGATATTTTGATTAAAGCATATAGTAAGTAGGCCAAATTATTTTCTTTGTTTCTCCTACAATGAAAACTTCCAAACAGAATCTGTTACTGGTATTTGAAGGAAAGGATCTGTAGACCTTTCTCCCGCATGGCAGGGGCTAACTGGTCGATACCTGAGAGGCCGAGATGTCGGAACCACCCGGGTGAGAGTCATCAGGAGGGCCAGCAGAGCCATGAGCAATCAGTGAAACATTTCCCCCCAGAAATTCATCTCCTCGAACCGAATGGATGAGGTCATTCAAATACTTATAATAAAGATTGCTGGACAAGAAGCCAGGCAAAAAGACCTGAAAGAGAGGACAAGCATTATTTTATTTTATTTTTTTGACAAGCATTATTTTAAAGTTGAAAGCAAATACAACTAAAACTTCATTTGAAAACAGAATTTTACCCACAATTCTACCAGCTAGCACAAATGATTTTACTTTTCCTTGTTACACTCCCAAGTATTACCTTCTTGTGTAGTTTATATTGTCACTAAAATTAGGAGTACAGGGGATCCCTGGGTGGCTCAGCGGTTTAGTGCCAGCCTTCGGCCCAGGGCATGATCCTGGAGTCCTGGAATCGAGCCCCACATTGAGCTCGCTGCATGGAGCCTGCTTCTCCCTCTGCCTGTGTCTCTGCCTCTCTCTCTCTCTCTCTCTGTCTCTCATGAATAAATAAATAAAATCTTTAAAGAAAAATAAAATTATGAATACAATTTATAGCTTTATCCCCCCCCAAAAAAATGCTTGCCATAAAGCCATTACATAGACTTGGAGAGATCAGAGTTCTTAGAGACCAGAAAACATGCAGGGAGTGAATCTAATCTCAAACTAAATTTCTGATTATAAATATTAAAGTCTTTGTATATAAATTTATTTTTTTTACCTTTGAAATGATTTCCTTAGGATAAATTATGAGGTGTGATCATGCAGTTAAACAGCATCAATGTTTTAAAAGCTTTGACAGATACGGCCACTTTACCCTTCAGAAGGATGCTGTCAATTTGTATCATTGGCAATATATCAAGGTATCTGTTTTGACATAGGCTTTCCAACAATGGATTGTGTTTCTTCAAATTATTGTTAAATTAGTATCTAATGATATATGGGTGTTTTTATTTACATTTAAACATTATTAATGATGCTAAGTTCCCATGTTTATTACTGGCATTTCCTATTAGCAACTTTTCCTTCATAGCAGTTAGCACATGATTATAAACAGTCTATGTTTAACATGTGCCTTCTTTACAGACAAGAGCTACAGGAGGGCAGAAACCATGTTTCTTCTGTTTACCACTGAAATACTAATACCTAGCACAGAAATTTTCAAAGTATTGATGAACAAATCATTCAGGTATTTTTCTCATTTACCTAATTGATAATATTCTTAAAATTAGTCTAAGTTCTTTATATTATACATTATTTTATAAGAAATATTTCCACATTCGGTTTTTCTCTGTATTTTAAGAAGTTTATTTTTTTTTTAATTTTATTTATTCATGAGAGACAGAGAGAGAGAGAGAGAGAGAGAGAGAGAGAGAGAGACACACACAGGCAGAGGGAGAAGTCCATGCAGGGAGCCCGATGTGGGACTCGATCCCGGGACTCCAGGATCACGCTCTGGGCCAAAGGCAGGCGCTAAATCACTGAGCCACCCAGGGATCCCCCAGAAGTTTACATTCTTTATACAATAAAGATCTGGAACTTTTCCTTGGAGATCAGAAAGATTTTAATTTAAATCAGGAAAAAATTTTTTATCCCTGGGCACTAGCTGATACTCTATTTAGTTTGCCATTAGCTTTTTAGTGATTTGATTTTTATATGTAATTTTTCCATGTTCCTGAAATTCAGTTTTTATGTGTGGCATTATTTAATAGCACTTACTGGACCCTTTTTCACCAAGATACACATGACATACATAAGCAACATAACCTCATGGGCTTATCCTGGGCTCTGTGGATTCCTAGTAAGACCTACTCTAGTTTATTTGAAGAATAAATCATTCATAAATTCCAACACCTTACTATTAATAAGCTATTAGTGATACCCCACAAGTTTTGATACACAAAACTAGTATTCTAACCCCGTTGATAGATACTGATGAATTATTTGGATCATTCCTAAGCTAAATGCCCAATAATGCTAATCTAATTATTTTTGAAAATGTAATAGTAACAGCAGTAATAATGGCCATTAACATTTCTCAATGTTTACTATGTGTTAGACATAATGCTAATATAAGAACTTTATACGTCTAACTTCGTTATCCTTAAAGTAACTCTTAGGTAAGTATCCACATTATCTCCATTTTATAGAAGCGGAAAATGGGCATTAAAGAATTTCAGTATCTGCCTGAGGTCACTCAGCCTATGAAGTTAATTAATACATACCAAGTCAGACTCAAAGCCTCTGCTCTTAATCACTATGCTTCACTGCTTCAATTTTCCCTGTTCTGTTACATTTGTTTTTTTTCCTGGTTAGGTTTTCTGGGTTTTACCCAGAAAGAAGTAAAAACTTCTTGCAGTTTAATATTCTTGAAGTTCTTAGTTACCTTTTCCATGGTTGTCCAGGCCTGACGTAACGGAGTTGTGAAACAGTTAGGGAGTGGCCCACCTTCCCTGCAGATATTGGATTCAATTTCTAATCGTACAACATCATCAAATCCAAGGGGATGTGTGGCTTGGAGGGAGAAGTACCTATGATACAAAGACAGCAAAAATAAAACCAATGTCCTAGCCAGTACAAGCAACTTTTGGTACTGACTCTTTTATGAGGCCACTTGATTCAGCCTGCAGACCTAGGCCTCAAGACCTGGCTCATACTGGCCATGCTGCAACCTTTATTCCCACAACCCCAAAGGTATCTAAGTCAACTTGCTACCTTCTTATCTCCTTCTATCTTCCTTAGTTCTTGTTTAAGATTTCTGAGAATCAGGCTACAGCTGAGACAAAGAAATCAATCACACACATTTGATGGGCACCTATCCTCTGTTTAGCACTTGGGAGATAGAAATAGAGTTAAAAGAGGGTAAGACACAGTTATGCTGGAAAGGGAGCAGAAAAGATCTCTGCATAGAACACAATGAGAACACACCCTATAACCAGGAAGCACAGGTAATATACATGCAGGAATTGAAAATACAGTAACATGGAAAGTGAAGTAGATGGATTTGATGTATTTGGACAGAATAACACGACTTGATGAAGCCTGGGTGTAGAAAGGAAAAGGAGTAACCAAAGATACCTCAAAGATATCTAACTTCTTAAGATATAATGCAAAACTAGTGTTTTTTTGTTTTTGTTTTGCAAACCTACTGTTTTGGTAAGCTGATGTATAAAGTAGATAACAAAAAAAAAAAAAAAGGAGAATTAAAAGCCAAATATATATGTATGTTCTCTTCCAAGCATACTAGGGACTTCTAAATCTTGTCTAAGATATAAATGCAGAAAGACTGATGAGGAACGATTGTGACTATATGTACATAACATACATAAGATACAAAAACAAATTGGGTTGGGGCGCCTGGGTGGCTCAGTCAGTTGAACATCTGACTCTTGATTTTGGCTCAGATCATGATCTCAGGGTTGTGGGATGGAGCCTTAGGATGGCTCCACAATCAGTGGGGAATCTGCCTGATTCTCAACTCTTTCTGTCTCCTCTGCCTCTCCCCTGCCTCACACTCACTCACTCACTCTCTCAAATGGAATAAAAACAAAACAAAACAAAAAACTAGGATCAGTGCAGTCAAATTTGACACAATGAACTTGACAAAATGACAGCCAGTGGGATGCCATATGGTGATCTTCATTTAAAAATGGCTCCCAGGGATCCCTGGGTGGCGCAGCGGTTTGGCGCCTGCCTTTGGCCCAGGGCGCGATCCTGGAGACCCGGGATCGAATCCCACATCAGGCTCCCAGTGCATGGAGCCTGCTTCTCCCTCCGCCTGTGTCTCTGCCTCTCTCTCTCTCTGTGACTATCATAAATAAAAAAAAAAAAAAAAAAAAAAAGGCTCCCAATGTGAAAATGGGATCCAGTGGGAAAACAGGGTCTCTGCTCTCGGGGGCTACTGAACTCCAGCCAGGAGCTTACTACTACTGCCACTCTTCTGTTCCAGCATAAAAAAAATATATATGTATTTTTTGTTATTATTCTTTTCTTTTTTTTTAATTTTTTTTTAATTTTTATTTATTTATGATAGTCACAGAGAGAGAGAGAGGCAGAGACATAGGCAGAGGGAGAAGCAGGCTCCATGCACCGGGAGCCCGATGTGGGATTCGATCCCGGGTCTCCAGGATCGCGCCCTGGGCCAAAGGCAGGCACCAAACCACTGCGCCACCCAGGGATCCCCTGTTATTACTCTTTTCTTAACAAATAGTCTCCCATCTTATAACAAATAAGTTGGTAAATACTCTTCCATGATTCGAATTTTGGGGCACCCCAGACCAAATTTCTAAATGTAAACACTTGCTATTTTAACATCCATGTAACAATGTTCCTTATATAATATTTTCCACAAATAGATTATATAAATAAACACTGGACAAACATTAAGAATTGCATTCCAGCCCAAGTTCTGACAATAACTTGCCCTGTGACCTTGAGAAAATCAATACCTCATTGGGCCTTTGTTTTCTCACCTGCATAATGGGAAAATCAGACTAGATCTCTAATCTGGCTCCATCAGCATCATCTTGGGTATCTTCTAAAAATAAAGATTCCTGGGTCATACCTCAAATGTGCTGAATCAGAATCTCTTAGAGAGGAGGGCTGGAAACCTATTTTTAACAAGCTCCCAGGTGGTTCTTACGCAGACAGCCCAGCATGAACCTGCAGAGCAATGCTCAGGAACCACTGACCTAGATGCTCTCAGCTCTCTTGCAAACCCTAACATCCCACAGACTTTACTCTACTGTCAAGTTATCCTTCCAGCAATTGCTTGTAGATACAAATAGCACATGACTTTTCTTAACAGAATAAGAAAAATTAAATGAATAGAGTAACACAGGGGGCCATATCACTCATATCACTCAACTGACCAGATGTTTTCAGTTATGTTCATGGTAAGATTCTGCCATCTTCTCATTTTCAGTGAAGACCAATGAAAAACACTTATTCACTGAGTATTAACCTGGCTGCGTAGATCTGCATCAGAAAATATGATGCACTCATTCATAGATATTTAAGACCCTTTACAATATATTCTGATTAGTTTCATCTTCCTCCTATATTCCCTACCCAAGTTTTATTTACCCAAACTCAGATTTTCTGAAAGTGCCACATTCCCCTGTTTCTCTGACTTTGCTTGTGCCAATGTCTCTGCCTAGAATGTTCTTTCCCACCTTCTATGGCTAGCAAAATTTAATTCATTACTCTGGATCCAATTCAAATGTTTCTTCTGAGAAACGCTCCCTGAACTCCATCACCACCACCTTTCTTGCCACACACAAACCTCCTGTTCCCCCATCAAAGACATTTATTCTGAGAATCCTAAAACTTTATACACACTGTATGAAAAGCAGATTTATGATACTCCCTATGAGCTCCTTGACAGCAAAGACTGGATTGTTCATCTTTACTTCCAAAATACACATCAAATACTCAGTATTTGCCAAATGCTGAAAAATCAATAAAACTTACTTGTCATATAAAATCATGGCATCATTCTGTGCTTCCTGTCCATCATACTGGCCCTTTTTGGCAGCAAGTTGAGACTGGAAGTTATCTGCTGCCAACCAGAACTGTAAGATATTCACTGCATCCTCTTTTTCCATGTACTAGGAAGGAAAAATACAAAAGAAAAGAAAAAAAGATGATAAACAGATTTCTCTAACCATCTCTAATCCATAAGCCCAACCATTAAAAATACAGGACATACACAAAAAACAAAAACAGATCCACTTGTTCAGTTAATGCCAGTCAGCACCTTGCAGTTGCTTTTGAGACTGAAAAGTTTAAAAACCATTGTTGTAGAGGAAAAACTCAAAGAACTAACAAAAAAAACAAAACAAAAAAAAACACCACACTGCTGGATACAAACTTAAGTGAACTGGAATAAGAATCACAGTAAAGATGATCAGTGGGCCCTTGCTGGCTAACATACAAAAAGTAAAGCAACCAGACCGAATCTTTTATATCTGATCATTTCCATCACTCCACGCAGCCACAGTAACCTGAACGAATGTGGACTTAAACTTACGGCAAAGAGAGGGAGTGAGACAGCAAATCAACCAAAAGTTCTATTCCTGGGTGAGGCAGAGGGCAAGTGTATATAGAAGTTATGCTCTGTGAACCTGGAAATCCTCTTCTCTCTACTTAATAGTCATCTGCTTTGCAACTAAAGAATTCTTCATTTACTGAAACCTAACAAATATCATCAAGCTAAACTGTGTATAGGCCTCAAATAGATTAATCCACTCATTGCTTGAGAAATCCTATCAAGTGGCTAAAGTAAAAGCAATGATAGAAGGAAAAAAATTTACTACTTTCCTTTCCTCTTCTGAAGTCTGGTCTGCAAATATGTGTGCACTGGAATCAAGTATCAAACCTGTGGTTTTAAAACAGCTCCAGATAATTAAAAATACGCATTCTCCTATAAGCAGAAGTTTAGTTAAATTTTTCAAAATTGGTTATTTTACACTGAATTCTCATGTTCTCTTTAACCTAATATGCTGTTAAAGTACTCTTGCCATTAGGTGCACAATTTAACATAATAAAATTCTTTCATTCCAGTCAATCTTTTTGGAAATGATTTGGCTCCTCCGTGTTATCTTCTATAGGGGGCCCAACACGTCTAGTTTAGAGGCTGGAATGTTCTAACAGAGTGTGAAAGGAAATGCAGACTTTACCTCAGAGAAATAAAAGAGGGCTGACTCACAGAAGAGAATGTCAGCCAGGTAAACAGTTCCACTGGTCAGCACTTCAATCTGGTATTTACAGAAATGGTGACTTCGCAGAAACTCACTAAAGTGCCTGCACATGGACAAAAAGGAAAAATTTGAGGGAATGACCAAGGAAAGAGCTTAACTGGGAAAAATATACTCTCTCTTTCCATTCTGTGCCTATTGTATCTTAGAAGCCTTGGTCACACTACCTCCCTTCCCATGATGTTGTTCCTGGTTCCTACACCTGGAAGGATCTCTCCCACCTCTTAGTGACTTTGTAGTTGCCTCTGTTATGTGACACATGCTACATCATATTACATGTAACCAAAAAACATGCTCTATTTCTCTTAATAGGCTGTAACTTCCTTCAAAGCAGGGACTATATCTAACTGTGCCTTGTGCAGAGCACCCTTTCCATAAATACTAAATGACTCAATATGTAGACTTTTTTTTTAAGGGCATGCAGCAGTAATTAATCTAAAAAAAACAAAAAACAAAAAAACAAACAAACAAACCATGGAGGCAGTTTCAAAAAATCTATGTGGATTTAGTAATACAGCATCCATTAAGCTTAAAGCATGCACTAACAAATTAGGATATCCACCTGAACACATGCATTGTTGCAATAAATAAATTAAAATAGTCACACTATAGTTATAATCACCCTCAAATGACTTCAGAATTTTAAAAAATTCTTTTAACTTAGGAAATATGAACAGTAAAAACAAATAAGTGTTTTATTTTTAAGAGTTCATATAATTTACATTTAAGACACCATGAACCAAGGTAGTCTCAGAGTATGCCTATAAGATCCTGTAAACATTCAAAACATTTATGTCAACAAGATAGTTTGTTTTTAGTTGAATGAACTCACATCCCCAAACCCAAAATGTGAAAGTATGAAATTAACTTACTCTTGCTCCATTGCACTAAAGACTATAGACTGTGCCAAAACAAAACAGTTGGGATCCACCTGTCCATCTTCTCCACAAATCTTTGCTGTAAAAGAAACGGTAAATAAATTTCTACTAAATCCAAACCATACACCTTTGTGAATCAAAGTAGGAAAATAACTGTAGAAGTATATATGTCAGAAAGTTTAAGAAAAATACAGGTGAACATATAATCTTGAGGTAGGGAAGATCTTTCCAAGCATATATATATTAAAGTGGAAATCAAAAGATTTAACAACATAAAATTAATTTCTATACATTAACTCACCCCCAAAACAAAATACAAAAGGCACACGGGGGGAAAAATTTGCAGCATGATTGACAGTTTACTCTGAATATGGTAAATTATCATTCATGTATCAAGAGCTCCTACAAATAAGTAAGAAATATCCACAAAGAAAAATGAGCAAAGGACATGAAAAGAGTTTATAAAAGAACAAATATAGGGGTGCCTGGCTGGCTCAGTCAGAAGAGGATGCTCACTCAGGATTGTGAGTTCAAGCCCCACACTTGGTGTAGAGATTACTAAAAGAAACAAACTTAAAAAAAAAAAAGAATAAATATAAAATGGCCAATATGAAAAGATATACACGCTCACTAGTAATCAAATAAATATAACAAGTTAGAATAAGGAGGCACCCCACTTTTCGTTTAGTAAACTGGCACAAAATTGTTGTGACAACGCACATGTTTAATCGTTTAACACTACACTGTCTTGCTTGAGCTAAGACATGGGAAAATTGACACTAGTGTTAGTGAGAATATACTGGTATATCCTTTTCTGGAGAGCATTTTGGTAGTTTATGGCATAAGCTTTAAAAATATGCATGCCCTTTCAATCAGCAATTCTATTTCTAAGACTGCAACCTAAAGAGTTATGGATTTGTAAAAAGATGTATCTGTAAAAAAGTTCATCAAAATGTTACCTGGTAGAAACATGAAATGTGCTAAAAATAGGAATTACCTAAGTAAAATGCAGGAAATCAGTAAGCTGTTTAGCCAGCTATCGAATATGACTGGAAAAAACCATTCACCCACAACCAGCCGTGAAACGGCTTGTTTCACTTTAAGTTCATGACCTTAGTGGGACCTTAATGAAACCCAAGGATCATACTACAGTTTTCTGGTCCATTTCCTCTCATACTCTGCCAGATGACACAAAACAGAACTTCTCCTCTCTCTTTGGACACCTTAACACCTTATCTAATCTTTTTGTTTCTTACTTCGTTAAGAAAATAGAAGGAATCAGAAAATTATTTCCACCACTTCCACCACATCTACCAACTCATCTGCACCACCTCTACCCATGCACTCCGCGTTTGAGCCCTGGATCTCATCCTCTTTTGCCTCAAAACTTCTTTCTCACAGCAACTGTCCCTCTAACTCCTGCACCAAGCTTTCCTTTGCTACTGCCTCATACTCACCAGTTATATATAGTCTGTTTGTATGCTCTACGTATATACTTGTTTGTATGCTATACTTTATATGCTTGTAACACATCATCACAAAAACAAAACAAAAAGCATTGTCCCTTGATTTAACATACCCTTCCAGCTCATCTTTAGAGCAAAATGTCTCTCTTCACAGTTGCTCATACTTGTCTCCATTCCACTCCTAGTCTAATAAGACTCCTCTGATTAAATTTCTGTCTCCAGTGACCTACTGAAATTAAGATAACCAATGCACCAGTTGTCCACAAGGTTGGCATGTCCATTCCATTTCTAATATTCATCTTACTTAACCTCTCAGTAGGATTTAACACACCTCTGATCACTCCCTGACTCCTAGGAACATTGCTTCCAGAAAGAACTACTCTCCTGAAACATAGATGATATAGCAGAGCCAACTTTATGAGCTGCTACTTCTGTGTTTCCTTTGCTAGTTCTCCCTCAGTCACTAGACTTGTGAATGTTGGGCCTGCCCCAGAACACAGTCCTTAGGCCTCGTCTCTACTTATCATCCTCATTCCAAGGATAATGTTATCCACGGCTTTAAACCCATCTATATGCTGATGACTTCCAAACATATCTTCAACCTAGACCTCTCTCATGAACTCCTAGCACAGATATCCAACTGCTTGACATTCACCACTTGGGTGTCTAAAAACCCACACTCCTGATTTTTCCCATAAGCCATTACCTCCACAATCTTCTTCAACTTATAAATGGCAACTCCATTCTCTTACTCAGGTTTTCAAAAAACTGAAGTCATGCTTGATTCCTTTTTCCCCCTTACAACGTTCACTTTCAAACCATCAGCAAATTCTATCAGCTGTACCTTCAAAATATTTTTTAAACTCCACCACTTCAAGGATTTGCAGAAGATGAAGGATGCAGTGGAAGGATAGTTTCTGGGTTATTCTGAATCCCCATGTAAAAAGGAAGTAATCAGACAGCAACACCAGAAACCCATGGATAACATTTACAACAAAACCAGGCAGGTGGAATTTATAGTAACAGCTCACGGGCAGACTTCTTCCAACTGTAATGTATCTGAAGTACAGCTGTATTAGAATATTTCAGCTGTAAGAGAATATGGGGTAGGATTCAGAATGAAGCTCAAAGAGAAAAATGACTGGCCTAAAAACACATATGTAATCAACATTTTAATTTTCTTAGATCCCTTAATCACCAAAGGTTACCAACTTATACTTTCAAAGATTTTTTTTCCCTTCATAGGATTATATCATTAATTTGATAAAGTTTAAGAAAAGAAAAAAAAAAGAATTGAAGTGATATTTCATTTTTAATGCTTATTTGGCTCAAAAATCCCCCCCACCCTTTGTCTCCTATACCAGACAGTCTGCTTAGTCACTGGTACAAACAAATCCTAAAAGGAATCACTAGTCAGCCAATTCCTCAAATAGCCAAATTCTAATCAGTTAGGACACCCCAGTTGTATTATTGTACAGGAAATGTTCGTCTAGGTAAGTCTGGAAGATGGCAACAACAAATTCCCACATAAAAATAGAGGAACTACATAGAAAAGCCAATATGAAACGACATTTGGAACAAAACTGGGGAAAACCCCAAATATAAGCAAATGGTGATAAATAGCCAGCAGCCACAAGACCTATGTTATTATAGGCATCTGTGTAGGAAAAAGAAAAGGAAAACAATGGGACGAGCATCTGATGAGCTCCAAAGCAGCCAACAGTTGTTCACTGTGAAGTCTGATGGGCCAATTTAAGAAGCACAGTTCAGACATTAAAGGGTTTTACAGTGTCCAATATTGAGCCAGTGCAAAATATCAGTGGTAAAGATTTAAAGAGCCCCATGCTGGGGAGAATCTGCTAGAAGCAGAATAACAAGCTGTATTTTATAAACCAAAACTACAAAGTCTCTGTCAAAAAGATACAAAACTCAGTACTAGAACTTGACGGGAGTATAAGTATTTATTTAATAAAAACAAACCACTTTCATCTGTGATTACAGGTACACCTCAGGTCCTTTTTTTTTTTTTGAAAGTTACATTGGTTTTATTTATTTATTTATTTATTTTTTTAGGTCCTTCTGATACAACATAGTAAAAACTTATGTTTTTTTTTTTACTATGACCTACAGAGAAATAGATTTATGTTACACAGTACACACAAATGTTTACGAATTTATGATGAAAACAATGTCCTGAAATGAGGTCTGCTTGCCTTTATTACTGAATCTTTGATATTTCTATTCTAGTCTTTTTTTTGGCAGGAATATGAGGTCGCAAGAGGAGACTGGTCTGAATTTAGTTTGAAAAACACAACAAACAGCACACTAGTTAATGTGTAGGGATCTATTTCCAAATCCCAACTCTGTCATGTCTGAGTTGTGTTACTTGATGATTTACCCTCTTGTGCTTCTAATTCCTCATTTATAAAATAATAACTGTATATGCTATAAGGTTCTTTAGAAAGTTAGAGTTTATCCATGGAAAGTGCCTACGATGCTGTCTTGGACACAGTAAGTACTCAATAAATGTGTGCTACTATTCTTTTCATGCTGCTGTTTTTAACTGAGTCAAAGTCTAAGAATTTGGTTCCAACATATAGCAGAGGAAAATTTTAAGTGAGCTACAGTTGATATAATAAAGTGCTCTGAAAACAGACTAGGAAGGGATACGCTGAATTCCATGTTCATAAAAAAATCCTCGTAGTTAAGCAAAACAACCCGCACTATTATTATTATTATTTTTTATTTTTATTTTTTTGCCATAGCTTCAAGCACTGCTTACCTATGATGTCATTTCTCATTGCTTCTGTAATTGGTATTGGTTTAGCAGCATCTGGAGATATATATTTGGTAAAAGTATTCACTGCATCTTGTTCTATACCTGCAAGGGAAGGAGACAACTTCAAAATTCAAAGAGAAATTTGGGAAAGTAATGGACTATAATCATGAACAGCAGGGCTGTTTGCTGTAGGACCAAGCACACACACAAATACATACATATGTATTATAAACATATATAACAATATATTTAGGACAAAACAAGCCTCTAGCATGTTACATTTTTACTCTTTGTGGAACACAGTTATATGTGAATTCCCTCCACTACACCTCATCTAAACTAAGGAGCTCCTTAAACTAATTATTTCTACATGTTCTCTTTCCATGTCTCCTCTCCAAAGTCTCAATCTAATGGACTTGCACAGCAATATAAGAGCAAGGGCTCAAAAATTATTTATAAATCTACAATCAATTAAAATATTTTACAAAATGATTTCACGTTCATAAATACATCTGTTAACTTTCAACAACCTTAGAAAGTTAAAACAACAAATCTCAAACTTTTTAGTCTCAGGACTTCTTTGCAACCCTAATAAAAGAGCTTTTGTTAAATCTGAATTTTATCTATAGATATTAAGATATTAGAAATTTAAAAAAAACAAGAAAAATGACTGATTCTATTAAAATTAACAATATCAAATCTTCCTTAACATAAACAACATGTTTTAGGAAAAAAAAAAAAAAAACTATTTTCCAAACTGAAAAAAATTAGCAAGAAGAGGGCATTATTTCACATTTTTGCAATGCTGTTTGTCTTGATAGGAAACTGCTATATTTTCATATCTGCTTTGGCATTCAATCTGCTATGCTATTTTGTGTTGGCTGAAGTTTATTTTGATATGGTGATGTAATAATAAATACACACACACACACACACACACACACAGTCTTCATCCTGGTTCCTGGTACAGAGCTTCTAAAACCCTGGAGATCCCTGAAGAGTAAGGGTGAGAAGAGCATATTTCGTTATTCATAAGTCCCTTTCAACCACAGGAAAGTTTATGGTAATGACTTGCAGAATGGAGCTGGTTGCCGGAGGAACAAACCAGGTGATTACAGCATTGGAACTTTCAGCTCTACTCCCCAAATCTAAGGAGGGAAGAAGAGCTGGGGATCCAGTTAATCACCAATGGCCAATAACTTAACCAATCATGCCCATGTTATAGAACCATAAAACCCCTGAATGAAGTAGTTCAGAGAGCTTCCCGGTTGGTGAATGCATCCATGTGCTGGAAGGATGGCATACCTCACTCAACCCACAAAGACTGAGGCTTCTGCACTTGGGATCCTTTCTTGACCTTGCCCTCTGCATCTCTTTACTTGGTGGTTCATTTGTATGTTTTATAATGTGCTTTATAATAAAACAGTAAATATAAGTAAAGTGTTTTCCCTAAACTCTGTGAACTAATATAAGATTACTGAATACGAGGAGAAGTTATGGAAACCCTGGATTTATAGCTGGTTGGCCAGAAGTACATGTAATAACTTGAGACTTACAGCTGGCAACTAAAGTAGGGGGCAATCTTGTGGACTGAGCCCTTAACCTGTGAGGTCTGTGCTAACTTGGGGAGTTAGTGCCAGAATGAATTAAACTGTAGAATCCCAAGTTACAGAGAATTGGAGAACTACTTCGTGTGGAAAACCCACACATTTGGTGTCAGAAGTGTTGTGAATAGAGAAATGGTTTTATCTATATTAAGAAAATCTGGCCTCAGACATGCAGAGATAGGAAAAGGAGTATTTTAACAGCTTTTTAAAATCACTGTGAATATACTCTTCTTTGATATTACACCAAAATTTGACAAATGGCAGTTTCTTAAAGGTTAGTTAGAATGTGGGAAGTGGACCTCCTCTTCCAGTCTCTTTGGGGTCTGGCACAGAAACAAGATGACGAAGGGGATGTCATCATTCAGAAAGCGTCGCAATAAGAGGCACACGTTGTGCCGCCACTGTGGCTCTAAGGCCTACCACCTTCAAAAGCCCACCTGTGGCAAGTGTGGCTATCCTGCCAAGTGGAAGAGAAAGTACAACTGGAGTGCCAAGGCTAAAAGACAAAATACCACTGGGACCAGTCGAATGAGGCACCTAAAATTGTATACAGCAGATTCAGGCATGGATTCCGTGAAGGAACAACACCTAAGCCCAAGAGGGCAGCTGCTGCAGCATCCAGTTCATCTTAAGGATTCCAATGATTAGTCAAAATAAACGTTCTGGTTTAAAAAAAAAAAGAAGAAGAAGAAGAAGAATGTGGGAAGTGCAAGCCAGATCAGTGAACTTCTCGGTTAATTAAAATCCAGTGGTATATCTCCCCCTTTAGTAAGTAGATCTTTACATTCATGATTTTATGACATCATGTATTTTTTAATATTTTGGAAAATACTGGTTCACTGACTTATGCAGACCTTCCAAATGTTGATACACTACATCAGAGAATGTAAAAAAAAGAAATCGCATCATTAATATCACCAATCATCTTATCAGAACACACTTAAAAAAAAAAAAAAGATTTATTTACTTGAGAGAGAGCAAGCATGAGAGGGGAGGAGGGACAGAGAGGCATAGCAGACATGACCTGAGCCCAAGGGAGACGCTTAACTGATTGAGCTACCTAGGTGCTCCAGAATACTCTTTAAAGTTGTCAAAGCACAGGGTGGTAAATATAAGTTTTTCAAAATTCTAATTTTCACTTTAAAAGTTTACATTTTACCAAGGGCAACAAATACTGTCAGCTGTTTTCCTTGAAATGACAAGCTCACTTCATTCATTTCCAAGAAAACATCTGGCAATTCCCAAGCCACAGTCATTCTTTGGAGTAAAAATGGTATTCCATTAAAAAAAGAGCCAATTGAGGGGCACCTGGGTGGCTTAGTTGGTTGAGTGTCTGACTCTTGATTTCAGCTCCGGTCATGATCTCAGGTCAGGGTCATGACTCTGAGACCTGCATGAGGCCCTGTGCTCAGTGTGGAATCTGCTTCAAATTCTCTCTTGCTCTCCCTCCCATGCATTTTCACTCTTATATAAATAAATAAAATCTTTAAAAAAAAAAAAGTAGTTAATTGGGTTCACAAAAACAATCAAATATGCATGTACTTTTCCTTAAAACAAGTAGTATGCTTGTTTATGCGTACTTCCCGATTCACCATACATATTAAAAAAATTATATACCTATGCTGTGATGAGCACTGGGTGTCTTACAGAAGTAGTGATCACTAAACTGACATCTGAAAATAATATTACATTGTATGTTAACTAACTGAACTTTTTTTTTTTTTAATTTTTATTTATTTATGATAGTCACAGAGAGAGAGAGAGAGAGAGAGAGAGAGAGAGAGGCAGAGACACAGGCAGAGGGAGAAGCAGGCTCCATGCACCGGGAGCCTGATGTGGGATTCGATCCTGAGTCTCCAGGATCGCGCCCTGGGCCAAAGGCAGGCGCCAAACCGCTGCGCCACCCAGGGATCCCCTAACTGAACTTTAAATAAAAAAACTCAATAAAATAAAAACATTAAAAAAAACATTTATATCTTTTTTTTTTTTTAAGATTTTATTTATTTATTCATGAGAGACACACAGACAGAGAGAGAGGCAGAGACACAGGCAAAGGGAGAAGCAGGCTCCATGCAGGCAGCTCAACGTAGGACTCGATCCCGGGACTCCAGGATCACGTCCTGGGCCAAAGGCGGCGCTAAACCGCTGAGCCATCCAGGCGTCCCCCATTTATATCTTCTAAAAAAAACCCATATACCCAAGAGTTTAGATTTAATAAAATTAATTATCTACTTCCTCAAAGACATCTTTAAGTAAAACTGGCACTTAATTTTACTGGGAATATGTAGCAGCACAAAATGACTATTAGTACAATTTGGCCCAGCGCCAGCAGGTTTTCCCACAATTATCTTTGCCCCATCATTACAAATGTCAACAGGGTGAAAAAGACAAATACCATCTCAGAATTATCATGCAAACAGTTTTGACTAACTGGACCGTGTTGAAAAAAAATCTCAGGGACCCTCTAAGAGGGTGCAAAACATACTTTGAGAACCTCTGGGTTAACGGAACAATTTTTTTAAAGATTTTATTTATTTATGAGAGACACACACACAGAGAGGCAGAGACACAGGCAGAGAGAGAAGCAGGCTCCATGCAGGGAGCCCAATGTGGGACTCGATTCCTGGACTCCAGGATCCTGCCCTGGGCCAAAGACAGGTGCTCAACTGCTGAGTCACCCAGGCGTCCCCCAATCTTTTTTTTAAAGAACAGATTATTATCCCTATTTTTATAGAAAAATACTTATGTGCAAAAAAATAAAATGAGCTATTTGAGTTAATAAAGTGTGGGAGAGAGGATGGGGCCAACGAGAAGCAAAACATAGTTTTTGATGTGACTGAAGATGTTATCAGCTTAAAACAGATTGCTGTAAAAGTCTTTTATGTAAGTCCCATGGTGACCACAACAAAAATGCCTATGGAAGATATGCAAAAGAATGAGAAAGGAATCAAAGCATGTCACTACATGAAAACAAGGAAATACAAAGGAAGACAGCAAGAGAGGAAAAGAAGTAAAAAGGCCTAGAAGCCACTCAGAAAAAAAATGAGCAAGATGGCAACGTAAATCCTGCTCTATCAATAATAACTTTAAATGTAAATGAATTAAATTGCCCAAAAGACACAGAGAGACTGAATGTATTTTTAAAATAAAAAGAAATCAAGATCCTACTACATGATGCCTATAAGAGACTCAATTTAGATTTAAGGACACACAAAGGCTGAAAGTTAAAGGATGGAAAAAGATATTCCATGCAAACAGTAACAAAAAGAGCAGAGAGAAGGGGACTAACCTTGTCTTAGACAAAACAAACTTTAAGTCAAAAACTGTCACAAGAGACAATGATAAAATGGTCAATCTACCAAGAAGATATAACAATTATATATGCCGCAACATTAGAGCCTCTAAATATACAAACACTGACAGAAGTGAAGGAAGAAATAAACAGCAAGACAGTAACAGGAGACTTCAATGCCCCATTTTCAGTAATGGATATAGAACATCCGGACAGAAAATCTGGAAGAAAACAGAGAACTCAACACCACAGACCAAATGGACCTATCAGACTTTTATAGAACATTCCATCCTACAGCAGCAGAATAGAATACACATTCAAATCATTCTCTAGGACAAATCACATGTTAGGTCACAAAACAGGTCTTAAATTTAAGAAGACAGAAATCATATCAAGTATCTTTCCCAACCACAATGGAATAAACCCAGAAATCAAAAGCAAAAAGAAAACTGGAAAACTAAGAAATATGTGGAAATTAAACAATACATTCTTGAACAACCAATGAGTTGAAAAAGAAACTGAAAAGGAAGTTTAAAATATGTCTCGAGACAAATGAAAACACAACATATCACAATCTTACGGGATACACTAAAACCATTATCAAGAGGGACACATATAGCTATAAATGCTTACATCAAGAAAGCAGAAAAATCTCACAGAACCTAACTTTACACAAGAAACTAGAAATAACAAATTAAGCCCAAGTCAGAAGGAATAACAATTAGAGCAGAAATAAATGAATACAGAATAGAAAAAAACAGAAAAATTAATGCAAAATTTGGTTCTTCAAAAAGATCAACAAAATTGACCCAACTTTAGCTAGACTAAAATAAAGAGACAACTCAAACAAAATAAAAAATAAAGAGGATATTACAACTGATGCCACAGAGCTAAAAGTTTCATAAGACACTATTAGAACACCTACTAAGACTGAATCACCAAGAAACAGAGAAATTGAACACATCTATAATTTGTAAGGAGACTGAATCAGTAATGAAAAATCCTTCTAACAAAGAAAAGCCCATAGCAGAAAGCAGAAAAGCAAATGACTTCACTGGAGAATTCTACCAAACATTTAAAGAAGAATTAACAATAATCCTTCTCAAATTTGTCCCCCCAAAATGAAAAAGGAACACTTCCAAACTCATTTTATGAGGCCAGCCATTATTCTAATACCAAAGCCAAACAATGATACTATAAAGCAAACTACAGTACAATATCCCTGATGAACACAGATGCAAAAATTCTCAACAAAACACTAGCAAACAGAATTCAACAGTACCTGAAAAGCATCACACACCATGACCAAGTGGAATTCATCCCTGGAGTGCGAGGATATGGTTTAACATATAAAAATCAACTACAGTGATACACCACACCAACTGAAGTGTAACTATCATACGATCAATTCAACAGATGTAGGAAAAATATTTGACAAATTCAACACTCCTTCATGATTTAAAACTCTCAACATGCTAGGAACAAAAGGAAATTACCTCTTCATAATAAAAGCCATAAACAAAAAACTAACAGCTAACATCATATTCAATCATGAAAAACTGAAAGCTTTTCTTCTTCTAATATTAGGAACAAGGGAAGGATGCCCACTTTTAACACCTCTATTCAACACAGTATTAGAAATCTAACCAAGGCTATTAGGATAGAGAGGATAAAAGGTATCCATATGGGAAAGAAAGCAGTTAAATTACCTCTATTTGCAGATAACTCTATTTTACATGTAGGAAACCCTGACAACTCCACAAAAAACTGATAGATGAATTCAGTTACAGGATATAAAATCAACACACAAAAATTAGTTGGATTTCTATATACTAACAATGAAATATACTTGCCAAAAAGGAAATTAAGCAAGCAATCTCATTTGTAATAACATAACAAAGAATAAAATACTTAAAAATAAACTTAACCAAGGAAGTGAAAGATTTATACACTTAAAACTGTAACACACTGCTGAAAGAAATTAAAGAGAGCACAAATAAATGGAAAAACATCCTGTGTTCGTGAAATGGAAGACTTAATACTGGTAAGATGTCACTATGTATTTATTTATTTATGAGAGACACACAGAAACAGGTAGAGACATAGGCAGAGTGGGAAGCAGGCCCCCCACTAACCCTCCCCCCACCTCCCTGCAGGGAGCCCAATGCAGGACTATAAGCAGACCAGGGATCACACCCTGAGCCAAAGGCAGATGTTCAACCGCTGAGCCACCCAGGTGTCCCAAGATGTCACTATCTAAAGTGATCTATAGACTTAACATATCCCTATCAAAATATTAGTGGTATTTTTCACAGGAATAGAAAAAAAAACCCTTAAATTCACAAGGAACCACAAAGGACCTGAATAGCCAAAACAACCTTGAGAAAGAACAAAGCCAGAGGTAACATCTTTCCTGATTTAAAAATATATTATAAAGCTACAAAAACGGAAACAGTATGGTACTGGCATAAGGACAGATATACAAACCAAAAGGACAGAACCACAAGGAAATATCATCTCATACCTCTAAGGATGACCATTACCAAAACAAAAGTTAACAAGTGCTGGTGAGATGTGGAGAAATTGGACCCCTCGTACACTGTTGGGTAGGAATGTAAAACGGTGTGACTACTATGGAAAACAATATGGAAACTCCTCAGAAAATTAAACATCTTAATAAATTAATAAATGAAACAGTTTTAATTCAATAAATACCGGGCTAAACTAAAATAAATGCTTTGGTCCAATTTCTAAAATATTTTGTTAACAAAAGAACATAGAAATGCTTAAAATATCTGCTTTGCTTTTTATGTTATTTTTTTTTTTTTAATTTTTATTTATTTATGATAGTCACACACACACACACACACACACACACACACACACACACACAGAGGTAGAGATACAGGCAGAGGGAGAAGCAGGCTCCATGCACCGGGAGCCCGACGTGGGATTCGATCCCGGGTCTCCAGGATCGCGCCCTGGGCCAAAGGCAGGCGCCAAACCGCTGCGCCACCCAGGGATCCCCTGCTTTGCTTTTTAAAGCATATCTTTTGGAAACCTGTGAGGCCAGATTACTGGAAATAAAGAACTTTCTTCAATTACTTGAATGATGCTCAAAACTCCATTTACTCACTTTAGTATTTCACTAAGAAGTTTTAAAATTTTCAAATGGCTAGGACGTGTCTTTTAACTGCAACTAATCCTTAACCACAACAAACCCCAAAATACAAAATACCAACCAACTCCATGAGATGATACACATATATCCAGAACTTTACCAAGACTTTTGTGTAACCAAGATACAAGAGTATTTCATTAAAATGGATATATTTTAGTAACCAATTTTATTTATTTTTTAAAGATTTTATTTATTCATTCATGAGAGACATGGAGAGGTAGAGATATAGGCAGAGGGAGAAGCAGGCTCCCTGCAGGGAGCCCAATGCGAGACTTGATCCCAGGACCCCAGGATCATGACCTGAGCCAAAGGCAGCTCAACCACTAAGTCACCCAGGTGCCCCCCTTTAATCACCGATTTTAAAGACAAAGCTGTGATTAGCAGATTTAAACACGAACAATGAAGTACAAAAGATAAACATGTAAATAAATAAATTCTTGGGGCTCCTGGATGGCTCAGCTGGTTAAGTGTCTGACTTGGATTTTCAGCTCAGGTCATGATCTCAGGGTCGTGAGATCAAGCCTCACTTCGGGCTCTATGCTCAGCGGGAAGTCTGCTTAAGATTCTCTCCCTCTGCCCCCACTCCCACCCCAGGGTACTCACAACTCCCTCTCAGTCTCAAAATAAATAAATCTTAAAAAGAAAAAAAAAAGAAAAGAAAAATTCTTCAGACTATAAACTTCACTCAATGGACAAAAATTTTCCTGAATGTCCAGTCTGTGACTATTTATTTTTGAGTCCTTGGTGTCCAGTATGGTACCTGGCATTACATAATAGGCGCATAATAAATATCCATTGAAAGAATAAACATCACAAACATTGGCTGAAAGAATTTACTTGATAAGGTCACACATTTTGTTCCTAGCATTTTAAATTAGCAGCATCTTTATGAAGAAATTTGAAGTCAGGAATCCTTTTTAGTCAGAGGGAAGAGGTCTTGTGATAAAATGGCTTAAAGCAGAGGAGAAAATCAAGACAAGTGGGACTTCAACACAAGGAACATGCATGCCTATTCCTAAAAGACTGCATTAGTCACTCAAAATGGCTATTAAAGGAGAACATGTATCAACAAAATGAGAAATTAACACACTTATTAATGTCAGCTAAGAAGAATTTATTTTGTTAACCTCCACCTCTTTGCATAAAGATCCTAAAACCAACTTAGTATCTATTTACATGGAAGTACAAAATACCAGTATATCCTAAAGAGGTTATGCAGGAAGAAATTACACATTAATTCTGAGTTCTTAATCTTAATATTTATTTACAAAATCAACAGGCCATTAAAAATTCCCTCTTTTGGTAAAAGAAGTTTTAAGGGCATGTTAAGAAAGCCGTAGGCCACCTAAGAGTGATATTAGGCAAATACAAAAAGAAGGTTTTTACAAGAAAGTTTCCACTCAAAAAAAAAAAAAAAAAAAAGAAGAAGAAGAAAGAAAGTTTCCACTCTATGAAAAATGAGAGCTGGAATCAGAAACAGGAGAGTAGGCATTTCTATGCTCCAGAAAACTTCTGAATACAAATATGAGGTGCTGACACAGGGCTACAAACTGTAGCTCAAGAGGTTTTAATGCAATGAAAATAATTATAATAGGAACCAGAGAAGCAAGTGTTAAACCACTATCTTCCCTAATGTATCTGCTTTCAAGGGGAAAATAGAAAATCCATATTCTATGACTTGATTTGAAATTCTAAGGAGTAGGTCAAGATGAAATAAGCACACTCCACCCTATCTCTCCCACAGAATGCAACTACAAACACCAGACGAACTTATCTGAGGACCTGGAAAAGTAAATGGTACCAGGCAGATAGAGAAAGGAAACCAGAACTTGAAGTACCATCATACTACAGGCAAGTTTCCCCACTTTCTGTTCCTCCAGTATCTCCTAGCCTGGACTCAAAAGCCAACACTGTACAGCCAGATGCTCAAAGGAAAAGCTCCAAACAAGCCCTCTATTTCTGGTCTAAGGAGCAGAAGGCGATGCCTATGGATAACAGAGAGTGAGGGAACCATCCTGGGCTTTTTTGTTTTATCCCTTTCACTCTAATCTGGGTCCCCAAGTAATACCAGCCTAACCAACGGTGGCAATGGCAGCAGCACTCTGGCAGGCTCCAAAATCCCTGTACTTTGACAGAGAAACTGTAGTCCCAAAAGGAAGAGGAGAATCCCTTTTCCTCTGTCTTCTTGCTGCTTGGAAAGTAAAGCTCCAACTTTTTAGCCCAACAACAAGGAAGGTGGGCTCCCCTTGGCACCAGAAGCTGTTAGGGAGACTGTAGAAAGGAGGGGGTTTGTGAAAAGCTTAAAAGTTGTGTGTGTGTTTCTGGGCTCACACGTGAGCTGAGCATACATGGATTTGACTGTAAGAGCATACCAAAGGGTCTGAGACCTAAACTATGACCTTTTCACTTGTCAGACCTTGTCAGGTCCCAGACTGGATACCAACAGGTACATATACAAGTAAAATCCAAAAAAATGAACAGACTCTGGAACCACAGCCTACAGAGTGCTAGTTGAAACTTGTAGCCTGAACCTAACCTAACAGGATTTAAACATGACTCAGAATTATGTAAGTCAAATTGTCCATAATACAATCCAAAATTAACTGCCATACAAAATCCTAGAAAACTGCATTATCTCACAAAGGAAAAGACAAGCAAGATGATGATATGGATGCTGGAATTACAGAACAAAGGTTTTTTAAATTTTGTTTTTTTATTTTTTTTTATTTTTTTTAATTTTTATTTATCTATGATAGTCACAGAGAGAGAGAGAGAGAGAGAGAGAGGCAGAGACACAGGCAGAGGGAGAAGCAGGATCCATGCACCGGGAGCCCGACGTGGGATTCGATCCCGGGTCTCCAGGATCGCGCCCTGGGCCAAAGGCAGGCGCTAAACCGCTGCGCCACCCAGGGATCCCTTGTTTTGCTTTTTTTTTTTTTTTAAATTTTTTTATTTATTTATGATAGTCACAGAGAGATAGAGAGGCAGAGACACAGGCAGAGGGAGAAGCAGGCTCCATGCACCGGGAGCCCGACGTGGGACTCGATCCCGGGTCTCCAGGATCGCGCCCTGGGCCAAAGGCAGGCGCCAAACCGCTGCGCCACCCAGGGATCCCCCCTTGTTTTGCTTTTTAAAGAAGCAATTATAGGGGCGCCTAGTGGCTCAGTCAAGAATCAATCTGACTCTTGATTTCAGCTCAGGTCATGATCTCAGGGAAATGGGACTGAGCCCCGCATTGGGCTCTGTGCTGAATGTGGAGCCTGCTTGAGGTTCTTTCACTCCCTCTCCTTCTGCCCCTCCCTTCTCCCCACTTGTGTTCTCTCTCTCTTAAAAAAGGAAAAAAAAGTATTATAACCATGTTCCAAGAAAAGTCAAATACTCTTGAAACAAATGGAAACCTTAGAACCAAAAAATAATACAAACTTAAAATCACTGTAAAGACTCAAAGAACGACGAAATGACAGAGGAAAGAATCGGTGAATCCAGAGGTAATACGAATAGAAATTTTCCAAGCTCAACAACAGGAAAAAAAGAAAAAGAAAAAAGTACAGCACCTCAAGGACCTGCAGAACAATAACAAGGGTAAAACATCTGGGTCATTAAATCCCCACGAAAAAAAATGTGAAAAACAATGGCTAAAAATTTCCTCCCAACCAGCAAAAAAACCCAAACTTTTAAAATCAAGAAGCTCAGTGAACCTCAAATAAGAAGAAACTCAAAGAAATCCATACCCAAACACTATAACCAAATTGCTGAACAGTAAAGACAGGGAAGTATCTCTAAAGCAGCTATAAAATGATGCTAAATAGACAGTAATGATGATTCCAAGATTGCAGACTTCTACCAAAAACCAGATAGGCCAGAGGCAGTGAAACACCACTTTCAAACTGGTAAAAGAAAATAACTATCAACCTAGAATTCTCTATCAAGCAAAAATTACTTCAATCTAAGGAGATTCTCAGATGGAAAACAGCTGAGAAAATTCTCCAACAGCAGACCTGCTCTAAAAGAAATGCTAAAAGAATCCTTGAAACAGTGGTAAAATGGTAACAGAAATAATAACTGAATTTTCAGGGATGAAGAACAGCAACAGATACAGCAAATATCTGGTTTAAATGTAATTGACAATTTTTCTTTTAAGTTCTTTAAACTGTGTACAACAGCTGAAGGCCAAAGTCCTAACATTGTATGATAGGGTTTTTAACAAAAGTAGATGACAACTACATCATGTGAGTGAGGAGAAGGGACTTAGGTGGTACGCTCTACATCCCACTTAACATGATAAAATACTAATTTTAAGTAGACTGTGTATGTAGGTTATGTATGTATATGTATGTACATATGTTGTAATCCCTAGAGAGACCACTAAAAATCTATATACAAAGAGATATAATCAAGAACTCATAAATTCTTTAAAAAAAAAATCCAAAAGAAAGAAGAGAATAGGAAATCAAAGGACATAAAATAGAAGAAGCAGCAAACAAAAAAATAAAACAGGACACCTAAATCCAAATACATCAATAATTACACTTAATATCACTACATAGGAGTTAACAAGTATCAGTAATTACATTTACAAATTACATTGTAAATAATCATGTTGTAATTAATTACACAATACAAATAACTACATTTAAAAAAATTTATCAACAAAAACACCAGATCGTGGGATGCCTGGGTGGCTCAGCAGTTGAGCATCTGTTTACCTTTGGCTCAGGGCGTGATCCCAGTTCGGGGACTGAGTCCCACATCAGGCTCCCTGTGAGGAGCCTGCTTCTCCCTCTGCCTATGTCTCTGCCTCTCTCTGTGTCTCTCATAAATAAATAAATAAATAAATAAATAAATAAATAAATAAATAAATAAATAAATAAATCTATCTATCTATCTATCTATCTATCTATCTATCTTAAAAAAAAAAAGTTAGAATGTATTATAAAAAAATAACCTGGGATCCCTGGGTGGCGCAGCGGTTTGGCGCCTGCCTTTGGCCCAGGGCGCGATCCTGGAGACCTGGGATGGAATCCCACGTCAGGCTCCTGGTGCATGGAGGCTGCTTCTCCCTCTGCCTATGTCTCTGCCTCTCTCTCTCTCTCTCTCTGTATGACTATCATAAATAAATAATAAAAAAAAAATTAAAAAAAAATAACCTAACTCCATGCTGTCAAAAGAAACTCACTTTAAAAATGATAAAGGTAAGTCAAAAGCAATGGGATAGAAAAAAGATATATATACACCATGTAAACACCAATCAGATTAAACTGGAGTGGCTACATAAGTCAGACAGCAGATATTTCTGAGCTTAGAACAAGTGAAGCTACCGCAGATAAAGAAGAACATTACATAATGATAAAAGATTTGATTCACCAGGAAGATATAATGACTAAATATGTATACAACAAACAAAAGACCCTCAAAATACATGCAAAAAATGGGTAGAACTGAAAGTACAGTTGGAAATATCCACAATTCTGGTTGGAGACTTCAACATATCTCTCTTAAAATAATGGATATTAAAAGCATACAAAATGCCAGCAAGGATACAGAAGAACCAAACACCTTAACCCAACTCAATCTAATTGACATTTATAAAAATCTATCGAACAGCAGAATATACATTCTTCTCATTGCATGTGAGATATTCACCAAGACAAACCATATTCTAGGCCATTGAAAAATTTTAACAAATTTAAAAGAACTGAAATCACTCAAAGTATGGTATTTTTTCAAAGTATGTTTTCTGAGCATAATATAATTAAATGAGAAATCGATAATAAAAAGACAACAGGGTAAAAATTCTTTAAACACCTGAGATTAAACATTTCTAAATAATCATGGACAAAAGAGTAAGACTCAAGGGAAATTAGACATCGAATTTTTGCTCAAAGCATTAGAATTTCTAGTGTGTTGCTAAAACAGTGATTAGAAGGAAATTTATAGCATTACATGCTTATCTTAAAAAAGAATGGTCTCAAACAATCTAAGTTCCTAGCTTAAGAAATAGGAAAAAGAGTAAAATAAATCCAAAGTAAGCAGGAGGAAAGAAGTAACACAGAGCAGAAAATCCATAAAATTGAAAACAAAAAAAAAAATAGATAAACATCCATTAAATCAAAAGCTGGTTCTCTGAAAAAGACAGATTAAACCCCTATATATATGCTGCCAAAGAAAAAAGATACACAATTACCTACAAGAGGAATGAAAAAGGGATATCACTACAAACTCAAGATTAAAAAGACAGTAAGGGCATGCTAGATAATTACCTGCCCATAAATTCAGTGATTCAATAAAATTAGTAATTCACTGAAAAGCATAAACTACTAACATTCACTCAAGAAGAAATAGATAACCTGAAGAGCCCCCAAAATTAAAGAATTTGAATTCAGTTTGAAACATTCTGAAAACAAAAACAAATCCAGGCTCTTGCAAATTCTACGAAACATTTAAAGAAAAAATAAAAATGATTCTACCTGATCTCTCCCAGATAATAGGAGAGGTAGGAAAACTTCACAACTCATTTTTGGAGGCCAACGTTACATTGATACTAACACCAGACAAAAGCAGTACAAGAAAACTACAGACCAAATCCATCATAAACACAAATGCAAAAATGCTCAACAGAATTGAGAAAAAATCCAATCTACCAACATGTAAAAAGAAAAGTACACCACAACTAAATTGGTTTACCCTAGGAATGAGTGCTTATTCAAACTTTTAGAAGTCAATAAATATGATCTATCATACTAATAGACAAAAAAAGGAAAACCACACAGTCCTATCAAACAACACAGAAAAAAAAACATGACAAATTCAGCATCATTCATGATTCAAACAACTCTCAGGAAACCATTAAGAGAAACAAACTTCATCAACCTGATAAAGGGCATTTACAGAAAAACCCACAGCTAACCTCATACTTAAAGGTGAAAGACTGAATGCTTTCCCTCCAAGATCAGGAACAAGATAAGAATATTCATTCTCACTGATCCTAACGAACATGATACAGAAGTCTTAGCTAGCACAATAAGGCAAGGGGGGGGAAAAAAAAGACTGGAAAGTAAGAAATAACACTGTCCCTATTCATGAACAACATCAATGTCTACATAGAAAATCCCAAGCAATCTTGTGATTTTCATAAGGTTACAGAACAGAAGGTTACAGAATACATATAAAACTCAATCATACTGCTAAATACTGGCAATAAAAAAATTAGAAGACAAATTTTTAAAATATCATTCATAACATAGTATCATTCTTGAATATCATTCATAAAACACATGAAGGACCTGTGAGCTGAAAACTACACAATGCTGATGAAAAAAATAAAATAAAAAGACATTCCACGTCCATGGATTTTAAGACCTAATACAGTTAAGGTGTAAATTCTTCCCAAACTGACCTATGGATTGAATACAATTTCAATAAAAATTGCAGCAGGATTTCTTGTAGGTACAGACAAGATTATGCTAAAGATTATATGAAGAAAAAAACAAAACTAGAGACAAAACAATTTGGAAAAAGAACGAACAAACTTGAAGGGCTCCTACTACCCAATTTTCAGAATTACTGTAAAGCTACAGTAATCAAGATAGTGGGTAGTGGTGAAGGAACAAACACATATCTCAACGGAACAGAACAGAGAGTCCATAAATAGACCTACACAAATACGGCTAAGGTACAAAGGTAATTCAATAGAGTAAGAGTAGTCTTTTCAATTAATGGTGTTGCAACAACTGGGTATCCACATGCAAAACTAAAAACCAATACGAAAAAACTTGACCTAACCCTTACACCTTATACAATATTAATTCAAAATAGACTATATATCTAAACATGAAAGTAAAAAATCACAATACTTTTAGAACACACAGGAGAAAATCTCCATAACTAAACTAGGCAAAAAGTTTTTAGGGTATAACTCCAAAAGCACAATCCATTTAAAAAAAAAAAAAAAAAGGCCGATTAGACTTAATTGAAAAAGTCCTTTTGTTCTGTGAAAGACACTATTCAGAGAATGAAAAGCCAAGCTATAAACTAGGAGAAAACATTTGCAAATCACATAGCCAATAAAGGTTTTATATCCAGAACACAAAAAGAACTCTCAAAATTCAACAATAATAAAACAAACAATCCAATAAAGTATGAGACTATGTTGCTGGGGAAAATGCAAAATGGTACAGCCACTCTACAAAACAGTCTGATAGTTTCTTACCATTTAAACACATACCATATGATCAACAAACCTACTACTAGGTATTAACCTTAGAGAAATAAAAACTTTTGTCCACACAAAAACCTCTACACAGATGTTTATAGCAGCCTTATTCATAATCATCAACAGCTGGAAACAATCCAAATACCCTCCACAGGTGAATAGATAACACATCTATACCATAGAATACAAGCAAAAGCAATGAACTATTGACAGAATATGGATAAATTTCAAGCCATTATCCTGAGTGAAAGAAGCTAGTCTCAAAAGCAACATATTATGTAAATTTACTTGTAAGGCACTCCAGAGAATGGATCAGTGGTTGCCAAATGCTGGGATAGAGGAGGGTTTAACTACAAAGGATACAGAACTATTCTTATCCTATAATGACAATTACAGGATTCTATGCATGTGTTACAATTCATGCAAGTATATATCAAAGAAGGTTCAAATCTACTGCATAAAAATTTTAAAACTAATGAAAACTGGAAAAAACTAGTGCTCTTTAAATGACTCCACTGCTATTTCTATTTTTTATTAAAATTAAGTACCAACAAAACAAAAAGCTTCCAAAAACAATAAAGTGTATTACAATTAAAGAAACAGACTTCCATTTCCAGAAACTGGCCAGACTAGATAGATGTTTAAAGAAATTCTTCCCAATACGGATTCTCCCAAAATGCTTTTAAAAAGTTTATCAGAGTTTGTAAAGTAAGAGAAATATAGCAGAAAGAAGGACAAGCAGTTCCCTTACTGGAGACCTTTGGGGCCTGTAACATTTCAGAATTCAGAATCTGGGTTTGTTTGTTTAGCTTTGTTTTTTTACAGAGGGAACACAACTATGTTCATATATACCATATTAATACTCTAGCAGCATGTGGGACACCACCACAAAATCAAACAGATTCACGTTTCTGCAGTAAGTTCATCCCAGTTCAGGCCAAGTTTTGTTCATTTAAAAAATAACTTGTGATAGTTAAAGCTTTCTGGATTTCTAAATTGCAGATAAAGAAACTGTGGACCTGCAGGAGCCAGTGCAAATCAAGATGGGCAGAGTGCGAGATAGGCAGGGCATTCACCTGGGAAAACCACCAATGTCTAGAGACTTGAAAGTGTGCCCTTTCGAGGGCAATTGCCCAGGGCCTGAACAGGGTAGGAGATTAGACCATATCATGCCAAAGGCCCCAAGACTTTGCCTGAAAAACCGAAGACAAAAACATATTTTAAATGGTACAAGGAAGGTAGTGAAGCTGGTACCAGATGCATCGCGAAAGCAAATGCAAATATATTCTGGAATAACCCAATTTACTTATTTTTATTTTTTTCTGGAATAACTCAATTTAAACAGCATTCTCACACAAATCCCCGCATATAAAAATCCAAAAACCTATGTTCAGACAGCCAAAAATCACTAAAATCACAAGGTACCAAGAGTGTAAATCTAAAGAAACAAATAAATGCTGAATCAGATCCATAAAAACTATAGATACTAGAATTATCAGATAATGAATATATCCTTAATACACTCAAATAAGGAATGGACTCAAAAGTAGGATGGAGAAATAAAGGAACAAGAAACTAAAAAGTGACCAGGTAAATCAGAATTAAAAAAAAAATCTAGAAATACAAAATTCAGTAACTTTTAGATAAAAATAACATTTTAAATAACTGATTCAACAGAAGATTAGACCCATCATAAGAGACAATCAGTGAACTAAAACACAAATCTGAAGCAACTACCATCAATGTAAAAGAGCTACATACTATATGATTTCAACTATATAACATTATGGAAAAAGCAAAACTACAGAGACAGTAAAAAACACTTGTGGCTGTCAGGGATTACCAGATAGGAAGAGATAGAGATGAAAAGGCAGAGTGCAGACAATTTTTAGGGCAGTGAAAAACTCTAATGCCATAATGATAGACACCTCATTGTATGTTTGTCCAAAGCCATAGAATGCACAACACCAAAAGTGAACTCTAATATAAACTATGAACTATGGGTGACTATAATGTGTCCAGGTAGGTTCATCAACTGCAACAAATGTCCTGCTCTAGTGGGAGTCATGGATGATGGAGGGGCAGACCTATACATGTGCAGAGGCCAAGGGTATATGGGAAATTGCTGTACCTTCCAGTCAATTGTGCTGTGAATCCTAAATGATGCTGCTCTGGAAAGGGGCACCTGGGTGGCTCAGTCGTTAAGTATCTGCCTTCTACTCTGGTCATGACCTCAGGGTTCTGGGATTGAGCCCCACATAGGGCTCCCTGCTCAATGGGGAGTCTCCTTCTCCCTCTCCTCCCCTCGTGTGTTGTCACTATCTCTCTCTTTCTCTCAAAGAAATAAGTAAATTCTAAAAACAAAACAAAACAAAACAAAAAACCTGCTCTGAAAAAAATAAAGTCTTACTACAGGGAAAAAAAAAAAAAGAAAAAGCAAACAAAAAAGAATCACCTGGACCTATAAGAAACAACAGATAAGATGAAAGAGAGGAAAAACATGGAGGCTGTCTACTCAGAATTCCAGGTGGTAGGACGCCAACCAGCTTAGCAGCTGAGCATCTGCCTTCGGCAGGATCCAGGATGGAGTCCCACATCGGGTTCCCTGTGGGGAGCCTGCTTCTCCCTCTGCCTGTGTCTCTGCCCCCCTCCCCATGTGTCTCTCATGAATAAATAAACCTTTAAAAAGAAAAAAATGTGTCTCTCATGAATAAATAAACTTTTAAAAAGAAAAAAAAAGAATTCCAGGTGGTGATGACCAAAAAATTAAGAGTATAACTTCAAAAAGAATCGAGGAGAAATAAAGAGGTGGTCGTTGAAATGCCTGGGTTTAACTCTAGCTCCCTGCTCACTCTACAGCCTTAGGCAAGTTACTTAACTTTTCTAAGCCATGAATTTCTCATGTGTAACACAGGGCAATAATGCCAACCTTGTGGAGGTGACATGACAATTAAGTGAAACTGAAGTATAGCACTTAGCCCAGAACCCAATAAATGTCACCTGTCGACAATTAAAAAATAATTTTATCTGCAAAATACATTAAGTAGTAAATTAAGAATGAGATGAAGGGGATCCCTGGGTGGCTCAGCAGTTTAGTGCCTGACTTCGGCCCAGGGCGTGGTCCTAGGGTCCCCAGATCGAGTCCTGCATTGGGCTCCCTGCGCGGAGCCTGCTTCTCCCTCTGCCTGTGTCTCTGCCTCTCTTGTCTCTCATGAATAAATAAACAAAATCTTAAAAAAAAAAAAAAAAAGAATGAGGAGGGGATGCCTGGGTGGCTCAGGGGCTGAGCATCTGCCTTCAGCTCAGGGCGTGATCCTGGTCCGGGGATTGAGTCCCATATTCGACTCCCTGTGAGGAGCCTGCTTCTCCCTCTATGTCTCTGCCTCTCTCTCTCTCTGAATAAATAAATAAAATCTTAAAAAAAAAAAAAAAAAAAAAAAAGAAAAGAAAAAAGAATGAGATGAGAATGGAATAAGCATAACTGGATAATGATTTGATTCCAAAATGTGTGGAAGGGAAAGGTCAGATGACACTTAACTCTTCTTCATTTGTTAATCCTGCTAATATCCTTTTGAGAGGATCCTCACTGCTGGTAGGTATTCCTTGCTGTTCCTATTTTATACACCAATCCTCCTCCAGGACATTCTCCAAATCCTTCCAAATTTGCAAGTGGGTGTGAGAGAAAAGAAAATTATTCCAATCCTTTTATTCCCCATCTCAAGTTCTACTTTGTAAACCGATTAAACAAAAAACAGGAGACAAGAAAACCACATACTTACTTTTCATTAATTTTCCTGATAATTCCTTTAGTGGTGAAGAGGGGTTATTTCTACTGGCTACTAGAAGTCTGGAGGAGGATTCTTGGGTTTCCATGGAAACTTGATGCATTCCTGTTCTGGCCATTTCAAGATGGAGAGACTGGGCACTGTCACATTCCCGGGAAAGCAGCAAGTGATTCTGAATGTTGCTAGTTCTATTGTTCAGGTCAATTCCTTCTGGTTGAGTCATTAGTAATTGGGCTGAGCTAGAATCCTCCAATCTCTTGTCAAGAGACTCAGTTACAAAAGATGTTGCAGTTTCGTGCTTTTTAGATGGAGACACAGGCTCAGCCAATGAGCTCTGCTTCACAGTGTTCAGACTGTGTGCTCTTATTCGGGACCAAGTTGTAGAGTGAAAACTTTCAGCTTCTAACCAAAATTTAACTAAATGCTCCATTCTCCGAAGTTCCATGAATTGAATAAAATAAGGGAGGACAACAGTGTCGCGCAAGACTTGTTCAAGGGTCTTTGAAAGACTTGATTTGGTCTCTTGAGTCTGGTAGTCCAGACAAGATCTGCCTGAAAGAAGCAAAAGATTAGCAGTTGAGTAACAAATAATTTAAGATTGATGGATTAGTCAGCCACCTTCAGCATCAATGGTACCAGAATTTTTGAATAAAATTTAGTTCCCTAGTAATTTAAATAAATAAAGAATTAGAAATACTATCATTTTGGCTTCTAAACAAGCAAAGTAACAAGTGTCCAAAACTTAATCTATTAAAAAGCTCTCTGTAACTCAATTACTCTTAGTTTTGTTTTAAGATTTTATTTATTTATTCATGAGAGACTCAGAGAGAGAGAGAGGCAGAGACATAGGCAGAGGGAGAAGCAGGCTCCATGCAGGGAGCCCGATGTGTGACTCGATCTCAGGACTCCGGGATCACAACCTGAGCCAAAGGTTCAGCCCAGCCACTGAGCTACCCAGGCGTCCCACTCTTATCTTTTATTTATTTTTTATGTTTATTTTTTAAATATTTGGCTCCTTTTTTTTAAAAGATTTTATTTTATTATTTACTCATGTGAGACACACACAGAGAGAGAGAGAGAGAGAGGCAGAGATACAGGCAAAGGGAGAAGCAGGCTCCATGCAGGGAGCCCGACATGGGACTCAATCCCAGGGCTCCAGGATCAGGCCCTGGGCTGAAGGCGGCGCTAAACCACTGAGCCACCTGGACTGCCCCCCACTCTTATCTTTTAATGGCAGTTCAGATCATGTAAATTCTTGAGGAAAAAAAAATCTTACAATACTAGTCCCAAAGAAAGAATGAAGGCCAATAACATGAAAATATATTAGATCTAATAATAAAAAAAAACCAGAAAAGCAAATTAATACAAAATAACATTTTTGTCTGTCAAACCGGAAGACGTTTTTTTCAAAAAATAACAACAAAAATTAACAATGCACAAGAGAATAGGCAACACCTGTCACCCACTGATGATGGAAATAAAAAATGGCAAAACCTCTTTGGAGGAGCATTCAGTAACAGACAGCAAAGCTTTAATAATCCACATAATTTGCAATCCAATAATTCCACCTCTAGTAACCTTTCCTGAAGAAAAATTGTGCATGTGTGGATACAGCCGGAAAAATGTTACCAACTCTCAACATTCATTACAACAGAATAAAGAGTAGCTCTGGGATTCTACTTTGAAAAATAAAACTAAACTTACCAAAACTTAATAAAAATAAGTTAATTTTATATTTAATTAAATTAAGGTTATAACTAACCACAAACTAGTTATTAGAATAAACAAAAAAATTTGTTTTACATTTCCAGCAGTGACATATTGAGGTTCATCTTCATAAAATTAACAGGCTTTCACCAATTTTTCAAAAGGGCTTTTCTTAATCCTTTGGTATTCAAATCATTTTCTTTTGAAGCACTTCATTTATCATCCTTGCTAGCTATCTCATTTTCTTTTCCGTTTTTTGAAAGAGAGCACAAGAGTGAGCACAGCCCAACACAGGGCTCCATCTAATAACCCTGAGGTCATGACCTGAGCCGAAATCAAGTCAGACGCTTAATCAACTGTGCCATCCAGGCTCCCCCTGACTGTCTCATTTTCAATGTTAACCAGTGTATCTCTGTTAACATCACTCCCTTAAACTTCAGGAAATCCTGGTCCTTTGCAAGATTTACAATTTTTTAAATGAAATTTTTAATTTTGAGATAATGGTAATTTCAAACACAATTGTAAGACACAATACAGAGACCCCATGTATCCTTTGCCCAGGCTCCCCATGGTAACATCTTACAATCCTGTAGTACAGGATCACATCAAGGTGCTGACATTGACAGGACCCACCACTCTTCCCCATTTCACCTGTACTCACCTATGCACTTCGTTCTATGCAACTTTATTATATATAAGCGCCAAGATACTCAACAGTTCCAATGCCACATGGATCCCTCACGTGGCCTTTTATAACCACCTCTTCCATTTCTAACCTCAGTAAACACACTCTGCTCTTCATTCTTCTAATTCTGTCACCTCAAGAATATTATACAAATGGAATCATACTGCATATAATCCTTTGTGATTGGCTTTTGATGCTCAGCATAATTCCCTTAAGACCATGCATGTTGTTAGGTATAATAATAGTCTGCTCTTTTTCATTGTGGAGTATTCTGTGGCATGGATGTAACAGTTTAACCATTCATTCACCTGCTGAAAGACAGTTTTTGGCTTTTAAGCTGCTATGGACATTGGTGTGTAGGTTTTTGTGTGAATGTAAGTTCCCATTTCTCTGGGATAAACGCCTAAGAGCACAAATGCAGGGTCATACAGTAACTGCATGTTTACCTTTATAAGAAACTGCCAAACTGTTTTCCAGAGTGGCTGTACCATTTCACATTCCCACCAGCAACATATAAGTAATCCAGTAAAACTTACAATTTTATGTTGTGACCAATATAAATGCTGTTGGCATCGTGTGGCTCAGTGTGACCCATAAACACTTTGACACCTTCAAATATAGACAAATGTTAAGCAAAGATGTCAGGGACTAATTTTATTAGACATCAATTTGTTCATTTTTTTTCAATTTATGGTATCAAGATACGCAATTTTTATAAGTGCAGAACTCTAGGTAACAAAAAATCAGAAAATATCGATCTTCTGCCTATCTTTTCTGGGGTGGGTTGAGGGGGGGAAAGTTATTTTAACATAATAGGGATAATACTACAAACACTGCTTTGTGACCTTTTTTCACTTTAACCTTAGATACTCTCTATGTCATCTTCAGACTTTTAAACAGCTACCCCCCCCCAAATAAACAAACAAACAAACAAACAGCTACCCAGTATTCCAGATGCAGGTATACCATAGTTTGACCATTTCTCCATTAGTAGATATTTACATGTCATTCCTCATTTTTTTGCTTTCACAAACACTGCAATAAACAGCTTTACACATACTTGTATATACAGCTTTTCACGTACATGTGAATATATCAAAAGCTCGATCTTCTATTTTATATTTTGTAAATACTTCCAAACTGCCTTTCAAAAAATCTTCATGAATTTATAGTTCCACTAAATAGAAGTGGCCGTTTCTCTTCATCTCTGTTAATATTCATTATTATCAAACTTTAAATATCTGCTGAAGCGCTAGGGAGAACATTAACTCATTATTGAGATCTGCATTTCCCTGAGTATGAGTGAAATGAGGCATCTTTTTCATATAATTAGTGGTCAAATGTATTTCTTCTTCTGGAAATAGGCCATTTTTCCACTGAGAAAGTTTTCTATTTTATGCTTATGGGAACACAATAGAGTATCATTCATCACACTTATAGCTATTATTTTTAAATTTTATTTTTTAAAGTAGGCTCCATGCCCAAAGTGGGGATCAAACTCACAACCCTCAGGTCAAGAGTCACATGTTCTACTGACTGAGCCAGCCAGGCCCCCCAAAGCTGTTATTTTAAACATATTTTTTTCCAAGTCCATTCCAATTATATAGTTCTAGTATCCTCCAGCAAGAGTTTCACATAGTACACTCAAATCCTTCTCCCCACTGGAAGTTAGCAAAAAGTGAGTTACTTACCCAGGTCACCAAAATGAGCAGCCTCCATGTGGCTTGGCTGCTTCTTAAGTGTCGCTGTCCTGCTACTTGAAAAGGAGTCCATGTTGGCAGAAATGGCATTGATTGCAACATGACTTGGTCCTGCTGCCTCCAGCAAGGCATGATTTTTAGTGCTTTTTTGTGGGGAATGTACAGATATTGAAGCTGAAATTTAAAAAAAAGGTAAAAATTAAACACAATTTGATAGGCTGAAACTGTCTCATACATAAAAGGGCTTTAAGAGAACTTTAAAAAATAAAGTTTGTAACCTCTCTTAAGTATGCACACTCAACAAAAAATAGGGGAAAGGTAAATTAATCAAGGAGCAGAAAATTGGAAAGAAATGCCCTATTGTTTATAATTCTCAAAAATACTGTGCCAAAAATGGAACTTAAAACAGAGATGCTTCTTTGAGAGCTTCTATTGATGACAGAAAGTACTCAAGCCCAAAAACATTCTGATATATGGACCCCTTTCAATTCCTTAATCCTTTTTTGTCCAAGGAACAAAACAAAGAACTGAAGAATGGGGAAAGATGAGAAAAACACTCTTCAGAATACTAATTTTACTTTTTAACTAGGTAAAAAATTTCTCTAATGAAAATCATTTATGATCAAAGTTCAAGCTGCTTAAAGATAAAGCCCACTTAAAAAACTCACAAATCAAAATTTTTTTAGTAGTCTGAAGAAATATTCTATGGACATCAGAATAAAGAGGTTACCCATTTTTTAGGATATAAGCAACTGAATATTACAATACTGTCAAAATAGTCCTGGACCTTGTTGCTACAGCTGGATCAACACTCTACCTATCTTATTTATTCCACACAAATATTAATGATTCTTCCTAAAGGTTTTAAAGAAGTTTTGGTCTAGTACATTGCTGTAGCAAGAAGGATAAAAATGATATAGGTCACCCTCAAGATAAATAACTCAGATAATTTAAATTGTAGCTACTAGCACCATTTATTATTACACTGCCAACAGATCAGGGCTCTCAATCTCAGCAAACAGTTCCCAGACACAGAATCTGAGTAATAACAAGTCATATTTCTTATGAAGAATACATAGTTCAAATTATTACTCAAGATGTTTTTATAAATTTAAGCAGGTAAGAATATGAATATCCACGTCTGTTTGCCAGGTATCTCTATTTACCATTCAACGAGAGGTGGGAGAATTATCTAACAGAGTTGTCTTCTAGAGATTTCTTTTTTTATTTTAGAAAGTTTTGTTTACTTATTTTCATGATAAACTGAAGAAAGGAAAATCATTTTAGCAAGTGTAAATAATAATAGCTAGTTTTGTATAGACAACAAGCTACAAATAATATTCTATAAGAAAGATAAAACTTTCTAATTATTTCCTAATTAGATAAGTATGATACAAAATGCTATTAATTTATTTGTGCAAGGCTTTATTTCTCCTCTTTTTTAACTTCTCTGTTAGGATTAACTTACTTTAGATGTTGCTTCCAGATAGTCTATCTTCCTTTGGTCTCCATGGTACTACTTGCTCCTTAATTTCCTTTTCTATCTGTGCCTCCCTCTTAAGCCCTTAGAACAGTTTTTCTTTCTTTCTTTTTTTTTTTTTTTAAGATTTTATTTATTTATTCATGAGAGACACACACAGAAAGAGAGAGAGAGGCAGAGACATAAGCAGAGGGAGAAGCAAGCTCCATGCAGGAAGCCTGACGTGGGACTCGATCCCTGGGCTGAAGGCGGCGCTAGACCGCTAAGCCACCCGGGCTGCCCTATAACAGTTTTTCAATGCCCACTATGTCAGAGATGGTCTCCTTCCATGACTCCTCTTCCTGAGGTTCTCTGTTCTTCTATTCTTTCTGCTACAAACATTTATTCTAAAACCCTTAGTTATTTAGAGCCATCTTTTTTTAACATATTTTTTAAACCTGTGAATGCTCCTTTTTTTCCCCAAATAAACTTAAGTGAGACGCTGACACATCTGTAAGGTAGGTAAGAGTCTAGACAAAATGGATACCTAAAATCTAAATAGATAAAGGAGGTTTTTTAAAAAGTTATTAGTAACTCCAGCTGATTCAAAGGGAAAGTCTCTTTCACACCCTGGACCTGGACCTCTCTGGAAACAGCTCCTAGGGTAAATAAACCTCAAGGCACCCCAGTGGAGAACCTCCAACTTGTATCTGAGACCTGTTCCTTTGATCTGGGCTTTGGTCCTGTACCTTTAATTACTTACTGCTAGCTATTCTCACTTTGATTTTAGCATATCAAGACCAATTTATCCCAATACCAAACTTACACTATCTTCTTCCAAACTAATGCTCCTTCCCTGTCTCTGTTCAATCTGCTGGTCTCCAAAGCTCAAAATCTTGGACACATTCTTCTCTACTTTACATGTTAACCTGCCATGATCATGATTTTTCCTTAAAGGTATTTAAAAATCAACTTACCTGGTTATTATCAACACCACACCCTTACTACAGGCCTTTCTGTATTATAGCAAAAAAATTTCTAGGGTCTCCATCCTATAGAACTCTTCCAGACTCACCTTTCATAAATACCCTATGTAAAGCATCAACATCCTATTCAAAAGCCTACAGGGTCCCTATTTTCTCTGTCTCGACTCTGTTCTGGTCTTTAAGGCCCTCATAACTGGATATCAATCTGTAAAAATATCCCTTTACTCCATCTACAGGTCTCTTTGCCCAGTGTATACTCAAAGAAATAAGAAGCTGAGCTGTTAGGAGAAAAAGAGAAAGAACTGTTTCTTTTATTCAAATCCTTCCCACTGTTCAACTTTTACAAAGATTAAGTCTCATTTCTACAAAATCTTCCCTATACTTCAGAAAATATCTGCTGATCTCAACTTCCTCTGAACTCCTCCCAATACTTCATTTAACTAAGTCAGCATATTGAGGGCTTCTTCTGCTATAACTAGAAAACAAGAGCTACCAATGCAGTATCTCCCACACCAGGTATTATACTGGTTGCTTGATATACATTTTTGGGGGTACACTGTTTCGTTATCTCTCATAACAGTTTCACAAGACCAGTGTTTTCCTCATTTTGGAGATGTAGATACAGACAAAAGTTAATTACTTTGCTAAAAGTCAATGAGATAGTAAAGAGTTGGATTCATAGGCAGGATTTCAACTCTGGTCTGCCAGACTCTAGAAAATCATTCCTTTACCTTTGGTTGGAAACTCGGACTCTAGAATTACTGTGTGGATAAAATAATATATGTAAATATCTCTAAGTACCTCCTACCCAACATGCCGAAATTGAACATATAATTTCCCAACTTGGTTCTCCACCATTCACACTGTTATGGTAGCCAGAAAAGTAGGTGTTAATCTGAAACCTACCTGTCTCTTACACCTCATCTTTAATTAATAACAAAGTTCTATCTGTTTTAGCTCTAAACTGATCAATCCAGATCTCTTTATTTTCAATCACTACAGGTCTAGCCCATGCCATCTACGGAATCCCTTGACTAATGTTCTTCCCTTTACCAATGTGTAAGTTCAATGCGTACAGGATCTAATTCTTTTTTTTTTTTTTTTTGGTCTAGCTGCAGTTTTTGCTTAATGCCTAAAACAGAACAGATGTTCAAGAAATGGTTATTAGTATGTTAGTGTATTTGCTGCTATTCTACATCTAAGTCCTAATCAGACTGAAAACTTCTTGAGGGCTTGTTTCCTATACTGCTTCTGTATAGCCCTAAGGTAAAGCACAGATTATGTACTGTCACAGAGTAGGAACATGGTACAGACTTAGGAGTTAGGCAGGCCAATCCTCTCACTCCACAAATGAAGAATCTGAAGTTTACATGACTTTTCAAGGTCACACGGTTACTAGCAGAGTTTAGAGTAGAAGACCTAAGCAATCTAAAGTGCCTGAGACATCAAACCCTTTCCTTCTACATTCAGATCTAGTCTTTATACATGCTGCTTGCTAAGGGCTTAAAGTCTTTATCAAAGCCAATCAAATTTTGCCTAAGGAGAGCAGTATGAACCAACATGGAATCCAAATGGTTTCATATTATCAGAAGTAAGCAAAAAATAAGACTGTAAGGCACCCTAGCTCTTCCCTAATGTTACAAAACTCTTAAGTTATAATTAGTCTCTCTCTAGCAAACTTAGCATATATGGTTAATACTCAATGCTAGCCACACAACATACAAACATTTGAAAGAAAAATCTAAGTAGCAATCTACAGATGTCATGTAAATAAAATTTATTTACATGAAATTTACATGTAATGGCTATATAAATAATTCCCATTATAATTTTCCATTCCAATCTTTGTAACTGACATAATGAAATCAATCAAAACTACAGTAGAGATTACTACCTAAAAAGCATGCTTGAAGCTATAAATAAAGACAATATATTGATTATAATAAAGCACTCTAAATAAATTTTAAATTAAGATCACTCACCCAAAGTAACAGAGAAGTAAAAACTGTAATCATCTATACTTCTGGATAAACAACAGAAAACCAAGCCTTGTAATGTGGCAGTTCTTTTACTCCAGAACTGTCAGCTCAGTTCGGAGTTCTTTTCACTTTTTGTTTTTAAATAAATATTTATTTATTTGAGAGAGAGAGAGAGAGAGAGAGAGAGAGAGCGCGAGAGCACACATGCTGGGGGGAGGGAGAATGTGTGAGGCAGGCTCTGCACAGAGCCTGACTCAGAGCTCTATCTCACAATCCTGAGATCACGACCTGTGCCAAAACCAAGAGTTGGAGGTTCAACCCACCTCAGAGTCCCTCATTTTTTGTTTTTTAAAATAAAGTCAACTATTAACCATAAGAGACTCTCAACTATAGGAAACAAACTGAAGGTTGCTGGAGGGGAGTTAGGTGGCGGGCTGGGGTAACCGAGTGATGGGCCTGGAGGCAGGCACCTGATCTAATGAGTAATGAGCACTGGGTGTTATAAACAACTCATGAATCACTAAACTCTACCTCTGAAACGAATAATATATTCTATGTTAATTGATTTTAAATTTTAAAAAATAATAAAATGAAATAAAGTTGAAATAAATAAAAAAATTAAAAAAAATTGAATGAGTTGAAATAAAGTCAACTCATCAATTTTAGGGAACAAACATGATTAATAGGAGAATATTGGTTTACTGTATCACTAGGACAGCCAACAAGTACTTAGTAAAAGCCTATCATATGCAAGGTGCTGAAGAATATATAGGTTGAACGAGGAAGTCACAATCATAAATAATTATAAAAGAAGGCAGAGATGACTAATGGCAAAAGATGAAGGAAGATAACAGAATTAAATAGTCTATAAATGCAAAGCATTTATATTCAGAATGCTACTGAACTCACCTTTAATTGACTTGACATCTGAGGTCTTCTCTTGTTCTTTGCCTTTCACTGGAAGATAAAAGAGCATCATGACCAACTTCTACAGTCAAAAAGAGCCCATCTATATGATGTAAAAATTAGACAAGCTTTATTCTAACAGAGGAGTATTCAAAGTTGTACAACGATGGGATAATTGCCTTGAAGGGGGACAGGGCAAGACAGTTGTCGGGTGAAGTTTCTCTGAGGAAGTGACCTTTGAATGTGGTTCAGTCAAGAGCACTGAACAATGTATTCTGACACTGGTTCAAATTCTCGCTTGCCACTTATTATACAGCCATGTGATCGTGGACAAGTTACTTTACTTCTCTGGGTCTCAATTTCTTTGATTTATAAAGTTAGAGGAGAGTGATAACACCTACCTTACAGGGTTGTAAAAAAATAAATAGTTGTAAAGGGCTTACAAGAGTAACAGACACATGGTTAATTTAGAATGTTAACTAATATTATTAATATATGCCCACTACTAGATGCATCCTGAAGGAAGAGTTCTTTGGTTATGTATCCTATCTTACTTCTTGTGTATTCCTCTCATAGCATCAAATACAAACATTCTAAACTTATACTCTAAATATTTAATACTCAAGGCTTAACAATTTCTTTTAAAAAGTTATAGTCTCAGGGATCCCTGGGTGGCTCAGCAGTTTAGCGCCTGCCTTTGGCCCAGGGCACGATCCTGGAGTCCCGGGATCGAGTCCCGCGTCAGGCTCCGGGCATGGAGCCTGCTTCTCCCTCCTCCTGTGTCTCTGCCTCTCTCTCTCTATGTCTATCATAAATAAATAAATAAATAAATAAATAAATAAATAAATAAATAAATAAATCTTAAAAAAAAAGTTATAGTCTCTTCTCCATTATACAAAACAGTAGAAATTCTACTGCAAACATGTTAATAGTATAATATCCAAGAAAGGAAGGTACACGGCAGCTTAAGGAAAGCGTGAACTTACAGGATCTGACAAAAGATTATTTTTAACCTTTCTCACTTTTCTTGTATTTTTTTCAACATTAATTTTTTTTAACCCTACCATGAGAAGCTATCAAAATAAGAAATCCCAAAATGTGACCATCTCCCTACTTCATGTTCTTTAACTTTCAACACTGAAAAGCAGTAGCAGGAAATAACTAGCTCCGAGAGTATCTGATAAATTAATCCATCAATAAATATTTGAGTGTCTCGTATGTGCTAGACACTCTCCTGGCTCAGAGAAGAGCAGTCCTGCCTTCAAGAAGTCTACATACAAGACTGTGGAGACATACATGGACAGAAACAAAACAAGATCATTTCAAGTATTGATCACTGCTGTTGGGAAGAAAATAAGGAAATGTGGTAGAAGTGATTGGGCTGTAGCCCTCACTACAGCATCTGCTAACTGACTACATCTCCCACGTGAAACACGAACTTGTCTTGAGTTCTAAGGCACTCCACCCGCCCTGGTTTTCTGGCTGTTCGTTCCTTCTCAGTTTATCCCCTGGCCAACTTCTCCTTTGCCCACTGGGAGTTTCTCAGAGAAAGGGTTTGAGCACCTTTTCTTTTCACTATGTACACATATGGATTTCCTGGCTGAACTTACCCATTCTGAACACTGCGGATAAGCTGTGAATCCTAAATTTCTATTCCTAGTCTAAATACTTTTTGACCTTAAATTCATTTAACCATCTACCCATTTGTCTATAATTACACTGGTCCAAAATAGAACATACCATCTCTTCCAAACGTAGTATACCTCACTTTTCATTTTCTCTCATGAATGACACTCCCACCCCAGTTTCTCAGGCGAAAAATCTCAGTCATTCTTATCATGTCTCTCCTTACCTCCCACACCCAACCGCTTCTAAAACCAACTGGTTCAATCACTAAAACATACCTCTACAGTTCCACTTTTGTCACCCTCAATACATTCTCATCAATCAGATCTAGTTAATATTTCAAACAGAAAAGTACACAATCCAACTTCACTAAATATTAGTGTTTTGCTTCTCTTTTCTCTCTTAATATTATATAGTTAAATGGTCCTGTCCCATTGCTCCTCTTCCCTTCGCATAGATAAATACTGCCCTAAATTGGATGTGTTGAGTGCCACGTAGGTTTTTAAACCATTACTACGTGAATGTAAAACATGAGATTATTCCGCACACCTTTAAAAATTACATGAATGGCATTCTACAATTCTGAAATTTGTATTCATCCCATAATTTATCTATATTGATACAGTTCTAATACTTTCCTGTAGTCTAGTGCATTCATTTTAGCTGCTTAATTCCTAAAATACACCTTTATTTATTCATTTTCCTGTTAATGAACCTGTTAGGTTTTATTTCCTAGTTTTCACTATCACAAACAATGATGTGATCAACATTCTAGTACATATCTTCCTATGTACATATGTGAGACTTTCTCTAGGATAAAACACTATAAATGGAACTGTTAAGGTAACCAACGATGGGCATTTTTAATGAAAGTGGCTATTTAATGAATACTTTTCAAATGGTATTGATGGTGTTTTTAATTCATTTCCTTGATTTCCTTTGAGGGAGATATCCTTTCATATTTACCAGATATTTAGGTTTCCTCTTTTATGGGCTGCCTATTCAATTCCTTTGTCCCTTATTTATAGAAATTCCATACATATTCTGGATACTAATTCTTTGTGTTCTAAATATCTTATGTGTATTTTATTGTTTCGAAGCTTTAAATTTTAATGTGCTTTAATGTAGCCAAATTTACCTTACATGGATTGTATTTTCCTATGTTTTATTGTTTAGCCCTATATAAGATTTTTTTTCCTCTGTACTTTCTTCCATATGATTTCAAGTTTTGCTTTTTAAAATTCCGGGCTCTTACCTACCTGAAATTTATTTCTCTTTATCAGATTCCAGGAAACTACAGCCTATGAGTCAAATCACGCCCATCTCTAGTTTGGTTTTTTTGTTTGTTTGTTTTTTGTTTTTTTGTATTTTTTACAAATAAGGTTTAGTTTAGCACAGCCATGTCCATTTGTTAACATACTATCCAGGGCTACAAGGACACCATCTAGTCTTTTATAGAAAGTTTGCTGACCCCTGATGTATATGATCGGAGGTAGAAAACCCTAATTCTTTTTTTGCCAGAGGGACAACAAGCATCATTTACTGATTAGTCCAACCCTTCCCAACTGAACAGGAACACTTTATATACCAACTTTCCATACATACATGGGTCTGTTTCTGAGTATTTAGTCCTACTGTCTTAATTACCTAATCATATAATCAGCCTTTGGCAGGGCTGAGCCCTCTACTTCATTCTCTTTTGAAACTATCCACCCTATTAATTATAAGGTCAATTTTGTCCTGATCCTAAAACCCTCATGGGAATTTTTAAAGTAGCATTGACTTAATGATTAATTTGGGAGACAGTTCATATCTTTCCAATACTGAGTCTTTCTATCCATGAACATAGTTTACCTCTCCATTTATTTGGGTCTCCTTTCATGTCAAATCAGGTTTTGTAAACTCCATAAAGATTTTAATCTTTTATTTTTACTGGCATACAGCGGTACAACTGAGTTTTAAATACTTAGATATAAACACACATTTTTAAAACCCACCCAAGTTCTTTTATGATTTCTAATAGTATGTGTGTAGACTTTCTTCAGTTTTTTATATATACAATCATGTTATCTGGGGCTTATGAATTATTCCTTTGTTCCCATTCCCTCTCAAAACTTAAATGTCTCCTTTTTGTTTGGTGTATGTGCTATTGTGAAGACTATCTTAGCTTTCTTTTTGTCCTACATCCCTGCTATATTTTCCCATCCTTTTGCTTTTAACCTTCTCATGATCCTTTTTATATCTAAACAGTATACAGGAGGAATCTAGTCTTTTCACTGTCTGGGGCAGCCCATTTCTGTTTATTGTGATTACTGTTCTTGATGTCTAAAGATCATTCTGAAAACTTTCGCTATAATTAAGAGTTTGTTGATTTCCCTTGGTTATTCTGTGTATTTTGCTTTGTGTATTTTGAGACTGATATTAGGTGCAAAGCAGTTCAGAGTTTTATATTTCTACTACCCTGTTCATTTTATCAAAACGTAGTGTACATTTTTAGCTCTGATGTCTCATGCTTTAAAGTACGTCATCTGCCACACAGCTTTTTTCTGGTTGACATTTGTCTGCTATATCCTTCCATCCAGTTATGTTCAATTTCTCTGTGTCTTAACGTTTGTGTTCTCAGTAGTTTATGGCTGGATTTTGTCTTATTATTCAGCCTGACTTTTTATCTTTTAGCTCTTTAGTCTTTTGCTAGAATTTAGTCTATTTACATTTATCATGACTATTTTTTTTTATCATGACTATTGATCTATTTAGGTTTATTTCAGCCACCTTATTTTGTACTGCTGACTATGCTTTTTCTTGTTTCTATATTTCTTTTTATTATGAAACTTCTAAAACAGAATACTAAGTTTTAATTTAAGTAACACTCAGGTTTATCAAATTTTAACATTATGCTATATTTGCTTCTGAAAAATTTTCAAAAGAAATAAAACATGCATGTGTAATTGCGGTCTCTCTCTGATCTCGTTCCCTCCTTCCTAGGGAAATAATTTCATAAATTGAATATTTATTATATCCACCCACATTTTTACTCTAATATATTTGTGTATCTATATACAACATATAGCACTGATTGAAGGTTTTTAAACTTTATACAACTGGTCCTACCAATTGCCATTCCCAACAGCAGTGGACCCTAACCAAATCTTGGTACAGTCAGCCTTTAATCCCATCCTCAGGACTTTTCAAGAACTTTAGCTCCAGGAGTAACATCCCTCTCTCCTGTATCATTTTATCCTTCTCTACCATCATTACTATCAGCATACAAACACATTCTAGTATCTTTTATCTTTAAAAAAAAAAAAAAAAACCCTTAACCAAATAGCCCCTTTTAGTTCCTTTGCACTTCAGTTTCTTGAAAAAGGTGTTTTTAGTTTTACTCTTGCTACTTTCCACACTTTACATTCTCCCTTCAACCCATTCCACTGATACTACTCAATTACTTCCACGTTATCAAACTGAGTAGTCATTTCTATCTTGATCTTGCAAGTGACACATTCACTACAATACTCCCTTCTTTTGGAAATGTTATCTTCTCTTAGCTCCCATGTAATTGCACTCCTATATAATTGGCATCTTATTTTTTATTCTTCTTTGCCAATGGCTCATGTTCCTCGATTTAAATTTTTAAAAACATTAAAAGATGTTATTAATCATCTGAGAGAAACAAAGAGAGCACAGCAGGGGGAGAGGCAGAAGCAAACCTCACCCACCCCACTGAGCCAGGAGCCCAAGACGCTCAATCCCAGTATCTGGAGATCATGACCTGAGCAGAAGGCAGATGCTCAACTATCTGAACCACTCAGGTGCCCTCAATTTAACTTCTAAAAGCTGGTTTAATGCCAGAGCTCTCATGTAAGCTCCCTTCTGGTCTATAGTATGGCAGGAAATGCTACCTGGCCACCAAACTCATTCTCCTCTTCCTAGCAAGACAGCTGTAGCCTAGTAGCTAGTTACTAGCTGGCTATTTACATTTCCCAGGAGCTTTCACAGTTATCTATGACCATGTGATTAACTTCCCAACAACAGAATGTGAACAGAAATTATTATGTGCCACTTCCTGGCCAAAGATTCTCTTTCCTCCTTACCATGGGTCAGAGGACTGAGGATAGACAAAAAGGGCTATGACCCAGCTTTGATAAAACAGATCAGACCCTAAGGGAAAGAAGTGTAACAAGATGGGAGGAAAATGATCACTGAATGACTGTGAAGCAAAGACCTCTAATGAACTTGGATGGTTACACTCAAGAGAATAATTTAAAAGTCTATCTTGTTTGAGCCATTACACTTCAGTGTATCTTTGTTATAGTAACTTAGCCTTTCAATTAATTCACACATTATATGTATTCTCTAGGTGATCTCATCTAGTCCCATGTTGTTAATCATTTATGCAAAATATTTCTAAACCCAGAACCAGATCTCACGTTCTGACCTCTTTTCAGAACTACAGAATCCAACTGCCTCTTTGACATATCCACATAGATGTCTGTTATCATAAACTCACAACTGTCAAAAGACAATTCCTGATTCTTCCTGCCTCAAGTTCTAAGCCCAAAGTTTTCCCAGTTTTTCTTCACTCCAATCACTTACTCAAGTCATGCCATCTCTATCTCCAAAACATATCTATTCCCAGTAAGTTCCAGCCTTCTTCGGGTCCCTTAAACACACCCAGCTATTCCTGCCTCAGGGTATTTGTACTTCCAGTTCTCTCTGGCTAAAATGCAGTTCCTTTGATCTTTTGTGAGACTGGCTCTCTCCCCTCATTCAAATGCCATCTTCTCAGACGAGCCTTCCCTTATTATCTGAACACAAACTGTCACCCTGGATCTACTCTCACATAGGTTTAAATTCTCTGCGCAGCACTTTTTACTAGTGGATATATTTTTTTATTCACTTATTCAGTAAATATTCATTAAATTCCTAACTATACCAAGTCACTGACCCAGACTTGGGGATACAGCTGCAAACAAAATCAACTTGCATCTTAATAAAATACATAGTAAAGTAGATGGTGATAAATCCTGTAGAGAAAGTAGGGCAAGATAGGAGCGCAGGGGCTGGGGACTGGAATGTTAAAAGTAGGATGGACAGAGAAAGCCTCACCAAAGATGTCAAATGATCAAAAACCTGAAGGAGATGAGAGAATGAAATATTGGGGGCCTATGGGAAGAAGTTTCCAAGGAGAGAGAAAAAGTGAGTGCAAAGGCCCTGAGGTGAGAATGTACTTGACAACAAAGAGGCCAATATATAAATGGAACAGTGATGGAAAAAGAGAGCAGGAAATGAACAGAGAGGAAATGGGACCTTAAGGGGGGCCATGTATAGGAATAGAAGCTTCCTATACATGGAAGCTACTGGAGGAATTTGAACAGAAATGTGGCATAATGCATTTTGAAAATATACCATAGGGGTCAAGGATGGAAGAAGAGAAAGCAAATTGAAGCCTAGAGCAAAATAATTCTGCTTTCTCCATTTTCTTTCTTTCTTTTTTTAATAAGATTTTATTTATTTGAGTGAGTGAGCAAGCAAGTGTAAGGGGAAAGGGGTAGAGAGAGAGAGAGAGAATCCCAAGCAAGCTCCACGCTCAGCACAGAGCCCAACACAGGGCTCAATCTCACGACCCTGAAATCATGACCTGACTGAAATCAAGAGTCCGATTCTCAACCAACTGAGCCCTACTTACTCTACTTTCATAAAACAAGCTTCCTCTTAACATTTAAGCTGAGATTTGAATGACATCCTCTTAGAGGACTTCCTTAACCGCCCAATCTAAACAGAGATGATCATCTAGACTAGGGAGTTAACGGTCAGGGATAGTGAGAAAAGACCGAATTTGATTACATTCTGGGGCAGACTTAGCAGATTTGCTGATGTAGATATAGGGTAGGAGAAAACGAGAGGTTCAAGAACGTACTAAAAAAACCTGGAGTTAAATTTTAGGCTAACAGATGGATCTTTCGCTTACTATATCTATTATTTCTATTAATAGATATAACTATATCTATTAGGTAGAGGTATGAAATGGACCAACAGTTAGATATACCATTCCTAATTCAGGGGAGAGAATTCAAGCTGGAGATGTAAATTCAGGAGTCATCAGCGTATAGGTGGTATTTAAAAATGGTATTTAAAGACTGGATGGAATCCCTAAACAGAAGCATCTCCAGCTTCTACTCTTGCCACATTCAGTCTGCAAAAAGCTTCTACAATGATCTTTTTATAACACAAGATCAAATCATTCCTCTTTAAAAAATTTTAAGGGGTGCCTGGGTGGCTCAGTGGGTTAAGCGTCTGACTCTTGATTTCAGTTCAGGTCATGATCTCGGGGTCAAGAGATAGAGCCCCGCGGCACCTCCACGCTGAGTGTGCAGCATGCTTAAGATTCTCTCCATCTCCCTCCTCACTCATGCTCTCTTAAACAAACAAACAAAAAAATTATAGTGTCTCCGTATTTGGAATAAAACCTAACTATGGCCTACAAAGCTTCGAATCTTGTCTACCTCTCCAAGCCCAAAGCACATTGGCCTTCCTTTCTTTCTTGAAGGGCATAAAACTCTTGACTTACAACCTTTGAACATGCTACTCCCTGTTCCTAGAATACTCTTCCCTAACCTCTATTACCTTCTACTGATTCCTCAGCTTTAAGTTTCAAGGTCACCTGCTGAGGTCTTTCTCTAACATCAAATCAAAATATGCTTCTCCTCTCAGGTTATCTCTGTCATAACAGGTTATCAATCTGTAAATACACACAGGTACAGAAAGAAAGATTTACTGTCCGCCTGTCCCAGCAGACAATAAGCTCCATAGGTAAAGGGACATTGATTGCCTTGTTCAGTGCTTAACAACGAGGGCCTAACACCAGGCATTCAAAAGTATTTGTTGAACAGAGACAACAGTCTATTATGCAACATGCAATTTGCCTCATTATACACAGAATGCTTCTTTCCTACTTAAAAAAAAAAAAAAAGACCAAAACAACCTATTACAACACTGTCAAACAAATTAAAAGCTATTAAATTAACTATACCCAGGTACCTTATCAACAAAGCTTCCTTGTACCATTTTACAGGTTTCCTTCACTCAGCAGTGCTTTCATTCATTCATCACAGTTTTATTCACTCACCCCATGACATCAATTACTAAAACTCACTATGTACTTAAAATGAATTCTTGAATTCATATCTGAATGGGGCCTTTAGGAATCATCTAATTCTCAGCTGAGAGAGAAGGAAAAAGTGGGTTAACACTTTTCTGTTCCAAGCGACCGTCAGTAGCACAGGAGTCATGTGAACCTAAGTCCCTGATTTATCTAGTGGGCTGCATTTTTTGTGTGTGTGTTTGTTTGGTACATTTTTTTCTCCAATAACAAGAACTGAAAGAACCACTATCATCCAAAAAGACCTACGCTCGTTCATTTTGGATACATATTTTTAATGAAACACAACCACCGCCTTATCCAGGATCAAAATTAAACTGCCTCTACTCAAAAACTGGGCAGCTATCACAATTGAAAATCAGAAACATAAGTAGTTTACAAAGTGAGCTGTTCCAATAGTTAGTAGACTTGCTAAGTCATCAAAAGAGTCTTCTTCACTAGGGAACTTTTAGCAATAAGTAATGTTATTTTAGGAACTGCAGGATCCTCCTCTCCACCACCCCACCCCCAAAGGAGGGGAAACCAGAAAATGGCACTAGTTGAAGAAAGCAGCTTTTTCACATGTTGCTTTTAGACATAAAAACCCTCAATATTCTGAAAAAGTCAGAGACTTCCGTAACACGGTACTAAAGGAATTTCCTTCTTTTTGATCTACAGTTGAGACACACAAGCACACAAACGCGAGAGCTGTTTTTACGCAAACAGGCATTAACTTGTACGGGCTCCGGCAAACACTTTCGGACCAGACCAGCGAGACAATTCCCCTCTGACCTCGCGCGAGGAGGCCGCCTTCTCCCTCCCTGCAGAGTCCGGGAGCAAAGCAAGGCACGCACGGGGCGTCTGCGCGGAGGCCGAGGGCCTCGCCGACCCCCGGGGAGAAAGCCCGTGTAGGCCCACCGGCCCCACCGCCGCCCCTGAGGCCCGGCCTGGCTCCCCGCCGGAGCCCCCTCTGCTACCTTTCCGCCGGAAGAAGGACATGGCGGGGCCCGGGTCGGGGCGGAGGGCGCGGGGGGACTGTCGCGGGGAGGGCCCGGCTCCCCTCATTCAGCAACCGGCCCGGACTTCCGGGTCCGCAGCGGCCGCCGCACTAGCCTGAAAGGAGACCCTTCTTCCGGGTGTGGGCCCCACCGCCTCCTCGGGAAGCCCAGGCAGCGCCTGCCGCCATATTATCAACAAGCCGCCCGCCCGGAGTTCCGGTCCTTCCCCGCGCGAGGCTTCACGGGAGGCCGCGCCGCCAGCCCCGCCGGCCCCGCCCCCCAGCCCCGCCTCCTCTCGTGGGTGCGGGGGCACGCGCCCGGCCCGCCCACGTGACCCTGCGCGCGGGCGGCCTGTGCCCTTTCCCCGGCGCCGGGGACCTCTAGCCTGCCGTGGTCCCCCCGGGGTGGAGCGGTGCGGACACGGCCCCCGCAAAGCGGGTCCTCCCCGAGCCGCAGCCCCCCGCCCCGCACCTCCGACCCCGGAGCGGGATGGCGCGGTGTTCAGGTCCGGGGCGCGCGGCCGTGGCACTCAGGGCATGCCCTTGGACAAGGCGAGGGCCGCGCTGCCACGCTCCAGCTCAGCCCCTCCTGCTTCTCTGTCCAGTTGGGCTGAAAGGCGCTGACCCGCCAGAGGGGCTTCACCCTGCACCGCCAGGCCCAGGCGAGCAGACCACCTCCACCGCGCCCCCGGGTCGCGGGGGTACCGGGAGGTCACCGCTCCTCCAAGGGGGAAGAGGAGGCATAACCTGCTTTCTGCGGCTCCCCACGCGCTCTCAATCACAGTGACCTCGGCGATAAAAAAGGAGAAGTGGGCTTGTTTTCAGAACCAAATCCCTGCGAATGCTCAGGTTTGAAAGGCACAGTAACACAAGCATCCCCAGTAATTTACAAGGCAAACTCCTGAATATCCTTCAAGCTTTGTTCAAATGCCTTTTTCCAGTGAATCTTCAGGCCCTCCATTCATGCCTCATGCAGAGTGAAACAAGTCTTTCCCCCAACTCAGTGTCCCTTACCACCGGTTAAGTGTGCTGATTGGGTAATAATTGTAGCCTTGTGGGTGCTCCTGTGGGGAAGGAGCCTGAAAGATAAATGATCACTGAGGTTTTGTTTTTTTTTTAAGACTTCATTCATTCATTCATTCATTCATGAGAGACACAAAGCAGAGACATGGGCAGAGGGAGAAGCAGGCTCCCTGCAGGGAGCCCCATATGGGACTCCATCTCAGGCCCCCCGGATCACCACCAGAGCCAAAAGCAGACATTCAACCACTGAGCTATCCAGGTGCCTCCTGAGTTGTTTGTTTGTTTTTTAATTCCTGAGTCTATCATGTGACAGTTGGGGAAACAGGACCAAAAAGAAGTCCAACTTGTCCAAGATTACGATGTGTCAGTGTTGAGACTATAACTACAACCCAGGGTCTTTTCACTGTATAATTAGAGCGACTTAATAGGGTTCTCTGTTTGGTCCTGGGCCCATAACGTAGTCACAGCTGATAGTTTTTGAAAGTTTTCTATGCAGTTACTATGCCAAGCCCTCAGGATTAATAATAGTCCTTAGGTCAGTCTTGAAGTGGGGAATACTAGACACAGAAAAATATCCTGCCCAAGGTCATTAGCTAACTAGGGATGAACCCTGAATTTCAAACCTAGAGAGTCACCTCCAAAGCTGAACATCCAACTCTTGCTGCCTGGGTAGAGTGTGGCAGGCTGAAGAAAGACCGGCTGAGGCTCTGGATGCCTGAGTGTATCCTTGACCTCGTGAGTTGGTGCTGTCCCACTCCTGTGGGCCTCAGCAGAGGCTGCAAGGGAATTTCCAACAGTCCTTCTGGAGATCAGAGGGGCTGTTGGAAACCAGCCTGCACTCAGGAGGACCACTCTGCTGTCTGCGGCCAATAAAAACTAAAGATCTTGCCCTTAGCTCCTTGGAAATGGAGATTGGAGATTGGCTGAAGTCCAGGAGGAGTGTGGCAGAGGAGCAGTCAATATAAGGTTGTGAGTGGTATCTACCAGAGGTGTAAGCACAGGACATTGACACACTTGGCAAGAAAGCACAGTGCCGTTCTCTCTTCTCCCCAGGAGTCCAATCCCTTGACAGTGCCTTTTTGTATTTGTAGACTGGTTAGTTGCCTGGGACGAAGGGAGAGTGCAAGAAATCCTGAATATCACCAAATAGGAGCAGGGCCAGGGGGGACCTCTTTCACTCCTGTAAATCTCAAACCCTTTCTCATTTTCTCTAAGCAGAGAATCCATGTAAAAGTGGTGTCCTATCCCCGCCTTCCATCGTAATTACTGCTCTTGAGCACCTCCTAGCAGAAATTCTGGAGCTGCCTTTACTCCTCCAGGCAACACAATATATATCCCCAGTCAGGTAGTAATACCTGTCATTATTTCTTAAGTACTTCTGTGCTCTCGGTATCCTAAGTGCTTTGTCAACACAGTCTCCCTTCATCTTTTACCTTCTCCCTCCCTCCACCCAGAAAAGACCTCAAGAGATGGCTAATATCATTACCCCCAATTTACAGATGATGACCTTGAGGCTCAGAGTAACTTACCAAGGGAGCACAAGGCCAATAAGGGGTAGAGACAGGATTTTTATCATTGTAGTCTGACTCCAAAGCTATTGGCTTACACCACTTGCTCCCCTGTTTTTCTCCACCTCCAGCTAATCCTATTCAGTTGATGTTCCAGCATGGGTGTCTATTTATTGGGCAAATATAAGGTGATAAGTGATATCTGGCAGTGCAAATGCCTTCTGAATCATCATCTACTAAAGTGTTTATATGCTTAGGGAAGCTTTAAGAGCACAATACTATCATTTAATCTGTAGGAATTTGATGAGGCACAAATGAATAAAGTTAAAATAAAACAAGAACATAAAAACAGGCGAGAGTATTTCATTCACCTGAATACCCAGTTGTGGCAAACTGCATTGCATTTCTAAATGAATTTGTTAAAGCCACTTTAATTTACACATAAAATAAATTTTCACCAGAAGGAATTCCTTTAATTATATTCCCAATTTTAAGGGAATCTTCACAGTCTTTTTTTTTTTTTTTTTAAGATTTACTTACTTATTTTAGAGGGGAAGGGGCAAAGGGAGAGGGAGTCTCAAGCAGACCCCACACTGAGCTGGACATGGAGCTCTATCTCACCACCCATGAGATCACCTGAGCCGAAACCAAGAGTAGGATGCTTAACCGACTGTACCTCCCAGGCACCCCCTCACAATCCTTTTTATACCAGTTGTATCAATTACAACAAATTAGTGGGGTAAAATCAGCAAGGTGATTATCCCAAAGCCAGTGAATAAAATTAATTTCCAATGACAAACACTTCTTACAAATTTAATGAAGAATTCTATAACAAACATTCTAACAAACGTGGTTGTCTATATCAAACATTCTTAACATGGAGGAAATTATTCAAACAAATCTTTTGACACTATAGGAAAAAAAAAAAACCTTCCCTGTACCTTATTAGTAAGCAGATAAAAACAAATAGGTTTATGACAAGACTCAGAATGTGTATCAAATATAACTTAAATTCTCATCAACTGACAAAGGCTAATTCTTAAACGAGTATTTTACATTCTCAAAAGCATTTGTATCCATGGCTTTTTAAATTTATCTCTAAGAAAGTCGTGGCCTCTGAGTTTAGTTTTAGTCAAAGCTAAATCAAAGCAGTTTGGGCTTACTGTAATTCATTTCTTCTGTAGTCTCTAATCATTCCAGATAAATGGGAGTTTAGAGCACATTTTTCCCATCAAAGGAACCTGAAACAAGTAGGAGATATGACAATAATCTCTTAAATAGGGATCCCTGGGTGGCACAGCGGTTTGGCGCCTGCCTTTGGCCCAGGGCGCGATCCTGGAGATCCGGGATCGAATCCCACGTCGGGCTCCCGGTGCATGGAGCCTGCTTCTCCCTCTGCCTATGTCTCTGCGCCTCTCTCTCACTGTGTTCCTATCATAAAAAAAAAAAAAATTTTTTAATCTCTTAAATAAGCATAACAGAGACTTCCTTGTGTACACCCCTGGGGCATAACATCCTTGATCTGCTCTGGAGGTAAGAGTATGACACACAACTGTTCTCAAACATTTCCTCCCAGATGGTCTACCAGCATGTACTTCTCAGCCTCTAGAACTATAAATGCAGTTCTCATTGAAGGTGGGGTTGTGGAAACCCACTTGTCTTACAGCTGCCAAGACACACTTCTGCCCATAAGTCCCCTTAATAAACCATTTCTTGTCAAGTTGGATTTGTTGGCCATTTCTTCCATCTTATGTCTCTTTTGGCCTTTGGAGGTACTCTTGCATATACCTCCCTTTCATGGGACAACTTCTAATGATAGTAAAGCAGGTCATTTGGACTATCCACTTGCTGTGGAAAACCAAAAAGGAAAGCTAAAACCAAAGCTATAAAACATAAGACAATAAGAAGGTCATGAAGAATTATCAGATGAGAGAAGAAAAACAAAATCTAGTGAATTAAGTTCCACCGTTGGGGTCTCTTTTCTGGGAGCTTCCCTGTTCAGGGAAAAGAGACTGAGAAGCTAGTTGAGTGATGCTTTTGATAATGTCAAAGACTAGAGGACAAAAGTTGGAGCCCAAGAATTGCTTTGGATCAGGATTCTGAAGAAGCTACACCAGGTATAAACCAGCCCCCAGCAGGGATTATACTCCAACTTCAAGACATCTGTGTGATTTAGGAAATCTGAACCCCCAGTGATACATTGAGAAAAATCCCAATTCTTGCTGTTCCAGGTGCCTGATGGAAGCAAACGAAGATCCACTTGGAATAAAATAGTTTCATCCAAGGTCTTGAATTATTTCCACAAACGATTGTTCAACCATAATGCTTGGCACACAATCATAGATATCAGGTGCCAAGAGAAATGATAAACAATAGAAATAGTGACATGACGGGGATCCCTGGGTGGCTCAGCGGTTTAGCACCTGCCTTCAGCCCATGGTGTAATCTTGGAGTCCCAGGATTGAGTCCCACATCGGGCTCCCTGCATGGAGCCTGCTTCTTACTCTGCCTGTTTCTCTGCCTCTCTCTCTCTGTGTCTCTCATGAATAAACAAATAAAATCTTAAAAAAATAAATAAAAGAAATAGTGACATGAGAGCTCCAGATAATGGAATTATTGGTCATAGATTTGAACATAATTATGATCAGGGATATGAAAAAGAACATTGAAAATTTGGGCAGAGAACTAGAAATTATAAAAACTGATGGATTATATATGAAAAAGGAGCAACTAGAAATTCTAGAACTGTAAAGTAAAATAACTGAAACTAAGAACTAAATTGATGGATCTGTAAGCAGAGTTATAATAGAAAGAATTCGTAAAATGGAAGACAAGTCAAGAAGAAAATATCCAGAATGAAGCATGTAGTGAAGGTAAGAGACATAGAGAAGAATACAGTGAAAAGTTCTACCATATGCTTGATCAGAGTCCCAGAAGGGGAGAAGAGAGAGTATATAGTGGAGGAAATATTTGAAACATTAACGGTTAATCATTTTCCTGAAGTGATGATAGAAACCAACTTAATATTCAAGATCACTATGAGGGGCTCCTGGGTAGCTCAGTTGGTTAAATGTCCTACTCTTGATTTCAGCTCAGGTCATGACCCAGAGTCATAAGATGGAAGCCTACATTGGACTCCAAACTGGACTTGGAGCCTGCTTAAGATTCTCTCTCTCCCTCTCCCTCTGCTCCTCCTTACCACCCCTTGCTCACACTCTCTCTAAAAAAAAAATTAAAAATCATCATGAATTCCAAAACACACACACACACACACACACACACACACACACACACACACACACACCTAGACTATTACAATGAAACTTCTGGAAATAAAAAAAAAGTATTAAAAATACCTGGAGGTTTGGGGTGCCTGGGTGGCTCAGTTGGTTAGGTGTCTGCCTTCGACTCAGGTCATGATCCCAGAGTGCTGGGATCCAGCCCTGCATTGGGTGCCCCCCCCCAGCAGGGAGTCTGCTTTTCCCTCTTCCTCTGACCCTCCTCCCTGATCATGCTCTCATTCCTTTCTCTATCTCAGCTAAAGATAGCTGGGAGTTGGGGAAACAGATTACCTTCAAAGGAGTGACACTAAGGGATCTGATATTTTCAACAGCAACAGTGGAAGACAGATGATTATGGAATTAAATCTTCACTGTGCTGGAAAAAATAACTACAACCTGGAATCCTATGCCCATATATTTCAAAGATGACACAAAACAAGACATTTTCCAGATGAAAACAGAAAAAAAATGTAACCAGTGACCTGAATTTTCCAAAGAATTTACGAAAAATGGTATCAGAAAGTCTGAGGTAGAAGACACAAAGAGCAAAGAAAGTGGCAAATATGTAGACAAATATAAATCAACATTGAATGATAAAGTGAAAGTAATCAACTGTGAAGTTAAGGGCACAGTCTACACAAGATCACCCTTACTTATGACATGAGTTGCAAGTTTGGGAGTCCCCAAAACCATCCTTAGGTTCGATAATTTGCTAGAAGGACTTGCAAAACACACTGATCACTGTTATCTTCACAGATATCATTTCTTATTGCTAAAAGATACAGTTAGAATCAGCCAAGCGAAGGAATGCATAGGGCAGAATCCAGGCAAGAACAAAACACAGAGCTTCCAGTTGTCCTCTCCCCATGGAGTCAGAAGAGCATTTACTTTCCTGGCATTGATATATGACAATATGCATGGAGTATTGCCAGCCAGGGAAACTTACCCAAGGCTAGTATTCAAAGTCTCTATTGGGATTCCATCACACAAGCATGATCAACTGCCTTTGCAAAACTCAGTCTCCAGCCCCTCAAGAGGTAACACTGACACCACATGACCCAAAGGCCCCACCTCAAATCACTTTGTTAAATATGGCTGGCTGAGGTTATAACAAAACTCTTCTATCAGGTATGACATTCTCACAGCCTAGAGATGACTGCCTACTAGCCAAGAGCTAAAGCCAGACCTCCCTTTGGGCAAATTAAATTATTTTCTACATAAATACCTAACAGTTTTAAAATTTTCACCAAAGTTGCAAGTCCCTGAATCTTGGTAGGGCTTATAACCCACCTTCTGGCACGTATGTGTTTTACCAGGGCATCTAGAATACCTGCCATTTCTTGTCTACTGGGTCTAGTTAGCATGACATCATCAATATAGTGTCCTAGTGTGATGTTCTGCAGAATGTCCAGACAATGAAGGATTCTTTAGACCTGCAGTGTCTAGTATAGTAGCCACTAGTTCCATGTAGCTACTCAGCACTTGAAATGTAACTAATTAAGATATGCTATTGAGGCACCTGGGTGGCTCAGTTGGTTGAGTGTTTGCCTTTGGCTCAGGTCATGATCCTGGGGTCCTGAGATCCAGCCCTGTGTCAGGCTCGCTGCTTAGTAGAAAGTCTGCTTCTCCCTCTCCTTCTGCCACCTGCTTCTACCTCTCCTTCTGCCCCCTGCTCATGCCCTCTCTCTCTTGCTCACTCTCTATCTCAAATAAACAAAAATTTTTAAAAAGATGTGCTATAACCATAAAATACACACAAGATTTTGAAGATTTGGTATGAAAAAATAATTAAAATATCTCAATATTATTATAGTGATTACTTATTGTAATTGATAGTATTTTAGATATGTTTGGTAAGTCAATACACATATTATTAATTTCACTTGTTGCTTTTTGACTTTTTTTCAGTGTGGTTACTAAAATTACAAATGTGACTCACATTATATTCCTGTTGGACAGCATTGCTTGGACTATTTTGATACTGAGCATGATGGTGAGTTTTATGTGTCAACTTGACTGGCCACGAGGTGCCCATATTAAGTGTTCTTTCTGGGTGTGTCTGCTAGAGTGTTTCTGGATGAGATTAGTATTTGAATTGGACTCAGCAAAGTAGATTGCCTGCTCCAGTACAGGTGGGCATCATAAAATTGTTGAGGGCCTGAATAGAACAAAAGGTTGGGGAAGGATGAATTCCTTTTATCTGCCTCACAGCTTGAGCTTGGACATCTGATCTCATGGTCTCCTTCTTCACAGACTGTGATTTGTACTGTCAGCTCTCCTGGTTCTCAGGACTTGGACTGAATCACACCCTTGGCTTTCCTGGGTTTCCAGCTTGCAGATGGCAGATTATGGAACTTCTCAGCCTCCCAAATCACATGAGCTAATCCTTTACAAAAAACCTCTCTGTCTCTCTCCTTCTCTCTCTCTCTCCCTCAGTTCTGTTTTACTGGGGAACTATGGCCAATGCATTGAGAGCAGTAGAATTAACAAGGACTGGACAAGACTGAGTTTGTACTATTCTCCATCCCAGGTGAATGCAAATTGCTTTTGAGCCTCATTCTTAACGGAATTTGAAAACAACGCATTTGCTAAATCTATACCCACATACCAATTGTCAGGGGCTGTGTTAATTTGGAGGGGCAACTACAATTAGGGCTACATCTTGGCTAAATTTATAGTGGTCCACCATTATCCAACATGATCCATTTGGATTTTGCAGGGCCATATGCCCGTGAATGAAATAGAAAGTAGAATGGGAACCACTACCCATTCTTTAAATCTTCAAGGGAGGCAATAATCTATCATTCCACCTGGGATATAGTTTGGCTTGAGTCATTATCTTGGCCACAGGTTGGGAGTAGTTTCAGGAACTTCCAGTTGGCCTTTCTTTCTCCTTTTTTAAAAAAATTTAAGGACTCTTAACAGATCAGGGAGCCAATGTAAAGTTTCTGTCAAATTCTAGGGAAATCCATATTGATTGTGCCTCATAAATGAGTAACGGCCTATTTGAAGAAAGGATTGGGAGAACAGACATTTGTTGTGGCTTTTCAGGGTTTCTCAAGATTTGGCCTCCTTTTCAATTGCTAGGCTCAGATCTTAGAACTCTCTCAGATTTGGAAACTGACAAAGGATCATGACTTTTCTATCATGGTAGTGACATCAGTCTTTTGATATCTGATCTTGATCTTTTGATTATATGAGTCAAACAATGCTGTTTACTGCCTGTCTTAATCCCTTCAGGCTGCTTTAACAAAAATACCATAGACTTGATGACTTGAACAAAAAGTTTTATTTCTCCCAGTTCTGGAGACTTTAGAGAACAAGATAAGGGGTGCTAGCACAATCCATGTCTGCTGAGGGCCTAATTCCTGGTTCGTAGATGCTCACATTCTCTCTGTGTCCTCCTAAGGCAGAAGGGTCAAGACAGCTCTGTGGGGTCTCTTTTATAAAGGCATTAGTCCCACTCATGAGGGCTCTCTGATGACCTAATCACCTCCCAGAGGCCCTACTTCCTAATATCATCATACTGGGGGGTTAGGATTCCAGCATATGAATTTTGGGCAGACACAAGCATTCAGTCCATAACATCGCCATCTATCTCACTTCAAAGACCTAATCATCATCAGCCATTCCTACATATCCCTGTGGGTCAAGGCATGCTTGGTACCTTTCCCACCTATGTGGTCATTATATCTATCATGTCTCTGACAATTGAGGTCTGTCGCATGGGCTCCGCTATTCTGGAAGCCTGTTATCACCATTAACACTAGAGAGCCCAATTCCATAACAGCATTTCCTGGGCTGCTATTCAGGTTCTCAATAATCCAGTGGTCTTGTCACTAATCCATTGTTGTACAGAGGGCGTGACTTCTGAGCATATGATGTCCTCTGATTTCAATCAGTCTTATCTGAGATCCAATATCACACAGTCCTGTGTGATAAATTCTGGGTCTTTCTTTTAACCTGGTGCATAGTTACCTTGGAATATGACCTGAAGTTTACCTAGGGGAGTGACTGGGGGAAAATGTACTATATAGAGAATTAAGGTGGTGTTACAAGGTACTTCCTTAAGGACCTTGTTCTTCAAACAATGAGCTCTGGGTCTGTGAACACCGAAGTCTATTCTCCAGCTTCTTCTTCTTCTTCTTCTTCTTCTTCTTCTTCTTCTTCTTCTTCTTCTTCTTCTTCTTTTAAAATATTTTATTTATTTATTCATGAGAAACAGAGAGAGAGGCAGAGACAAAGGCAGAGGGAGAAGCAGGCTCTCTGCAGGGAGCCCGATGTGGGACTCCATCTCGGGACCACAGGATCATGCCCTGAGCCAAAGGCAGATGCTGAGCCACTGAGCCACCGAGGTGCCCCTGCAACTGCTTCTTGAAAGCTGCCAAGGGGGTCGTGTGGTTTCTCACAGTGTGGCTGGAATTGGTGATTGGCCACCCTAAGACTACGGTTTCATTTTCCACCAGAAACCAGACCTATCATCAAACTTCATTTCAATTAGTCATAGGCGAAAACCTGAGTAATTTTGATCCATGGGGTTCCCTGCTTTTTGCATGGGGGCTATTTGCATTTTATTGCTGTCATACTGGTAAATAATCTAACTCCCAGATCTCAATCACCCAGTTAGGCTTAGCCTGGGTTCCCCAGAAAGCAGAGCCTTGGCAGAGGGCTCATGGCAGGGCTATGTCAAAGAGCACAGAAGTGGAGAAAAATGGGAGTGATGTGGGGATGGAGAGGAGCCAATGTGAGATGATGTTATTGAGTGGGCTGCCACCAAGTGGGAATGACTGCCAGTCTGTAGGGTTGCTCAAGGTTCAGTGGCCTGTATAAACGCACCCGCCAGCCCTTATCTCCCATTGATCAATGATTCACCCCACAGGGTACTAACTCCTGCACCTCAGGGCTGTGTGTACAAACCCCAGGACATTGTGAATATGGAAGCCCCAGAACAGGGGAGAGAGGAGGCACAGTATTGGGGTAGGAAATGAGGTAGTATCAGATTACCTTGGTATGAATTTGTCCAGAGACCATGTGAGCTGGAACCAGAGCCACAGGAAACCAAGAGTGTCTTGAGTAGGACAAGAAAGAGATGGGAAATAGTGGGCAAACATACATGCTCCACTCCAGACCTGAAAGTCCAGAGTGGCCAGGAATGATGCCAAGGGAATGTGTTTGTACCAGTCACAAAGCTGCATGGATTCTAGGCATCTGTAGGGCCCAAGGTTCAACTGCCCATATCCTTCATGTGCTGCTGAGAGTGAAGGCTGTAAAGAAACTAGATAAATGGAATGCTAGGATAACCTGGTTTGGTTTTGGTTGTTGTTGTTTGGTGCACACAAGGACAGTTGAGTCATGTCTAACGCATCATGAGTGGCTGGACCTCCAGAGTCAGTTTTGACATCACTTGTCCTTGGGCAGTCCTTTATCCAGGATGTCCCAAATGGATTTCACAGAACACTCTACTCTGGTCAAAACTAGAAGGGATCTTGTGTGGCTCCCACAAGTCCCCACACTCTGTGGATCAGAAAACTGAAATCTCTCACACTGTAAAAAGAGCAACGATCATGACCACCATGGTGATAATTTCAGCTAGCATTTTTAAAAGATTTTATTTGTTTATTTGAGAGAGAGAGTGAGAGAATAAGCAGGGGGAGTGGCAGAGGGAGAGGGAGAAGCAGGCTCCCCACTGAGCAGGGAGTCCAATGCGGGACTCGATCCCAGGACCCTGGGATCATAACCTGAGCTAAAGGCAGTTACTTAACCAACTGAGCCACCCAGGCACCCCTCAGCTAGCATTTTTGAGCACCTACTACACATACTTTCTAAAAAACTTAATCCCCATAAGTGCTCTCATTTTGCAGATGAAAAAGAGTCTCACATAGGTTCTGATGTACACCAGCCTGTATGATTCTGATGAAGAGAATGTAGAGACCGACATTTAACTTAAAATTGTTTTGTCTCCGCCATCCCCCTCCAAGGGAAACTAGTGGGCCTGAACCTTTAAACTCAATCCTCTTGACCCCCCTCCTCCTTTGATGGTGATCTGTCCACAATCATCCAATAAATTTGGATGATGTTTTCACCATATTCTGTTATTATGAGCGTCTATTTCTACATGCTCAGTATCTAGATAAAAGGATAGAAATAAAAGACGTACATCTGTTGAGTGTGTGCTGTATGCCAAATATTGTCCAAGGGACTTTTCATTTGCTTTAAGTAATGTAGCATTTAAGTCTCACAACAGCCTGGGATGTTGGGTATTATTATTTGCCTCATTTTGCAAATGAGGAAATGAGCCATCAGAGAGATTAAATGAATTGCCTAAGATCTTTCAGCTAATAAAAGACAGAGCCAAGGATTGGAACATGGTTCTGTGGGCGTCCAAAGCCCCCTTTCTTTATATCTTTTATCATCACCCTTTATATATGTATAAATCTTTTATACATAAAGGTTTGTTTTGGTAAATTTAATAGTTCATTTCATTTGAAAATGATAACTAGGGACACCTGGGTGGCTCAGTGGTTGAACATCTGCCTTTGGCTCAGGGCATGATCCCGGGATCCTGGGATCGAGTCCCGCATCAGGCTCCCTGCAAGGAGCCTGATTCTCCCTCTGCCTGTGTCTCTGCCTCTCTCTGTGTCTCTCATGAATAAATAAATGAAATCTTTTTAAAAATTGATAACCAGATTTCACAGGGAAGTGACTGAAAGGTTTTCAACTCTTGATTTTCTGACTTAGGAGAGTCAGAAACCAAGTGTGAAACACATAGGAATGTGCAGGACACCTCCACAGAGCTTTCATTTTCTTTCTTTTTTTTTTTTTTTTTAAATTGAGTTGTTTTATTTTATTTTTTATGATAGTCACAGAGGGAGAGAGAGAGAGAGGCAGAGACATAGGCAGAGGGAGAAGCAGGCTCCACGCACTGGGAGCCCGACGTGGGACTCGATCCCGGGTCTCCAGGATCGCACCCTGGGCCAAAGGCAAGTGCTAAACCGCTGCGCCACCCAGGGATCCCGAGCTTTCATTTTCAAGTCCAGAGAAGCCACAAAAGAGCCACAAGGCCTGAAGTGGGGTTCATCAAACTGAGATGCCTCAAGGATGAACTTTCTATCCAGGAGTCTATCTAAGCCAGTAATTGCTTTTTGGTACAAATGTTTGCAAGACTTTTTTTTTTTTTTTCTGACAAGAGCTGAATGTCCAGAGAAATGGAGCCTTGCCCTCACTGCATCAGGCAACAGTTAGTTATGGAGACAGACAGATATAAAAATAACTAGCACCCCCAGACGTGTGTAACCCCACTTTTCACAGACTACTGGAACCAGATCCACTGGCTAATTGTGCCAACAGGGAGCTGGAAAGACCAGAGCTGTACCACTCCCAAGGCAAGGTGAAAAGAGGGATGGTGAAGCCCATGTTAGAAAAAGGAAGGTCTTGTTTAGGGCAAGGGGTGGGTTTTGTGTATAAAAGGATCAAAAGGGTCTTCTTCTCTGGTCCTTCCTCATTGGCAACTGTAAGTCCATCTCTCTCTCTCTCTCTCTCTCTCTCTCTCTTTTAGATGTATTTATTTATTTTGGGGGAGGAAGGGGAGAGAGAGTCTCAAGCAGATTCCAAGCTGAGTGCGGAGCCTGACGTGGGGTTCGATCTCATGACCACTTGCCACCACTTGCACTAATAATAATCTTACAGTGCCTTTCTGTAGGGCATAATCCTTATTGTAATCCATCTCCTACCTTTTCTTTAGGATTTAGCTCCAAAGCCACCTCACCTCCTACAGGAAGTCCTCCCTGACTGTTCAGCCCTTCCAAACTTAATTGCTTCTGAACTGTCATACTTTTAGTAATACATCTACCTATTACAGGCAACACATCCTTTAGGCATTATCTCACAACCTTTTAACACCTTTGGGGGACAGGCATCATCATAATTTTACAGATGGAGCTGTTAGGGCTCAGGAAAGCCTTGCCAAGACTCTGCAGAAAATCAGCAGCAGAGCCAGAATTCAAACTCAGATCTGGGCCTGAACTTTTATATAGAATTTATATAGAATTTATATAGAACTTTTATATAGAATATATAGTTCTAATTCCATATCAATAGTAAGGATGGATCTTTGGGGCCACTAACATTTTCTGCCTCAGTTGGTAGAGCCAAGATTTGAAATCCCTCTGTCTGATCCCCAAACCAGTGCTCTCAACTGTGGCCATTTGTAGAGAGCAAGACAGAGTCACTCATGTCAAGCAGGGGCCTGCGTTAAGCAATGATGTGGGCACTTAAGGGTACCGCAGCTACGAGAAATCGCAGAGACCGGCATCAGCTGACAACGCAGAGGAGGTCTGCGGCGGCAAAGACTAATTAAATCCCTTTTAAAAGGGAGGAATTTGGGGATGCCTGGGTGGCTCAGTGATTGAGCATCTGTCTTCGGCCCAGGGCATGATCCTGGAGTCCTGGGATCAAGTCCCACATCGGGCTCTCTGAGAGGAGCCTGCTTCTCCCTCTGCCTGTGTCCCTCTGTCTCTGTCTCTCTCTCTCTTTCATGAATAAATAAAATCTTAAAAAAAAAAAAAAGGGAGGAATTTTGCAGCAAACTGTCTGATTCCTCAGACATTACCCCCTCTATGTCTGACCAGTTAGAAAGGCAGCTGCTGGGGCACCTGAGTGGCTCAGTCAGTTAAGCACCTGCCTTCAGCTCAGGTCACGATTCCGGGGTCCTGGGATCGAGCCCCAGGTTGGGCTCCCTGCTTAGCAGAGAGCCTGCTTCTCCCTTTCCTACTGCTTCCCTCCCTATTCGTTCTTTCTCTCAAATAAATAAAGAAAATCTTAAAAAAAAAAAAAAAGCAGCTTTGCTGAAGGCTCTGCCCAATTGATCTCTGAACAGAACTGAGATCCTTCACTGCTTGTACATAAAAAGCAGTAAATGCTGAGAGCTGACCCAGACCAGACCCGGCCTTATCTTAACTGCACACCCATAGACTGATATTGTGTTTGGTCTGTTAACCCTCCCTGCTATCTTGTCCATTGTGTAACATTATGTTCTGCTCTGTGCGCCAAGTAAGAAGCCAAGTTAATCAAGAGGTGAAGTATCATTGAATTGGGACCCCGGAACCCACTTGCTAATTGTGTTAACCTTGCTTGAACACTGAGCAAAACTGATGCTGTGGAAAGATACAATGCCATGTGTGCACCTTCATAGCGTGCACATGACATCATTCATTTAACTCCATCTGGAGATCTAGAAATGTTCTTATTCCTGCAATGGCTCTATGGTATATATGCAACTAAAGGCACAAGCTTAAATGTTCTTCCACATGAAAAAACCCACGCTCAATGTTGTCCACTTAGACCTGAGGGCTGTGGGTCAGGTTGTCTTTTCTTTTTTAAGATTTAATTTATTTAAAAAAAAAAAGATTTTGTTTATTTGTTTGGGAGAGAGAAAGAGCATGAATAGGGGGAGGTGCAGGCAGAGAGAGAAGGAGAAACAGGTTCACCACTGAGCAGGAAGCCGGTTCCATCTCAGGACTGAGATCATGACCTGAGTAGAAGGCAGATGCTTAACTGCCTGAGCCACCCAGGTCTCCTGTCAGGTTTTCTATTTGCACATCCTTCCTATCTGTTCCTCAGTTTTGCTACCAGCTAACAATTAATTTTAAGGGAAGATAAGTTTTATTTTTTAATTTTTTGAAGATTTTATTTATTTATTTATTCATGAGAGACCCACAGAATGATGCAGAGACATAGGCAGAGGGAGAAGCGGGCTCCCCGCAGGGAACCAGATGTGGGACTTGACCCCGGGATCACCACCTGATCCAAAGGCAGATGCTCAATCACTGAGCCACCCAGGCATCCCTGGAACAAAAGTTTTAAATAGGAAAGCTTCACACATCTTTTATGGTTCATAGCAATGTTCAGAAGTCCAGAAGTACAAATATATTTGTATTTCTGGTGGCCTAGAAGCTACTGAGCAAAGTCCTTTCCTCTTATTGCATCTGACGTTTGCTTCTGTGACACAAACAGCCTGAGTTACCTTCAGGCTTCTGAGGGTCCTTCCATCCCTTAGATTTCCTTTGAAATCTCAAGTCTGAAAATGGGCTCCTAGAACCTTCATCACCCCTCAAAAGTTTCTATCTCCGGTGGTTAAGGACCCCTGTTCAGTTCATCATGGTGTAGAGGATCCCACTTTTGTGGGAGTGGGTTACTTCTTCCAACTTAACAGGGAGACCCAATGTTGAAGAACTCTCATGGCTCTTCTCAATTTGTGCAAATAGTACAATATATGGAGGCTGAGGCTGTTACTCTTTTTTTTCTGTGTGGTAAAATATACATAAGATAGGGGCCCCTGGGTGGCTCAGTGATTGAGCATCTGCCTTTGGCTCAGGGCATGATCTTGGGGTCCTGGGATGGAGTGTCACATCGGGCTCCCCGCAGGGAGCTTGCTTCTCCCTCTGCCTATGTCTCTGCCTCTCTCTGTGTTTCTCATGAAAAAATAAATAAAATCTTTAAAAAAGATAAAATACACATAAGATAAAATTTATAATTTTAACCATTTTTCAGTGTACAATTCAGTGACATTTAGTACATTCGCGTTGTGCAACCATTACCACCACCCATCTCTTGAACTTTCTTATCTTCCCAACCTGAAACTCTATACCCATTAAATGCTAACTGCCCATACCCCCTCCCCCTTGCACTTGGCAACCACTGTTTCACTTTCTCTCTGAATTTGAGTATTCTAGGTATTTCATATAAATGGAATTACACAGTATTTGTCCTTTTGTGACTAGCTTATTTCACTTAGCGATTCATTCATGTTGTAACACGTCAGAATTTTATTCCTTTTTAAGTCTGAATAATAATAATAAAACCCACATTTTGTTCATCCATTCATCTGTTGATAGACATTTGAATTGTTTCCTCCTTTTGGATGTTGGGAATAATACTGCTATGAACATTGGTATATAACATTTGTTGAGTCTTTACTTTCAATTTTTTTGGAGTATATACCCACGAGTGGCATTGCTGAATCATATGGTAATTCTATGTTAAATTTTTTTTTCTATGTTAAATTTTTTAAGGAAATGCCAAACTATTTTCCACAGTAGCTCTGCCAATTTACATTCCTGCCAGCAGTGCAGAAGGGTTCCAATTTCTTTTCAACATTTGTTGTTTTCTTTTTTCGGTTGCTGTTGTTGTTTTTTAAACAGTAGCCATCCTAATGGCTATGAGAAGTGGTTTCAATTTGCCTTTTTTCATGGCCAGTGATGTTGGACACCTTTTCGTGTGCCTATTGGCCATTTGTGTATCTTTGGAGAAATGTCTGTTTAAGTCCTTTCTTAACTCAAAAGACCTGATTCTGTACTTTATCCCAGCCTGCTATATCAGTAAGTATAGGCTAGGTTATGCTGCAGTAACAAACACCTCTAAAATACAGGGGCTGAAACAACAAAGTTTAATCTTTTTAAAAATTGTTATTCTAAGTTATTTTTTTCTTAAAGATTTTATTTAACTGAGAGAGAGAAAGAGAGTAAACACAGAGGGAGAGAGAGAAGCAGACTCCTCACTGAGCAGGGAGACTAACGTGGGACTCTATCCCAGAACGCTGGGATCATGACCTGAGCCAAAGGCAGATGTTTAACTAACTAAACCACCCAAGCACCCCAATAAAGTTTATTCTTCACTCATTGTACATGTCTGACACAGTTCCATATGGGGCTTTGCTTATTGTGGTGCTCAGAGACACAAGTTGACAGTGACTTCATCACCATGCATTATTCCACTATTATGGCATTAATGCAAAGGTGGCATGTTAAAGCACATGCTAGGTCTCAGAGTCTCTGCTCATATTACATTTACCAAAGCAAGTCATATGGCTATGACTAACTTCAAAGGAAAATTCAAAGGTACATTAAAAATTTTTATTTTTTATTTTTTTTTTCATTAAAAATTTTTAAATTTAATTTAATTTTACCTACATTCAATTAATTAACATAGTGTATTATTAGTTTCAGAGGTAGAGTTCAGTGATTTATCAGTTGTATATAATACCCAGTGCTCGTTATATCACGTGCCCTCCTTAATGTCCATCCCCTAGTTACCCCCACCCCTAGCCCCTCCAGCAACCCTCAGGTTGTTTCCTATAGTTAAGAGTCCCTTGTGGTTTGTCTCCCTCTCTTATTTCATCTTGTTTCATTTATCCCTTCCTTTCCTCCATGCTCTTCTGTTTTTTTTTTTAATTCCACATATGAGTGAAATCAGGTGATAATTGTCTTTCTCTGATTGACTTATTTCACTTAACGTAATTCCCTCTAGTTTCAAAGGTACATTTTAAATAAAGCAGGGAACTGTTATCCTACCATGATCCTGGAAAAAGAAGAAACAATATATTTGTGAACAGCTGTAATGACCACCACCTCTGCTCATATACTATCTTAGGCAGCTCATCTTTCAGCCTCACTGAGGGTCAAGTTGTAGTTGGGAATCTTGCCTGATGTAGAATCAGAATCTCTGGTTTCTTCCCTGACTGCCATCCTTTGAAATTTTTTTAAAAGATTTTATTTATTTGTTCATGAGACAGAGAGAAAGGCAGAAACATAGGCAGAGGGAGAAGCAGACTCCACGCAGAGAGCCTGATGTGGGACTCAATCCTGGATTCTGGGATCACATCCTGAGCTAAAGGCAGATGCTCAACTGCTGAGCCACCTCCGCGTCCCCACTCTTTGAAATTATTTGCATTATATTATATCCCGTTTACTTGGTTGCCACTGCGAAGTTTTGATGTTTTCTCCCTAATTTTTGTTACTTTTATTACATTTAAGATAAAGATTCTGGAGCCCTGCTTCAGTTGGCTGTCTTCGGCTGGAACTTTTCTCTTACACAAATATTAAAGATACACTGTAAAGGCAAGACCTTTGTAGAATGTTCTCCCAAGGCCTGACCAGGAAACCTATCCATAGATATGAACCGTTAGCATTCATTAAATGTTTATTTTATATCACACACTGGAAGTAGCCTTTATATTCATGACCACTTTAAAACTCACCCGTGGAATGCCTGGGTGGCTCAGTGGCTGAGCATCTGCCTTTGGCCCAGGGCGTGATCCCAGAGTCTCAAGATCGAGTTCCACATCAGGCTCTCTGCATAGAACCTGCTTTTCCTCCCCTTCCTGTGTCTTTGCCTCTATCTCTGTGTCTTTCATGAATAAATAAATAAAATAAAAAAAACCCACCCCAGCCCCTTGAGGTCAACACCGTTATTATTATTTATTTTTATTTTTATTTTTATTCATGAAAGAGTCCGACACAGACAGAGGGAGAAGCAGGCTCCCTGTAGGGAGCCCGATGCAGATCTCAATCTGGGGACCCCGGGATCATGGCCTGAGCCAAAGGCAGATGCTCAACCGCTGAGCCACTCAGGAGTCCCTCAATACCATTATTACACTCATTTTGTATCTGGGAAAACTGAGGCTGAGATTCAAAGTTACACTCCTAGTAAATGCTGCAGACTGTGCTCTAACAGAATCTACTTGGAACAAGCAGAGGTGTCCTTCAGATTGTACCAAAAAAATCAAGGAATATTTGACTTGGCTTCTCTAATGCTCTGCTCTGAATTCCACTCTACTTTCTCACACCATGAGTGTGTCTCTGTGGGCCAACATCTTACTGGGAAGTGAAACAAGTAGTTCCCCCTTCCCCATGCACACGCGTGCTCCCTCTAAAACAAACAAACAAATAAATTAATAAATAAACATATCTTTTAAAAAAAACAGTTATTGTTCAAAATTCCAAACAGAAGTGCCTGGGTAGCTAAGTCTGTTAAGCATCTGCCTTCAGCTCAGGTGGTTTTCCTGAGATTGAGCTCCACTTTGGCTTCCTTGCTCAGCGGGGAGCCTGCATCTCTCTCTCTTGCTCCCCCTGCTTATGCTCTCTCTCTCTCTCTCTCTCTCTCTCTCTCTCTTTCTTTCCCTCTGTCAAATAAATAAATAAGATCTTTTTTAAAAAGGAAAAAAAAGCAGCCTCCAGTTTGGGGTTCTGAATTTCGGTGCACGCAGTACAGTTACTAGACGAGTCCTCTAGATGGCAGCAAACCCCTCGATATAAATACATTTCCTCCTGTCTGAATTTTCTTGCCACGTTTTTTTATACCGAGGATGGAACACAGACCCAGAGCTTCTTCCAAGCTCTTTAAGTGGCTTACCTCAGCATGAACTAATATACTAAGGTGCTTACTGCTGTGATTGTCGGTTCCAGGTTTTGACTATGGGACTGATTTCAGCAAAGGCTCAGGTAGTACAGATCAGGAAATCTAAGGTACAGATTTTCCCCTTAAATACACTAGAAGAACACTGGTGATACTTTTAACATTGTGGTAGTCTCAGTCAGTGAGGCAGAGTCGGTTGAACAAATGAATGAGTGGATTACCACAAGGAATGCACAACATTAGACATCACCTAGGTTGGAAAAAGGCTTCAATTCAAATGGCCATATATGTGTAAACCCCAGTGTACCAGCCAATGTTTTTTTTAAATTAATTAACTAATTAATTAAGTAATTTTGATTAAAAAATTATTTAATTCAATTTGCCAACGTATAGCATAACATTCAGTGCTTATCTCATCAAGATTTTATTTATTTATTTGAGAGAGAGAGAGAGAGAGAACGTGTGAGCATGAGCAGGGAGAGGGGCAGACGGATAAGCAGGCTCCCTGCTGAGCAAGGAGTCCAACTCAGGACTTGACCCTAGGACTCTGAGATCATAACGTGGGCTGAAGGCAGTCACTTAACAGACTGAGCCACCCAGCCCCCCACCATACCCCTGCCAATGTTCTTGATTGCAAGCAACTGAAATCAAGGAAGGATTCAAACTTTGGATTTCTCCCTTACTATGCGTCTTGTATTTCAGGCTTGCAGGTGGATCCTTTGACAGAACCCTCGTCATTCATATTCCAGGGCCTCAGCTGCCCAAGAGTGAAGAGAGGGAGGATGGCCTTGATGTGGCTTCTCTGAGGGCAAGGTAGTGTCTACGTCAACCACACTGCACAACACCAATGTTCCCTGGCCTGCTGGGCAGGCTTTACTGGAGCACATCAGGAGTCTTCTCCTGCCTCTGCCCCATCACTGTTTTTATTACCACTTTTTCTTGACTTCTTGGGATAGTTGTGCTTTAACAGAATCTACCCACTGCTCTGGAACAAGCAAATAGATCACAGCTTGGGACAGTTGTGAAGACTACAGACATTCTTGTCTTGACTTTTATGCAGACAAGTGTATATGTTTTATATATTTATATTATAAATACATTTTTCTATAAATGTACTTATATAATATATATTATAAGTACATATTATACTACATATAAATATAATATAAAATACCTATTTACAACTTATATAAATATATATTATTATATATATAAAATATATAAAAATATATATTTAAGTTTTAATTTTAGTTCCAGTTTACATAGTGTTATATTAGGTTCAGGTGTGTTTAGGTGTGTGATATAATGATTCAATAATTCCATACATCACCCTGTGCTCATCATGACAAGTGCACTCCTTAATCCCCATCACCTATTTCCACCATCCCCACACCCTCCCCTGGTGACCATCAATTTGTTCCTCATAATTAAGAGTCTGTTTCTTGATTTGTCTTTCTCTCTCTTTCTTTTTTCTCCTTTGCTCTTTTGTTTTGTTTCTTAGTTCTCCACATGGGTGAAATCATATGGTATTTGTCTTTCTCTGGCTGATTTATTTTGCTTAGCATAATACTCTCTAGCCCCATCCATGTCATTGCAAACAACAAGATTTCAGGGCTTTTTTATGGTTGAATAATATTCTATTGTGTGTGTGTGTGTGTGTGTGTGTGTATCACATCTTTATCACATCTCACATCTTCTTTATCTATTTATCTGTTTTTATTTGTATTTATCTTCTTTATTTATCTATTATCTGTTGATGGACACTTGGCTTGCTGCCATATCTTGGGCTTCTTCACAGTGAAGCAAACAATCAATAAGAATAGAAGATATTGGGGATCCCTGGGTGGCTCAGCGATTTAGCGCCTGCCTTCGGTCCAGGGTGTGATCCTGGAGTCCGGGGATCAAGTTCCACATCAGGCTCCCTGCATGGAGCCTGCTTCTCCCTCTGCCTGTGTCTCTGCCTCTCTTTCTCTCTGTCTGTGTCTCTCATGAATAAATAAATAAAATATATAAAAAAAAGAATAGAAGATATTTGCAAATACCGTATCTGATAAAGAGTTTGTATCCAAAACATATAAAGAATTTATAAAGCTTAATATCTTAAAAAACAGGTAATCTAGTTAAAAAATGGGCAGAAGATATGAACAGATGTTTCTCTAAAGGAGACATAGAGATGGCCAACAGACACATGGAAAGATGTTCATCATCATTTACAATTAGGGAAATGAAAATGAAAACCGCAGCGAGGGCGTCGAGGGCCGAGGCAGAGCCGGGAATCGCCGCCAGGCCGGTCTTGGGCCGCCGCCGCCGCCGCCAAGGGAGTGCAGGTGGAGGCCACCTCCCTGGGGCGGACGCACCTTTCCGAAGCGCGCTCAAACCTGCGTGGTGCACCTCACCCGGCTGCTTGCAGATGGAAAGAAATTTGATTCCTCCCGGGACAGAAACAAGCCCTTTAAATTTATGCTAGGCAAGCAGGAGGTGATCCGAGGCTGGGAAGAAGGGGTTGCTCAGGTGAGTGGGGGTCAGAGAGCCCAACTGTCTCCCCAGACTAGGCCTACGGTGCTACTGGGCACCCAGGCGTCATCCCACCGAATGCCACTCTTCATTTTTGACGTGGACCTTCTGAAATTGGAATGACAGGAACGGCTTCCTCCCCGACCTCCCCATTCTTGGATGTGGAGGGATGTGCCTCCTCCAGAGGTGAACACGCGAGTCCCTGTGGAGCTTTTCCTGATGTTCCACTACACTCTTTGTATAAACATCAACCCCGACTGAATGTGTTCTGTCACCCAGCTTTGCTCTTTCCCTTTCTCCTAGTATGTGTGTTGACCTAAACTACATGCCATAAACCTCAAGTAACTCATTTTATTTCGTTTTCATTTTGGGGGTGAAGGTTCAGTTTCAGTCTTTTGGATCTAGATTTCCACTTATTAGTCAAATATTAACCGCACAAGTCATAGGTTAACTTTAGAATAGGAATTGGTGTTGGGGGGGGGGGTGGATTACAAGAATATTTTATTTTATTTTATTTTATTTTATTTTATTTTATTTTCGGATGCAATTTTTATCTATTATATATTAAACATTCTTACTGCTGCTCTGCAAAGCCATAGCAGGTTTGAGGCACTGTTCAGGGCTGAAGTAACTCTCCCAGTTGAGAGCTGTCCTTAGGTTGAATTAAAGCCCTACCTGAAACTGAAGTGGGGAGGGGGAGAGCCTCTGCCCCCACTACTCCTCCCCCGCTGCCTTTTGGAAGCAGATTGTTCTGAGGTATTTCACACTACAGGTATCTGTCCGCAGGCCAGCAGGGAACTCCAAAGCCCTCTTCATGGCCTGACTCTTGTTTTGTTTTGTTTTCCATCCTGTGGTTTTTCTAATGGATATTCAGGACTTTTGTAATCTCATAGCTATCTGAGCTTCACTTTCCAAATTTTAAGGACTCTAATTGAAAGTTTAAATTGAATGTGCTGTTTGTAGACACATAACACCCGATGAAAGCCCAGCCACCATGACAAACCCTTGAGTGTTGTCTTGAGAAAATGATGCTGGTCATCACAGCTTCAGTTATCTCCTGGTTTTTGATGTTTGGCTCCCCCTGCTGATCTCAGAGTTTTCTGGCTTTTTCTTCTCTCCCCTCTCACCCCTTCCTTTCCTGTGTAGTGATTCGGTGAGAGAAATTATTGCTGCCTACCCCCTACCCCCACCTGCCCGCACTACGTATGAGTTTCAATTTCTATTATTGCAATAAAAGTACTTTATGCTGGCTTTTCTAAAAAAAACAAACATAACAAACAAAAAACTACAGTGAGATATATCCTCACACCTGTCAGATTGGCTAAAATCACCAACACAAGAAATACATGTTGGCTAGAATATGGAGAAAAAGGAACCTTCTTGTAATAATGGTGGGAATGTAAGCTGGTGCAGCCACTGTGAAAAACAGTATGGAGGTTCCTCGAAAAGTTAAAAATAGAATTACCCTGCCATCCAGCAATTGCACTACTGGGTATTTACCCAAAGAATACAAGAACAGTAATTCAAAGGAATACATGTACCTCTATATTTATAGCAGCATTATCTACAATAGCCAAGATATGGAAGCAGCCCAAGTGTCCATCAACTGTCTTGATTTTTGATGGGAATACTTCTAATATTTCACAATGGAATGTTATGTTTACTGAAAGCTTTTCGTAGTTAGATCTTCTATCTGGGTTAGGAAGTTTCCTTGTATTCCCAGGTTACTAAGAGTTTTTGAAAACAGAAATCAGTGTTGATTTTTTTCAAGTGATTCATGGACATAAGGTTTTCTTCCTTTAATGTGTTAAAGACGAGCACTAATAAATTTTCTAATATTGAATCAGTGTTGCACTTAAAGACTAATATGTTCAACACTTCATTTATTTGACAAATATTTATTGAGTGCTTGCTATGTAAAAGCAGTGTTCCCAGAGTTGGGAATGAACAGAATGAACAAAGCAGAAAATAAGTGCCTTCCTGCAGGGACCATACATTCTAGCTGGAGGGAGACAGACAATTTTGTAAAAATGTAAAATGTATAGTATGTCAGAGAGTGATAAATACTGTCAATCAACGTTGTTTGATAGATAACTCTCACATTGAAATTCATTTCTAGAGAGTTTGTAATTTTGGTGTTTATTTCCTCTTTCTTCCCATAACATCATGTTGTGGTTACTTTATAATTTTATTGCAATGGGTCAGTGTGATGACTGATTTTTGAAATTTTTTGAGGTTTTTCTTTGTGATCTAACTAATATTTATGAATGGAATATTCCCCAAGGTAGAAATCATACAAATATCTCTATTCTATATAGTGCTGTAAACTCATCCCCTAAATATAGCAAAGAAATAGAAAAAAAGAACAAAAATTAAATATAAAATCAGACTCAAAGACACTGAACCTATGTATCTCCATGGACTGGTGGAGGGGTAAAAATCCCAAGTGGGGTGCTGGTCTAAAGCCATTGGACTGCTGGACCTGGGTCTGGAACAAGGCAATGAAGGCTGGCAGCTCAATTCTGTGGGTAATAAGAACTAAAACTGCCTCACAAGACATGGGGCTGCAGCACCTGAGGTGGGATTTCTGGCTCTTGAAAGAATAGGAAAACCAGCTACTAGTCTCTGTTTAGGATTACAATTTATGTGCAGCAGTCCATGCAGGGAGGTGATAGGACACAGGAACTCATCTAAGTGAGCCTCTGCTTTACTGACCAGATCTGCAGTATCTTCAATATGCCTCAGGGCAGGGCCCCTGAGCTACTCCCACCCTGAGCTACTCCATCTAATGCTTTTCTGGATTGAGGATGAGTGTGGGGGGGTTTCCAGAGGCTAGCTTCAGATATCATCATGGCAGAGAAGACAATGATGCAATACCTACACATTTCTCAAGAAATAAAGTACTGCCCAAGAATTTTATACTCAGCCCCAAACACTGCTGGACAGGGAGAGAACAGGCTATCCAGCTGAAATAAGCCTGCAAATAGAAACACCAAACTCAACCAACACAAGTAGGGTGACCATACCTCCTGCTTCCCCAGAGATAATCCCCATTTACAATGTGAATCACAGCATCATATTAATATCACCATCTTTTGCTCTCAGAGTGTACTGGTTTGGGTAATCAGTGATCATCCTACCAGAGGGGGAGATTAAAATGATAGAACAGGATTGAAAATGGATCTGGCTTAGACATGGTGAAATAAAGTTGAAATTTCCCACTCTTTTTTCAGGAATTACCCGAGAGTAATGAGGAGTATGATACACACATACGCACGCACACACACACACACACACACACACACACACATACACACTCACACATAAGCACCATCTTCCAAAAAAGTTTGGAGACCATGAAATTGCAACCTGTGAAATAGGGGAGGGCTGACAGAAGCATCTAAAGTTAAAGAGGAGAAGCTGGATCTCTCAGGAAGAGCCAGCCAAGTTTAATATTAAGGTGAGGGCGGACCTGAATATGTGAAGCCTGTCCTAGGAACAATGAAAATAAGGTGCTTATTAACCCTACTTCTAGGGTATTAGAACCAATGTTTAAGGATTTAAGAAAAATGAGGTACCTGGCTGGCTCAGTTGGTAGATCATGTAACTCTTGATCTTGGAGTCATGAGTTCAAGCCTCATGTTGTGCGGGAAGCTTACTTCAAACAAAACGAAATAGGTACACCTGGGTGGCTCAGCAGTTGGGCATTTGCCTTCAGCTCAGGGTACGATCCTGGGGTCCTGGGATGGAGTCCCGCACTGGGCTCCCTGTGGGGAGCCTGCTTCACCCTCTGCCTCTGTCTCTGTGTCTCTTATGAATAAATAAATAAAATCTTTAAAAATAAATAAGTAAAAATAAAACAAAAACAAAAACCTTTAATCCCTGGGCTCAGAACAGTGCCTGGTCCAGAGTTGCTTAACAAGAGTTGTGTACTAAACAATTTATGGAATGAACAAGTTGTTAGGTGGTCCTATGAGAGAAACATGACTCATCCTCAGCATTCGTTTTAGGGGCACCTGGCTGGCTCAGTTGGCAGAGAATATGACTCTTGATCTTGGGGTAGTGAGTTTGAGCCCCACATTGGGTGAAGAGATTGCTTTAAAAAAAAGATTTAAGAAAAATGACAAAATTAAAAGACAAGTTGAGTCCATACAATCAGACCATTGTGTCCCAGGAATGATCAGCCTAGAATGATAATTCCAAAATGTGTAACAATGAAGTTTACAGATTTCATAAACAAAGAAATAATTCTTGGAGCAGCAAGGCAATTACATCACTTCTAAGAAAAAAGGAAATTGGGTTGGTTTCAAACATCATCATAACAGAGAAGACAATGAAGCAATACCTACATATTTCTCAAGAAATAAAGTACTGCCCAGGAATTTTGCCCTCAGCGCCAGACTTTTGCAGGACAAAGGCATTTACATTTTTGAGCATGAAAAACTCACAAATTTCCATAAGCTGTTCTTGAAGAAACTGCTAAAGGAAGATTCTTCACAAGATGGCATCATGAGATGGGATTACTATAAAATGAGTGTGTATATGTGGGGTAGAGGGGACATTTTGGTGAAATAACTAGTGGAAATTCTGAATCTGTTTATCTGGAGGACCAAGATGAAAACAAATGTGGGGCTGATGGTTACAGAGCAGAACAGATGATTTTACAGACCCAGGAATGAAGAGGTGATCTGACTAGAAAAAATTGGGACGAGAAGGAAAAGCAAAGGAAGGAATATTTAAAGCACACTGATTTCCTCTTTTTTTTTTTTTTATAGCTAGGGATCAAAATATCCCATTTAAAGCTGATTTTTAAAAATCAAGTAATAGAGGTATGTGTAAACATATTTAATTTAATTTATTATTATTATTTTTAAAGATTTTCTTGGGGTTCCTGGGTGGCTCAGTAGGTTAAGTGTTTGCCTTCAGCTCGGGTCATGATCCCAGAGTCCTGAGATGGAGCCCTGATTTGGGGGTCCCTGCTCAGCAGGGGAGTCTGTTTCTTCCACCATTCCCCCTGTTCATGCTCACTTTCTCTCTCAAATAAATAAATAAAATCTTAAAAAAAAGGAAGAAGAAGAAAAAGAAGAACCTGAAAGGCTAGGAAAACAAAGCATAAAATAGCATAACCACCAGGTGAATAGGGCTAAACCCATCTATTCCTTCTTTTTTTTTTTTAAAGATTTTTATTTATTTATTCATGAGAGACACACACACACACAGAGAGAGAGAGAGAGAGAGAGAGAGAGAGAGAGAGAGAGAGAGGCAGAGACACAGGCAGAGGAAGAAGCAGGCTCCATGCAGGAGCCTGACGTGGGACTCGATTCCAGGTCTCCAGGATCACACCCTGGACCGAAGGCAGGCGCTAAACCGCTGAGGCACTGGGGCTGCCCAAACCCATCTATTCCAAGAAAAAAAAGACTTTCAGATTAAATCATAAAACAAACATCGGTGTTTTATTCAAGGGATTTGCCTACAGCAAAGGCTTCAGAAAAGATGAAAACGGAAGGGCAAAGCTTTATTGGGCTAATGCAAACAAAATTTAGCAGGCTTGTCTTAATATCACACAAGGTTACATTCAGGGCAAAGGTAAAAAACTTCAAACGAGACCAAGGCCATTTTATAATTAAAAAGGATAATTCACAAGAATATAAAGATATTTGTGCACAGATAACATAGCATCATCATTTAGAAAGCAGGACTCCAGAGAAATAAGGAGAAATAAAAACACAATAGTGGTAAAGGTTTTAATTTACTTCTCTCAGATTCTATCAGGTCAAACTACTTGTAAAGATATGGAAGGGTTACATGACATAATTAATAAGTTCTATCTCATTGATACGTATCAAAATCTGTATGCCCAAAACAGGGAATATACATCCCTCTCCAGGGCTCTTAAGACATTCACAAAAATCGATCCTCGTTTAGACCACAAAGATAACTCAAGTATTTCAAAGATAGAAAGTAGTACAGATAACATTGATCTCAGATCTCTGATCACATGAGATAAAACTGAACATTAATGATCCAATCAGAAACAAAAAACTCTAATCCCTGGAAGTTTTAAAACTCTGCCACTTTCTCTTGAAATTTAAAAATTCTTTATCAAAGGCAAGTCAAACACCAAAATTTTAGGTCCTCCATAAAACAGCAATAACAGAGAAGGATACATCAGAAATTTTGGAATATATCTAAAGTAATACCTACCTATATCTAAAAACTGCCTCTTAATCTTAAGTACTTATATTTACAAGTAAAAACTGAATCATTAGGCATCCAATTCAAGAGGTCAGAGAGTGAACAGATGTCTGGGTGGCTCAGTTGGTTAAGCATCTGCCTTTGGCTTAGGTCATGATCCCAGGGTCTGGGGATTAAGTCCCTAATTGGGCTCCCTGCTCAGCAGGGATTTTGCTTCTCCCTCTCCCTCTGCCCCTTCCCCCAACCTGTGTTCCTTCTCGCATGCACTCTCTCTGTCTCAAATAAATAATAAAATCTTTTTAAAAGTCAGAGAGTGACAAAAATACCCCTTAAAAAATGGGGAAAAAGGAATTAATAAAGTTAAAGACAAAAAGTAATAAATTAGGAAACAACAACAAAAATGGTAGCACCAAAAAATACATCTATGAAGTGAAATAAAAAATACAATGTTATTTTTAAAAAGATTTTATTTATTTGAGAGAGAGCAAGTGAGAGAGAGAATGAGCAGGGTGAGGGATAGAGGGAGAGGAAGAAGCATACTCTTCCCTGAGCAGAGAGTTGGATGTAGAACTTGATCCTAGAACCCCAGGATGATGACTTGAGCAGAAAACAGACACTTAACCGACTGAGCCACCCAGGCACCTCAAAACATACGATTTTAACTGATAACATAATTAAGAAAGTAAAAATATGCAAAACAAGAAATTAGGGGGAAATTAACAGGTTCACAAAAGACTGCTTTGCTCCACTTGATGCAAATACACTTAAAAACCTGGATGAATTGGATAATTTGTTGTAAGGAAAATATGATTTTCAAAAATTGACTCTAAAAGTTTTAAAAATCTAAATTGTGAGATTACTGCAAGAGAAATAAAGAAGGTTGTCAAAGGCTTACTCTCCCCAAAGAAAGCACCAGGCCCAGAAATGTTCAACCAGGCAGTGATCAAATCTCAAAGAACAGAACATTTTAAAGCTACTTAAATTGTTCCGGAGTAAAAACAAAGAGCAAAAGCTTCAAAAATTTTTTATGATATGAGCATAACATTGATTCAGAGAACCAACATCGTCACATTCAGGAAGAAAATGATAGCTCATGCTCACTTTTGAATATCAGTGTAAAAATCCTAAGTATTAGCAAACAGAATCAAGCCACATACTTAAAAAAAAAAAAAAAAAAAAAAAAAGCAAGACACATAAACTTCTTCCAGAAATAAATTAAAAATTTTATTGGGTGGAGAGTACCTTGGTGGCTCAGTCAGTTAAACATCTGACTCTTGGTGTCAGCTCAGGTCATGATCTCATTGTCATGGGATCAAGCCCTGTGTTGGGCTCCACGCTCAGCACAGAGTCTGCTTGAGATTCTCTCTCTCTTTCACCCTCTGCCCCTCCCCCCATTTGCACACACTGTCTAAATATATAAGTAAATAAATCTTTAAAAATATTTGTATGAGGAATCTATTATAACCAAGACTTATTATATTCATATTAGGAAACTACTGTCACAGATCTTGCAGAGAGCATAATGGGCAAGGATGGATGTCTCCTCAGCCCCCAACCTGTGCGGTGAGGCAAATTCTCTGGTCCTTAAGGCTCAATCTTCATGTTTCACCCATTTTTATCAGTCAACTTCCAAAGTATAAGATGCTATCCTAGCCCTGTTCCCCATCATTGCTACCTCATCCTTCTGTGAACCTACCTGCAAAGTGCTCCCCATACTGACCTAGAATCTTCTGGAAATTCTGCCCTACAATCGACATATTCTACTCTATCCTCAAGCACTCTGAATGGTTCTATGCCTCCAGTTCTGTCTTCACTGAAACACAGACCTCCCTGAGGATGCCTGAGAACACCTGGGCCTGTTGTTCTCTAACACCCTGCGTCCCTGAACTCTCTTCCAAAGTCTTGCTTCTTTAAGATTTCAATCATGTGACATCACCATCCACTCCCCTTGATGGTATCTCTCTACTTTCGTACCTACTGAAGACATCGCTCTCAGTGATGCAAAAAGTCATCTGTCATGTGTATGGATATTTTCACATTCACGTTCGTGACCTTAGCTCCTCTGTTCACTCCACTGCTCCCACCGGGGCTGCCCTGCTCACTCCCCAAACTACATAAGGGTACTCGGTGGTCCTGCCTCCGCTCCACATTAGCCACCCATCCTTACACCCTGAGCTGGTCATCAGCAACCATCCCTATTCTCTTACCAGGAGCTGCTTTTTATTTGCTTCTTCAGCTACTGCAATAAGACAAATATCTGACCTCCCCCCCATCAAAACGCCCAGTCTGTTGAACCCAGTACTTCTTGCCCACCCTTCTTCCTCCTCTAGTTCTCTTCTTATTCAGCTTAGATCCCAAGACTCGGTATTCGATATACACATGCACACATGCCATGCCTATCTGTCCTCATAGACAACTTCCTCTTTTCCTTTCCCGGGAAAACTCTGGCTTTTGTCTTCTTTCTTCCCACCTCTTACAGCAGAAGAGGCTACTGTCCAAGCCAGAGTTTCTCAACTTCAGAACTATTGACATTTTAGGCTGGAACATTCTTTGTTGGCTGGTGTTGGGGGGTAGGGGTGGGGGTGGGGCTGTCCAGTGCATTATAGACTGTTAAGCAGCATCTCTGGCCTCTACCCATTGGATGCCAATAGCACTCCTAGTCATGACAACCAGAAATGTCTCCAGACCTGACCACATTTTCCTGGGTCTGGGTGAGGGGTGAATGACCCCTGATTGAGAACCACTAGTCTAGACTCAGCCCTCTCCTTGTGTCTGGGAGTCTACCTCCCCTCTCACATATATACAATCTTTTCAGGAATCATACAATAGGAAATATCTTTTCCTCTCCTCTATAGTCAGAAGCTCTCTCTCAACTGGATTCTTTTCATAAATACTTAAACATCTTAAAAAAAAAAAAAAAAACCCTTCCTCAGCCACACTTCCATCCCCCACCACCAGTATCTCTTCTTTCCTTCCCAACCACATCTTATAAGCACTGTTTATTTGCCCTGCTTCCATTATTCTCTATTTGATAGTCTCTCCTTCAAATATGACTCAGGGTTCTTGGCATTCCACCCCTGTAGCTTTCCTGACAGTTTTAAGTGACTTCCATGTCTATAAATGCAGTGGGCAGTTTTCAGCCTATGGCCACAGGCACAATGGAGAAGAACTAGATTGAGGGAAGTAAAGATCATGAATTTGGTCCTGACCCTGTTGAATTTCAGGTATCTCAGAGGCATCTTAGAGGAGATATGGGGTGGACATTGAGACACTGAGGCTGGAGTCAGAGGAGAGGTCGGGTCTGAGACGTAAACTGCATGGGTCTCCTGCAGTGAACCTAGGTGTGTAGGTTGTGGGTGTGTGTGTATGTGTGTGGGTAACTAATGCCGTAGGTGTAATGTCAAGTATCTCGGCAAGGGGCGATGGTGGGAAAAGCAATTAGAATCACTTGAAAGGCTTGAAAAATGCATATTCCTTGGGCCCCACCACCAGTTTTTAATACAGTTAAAACTGAATAGCCTCCCCGTGATGGATAATTTGCATTTCTACAAGTTCCCAGATGATGCTGAAAAGCTGCTAGAACAGGTACCTTGGCAAACCACTGACCTACGGTGCGGAGAGGAGGCCCAGGGCTCGACCGGACCCTCCAACATTTATGACTCAGAAGCAGAGGTGAGCCCAAGGGAGGCAGCGGAAGGACCAGGCAAGAAAGGACCGCCACCGGTAGGTTTGGATGGAGAGCGGCAGAGGGCGAAGATGCAGAGGCCTCAGGACTACATCTCCCAGGATGCCCCGCGCCGGCTCGCGCCCGCCCCCTGCAGGCGGCTCCGGGAGGAGCGGGTAGGATCCCGGGAACCTTTCGCGGAGCATCGGTGAGCGCGGGGAGCCGCGGCTGCTGCGGGCTGCGGCGGCGGCGCGGCGGGAGCGAGCGGGGCGGGTGAGTAGGAGCGATGCTGGTCGTCGTCTCCTTTGCGCCTCCGCCGCGTCGTCTTCCCGGTCGAGCGGGCGAGCCCTGAGGTCCGAGGGTCCGGGAGCGGGGGCGCAGGACCGTCCGTCTGAGAGGGAAGGCGCACTGCTGCCGTTGTCGCCGCGGTGGCCCCGGTTCCCCTCCGCCCGGCGGGTCCCGCCCCCAGCCCGGGACGGATGTCTACCCTGTCCTGCCCACCCAGCCCGGGAGCGGCGGGAGCGGTGCCGCAGGTGGCCGCGGCAGGGGGCCGCCCCCCTCCCCGCCGGGCCCCGGGGGCTGGCGCAGGAGCCCGGGACCGAGGGCCAGCTGACTCCCGAGGACTGCGGCCCTGAGAGGCGCCCCCAGCCCTCGCCGGGGTGGGACAGGTGCGGGGGCACGCCCGACGGGGCTCCCCGGGGCCCCGGAGCCTCCCGCAGCCTCCCTCGTGCTCTTCTCAGCTGTGTGTGTCGGGGACCGAGTAACCCTTGGCCGCCCTCCGCGTCCACAGAGCTCCGGCCCCCTGTTGTCCTGGGGTGACCCGGGAAGGCGCTGGCCGCGCGTCTCCCGGGTCGGCTGGCGGTGCCACAGCGCAGTGCACCTGCCGAGCCCCGGGGGACCGTTCGGATGCTTAGGGGTGGCCGGTGATGCGGAGCCTGCCAGGAGTGCAACAGACACATCCTCCTTCCCCAGTGTCTTTGAAATAAAACCAGTTGTGTATCCTTACTATTTTTTTTAAAGGAAGTGTGACCCCAAATATCTTATTTTTATTTTGTGAGAGCTGCAATCTCCAGCAAGCAAGTTTACATAATAAGCAGTATAAGGTTTGAAAAAAATATTACTGTGAAGGTGCTCTTCCTTGCCCTCTATCGGAAGAATTATGTTGGACTGGTTGACATGCTTATCCATTAGCAGCTGCGGTAGCTGGAGGCAGGAGATAAAGTGTTTTTGAGTTAGCGTCACAGCTCAACCCTTCAGGACTCATTTAGGTTTGAGAAGATTTTTGTTATCCAGTTTCAAACACGACGGTATTTCAATGTTTAAGATGGGAGAGGAGAGAAGGAGCAAAGTTCGTCAACCCTCATTTCTTATGCTACAGAAAAAGGCTTTGCATGAGTAACTCTCAAAGCAAGCACATTTGGCAGCTAAGGCTAGATCTGAAGCTGAACCTTTGTACTTTATCAGTTTTAATAGTATTTCAGTTGATTTGTTTGGCTGTTCTAGGTAAATAATATCATCATCTGTTAAGGCGCAGCAGATGTCTCTTAGGAATGTTTGTACTTTTTATTTATCTCCCATTAACCATCCTCTCTACAGTGTTGACTATTTTGGACTTGGTTTTAGAGGAATGCTCCCATGGGATCTTCACTAAGTATATTTTTATCATATGAAGTAAAAATTTCGTTTATGCCTAAGTACTAAGAGTTTAAAAAGTTGGGAGGGCGCTTTATTTTTTTTCCCCCAAGTGCTTTTGTATGGCATGTATTGATAGGACCGCATAAATTTCTTCTTAAAATAGGTAACAGAAGGGATGATACTGCTAGATTTTCTGTGTTTAAAATCCTAGGATAAAATAAAATGCACTTTTAGGTTCGGTAGGTTTAATGAGCTAACATTTAATTAGAGTTTTGGTATTTATATTTATAAGTGAGATTGGTATATTGTCCCTCCTGCCCCCTTTTTTGGGGGTCCTGGTTCATAATTAGCTTTAGGCTGTCCTCACTGATTCAGATGGGAAACTTTTCATTGTGTTCTATGCTCTGGAACAGAAGAATTATCTGTTCCTTGAAGTTTGGCAGAATCTGACTGCAGGCTGCCTGGGCTGCTGGCAATAATATTTTTAAAGAAGTTTGATATCAGTACTTAATGATCTTTTCTGTTTTTTTCCATGATCATTGATTCTTCTCAGGTTTTCTGTTTCTCCAAAGTCAATCTAATATTGACATCTTCTTGGAAATATTTACAAATCTTCTTGGAATATTTACATCTTCTTGGAAAATCATTAACATTATTGAAATTTAATATGTGTTAGCATAATGTTGTATATAGTCTTCTGTTGTACGCAAATAGCTCTTCCACATCTATGGTATGGTCCCTGTCTTGTTCAACTTTTGTGTGTGTGCCTTTTCCTTTTTTTTTTTTTAAGGTTTTATTTATTTATTCATGAGAGACACAGAAGGAGGGAGGCAGAGACACAGGCGGGGGAGAAGTAGGCTCCACGCAGGGAGCCCGATGTGGGACTCGATCCCAGGACTCCAGGATCACGCCCTGGGCCAAAGGCAGGCGCTGAACCGCTGAGCCACCAGGCGTCCCTCTAGCAGTTTTTAAAGAAGTTTTGTGGCTGGAAGTCTTTGGGATCTCTGTTCCATCACGTCATTGAAAGAAAGAGAAAAAAGCAAATGAGTTATCTAATGAACTGTCGGTTTTTGTGACATTTCCCGGTGCAAAATTATAGATTTACCTCAAATTATTAATTAAAAATTATGTACTCTGTCTCCTTATTTTTCCTGTTTGACCTGTTGATTCTGAGACTTGCATGAAAGATTTTCACAATGATTCACAGTGTGTTTCTTTTGTTTTATTTCTATTTGTTTTTGCAATATGTTATGTTTACTGGCCACCCATAAACATTGTCTATATATTTACATGCAGTTTTGAAGCTAAGCTTTTAGACACTTTAAAGCTTTACAATTCTTATGTTTTCTTGTACCTTTTGGGAATAAATAGTCATCTATTTTATTTAATTGTCTTTGCTTTTGATTCTGTTCTGCCTGATATTAATATTGCTACATCTGCTTTATTTTTGTGAGTACTTATCTGGCTTATCTTTTTATATTCATTTATTTTCAATTTTCTATGTTTCAGTTGTTACTCTTGTGATTAGCTTCTACTAGATTTTGCTTTATTACTTACTGTTTGTGTTTTTTAAAAATTATGGTGAAATACATATAAAATTTACTCTCTAATATTTTAAGCATACAGTTCACATACTAGTGAACTATTAAAAAACTATAAGTATATTCACATTATTGTGCAACCAATTTCCAGAACGTTTTCATCTTGCAAAATTGAGACTCTATACCCATTAAACAGCAACTATCCATTCTCTCCTCCCCCCAGCTCCTGGTAACCAGCACCCTCCTTTCTATCTTTATGAGTTTTCCTGTCCTAGGAACTTCATATAAATACCCCATAAAGTACCTCATATAGTATTTGTCCTTTTGTGACTGGCTTATTCCACTTAGCATAATGTCCTAAGGTCATTTGGTGTCCTAGTATGTGTCACAATTTTCTTCCTTTTTCAGGCTAATATTCCATTGCCTACATATACCACATTTTAAAAAGAGGTTTTATTCATTTGAGAGAGAAAGAACATGAGAAGGAAGAGGAAACAGAGGGAGAAGGAGAAACAGATTCTTTGCTGAGCAGAGAGCCTAACTTGGAGCTTGATCCCAGGACCCTGGGATCGTGACCTGAGCTGAAGACAGATGCTTAACTGACTTAGCTACCTAGATAGGTGCCCCTATATACCACATTTTGCTTACCATTACATTTCTCGGTTGCTTCCATATTTTAGCTGTTGTGAATGATGCTGCTATGATTATGGGTGTACAAATATCTCTTTGCAACCCTGCTTTCAATGCTTTTGGGCATATACCCAGAAGCGGAATTGTGAGTCATATGGTAACTCTATATTTCACTTTTTTAAAAATAATTTTTTTCAATTTATTTATTCATGATAGAGAGAGACACAGGAGGAGGGAGAAGCAGGCTCCATGCCGGAGGCCGGCATGGGACGCGATCCCGGGACTTCAGGATCGCGCCCTGGGCCAAAGGCAGGCGCTAAACCGCTGAGCCACCCAGGGATCCCCTATATTTCACTTTTCAGGAAAGTGCCAAACTATTCTTCACAGCAGCTGCACCATTTCACATTCCTAACCAACAGTGCACAAGGGTTCCAATGTCTCCCCCTTGTCTCCAACACTTGTTATTTTCTGGTGTTTTTTTGTTTTGTTTTGTTTTGTTGACAGCATCTATCATAATGGGTGTGAAATCTTTGCCTTTCAGTAGGCAGCTTTAACCCATTTATATTTATTTCAATTATTGATATTTGGGGGCTGCTTCCTGCCATCTTATTTTATGTTTTCTATTTCTTCTGCTTATTTCCTGGCAGCCACCATCCCTTTCTTTTTGTTGGATTGACTGAATTTTTCGTATTCTGTGTTATTTTTCTCAAGACATGGAAATTACAGAGATTATTTCTACTTTGTGGTAGGTACCTTTAAATTTGGAGGCAATTTTTTATGGAGGTACAACATAAATGTATAAAGTTACACAATAATAAGTGTATAGCTGTATGAATTTTTTTTTTTGTTTTTTTGTTTTTTTGTTTTTTTTTTATAGCTGTATGAATTTTGACAGGGTGAACACACATGTACTCAGCACTCCAAACAGGAAACAACCTTGTCAACACTCTAGAATCTGCCCTCATGTGGCCCACCACCAAAGATAACCACTATCTTGACTAGTCATTATCCTAACACCACAGATTAGTTTTACCTGTTTTCGTACTTTATGTCAATAGAATTATACAGTATGTACTCTTTTATGTTCAGTTTCTTTCCATCAACATTACAGTTGTGTGGTTCGTCTATATTCCTGAGCATAGTTATGGTTCGTCCACTCTCATTGCTGTATATATTCCATTGTGTGTATAAGCACAACATAGATATCCATTTCACATGCTTGACATTTGGGTTGTTTGCAGTTTGGAGATATCATGAATAGTGCTGTATGAACATTCTAGTACATGTCTTTTGTTGAATGAATGTATGCATTTCTGTCAAGTATATATCTAGGAGGGGAATTGCTTGGTCATGGTGTGTACATAAGGTTTAAGTAAATACTGATAGTTTCCAATAGTAGGTACCTGAGAAGGGTATGTGGTTGCTGCACATCCTTGCCACCTCTTGGTAACTTCTGTCTTTTCCATTTTTTTTTTTTGTCTTTTTTTTTTTTGTCTTTTCCATTTTAGTCATCCTGGTGGGTATCACATTGTGGTTTTGATTTATTTCCCTAATGATAAATGAAATTGAGCTCTTTTGTTACCCTTACATTTTCACAATGTCTAAACATTTTTTTCTCTTGATGTTTAAAGATAATCTGCATATATGAATTCTTCGTGAGTAGAGCAAGAATGAACCTTAATATGACGTTTAATTTTTTTTTAAGATTTTATTTATTTATTCATGAGAGACACACAGAGAGAGAGGCGGAGACATAGGGAGAAGCAGGCTTCCCACAGGGAGGATTCCGAGGACCCTGGGATCACTACCTGAGCCCAAGGCAGACGCTCCACCACTGAGCCACCCAGGTGTCCCTAACATGACTTTAATTCTGTCTCACATTACAATCATATGGAATTTGGAGCTTTTGTACATTACACATAAACAGTTATGTTTTACTGATTATTTGTTCATCACTTGTAAGTTTTGCCGGTTATTTGCTTATCATTGGTTCTTTTATCTCTTGTTTTTCTACTACTTGGATTTATTATTGGTTAAATGAGTCCTCAAGGAATTTTTTTCCCCTTGAGATTTTGTGGATGGTAAACTTTCTGAGCCCTTGCATGTTTAGAATATTTTTTACTTTGCTTTTCTGCATAAGTACAGTTGACTGAGGATTGGATTCTGGCTTAAAAACCTCTGCATTTTGGGGCACTTGGGTAGCTCAGTCAGTTAAGCATCTACCTTCAACTCAGGTCATGATCTCGGGGTCCTGGGACAAAGTCTGGTGCTGGCTCCTTGCTCAGCGGGGAGTCTGCTTCTCCCTCTTCCTCTGCCTTTTCCCCCTTTCCCACATTCGTGCTCTCGCTCTCTCTCAAAAAAATAAAATATTTTTTTAAAAATTTCTGCATTTTGAAGATAATTCTTCATTATCTGCTGCTATCTAATATGGTTGATGAGAAGTTTCTGCAGTCTGATTTCTGTTTCTTTATGGTTAACCTATTTCTTTTCTTTTTTTTTTTTTTAAGATTTTATTTATTTATTCATGAGAGACACAGAGAGAGAGAGAGGGAGGCAGAGACACAGGCAGAGGGAGAAGCAGGCTCCATGCAGGGAGACTGACGTGGGGCTGATCCCAGGTCTCCAGGATCACACCCTGGGCTGAAGGCGGCGCTAAACCGCTGAGCCACCTGGGCTGCCCAACCTATTTATTTTCTTTGAAGCTCTACCATTTTTTTCTTTTTCCTTGGTGTTCAAATATTTCACTATTGGTCCAGGGATCATTCTCTTTTTCTCCCTGCTCACTGCCTGGTGGTCCCTTTCTTTCCAAAGATTAATGCATTTCTATTACATGGGAGAAGTTTCTCTTTGAATATTTCCTTGCCTCCATTTCTTTATTTTCTTTTTCTGGAATTACTATTAAATAGTTATCAGAATTTTGCAATTTATCTTTTATGTTTCTGGCCTTTCTTCTCAAATGATCTGCCTTCTTATCTTTATGGGCTGCATTTTGGGAGCTTCCTTACTTGGACTTTCCTGTTCACTAATCTAGTGCTTGGCTTTGTCCAATCAACTCTCCGGTTCATCAATGTTGATTATCATACATTTAACTTTCAAGATCTCTACTTTATAAAATTTAGTTTTTAGAATAGAGAACATATTCAGTGTTCAAAACTCATACTGAAAAAAAAAAAAAAAAACTCATACTGTATTAAAAAGCTATGAGTTGGGATCCCTGGGTAGCGCAGCGGTTTGGCGCCTGCCTTTGGCCCAGGGCGCGATCCTGGAGACCCAGGATGGAATCCCACGTCGGGCTCCCGGTGCATGGAGCCTGCTTCTCCCTCTGCCTATGTCTCTGCCTCTCTCTCTCTCTCTCTCTCTGTGTGACTATCATAAATAAATAAAAATTAAAAAAAAAAAAAGCTGTGAGTGAAAAAAAGCATAGTGAAAAAAAGCTATGCCTCTATCCCTTCCCCCATCTGCCCACTTCTCCCTTATGCCACAAGCAGGTAGCCACGTTATTAGTTTCATATATGTCCCTCCAAAGTCTCTTTATGCAAATACAATTAAATATGAATTCAATTCTTAATCCCTCCTCTTTTTTTTCTTGCACAGATAATAGCATTAGTCCATGTACTGCCCTTCACCCTGCTTTTTTATTTCACGATGTAGAGATCTTCACCTCTCAGCTGCTTGCTTTCCTATTTAGAGTGTCCCCTCAAATCTTCCCAGGGGTGTCTAATAATTTCTCCCATGTGCTCTACTAACTCTCTTTCCTTAGGTATATCTTTTATTGACTTGATGTTCCCATTTTGTGATGTTGAATAAAAACTTGGAGACTCTTCCTCTGATGATCATCTTTGAGTTTGAGGACTCCCGTTTTCCTGCCTGTGCTATTGTGGTTGCTGGTGATTGCTGAAGAGTTGCACTGAGCTACCCAGTAGCATGTATATTCCAAGTGAGTGGGCATTTGTTGTGGGTGGCTCAGTGTATGTGGGGAGGGGTCCAGTACTCCAGGCCATTCTGACTGCAGTTCCCCAGTCTATCAGGTTGTCATATTCCATCCCTGCCTCTCTTTCTCTCTGAAGACTCAGAGCCTTGAAGCCCCTTATCATTTTCCACTGCATGACAGCCTCCTCTCAGGCATGCATGGGGCTGTGCTTTGCTCAGGCAAGCTAATTCTGAGTACTCTCTGCCTTTCAGAAATTTCTTAGATGTTCTAGTTACCCAGTGGCACAGTTTCTTTTTGTCAAGGTCTCTTACTGATTTAATATTCTTTTGTTTTTTTTTTTAATTTTTTTTTATTTATTTATGATAGTCACAGAGAGAGAGAGAGAGGCAGAGACACAGGCGGAGGGAGAAGCAGGCTCCATGCACCGGGAGCCTGATGTGGGATTCGATCCCGGGTCTCCAGGATCGCGCCCTGGGCCAAAGGCAGGCGCCAAACCGCTGCGCCACCCAGGGATCCCTCTTTTGTTTTTTATTTTTAAGATTTCATTTATTTATTTGAGAGAGAGCTTGCACAAGCATGGGGAGTGTCAGAGGGAGAGGGAGGAGCAGACTCCCTGCTGAGCAGAGAGATGTGGGGCTCCATCCCAGGAGCCTGATATCACAACCTCAGCCAAAGGTAGAAACACTTAACTGACTGAGCCACCCAGGCACCCTCTTACTGATTTAATATTGTTAAAATAATGTTTTTGCCATTCCATAGAATTTTAGGCCCCCCAGAAAACAGAAGTATGTGTTTAGTCCATTATCTTAGCCCAATCTCCAATATTATCTTTTATTTAGAATTTATCTGTATGTCAGAGGTCTGCAAGACCTGGTGATTTACAGGTTTCACAGACTCAGCATATTGTCCTACCCATGTCTGTGATGTATTACATTGAAAGGATACAAAGCAAAATCAGCAAAGGGAAGAGGTGCACCGCACCAAGTCCAGACAACACTAGCTTCCAGGAGTCCTCTCCCAGTGGAGTCACAGGACACGTTTAATTCCCCCAGGGTGAGTTGTGACAGCATGTGTGTCATGCTATCTGCCAGGGAAGCTCACTAGGGACTCAGAGCCCATGGCTTTTACTGGGGGCTCATCATTTAGGGACCCTCTGCCTAGCACATTTCAAAACTTCAGACTCCCAGGAAGGCAGGTGTTCAGCGTGAACCACGGTGTTTGTACAAACAGTTGAAGCCAGTGGGACAGACTCTTATCAGTTTTGCAAATGTTGGGAACTACCCCCACTTCCAGCCCCTGCCCCAAACCTAAGTTCCCTGATGTCAGCCAAGGACTAATCTTGCAAGCAGGAACTTTCTGAGATTGCAGTATCAAGCCTGCTATGTTAATTCCTTTCTGCAAAATTTCCCTCCTAGCTTCCACGGAAAAAGATGGATACCATACCTGGAAATGGCTTCCCTCTGCCAGATTATCAAGTGTTTTTTGCCCTTTCTGAGGAGGGAGCAACATTTTTAAATATTAAGATGAAAACAATGAGTAAATCCCTGTTTGCTGACTTTGGAAGAAGCCAAAGTACAGCATGCCAAGCAGCTTTTAAAGGATATCAGTGGCAGAGCATGGGGGAACCACTCAGCTATTTTAAATTATTTTTTTCCCTTACTGGTCTTTGGTCACTTCAGATGACAGGTGGCTTATCATTGAACACAGCCATCTGCTGCTTAATATACACCTACTTCACAGAACCATTCTGATCACCCCAGTCTGTGTCAGCCTCTGTTCACCAAACTCTGGCCATGGCTCCACTTGTGGAGCATTTCATCACTTCTCTTCAGTGGTTGTCTTAGATGGTTTTGTGGCTTCACCCTTTGAATCTGAATTTAATTCCCCCACTGAGAATTCCCTGAGGACCAAACAGCAGCTCTTATTTAGTTATGTTAGCCCTGCCTCTCTAGTAGGGTGAAATGCTTACAGTTGGTGCCTCATAAGGCTTGTTGAGGGAACAGCTACAGGAAAGTAGGAAACCATGTCCTCCTCATTCTGTCTGTCCCCTGCTTTACTTGTGGCTGATTTTTGTTCTGTGACGACGATACTGACGTAAAACACCAAGCTGGCATTAATTGCTCGGATCCTCTGTCTGAGTTTTGTCTCCCTGAGCAGCAGATGGTATAATTAAAGGTTTTTGTTCGAGAGGTTTTTTGAGGTTACTAAACCTGCGTGAGGGCTCAGATTTCCAAACCATTTTTTTCTACCTAGCCCTATGGGATGTGTCTGGTTGTAAACTTGTTTCCTTCCTCTCCCCATGTTTTTAGACCTCAGGTGTGGGAAATGATTAATCATAATCTCATTCTTAGCACATTATCATCATTGATCCATGCAAGCCCTTCTCTAGTCTTGTGTACTCATTCATTCATTCATTCATTCATTCATTCCTTTCTATGCTGTGTACCCCATATTTATTCTCTCCCACCCGCCACTGCCCATAGCAAACTATGCTAACGTGTTTAATATACGTGCTTTTGTTGTATGTATCCTTAAAAATGTGTACTGCTTTGTGTGCATGTGTTTTTCATTTACATAAATGGTGTCATGTTATAGTTCTTGTTCTCTGTCATAGTGTTATCATTCACCCTATATTTTTATGTCCTGTCCCTATTGCTGTGTGATTATCTGATCTGCATATCCACTACTATTTCCCTTTCTCTCATCTGGTGATGGACACACAGACATCAGTCCCTACCCCCAGACACTTCAGATGATGCTGAATGGAACTCTTGTACATGTCTCCCATATGGTCTATTTGAGAATCTATTGGGATTTAGACACAGGAGCAGGATTTTTTGGTCATAATATGTGCCTGTGGTTATTAGAACCAAGTCCTGCCAAGTCAATCTTCAGTGTGTCTACACCACCTACCTTTCCTCAGCAGTGCATAGGATTTTAGTTTTACCTTTTTTTTTTTTTAACATTTTATTTACTATTCATGAGAGACACAGAGACATAGGCAGAGGGAGAGGGAGAAGCAGGCTTCATGCAGGGAGCCCGAGACCCCAGGATCACGCCGTGGGCCGAAGGCAGGCTCTAAACTGCTGAGCCACCCAGGGATCCCCAGTTTTACCTTTTGATGTGTTAGTTGATAGCACTTTAATAATCAAGACATTTCACATAAAAATCCATTATCTCTAGCCCCTGCTGAGTAAATAGTATTTCATCGTTGTCTAAAGTAACAGACTGGTAGGTTCCTCCTTTAGCTACAACATAAGCTGTCTCTGACCGGCTGATCCCATTCATTCTATTGACCTCCTGATTTCTGTAGTTGTTGGGGTTTATGGCCAGCCCCTATTGAATATAAAGTGATAACTTGGAAATAAACAAGCTGTTGCTGACATTCATGAAGATGTTAGATGAGTATGATTATGGGGTCAAGTGGACTTAGCGTTGCAAGGACAACAGTCGTTGTATCTCGACATTGAATGGATATCAGTATGGTAAGACTGAGTGTGCCCACCCTCTTAGAGCAATAATAACTCATCCTTTTCATCCCTTTCTGGATTGTCTCTTATTTTGATGCAAAAAAGGCCACATAGCTCAGTGGAGTCTGCATGAGTGGAAGCTCTAAACCAGGGGTTTGAAAACTTTTTCTATAAAGAGCCAGACAGTGAATATTTTATGACTTCTAGGGTCAGACAGTCTCTCTCATAAAGACTCAACTCTGCCCTTATAGTCAAAACCAGCTAGAGACAATAAGTGATATGTTCTATTCATTTGGCCCACAGACTATAGTTTGCCAACTTATTTTTTTCCTCCTTCTCTTGTCTCTGAGGTGCATGTCTATAGCATTTACTTAATTGCTATATAGTAAGTTCTACTGTGTGCCAGTGCTAAGATTATAGTGATGGATAAGGTACAAATCAGTTATTAAGCATAATGTTGGGGTGGAGAGACAGATGAGTGAGCAATTACCCAAGAAGATAATAGGCCAGGACCAGGTGGGCACCAAATTGGGCATGAGGTGTGAGACAGAGCATATCAGGCAAGACTTAAGGAGAAGAGATCTAAAATAAAGGGGGAAAAGGAATTAGGTGGGACAGGGGCAAGGGCCTTGAGTGTTTAATTTACTATAGATGGAGGGAAAGACCAGGATTTTGTGGTACAAGGAAGGAGGGAGTTGGGATAGATGTAGCAGGGGTGCCACACAACCAGAAAGTGGGTAGCAGGAGTGACAAGAAAAGGATTGAGTTCAAAACCCACAGGCAGAATCACAAATGCTTAAGGTTGAAGGTGACAATTCTACTGCTATTAAAATATGCCAGAAAATATGAAAACATAGAAAGTTCTCCAAATAATTTCATAAAGTTAAAGTATCCCTCATAGAGAACAATGGAAACCCACACAAGTAGACTATAGACCAAAGATCATGTGTGATAAATATGCATAGATCCTGAGTAAAATGGCAATTGACACACCTGGGTGGCTCAGTGGTTGAGCATCTGCCTTCAGCTCAGGGTGTGATCCCAGAGTACCAGGATGGAGTCCCTCATCGGACTCCCGGCAGGGAGCCTGCTTCTCCCTCTGCCTGTGTCTCTGCCTCTCTCACTGTGTCTCTTATGAATAAATAAATAAAATCTTAATTTTAAAAAAAGGCAAAACAAATTCAGTAGAATTAAAAGAGTAATAGATTTTGGCCAAATAGTTTTTTTGTTTTTTACTAAATTGCACATCCAGCACGTCACCCAACACAGGACTCAAACTTATGACTGTGAGATCAAGACCGGAGCCAAGAGTTGGACACTCAACTGACTGAGCCACCCAGGTGCCTCTTGGCCACATTGTTTTTATGACAGGAATTTAAGAATGGTTTGATATAAGGATATATGTCAGTTTAATACATTGTGTAAATTATAAAAGGGGAAAACTATATAATCGCATTGAGAGGTCCTGAAAAAGCGCTGAATAGAATTTGACTTTGAGTCTTGTCATTCCTTGAAAAGCTTTTGTGTGCTCTGCCTTCAACGCGTGCAAACTTTCCTGCCTGCCTAACTCTCTCACCTTTTTTATTTTGCTGGCAAATCCTTGCTCATTAATTGTACAGTTTTTCATTCATCATGCTTTTTGTGACTCCTCCCTTGTGTACTCAGTTTGGAATAAGTTACTTTCTTCTCTCTAGTGCAGTAACGCTCCATCCATATCTCTGTCCTTGGCGTTTATCATGACCATGGATGGTCATTCTCAGTTTCTCTTCGTACTTAGTTATTTCCTTCTGTGGGAGCCAGGTACCGTGTTAGGTGCTGGAGATACAGAGACAGATCAGACGTCGCCTGCTTATCTGCCTCCTTCTCTATGTTGAAGGGAGCTGATTCTATCCACTTCATTTTGCAGGCTCCTTTGTCAAATGCCCCTGAGTAAAGGTGACTAGGGAAAGCCTCTAGTGGAAGATTGGAAAGTGAGAGGAAGGGGAAGCCTGGGGATTTCTGCCCCGACCCCCACTGTTTTCTGCTTTAAACAGTATCTCGGGGGTGGATCCATCTCCATCTCTGAGTGACACTGGCCTCTGGTGATACCACCTTCTCATTTTCCCCTCTAGCCTTAAGTAGGCTGGAGTTGTCCAACTCTTGCTATTCTCTGGGGTGGCCCACCATGCCACCATCCCATTTGGCTTCCCGGCCCTTCCCCAAACCTTATAATTACTTCCTATATTAAATTCCCTCTATTGAAATACCTCTTTTGAATTCTGTTTTCATGATTGGACCCTGCCTGGTGTAGACAAGAACACTACTTCTCTGTGCACATAGTCTTGTAGGACAAATGAACATTGAAACAACTAATTTTTTTTTTCTGTTCAATGCTCCTCCTTCCTTTTTCTGGAAGTAGACTTCACTTTGAGTGCAGAGATTGGCCATGAGCCATATTGAAACAATCATAGAACTTCATACTCCTGTTCACAAATATTTTTCTAGGGGTGACCACATCATCCATACCAGGCTAATCACTTTTCTTTGGATAGTTCAAAATGGAGCCAGTAGAGCAATAGGCCTCCTTTGTTCTCTTTTTTTTTTTTTTTTTTTGCCCCCTTTGTTCTCAAGAGTCATAAGGATTGAGCTCCACGGGAGCTTAGGCCTAGTTTTGTTTAGTATAAGTCTCCAGTGCCTGGTAACTGCCCAATAAATACAATTTCATAATCTAAGATGCTAGCAATTTTAAAACAATTATTTTATGTTCCACTAAAAAAGAAAAAATACTGTCAAACTATGATACAGTGTTCTTTATTAGGTACATCTTTTATTTTAGACTTACTGAAAGATCTTTGAGAATTATTTAGACATCAGTGTAGGTTATATTCCATTCTTGTGCATGTGCACCAAGGAAAATATAAGTGAGATAAATTGGTTGAGGTAGTTCTGAAACTTCCTCACATTTAGAGTGTCTTTTTTTTTTTTTTTAAGATTTATTTATTTGTTTGAGAGAGAGGTAGAGAGAGAAGGAGATCATGCAGGGAGGGGCAGAGGGAGAGAGAGAGAAGCTTTAACAGACTCGCACTCAGTGTGGAGCCAATGTGGGGCTTGGGCTTACCTCCCTGAGATCATGACCCGAGCCAAAACCAAGAGTTGGATGCTTAACCAACTGTACCACCCAGGCATGTCCAGCATGTCTCTTTTGAATAATTTTTTCATCTAAGTCATTTATGTCTGTAATTATTCTTTTTTTTTTTTTTTAAAGGATTTTATTTGAGAGAGAGAGAGAGAACATGAGTGGGGGGCGGGGCAGAGGCAGAGTGAGAATCAGACTCTTCTCGGGCATGGAGCCCAATGTGGGGCTTGATTCCAGGACCCTAAGATCAGGACCTGAGGCATCTGGGTGGCTTAACCGAGCCAAAGGCAGACACTCAACTGCTGAGCCACCCAGGTGCCCCTTGATGAGCTATTCTCTAACTGCCTGATTTTGCACATATCCACACATGGGCAGTGGCAGCCAATGGCAGCTGTTAGAGGTACGCTGACCTCAGGGATGTTAAAGTCTGTGTCTTAGAATTGATGGACTGTGTTACTTGTGAAATTAATTAACTAAATGAATCCCATGCTGCCCGAACCTGTAACCTCCATTGAGTGAATGAAGGTAACCTACAGAAAGGCATGGAAAGTGGGTGGGTGTTCCCAGATTCATTTGTTCCACAGACCATAGCCACCTCTGGGCTTTCCACGTTTATTTATGGAAACTGATAATTCCTCCCCTCTTGTTTTGTAAAGCTAGTTCAGATTGATTTAATGTCACTGGCAATTTAGAGAATCATGACTAATATAGAAGCTTATAAAATGACTGTACACAGTGCGGTATGGGCAGAGATTAGAAGTGCATGCAAAGCTCAGAAGTAGCACCAAGGAGAGAGGACGACTCTATCAGAGGGTCCCTTATACGTGGAGGTGTCTAAGCTTCAGCTCCCGTGACTTTCCCAGGTGAGGTAAGAGCCCCTTCTTAGATGCCTTTCAAGGACCTCATACACACGCCCACTTCAGATCACTTGTTTCCCTTCTGCCTTTCCCACCACTCTCTGTTTCCTGAGATGGGAGTCACAGACCCAGCAGATAATTGTTGAACAAATGACTGGATGAGTTTTGAGGAATGAAGAGAAATTGCTCATAGACAGGGGTGGGAATAGTGCTCTAGGAAGAGAAACCAGAAAGCTTGGTGGGAAACAGACATGGAAAAGCAAGATGAGTTCTGGAAACTATGTGTAGTTGGAAATGTGGGGAGAGGGAACTCAGAGCTGGGATTTAGGATATGAGCCTGGAGGGACAGGCGAGAGGACGGGCTAATGCATCATGTGAAGATGCTTGGACTTTATTCCGTAGGCAGTTGGAACCATTGAAGTATTAAAACTTTTTTATTGCGGTAAAATATACATAGCATAACATTTACCATCTTAACTATTTTCGGTGTATATAGTACAGTGGCATTAAATATATTCAGTGTTCTTTTTTTTTAATTTTTATTTATTTATGATAGTCACAGAGAGAGAGGCAGAGACACAGGCAGAGGGAGAAGCAGGCTCCATGCACCGGGAGCCCGACGTGGGATTCAATCCCGGGTCTCCAGGATCGTGCCCTGGGGCAAAGGCAGGCGCTAAACCGCTGCGCCACCCAGGGATCCCTATATTCAGTGTTCTGCAACCATCGCCACCATCAATCTCCAGACTGAAGCTCTGTCCCCATTAAATACCAATTCCCCATTTCCTCTCCCCAGCCACTGCAGCCACCTTTCTACTTACTGTCTCTACGAATTTGATTATTCCAGATAACCTCATGTAAACCACTGAAGTATTTTTAACATAGTGCGTAAATGGATTTGCATTTTAGAATGTTCATGCTCGCAGTTTTTTTAGCGGATAGATGAGAGGAGGAAGAGGCTGAGTGTAGGAAACCCAGCTAGAAACCAAGGCTTTAGCAGTGGGATGACAAGAAAGGAAAGGATGCACCACTAAGAGTTTAGAATCCTCAGGGTCCTGGGTATGAGGGTCAAAGAGAAGAGCTGGTTTTGACACTGTTTTTCTCTGGCTTGGGTGATACCAACCACGATAGGGAATCTGAGAGGAATTTCAGGTTTGCATGGGTAACAGAAGTGTGAGTACCCTGCCCATAGTCCCTTCCTCTCACCAGTTCTGTGAACACAGGCCTGCCTTCCCATTATGAGCATCTGCATTTCTTTGCCTGCAGGTTTCCTAGTGTCCATGTTGCAGCCCAGAACAGCAGAGTGAAAGTGCCAGGGAATCCACACCCTTCCAACTCCCCAGAAACCCTCAACCAAGGGTAATGGTGTATGACAACTCCATCTCCTTGCTCCTCCAGTGGGATGGTGCTTGTGTGTATTTGTATGCTGGTTCCCAGAGTTTCCCAGTGGGATTAAGCTCTAGGTACCCACAGTGGTAACTTGCTCGGTGAAGCACACTTTTCATTCCAGGCTTCTTCACCTTCTTACTCCTCTCAAGACTCCATTCAAGTCTTCTGAGGTCATCTCCCAAATAGTTTATTCTCAGATCTTTATCTTAAGGGTGTAGATTCGAGGGAACCCAAACTAAGATAGGGTGTGGAGAAAATGATCCATTTTAAGTGTGGCATCCACAGGGATGTGTCTGTTATGCAGTTGGGAATCTTTGTCTCTGGTTTAACGTAGATATGGATTTGGGAAGACAAGTCTGTTCTTGGAAGTTAAACCCATGAGAGTGGGCAAGATTGACTGGGAAGAGGTAGGATGGAGAAGAGAACCAAGGCTAGACTCTTGGCAAATGCCAGCCTTTAAAAGTAGGAACAAGAAGAGGATTCTGAAGGACTGGACTGGATCAGCCAGAATGGAGAGGAACCAGTAGAAAAGAGAAGGAGCTCAAGTGGAGGGGAGGGTGGGAAGGTAAGAGCAGGATTGACCTTGGAGCAGAAGCCGTCTACTATTTCTCCTCTCTTAGTAGAGGCCAAGGAGCAAAGATGGTAATCAAAAATTATTTGTTCTGCCTCTTGGTGAAGGATGCATAGTTAGCCTCTGTCAGGACTGATTACAGGCATGATATGTGACGTGGGTAGTTACTTGTTGGTAAGCTTCCCAAATTCAGTTCCCTGGCTTCTTTATGCTTTCTCAAGAGAAGCAACATTCCTTCCCTGGAGACCAGCAACCACAGTGTTCTGGGTGTCCCAGGGGATGCCAGACCTAGGCTTCTATCAGAGCCTCGGTGGACTGTTATCCATTCTCTCCAGTTTCCACCCTGTGCTAAACAAAGTCTTCTTCATGGTACTTGATTTGAATGGAATTCTACAATATGTGGTCTTTTGTGACTCAACTTCTTTCACTTGCCATAATGTCTTCAAGTTCATGTTGTAGCATGTGGCATTATGCCATTCCTTCTTGTGGGCAAATAGCATTCTAGTATATGGTACCACTCGTTCATCCATTCCTCATTTGATGTACATTTGAGCTGTTACTACCTTTGCTATTATAAATAATGCTGCTACAAATACCCACTCACATGTTCTTATTATTTCTGTTTTCTTTTTTTTTTTTAAGATTTTATTTATTTGGGAAAGAGAATATATACATGTGCATGGTGGGGGGTGGGGGGAGAGGCAGAGGGAGAAGCAGACTCCCTGCTGATCAGGGAGCCCAACGAGGGAGGGCCTCAATCCTGGGACTCTGGGATCATGACCTGAGCTAAGGGCAGATGCTTAACCAACTGAGCCACCCAGGTGTCCCAAGTCCTTATGGTTTCATATGTTTTCATTTTGGAGGATATATACATACCTAGGAGTGCAGTTGCTGGGTCATGCGGTAACTCCATGTTTAATCATTTGAGAAGCTGCTAGGCTGTTTCACGAAACGGCTGCACCATTTTACATTCTCACCAACAGTGACTGAGGGTTCTGATTTTTCCACATCCTTGTCAAACATTTGTTATTATCTAACTTTTAAATTCTAGCCTAGTGGGTATGAATCTAATTATGGTTTTGATTTATATTTTTTTGAAGACTAGTGATGGTGACCATAGTTTCATGTTTTTATTGGCCATTTATGTATCTTTTCAGAGAAAGATATATTCAAGTCCTTTGCTCATTTTATTTTATTATTTTTAAAAGATTTTATTTATTTATTCATGAGAGACATAGAGAGAGGCAGAGACATAGGCAGAAGGAGAAGCAGGCTCCTCACAGGGAGCCCAATGTGGACTTGATCCCTGAACTGGGATCACTCCCTGAGCCAAAGGCAGACGTTCAACCACTGAGCCACCCAGGCATCCCATCCTTTGCTCATTTTAAAATTGAGTTGTTATGTGGTTGTTGTTGTAGAAGTTGTTTATACATTCTGATTATTAAACCTGTATCAGTATATGATTTGCAAGTAGTTTCTCCCATTCTGTAGGTTGTCTTTTTTTTTTATGATAGTCACACAGGGAGAGAGAGAGAGAGAGAGAGAGAGAGAGAGGCAGAGACATAGGCAGAGGGAGAAGCAGGCTCCATGCACCGGGAGCCCGACATGGGATTTGATCCTGGGTCTCCAGGATCGCGCCCTGGGCCAAAGGCAGGCGCTAAACCGCTGAGCCACCCAGGGATCCCTGTAGGTTGTCTTTTCACTTTCCTGATGATGTTCTTTTAAGGATAATTTTTAATTGTGGTGTAGTCCAGTTTATCTTTATTTTTGTTGTGCTTTTGGGAATAATTCTTTACCAAAGCTAAGGTCTCTAGAATTCACCTCTATATTTTCTTCTAAGAGATTTATAGTTTTAGCACTTTAAAAAAATTGAGGTAAAATTGACGTAGAACATTGTATTAGTTTCAGGTGTGCAACATAATTACTAGGTATTAGTATATATTGTGAAATATGGTTTTAGCTCTTACGTTTAAATTTTTGATCCATTTTGAGTTAGTTTTTGCATATGGTATGAGATAAGGGTCCAGTTTTATTTTTTGCATGTGTCTATCTGGTTTTCCCAGCATCATTTGTTGAAAAGACTATTCTTTCCCTGTTGAATGGTCTTCAAATCTTTTTTGAAATTTAGTTCACCACAAATGTTTGGGTTTATATTTTTTACTCTCAATTCTTTTCAGATGATTTATATGTCTACCTTTGCACCATCTTGATTAATGTTGCTGTGTAGCAAATTTTGAAATTGGGAATTGTGAGTCTTTGGCAATTCTGGGCCTTGCAATTCCATGTGAATTTTTGAATTAGAATGTCAATTTCTACAAATAATTCAGCTGGGATTTTGATAGGATTATGTTGAATCTGTAGATCAATTTGGAGAGTACTGCCATTTTGACATCAAGTCTTCTGATCTATTAACACAGAACATTTTCCTATTTATTTATTCTTTAATTTCTTTCAACAATGTTTTATAAATTTCATGGCATAAGTTTGGTACTTTTCTGGTTAAATTAAGTGTTTTATTCTTTTTGACATGACTGTAAATGAAATTGTTTATTTAATTTCATTTTTGGGTTGTTCATTGCAAGTGTATAGAAATACAATAGATTTATATATATATATATATATATATATATATATATATATATACTTTTGTGTATATATATGTATATATATATATAGACAAAATACCTGCAACCTTGCTAAAGTTTATGAGTTCTAATAGTTTTTTTATAAAGATTTTATTTATTTATTCACAAGAGACACACACACACACAGAGGCAAAGACACAGGCAGAGGGAGAAACAGGCTCCATGCTGGGACCCCGATGAGGGACTCAATCCTGGGACCCCGGGATCACTCCTTAATAGTTTTAATTAGGTACCTAAGATTTCCTCACTACAGGATCATGTAATCTGTGAATATAAGTTGTTTTATTTCTTCTCTTCCAGTCTGGGTGCTCTTTCTTGCCTAATTGCTCTGACCAGAAGCTCCTAGTACAATGTTGAATAGCAGTGGTAGAGAAGACATCTTTGTCTTTTTTCTGATCTTAGCAGGGAAGCATTCAGTCTTTCACCATTAAGAAAGATGTTAGCTGTGGGGTTTTAGTAGATGACATTTTCAGGCTGAGGAAGTTCCCTTCTAGTTTGTTGAGTATTTTTATCAGGGAGGAGTTTGGACTTTGTCAAATGCTTTTTCAATATCTTAAGATGATCATGTGATATCCAAAATTTATTCTCTTGAAATGATTAATTGATTTTTGGATGTTAAACCAACCTTGCATTCCTGGGGTAAATCCATTTGGTCAATGGTATGCAGCTTTCTGTGTGTGTGTGTTGTTGGATTTGGTTTGCTAGTATTTTTTAAAGGATTTTTATATTCAGAAAACCTACTGATCTATAGTGTTTTTTGTGATGTCTTTATCTGCTCTTGATATTAGGATAATAGTGGTCTGATAAGATGAATTAGGAAGTATTCCTTTCTCTTCTATTTTTGGGAACAGTTTGTGAAGAACTAACAGTTAAAATTCTTCCTCGAATGTATAGTAGAATTCAGCAGTGAAATATGGGCTGGATCTACTTTGTGAATAATTTTTTAAATTACTAATTCAATCTTTTCACTTGTAATAGCTCTTTCAGGTTGTTTATTCTTTTTGAAAAAAAGATTTATTTATTTATTTATTTATTAGAGAGAGAGAGGCAGAGACCTAGGCAGAGGGAGAAGCAGGCTCCCCATAGGGAGCCCAATGCGGGACTTGATCCAGGATCCCAGGAGCACACTCTGAGCCAAAGGCAGACAGTCAACCACTGAGCCATCCAGGTGTCCTTCAGGTTGTTTATTCTTGAGGCAGTTTTGGTAGTTGGTGTGTTTCCAGGAATTTTTCCATTTCACTTAAGTTATCTAATTTGTTGGCATACATTTGTTCATGTATTCATTTATAATCCTTTTTATTTCTGTAAGGCTGGTGGTAATATCCCCTCTTTCATTTCTGATTCTATCATTTGAGTTGTCTCTCATTTTTTCTTGGTCAATCAAACTAAAAGTTTGTCAATTTTTAAAAAATATTTTATTTATTTATTCGTGAGAGGCAGAGACATAGGCAGAGGGAGAAGCAGGCTCCTCAATGGGAGCCTGATGTAGGACTCGATCCCAGGACCCCAGAATAACACCCTGAGCCAAAGGCAGATGCTCAACTGCTGAACTACCCAGGCATACCAAAAGTCTGTCAATTTTGTTGGTCTTTTCAAAGGAGCAGATTTTGGTTTTATTTATCTTCTCTATTGTTCTTTTATGCTCTATTTCATTATTTTTTGCTCTAACCTATTATTTGCTTTTACATGCATTGGGTTTAGTTTACTCTTCCTTTTTTTTTTTTTTTTTACTCTTCCTTTTTTAAGGTGAAAGGTTAAGTTATTGGTTTGAGATCTTTCTTTTTAACTGTAGGCATGCTGGCAATACTGACTCCATCTTTGCCTCCCCTCTCTTTTTCATATTCATTCAACAACCTCTCTGGGGTTATGTATTCCTTTGAAGATTAATATACATACCTTATGGGATGCCTGAGTGGCTCAGCGGTTAAGCTTCTGCCTTTGACTCAGGCATGATCCTGGAGTCCCAGGATTTAGTCCTGCATCAGGCTACCTCCATGAAGCCTGCTTCTCCCTTTCTTTGCCTGTGTCTCTGCATCTCTCTCTCTCCCTGTGTCTCTCATGAATAAATAAATAAATAAATAAATAAATAAATAAATAAATAAAATCTTTAAAAAATATATAATATACATACCTTAGAAATGCCTGCCAAGGCTGGGATAGAGGAGGCTTGCTTTGTCCCTGCTCAAGTGTGTTGAAGATAAATAGTCTCTCCCCTTCTTGATGCATATATGGGGCCACGAGTTCTAATTAAATGTTAGATGTCAATTGGGTGAATGCAAACCCCTTGAAATGTACAGGAACCCTTTGATCTCACTACAGCACCCTCTGTACACCCCCTCATTCTATAAAATCTATAGATGAAGGTCCGGACTTTTCAGAGAATAGCTGCACAGCTGACCTGATCGTCATCCACCCAATCTTTCCTGTCAGTTAGTTAGTCTGAATAAAACTCTATGTAAATTGTATGGAGTTGCCTTTTTTGTTTTCCAGTCTCAAAGTGCCTTCTCAGTTTGAGGGATACTTACTGTCCCTTCCCTACCTTCTAACATTAACATAGGTATTTACAGCTGTGAATTTCCCTCTAAGCACTACTATAGCAGCATCCCATAAGTTTTGATATGTTCATTTTCATTCATTTCAAAGTATTTTTTAATTTTTCTTTTGATTTCTTCTCTGACCCATTGGTTATTTAATTTTTACATATTTTTGAGTTTTCCAAATAATTTTCTGCTGTTGATTTCTAACCACTCTATTTTGGTTAGATTACCTTTATATGCTCTTTGATTTTTTTGTGTGGATTTGAATTACCTTTCGGCCTTACGTGCTTTCACCTAGAAGAACTTCCTCTAGTGTTCTTGTAAGGCAGGTATAATAGCAACAAATTCACTCACTTTTTGTTTATCTGGGAAAGTCTTTGTTTCATCATTTCCTCCCCACCCCCAATTTTTTTATTGTGGTAAAATACACATAACAAAATTTACCATCTTATCTGTTTTTAGGTGTACAGTTTAGTGATATTAAGTATAGTCACAGTGTTGTACAAACATCACCTGCATCTGTCTCCAGAATTCTCCATCTTGAAAAAACTGAAATTCTATACCCATTAAACTATAATTCTCTATCCTCACCTCTCCACAGCCTCTGGCAACCACCATTCTTTTTCTGTCTCTCTGACTTTGATGACCCTAGGTACCTCATATAAAGTATATTATACAGTATTTGTCCTTTGGTGTTTAGCTTTTTCACGTAGCACACCATTTTCAAGTTTCATTCATGTTATAGCCTATGTCAGAATTTCCTTCCTTTTTAAAGTCTGAATAACATTTCAAATATGTATATACCACATTTTGTTTATCCGTTCATCTGACATTTGAGTCGCTTGCAATTTTAGGTTACTGTGAATAATGCTGCTATGAACATTAATATACCCTATTTCATCTTCGCATTTGAAAAATACTTTGCTGGATATAGGATTCCTGGTTAATAGGTTTTTTTCTGTTGAGTTCTTTGATTTTTAGGGTTCTTTTTAAAGATTTATTTTAAAGATTTTATTTATTTATTCATGAGAGACAAAGAGAGAGAGAGAGAGAGGCAGAGACACAGGCAGAGGGAGAAGCAGGCTCCATGCAGGAAGCCCCATATGGGACTCGATCCTGGGTCCCAAGGATCACGCCCTGGGCTGATGGTGGTGCTAAACTGCTGAGCCACCCGGGCTGCCCAAAGATTTTATTTATTTGAGAGAGAGAGAGCGCACATGCATGAGCTGGGGGAGGGCCAGAGGGAGTGGGATAGCTGCTGAGCAGGAAGCCCTCCATCCCAGGACCCTGGGATCATGACCTGAGCCAAAGGCAGATACTTAGCCAGCTGAGCCACGTAGGTGCCCCTCCATTGAGTACTTTGAATATGTCATTCCATTGCTGTCTGTTTTTCATTGTTTCTGATGAGAAGTCAGCTGTTAATCTTATTATTGTTTCTCTTGTAAATGCTGAGTTGTTTTTCTCTTGCTGCTTTCAAGATTTTTCTCTTTGTTTTTTGATTTTAACATTTCTACTATAATGTGCCTGTTTGTGGATCATTTTGAGTTTATACTACTTGGAGTATATTGCGCTTTTTGAATGTAGAGATTATTGTTTGGAAATAAATTTGGGAAGTTTTCAGTCATTTCTTCAGATATTTTTTTCTTCTCCTTTCTCTTTTCCTGTGGATTATTTTTGAAATTTTTTAGAATTCTATTTTGATTTATCTAAATTGTTTTGATTGTAGCTTTTTACATATTGTTGTTAATGGTCCTCTAAGTATTACATTGTATATATGTATATATGACTTATAGTCTACTGGTTTGGTTATCTTACCACTTAGAGTGAAGTGCAGAAGCCTTGCCTCTCTTTACTTACCTCATTTATAATTTTCTACCTATATTCAGAACCACATCAGACAGGATTATAATTTTTCTTTCAACCATCAAACATAATGTAGAAGTCTTAAGAGGAGACAAATTATATTATAATTACATTCATTTTTATTATTTATTCTTGATGTTCTTAGATTACTTCCTTTATAATTTCCTTTCTGTTGAGAGAATTTCCTTTAGCCATCCTTTTGGGATAAGTCTGCTAGCAATAAATTCTCTTATTTTCTTTTATCTGAGAATATCTTGATTTCTTTGATACATTAGGGATATGTTCTGTGGATATAGGATTCTGGATTGACAGTTCTTTTCTTTCAGCATCTGAAAAATGTATTACTTCCTTCAAGCCACCATGGTTTCTGGTGAGGAATCTGCTGCCATTTGAGTTGTTTTTTCCTATAGGTAAATGCCATTTCTCTCAAGGTTTTTTTGTCTTTTAGTCTTTTAAAATTTTGACTATGATAGGTCTTGATGTGGATTTCTTTGAGCTTCTCAGTTTGGAGTCCTGCTTTTGGAATCTGTAGGTTTATCTTTTGCTGAATTCAGAAAGTTTTTAGCAATTTTTTAAAAATACATTTCTAGCTTCCTCCCTCTTTGCCTCTTTCCTGGGCCCTGATGACTTAAGAGTTAGATCTTTTATTATAGTCTCATAGGTCTTTGAAGCTCTGTTCTTTTGATTTCTACTGTTTTATATTCACATTATTTCTTCTGCTGGAGTAGAGCGTTTATTGTCTGAATGTTTTGTCTTGTTAGACTACCCCTTTCCTGGTCCTCTGACAGCAGACTTTTATGTTTGTGCCCTGTAGGATTTCCAGGTTTCCCAGTTCTTTGCCTCCCAGTCTGGTATATGTGAGGCAAAAAGAAAACCCAGGCCACTTGCCACTGTGTTGTTCCTTGAACCCTGAGTTCCTTAAACAGTTTGTCTTTTTCTTTCTACTTTTCAGAACCTTCTTATATTTATTTTCTATCTCATGTCCAGAGATTTTAGTTGTACGTGGTGGAAAGAATGGGGAAAAGTATGTCTACTCCATCTTCCCAGAAGCCTAAGTCCACACCTTATTTTTTCCAACTCAGTTTTACTTTTTATGAAAGTGAATTTTCTATTAAGAGGCAGGTTGTCCAATAGAGTGCCCCACATTCTGAATTTGTCTAATTCTTCCTCATGATTCATCAAACAGTTTCAACAAGAAGGCTACTTGGGTGATGCTGTGTGTCTCATTACATCACTTTAGGAAGCATGCAATGTCAGGTTGCCCACAAAATAGTAGTCATGGTAAGCTTGATCACTTTTGTGTTCCTTTTTGTAACTCTAAATTGTGGAGTGAAACTTTGAGGTCATATGAACATCTTCCCCAACAACCTTTTACTCAATGATTTTAACATATTTTGGTGAATATGTAAGATGTACAAAATGGTGATTTCCCCCCAATACTGTCATTTCCTTTACATTTATTAGCTCTCTTATTCTGTAAATAAGAGCTTTATCTTTCTGCCCTTTTATTCTTCTTTTAGTATTAATAAATATTTTAATTAGTGTTTTATGATTCATTACTATCTTTATTTTTGTTGAAATTGTCCCACATAAGTCAAATTGAGCTCCTTCATGCTCATTCTTATTGTCCATTTGACATAGTCCCATTAGTCTTTGGGCATTTCCTTCATTTCTAGGAAGAAATGTCTACCACAAGATATCCCAGGCTCATCTTATTAATTCCATGCTCCATACCTAGAACCAGCTGTTTCTCCAAGGAGCTCTGCTTCCTTTTAGTAGGAATAATATTTAGAAATATACGTAAATTCAAGGGAGAAGAGTGAGAAGATAATGTAGTGAATTAAAGTAGAAATTCACAGTCATACCTGCTCATATTTTCTTGGCTATTTAGGTCTTCATTCAAAGTTAAGGAGGTAGAGTTTTAGTATGACAGTAATTTGTGAGTTGTGTCTCCCATACAAGACTAGATTACTTGGGGGCCAGACCAGTGTCTTTTCAATTTTTATGTTCACAGTGGTTAGCACAGTTTCTGGAACAGAAAAAACACTTAATAAATATTTGGACTTAAATTATGCTAAATAAACTCATAAACATCTTATAATTAAAATACTTTTCCAATTTTCTGACTCTGTAGAGAAATAGTAAAGGATCTGGAAAGAAGTTGCAGTGGGAATATTCATTGGCTGTGGGCAAATTATTAAATGTCCCAGAACTTGTTTCTCTTGCTGAAGAGTAAGTGTTTTATTGGCTTCAGCATACTAAAAAGGCTATAACAAGATCTGAGGCTGTTCTACTAGGTAGTAGTAAGACAATGGGACATGAGTCATGTTGAATGATTGTTGAAGGTGACTTTCAAAGCTTTATAGCTCACCCTAGAGATGAAGAGTGTACAACTGGTATTCAGCCTCTACATAGGAGACCTAAGACTTTTTTTTTCTGACTGACATTCCTGCTAGATTGCTTATTACTTTTAAGTCAGTTGCTCAATCTCTTTTCCTTATTTTAACCTGGAAAAGAGTGTGACAATATTCTAAACAAATTAAGATGTGATGAGAAAAACCATATGAAATCCTTTGATACGTAGTAATTAAATGAAATCTGTATTATAAGCACAGAACTTAGTCATTATAAGTAGCAACAAAGGAAGCATAATGCCATATTATATGGTTTGTTTTTGGTCAGAGGAGTTGTAGTGTGGCCTTTTAACAAGAATTCCAGATGAAAGGGTGGTTGCTGCCCGAGTCTAGCTTTTAGACTATGACAATGGGACTGTAAGGTTTTAGTTTTTTCAGTTTACTTTAAGGGGGTTCTAGCAGAAGGCACTTGTAAGGTGGATTTATTTATAACCTGCATTTTGGGTGTAAGTAACAAAACCTAAAAGGAAAGACTAAAATATTAAACACCATGTTCATTAAGTAAAGGGTATGTGTGTATGTGTGTGTGTGTGTGTGTGTGTGTGTGTGTGTGTTTATGATTAGGAAGAAAACTTTATTCCTTCACCATTGGCAAAGTTAGAGGTATTCCATGTGTGTCTGTGTGCATCTTAAGTATCAAAATACAAGAAAAGTTGAGGATCCTTTGCACTGAGAGGTTTAAATAAATGTTTTGTTTCCTGGATTCAATTTCTTTATTCAAAAAGTAATTCTTGTTTGGTATGAAAACTGCAAACAATGTAGATATATAACTTAGTAAAAGTTCTCAGTATTCTCCCAACTGTTTTGTTTCTATTCTTCCAGGTACTTTCTGTGTATAGACTGGAATATATAATATATATTTGTTTTCAGAAATCTGCTCATACTAACACAATCACACTGTATGTCTGCTTGGTTTTGTTTTCACATAACACACATCTTTGTGTGTTAATATGTAGGCATCTATATCATTCTTTAAATTTTTTTTAATTTTTATTTTTTAATATCTACAATTTAATGAGTTCTTTTAGATTCTGAACAGTGAACTAAGCACTTTAACAATCAAATCAATTCTTACAACAATTATCCTTGTTTTGTAGTTTAGGAAACAGAAATTCAGAAAATTTCTACAGCATATTTGAAATCACACAAGGAATACAGCCTGGATTTGCTTAACCTAAATCCTGTATTCTTTATTTTTAAAGTTTTTATTTAAATTCCAGTTAGTTAACATACAGTGTAATATTAGTTTCAGATGTACAACAATATAGTGATTCAACACTTCCATACATCATCTGGGTGCTCATCACAAATGTGCTCCTTCCTTAATCCCCATCCTATTTAACCCATCCCCCCACTCACCTCCTCTCTGGTGACTATCAGTTTGTTTTCTATAGTTAAGAGTCTGTTTCTTGGTTTACTCCTCTTTTTTTCTCCTTTGTTTTGTTTCTTAAATTTTACATGAATGAAATAATATCATATTTGCTTTTCTTTGATTGACTTATGTTATCTAGTATAATACTGTTTAGCTCCATACATGTTGTTGTAAATGACAAAACGTCATCCTTTTTTGTAGCTGGGTAGTATTCCACTATATATATTTACCACAACTTCTTTATCCATTCATTATTTGATGGACACTTTGGCTGTTTCCATAATTTAGCTAGTGTAGATAATACTGCTATAAATATTAGAGTGCATATATCCCTTTGAATTATTAAAAAATATTTTTGTATTCTTTGGGTAAATACTTAGTAGTGTATTTTCTGGATCATAGAGTGATTTTATTTTTTTTTATTTTTAACTTTTTGAGGAACCCCCTTACTGTTTCCCACAGTGGCTGCACCAGTTTGCATTCCCATCAACAGTGCAAGAAGGTTCCTTTTTCTCCACATCCTCGCCAACACCTGTTGTTTCTTGTGCTGTTGATTTTAGCCATTCTGATGGGTATGAGGTGATATCTCTTTGTAGTTTTTGATTTGCATTTCCTTGATAGTAAATGATGATGAACATCTTTCCATGTGTCTATTGGCCATCTCTATGCCTTCTTTGTAGAAGTGTCTGTTCATGTGTCCTACCCATTTCTAAAAGTTTTAATTTTAATTCCAGTTAATATACAGTGTTATATTAGTTCTGCCCACTTTTAAATTGGGTTAATTGGGGGGTTTTGGTGTTGAGTTTTATAACTTCATATATTTTGGATACTAACTCTTATTCTGATATGTCATTTGCAAATACCTTCTCCAATTCCATAGGTTGCCTTTTAATTTTGTTGATTGCTTCCTTCACTGTGCAGAAACTTTTATTTTGATGTAGTCCCAATGGTTTGTTATTGCTTTTGTTTCCTTTGTCTCTGGGAACTTATCTAGAAAAAAGTTGCTATGGCCAATGTCACAAATTACTGCCTGTTTTCTCTTTTAGGATTTTTATGGTTTCAGATTTCACATTTAGGCTTTTAACTCATTTTTAATTTATTTTTGTGTATGGTGTAAGAAAGGAGTTTAGTTTTATTCTTTTGCATGTTGCTGTCCAGTTTTCCCAAAACCATTTATTGAAGAGACTGCCTTTATCCCATTGGATATTCTTTCCTGCTTTGTCAAAAAGTAATTGACCATATAATTGTGGGTCCGTTTCTGGATTTTCTATTCTGTTCTATTGATCTATGTGTCTGTTTTTGTGCCAGTACCATACTCTTTGATTACTGCAGCTTTGTAGTATAACTTGATGTCCAAAATTGTGATGCCTCCACCTTTGCTTTTTTTTTTTTCAAGATTGCTTTGGCTGTTCAGGGTCTTTTGTGGTTCCATATAAATTTTAGGATTGTTTGTTCTAGTTCTATGAAAATGCTGTTGGTATTTTGATAGGAATTGCATTAAATGTGTAGACTGCTTTGGATAGCATAGACATTTTAGTAATATTTGTTCTTCTAATCCATGAACATGGAATGTCTTCATTTCTTTGTGTCATCTTCAATTTCTTTCACCCGTGTTTTGTAGTTTTCAGAGTACAGGTCTTTTACCTTTTTGGTTTGTTCCTCTAGGTTTGTTCCTAGGTATCTTACCATTTTTGGTAGTATATCATTCTTCTTGGTGGTTGAATTCTATTGAATATACCCTCATTTAGCCAATATCTTACTGATAAAGATTTGAATTATTTCTTTTTTCTGTTATAAACAATGCTGCAGTAAGCACCTTCTTATGTGTATATCTGCCCAGTTATGTATTTTGGTAGATTAGTTATTTAGGATTAGAATTATTGAGACAAACATTGTGTATAGCTAAGATATTGCCAATTTTCCTAAAGAGTGGATCAATGTATAGTGGCTGAGAATACCTCTGCCCAAATTACATGCGTCTTCCCTCTCAAGCACTTTGTAATTCTCCTTAGTAGCATATCAGAATTGTGTTTTAATAATTATGTACTCATTTAAAAAATTTCCGTCCCTCCCCTTGTACACTCCCTAAAAACATAAGTTCTTTGTGGACTGGTAATAGAAAAACATTGTTTTATATTGTCTTTCTATTAAGAAAAACATTGTTTTTCTATTACTTATATTTGTATCTCTAGGATCCAACATAATTCCTTACACATAATGTATACTCAGTAAATAAAAAATATTTTCCCCCACACCTTTGTTAACACTTGGTATTATCAATGTTTGCCAGCCTGACAAATATAGGTTATTTTACTATGTATTTTTAAATGATTTCTTTTATTTTTAAATGATTAATCAGTATGAACAACCTTTCACATATATTTATAATCATTTATATTTTTTTTCTCCTTTGTAAACTCACTGTTGATTCAGAGAGCCCTTTATATTTCAATGTGATACTAGCATTGTTGCACATATTTTTCTGTGGTTTGTTGCTTGTCTTTTGAATTTGTCTATGGTGTTTTGAACAATATAAAGTTTAAAACTTTTATGTAGTAAAATTAAAAACTTTTTTTATGACTTTGAATTTCATGCCATGTGTCAAAAAGGTGTTTTCCACTGTATTGTTAGAGATTTTCTTCTAGCATTTTTTGATAGATATACTGAATCTACATTGTCAAAATATATAACCATTTCTTTTTTTGACTAATCATTTTGCCTTAGTTTTATGGGTATATATATATATATATATATATATATATATATTTAATGCTTACTACCAATTCTCATGATGAAGCCTCTCCAGTTGGTTTGATTCATATTTGTTGTCTAGAAGATTCCTCAGTGTCCACAGGAATGGTTTTCCTTGAGTTCCTTCTATGTTCAAAACTACTCATCTATGATCTTTATTCTTGAGAGTCTGTTTGGTTGGTTATAAAATCCTTGGCTTACATTTTCCTCTTTAAGTATCTTCAAAATGTAAATATGTTACTCTGCTGCCTGCTGTCAAAGTCTGATGAAATTTTCCCCTTTTAAATGACGTTATTTTGCTTGGATGCTGAAAGGGCTTTTAAAAAAAAGATTTTACTTATTTATTTAAGAGAGAGAGGGAGAGAGACAGAGCATGAGCAGGGGGTGGGGGTGGGCAGAAGGAGAGGAGAAGAGACTCCCTGCTGAGCAGGGAGCCCAGTATGGGGCTCAATCCCAGGACTCTGGAATCATAAGCTGAAGCTGAAGCTGAGCTGAAGGCTCATAAGCTGAGCTGAAGGCAAATGCTTAACTGACTGAGCCACCCAGGCACCCCACTCAAAGGAAAGGACTTAAAAAAATCTTTAAAGTCTAATAGTTTCACTAAGTGCGTTTCAGTGTTGGCCATTCGGAGTTGACTTTTTCAGGTATGAAGTGGACCTTTGTAAATATGTAGGTTCATGTCTTTCAGTTTGTCCTACTAGACAAAACTAGAAACAGTTCTAGTTTTCATCTGTTTCATGAACCCATCTCTGTAGAATGCCTTCACTGTCTGTAGGGGCATCGGTCTGCTCCATATTTTCTTTTTTCTTATCATACTGTAATGTGGGATTTGACCATACTTCCTTTCTGTAGCTCACAGTTAAGCCAGAAGTGGTGGAGCAGGATAACTTGCCCAGCTTTGAGCCTCCTGAGTTCTTTCTCCTGTTATTCTCACAAGGTGTTCAGATCCATGGCCTTGGGCTTAGTGAGATGTACAGGCTCTGTCTTCCTCCCCTACTTTTATCTTGATCTTCTCTTTCCTTTGTCCCTAATATCCTTGTCCTGTTCAACTTGGAGTGTACACCCAGCAATTGTTCTCAGTGTGGGCCTGTGTCCTGGAAGAGAGCTTTCCTGGGTTAGATTTGAGTTCATAGGGTTACAGAGTGATAACTGCTGGTTGCCATGTTTCTCCCTTAGCTCCCCTCCCAGGGAGCACATGGTTGTGCTTGCTTCTTACACCCTCCCACTGTGGTACATTGCTCAGATATGATGACTGTAGCTGTGGGCAATGGAGGTGCCCTTTGAGACGGTGACCCCACCTCCCAGAGTCATCAGTATCCTGCAGGATGTCTAAGTTGACACATCTCAACTTTGAGCATGTTCCCCTAGCTCCATCCAAGCTTGGCAGAATTGGGCAGATGTGCTCATAGTTTGTGATTTAGGACCATGGTGATTTTCCTGCTTTATCTGAGCTAATACCTTTCTTCCCTCTCTATAATTAGTCTTGTTGTTTGGCTTGGAGGTCACAGGAAAGGAGGGTGAAGCAAAATAACTCCTACTCACTCATTTTCAGTCAGAAGCTGATTTATATCTCATGCTACATGATCAAGCTCTTCTCTTCCTTCCTCTCTTAATTGGAAGATATTCTTATGTGTTTTTAATTCTTGTTTGTTACCTTTATACCTTTAAACAATATGCTTCAAACACCTTTCTCAGTTTATCAACTTGAGGAATAAGTGTTTCAATATACCATTTTGAAAAAACTAAATAATTGGCATTCTCCTTAATCTTCAATTTTTGTGACCCTTTGGGAATTTTTATTATTGTCGACTTAATATTATTTTACATTGTTAGCTTTTCCTTCTAGACTACTTAAAATTGTATTCAGTTTTGTAGCCATAGTTAATGTAAGTAATTACACACAAAAATATGTGTGTGAAGTTTGTATTTAAATTCCAGTCAGTTAACATAGAGTGTAATATTAGTTTCAGCCATAAAATATAGTGATTCAACACTTCCACGTAACACCCAGTGCTCATCACAAGTGTACTCCTTAATTCCCATCACCTATTTAACCTGTCCCTCTACTCACCTCCTCTCTGGTAACCATCACATTGTTCTCTATAGTTAAGAGTGTTTCTTGGTTTGCCTCTCCTTTTTTACCATTTGTTCATTTGTTTTGTTTCTTAAATTCCACATAAGAGTGAGGTCATAAGGTATTTGTCTTTCTCTGACTGACTTATTTTGCTTAACATAATACCTTCTAGTTCCGTCCATATTGTTGCAAATGACAAGATTTCATTATTTTATGGCTAAGTAATATCTGTATATAACAACTTTTTAAATACATTGATCAGTTGATGGACACTAGGGCTGTTTCCATAATTTGACTATTATAGATGCTGCTGCTATAAACATTGGGGTGCATGTATCCCTTTGAATTATTAAATATAATATTGTGGAGAAGACCAGAGAGGAGATTGCAGAGAGTCCAACTTGCTTCCCTATTATGGGTAATTTGCTGCTTCTGCTTCATTGTGGACAGGTTATTTCCTTGCCCTTGAGCACCAGTTAACTTTGTCAGGATATGTCCTATCTTGATCGTACTTTGCTTTTTCTATATAATGAAACTTTTCAGTCCATGGATTGAGTTATTTAATTTCAGGGAAGGTTTCCTTCACTTTATCTTTAATTCCCCCCCCCCCATACCATCAGTTTTGCTGTGTTCTTCAGAATTAGCAATTGCATGTAGGTCACATCCTTATCTTCTACATTTAACATCTTTCTAGTCACTTTCATCCTTGTTTTCCTCTATTCCATCTTCTCAAATGAGTCTTCTATTTCACTGACTTTTCCAGCATTTTGGCTTCACTTCTTGCTCTTCCTCATGTAATGTTTGTTCATCACGTGATGTTGTGTCTATGTTTCATCATTTATGTCCTTTTTGCTCCTCCCATTGTCTAATGAGCTCTTCTGTGATGCCCCATATCTTTCCTCAGCGGGGAGCAGGGGCCTCGGAAGGACAGTCCTTACTTCCACTTCTCACTCAATTTAGAGAAATCTGTAATTTGCTCAAGATCTAGAGAAGTAATAACTTTTTTAATTTTTTAAAAGATTTTATTTATTTATTTATTTATTTATTTATTTATTTGAGAGAGAGAGAGACAGAGCATGAGCATGAGCATGAGCATGAGCAGTGAGGAGCAGGTAGAGGGAGAAGGAGAAGTACGCAAGGAGCCCAATATGGGGCTTGATCCGAGGATCCTGGGATCATGACTTGAGCCAAAGGCCGGTGCTTAACCCACTGAGCTACCCAGGCACCCCAGAAGTATCAATTCCTGCAATCCTCCCTCATTTTTTTTCCCCCTCAATTTTGTTTGGTGAATTCCTCTCTCTGGAAGATAGTCTTTGTATCTGTTGCCCAGGGGTGAGGACATTCTCTACTTCCTTCATAGTTGGAATTTCCTTCTCTATTTTGGCTTTAACTGAAGGGAAGAGTAAATAAATATGACTTCTTTAATAAGAACACAGCTTTAAAATTGAATTTTGTGGCAAAGTAACAAAGAACAATATACAAAATTCAACATGTTCAGAAGCGGATATAGGTAAAAAGACATTTCTCTCCTGCCTCTGTTCCCTGCTCCCCAGTTCTCAGCCCTGGAAAGAATAAATCTGTAGAATATATTCCCAGAGTGGAATTACCTTGTCAAAGGACATATGCATTTGTAAATTTAATAGACATCGCCATATCGCCATCTCCATAGAAGTTATTAATATACATCCTATGAGCAAAAAAGTGAGAATACCAGTTCATTCACACACTCACTGATATGGTAATATGTACCAAAGTTTTTAAATTTTTGTCATTTTGAAAGGCAAAATACACTTATAGTTTTAATTCACATTTCCTGTGTTAAAAGTGAAATTGAACATTTTTGTGTTGAAGAGCCATTTGTGATTTATGTGAACTGACCGTTCATTACTATATACATTTCTATTTTGGGTTATTGGTGGTTTTCTTCTTGGGTTTGCAGATCCCCTCTATGTATGTAAAAAAGAATGTAAAATTCACTCTTTTTTCTTTTTTTAGAGAGAGCAAGTGAGCAGACAGGTGGGGGAGGGGCAGAGGAAGAGAGAGAGAATCTTTTCTTTTTTTTTTTTTTTTTTTTGAGAGAGAGAGAATCTTAAGTGGGCTCCACACCCAGCCACATTTACTTATGTGCTTTGAATTGATTTCACTGCTAAAAATAAGAACTTTAAAAATTTTTTTTAAATTCAAGTTAGTCAACATGTAGTGTATTATTAGTTTCAGGGGTAGAATTTTTTTTAAGATTTTATTTATTCATGAGAGACACACAGAGAGAGAGAGAGAGAGAGAGAGAGAGAGAGGCGGAGACACAGGCAGAGGGAGAAGCAGGCTCCATGCAGGGAGCCTGACGTGGGACTTGATCCCAAGTCTCCAGGATCATGCCCTGGGCTGAAAGCTGTGCTAAACCGATGAGCCACCAGAGCTGCCCTCAGGGGTAGAATTTAGTGATTCATCAAATGCATTTGAACACTCAGTGCTCAACAACAATTGCCCAGTCACCCCCACCCCTCTTGCCTCCTCCCCTCCAGCAACCCTCAGTTTGTTTCCTACAGTTAAGAGTCTCTTATGGCTTGCCTCTCTCTCTATTTTTATCTAAAATAAAGACTTTTCGTTGGCCATTCTATATTCTCTTACCCTGGCCCCCCAATGATATAGGAAATAAATTTGCAGGATTGGCAGAGGAAATTAGGATTTTTTTGTTCTGGAATATAATGACACTGACTTAGGCTCCTACGTGATAGCTTTATCCCCTTTTAGTTGAACTGGCCATGAATGTTCTTCAGGAAAAAAAAATTACTACTAATTTTTAGATTAATGTATGCATGAGCTGGTAAAGAGGAACTTTTTTTTTTGTAAGAAGATAGTGTTTTAATTTATTTTCTTCCAAGTTTTTTTTTTTTTTTCCAAGTTTTTATTTAAATTCAAGTTAGGTAACAGACAGTGTAGTATTGGTTTCAGGATTAGAATTTAGTGATTCATCACTTACATATAACACTCACTGCTCATCACAAGTGCCCTCCTTCATGCCCATCACCCATTTAACTCATCTCCCCACCCACCACCCCTCCAGCAACCCTGTTTGTTCTCTACAGTGAAGAGTCTCTTATGGTTTGCCTCCCTCTCTGTTTTTATCTTATTTTATTTTTCCTTCCCTTCCCCTATGTTCATCTGTATTGTTTCTTAAATTCTACATATGATCGAAATCATATGGTATTTTCTTTCTAAAGAGCAACAATTTCAGAATTATAGAAACATATCTTTGTTATGATCTTGCAAATTTGCTAATTGCTTTACTGAAATAGTGCATGGAAAAAGATAGCACGGTATTTCCCAAATAAGCACTTGGGTATTTCTTTACAACAATCATAATTTAAATTCTGTCTTAAACTTGTCAAATGCTTTTTCGAAAAGATGTATGTATATGTAAGCATTTTTTAGTGCTTTTCTTCCTTTGAACTTTTTCATTCATGTGTTAATTCAACAAATACTTATTGATCACCTGCTCTATGCTAGATAATTTGCTATGTATTGATGATCAGTGGGAAATAGACTAGAACCCTGCTTTCATTGAGTTTATAATCTCGTGAGAGACAGGCAATAAATAAGAACATTCCAGATTGTGATCAGATATTATGGAGAAAATAAAGTAGTATGGTATGATAGTGAATGACCCTGAGGGCAATATCCAGTAAGATATTGGTCCAGTAGACCAATGTAGTCTACTTAGAATTTGTTGCCATTTATTAGAAGGGTGATGTAGGATAATGGAAAAAACCTGGATTTAAGTAAGATCGTGTGCAGATTGCAGGTTTTCTACCTACAAGCTGTGTGACTTGAGCAAATTCCATAACCTCTCTGATCCTTGTTTTCTCAACTGCCCTGAGGAGAAAAAATAATACCTGGCCCATAGTGGCTTTTGAGAATTAAATGTGATGACTTAAGCAAACAATCCTAGAAAAGTGTTCAACCTCCAATAGTTGCTTTAAAAACAGTAGCAAAGTATTAGTAGTTTAATCACCTTCATTAAAACTTCAAAAATAAGAAATTTCTCCATGATTTCATTAGTTTTAATATCTTGTACCTAATAAGATATTTCAAAGAATAGCACCTTTAAATAGCCATTTGTGCCCATTGTCACCATGGTAACTGCTAAAATGGGGACTTGCTGGTATCAGCGTATTCATTTCCATGAATTGTCATAGTTTAATGTTCATCTACTGGTGGTCAAATTTTATTGAGGCCATAAAAAGCAAAAAAGGGACTACATGTGTATTTAACATTGTATTAAAACAAATTTTAGTGGAGCTGAAAGGTAATACATGAAAGAATCTAGACATTAAAATGGAGTTCTAGTACAGGAACATAGCACTGGCACAATTTCACCTGTTCCACACTGAGGAAAATGGCAGACTATGATTTAAAGATGTTTTAATATCTCATCCATACTACTAGGGATCCAAGCAGATTTCCTATTAGGCCACAGAGTAGGAGCAGGGCAGGGCCCTGAGAGGCCAAGTCTATCAGGGTTACTGATGGGTGCTTTCCATAGGGGAGATTCTGAGGACAAGCTGAAGTGACTCTTTGTATGTAGACAGCCCAATCAAATGCCATTCCAGGGAGGAGTAGGGGTTAGGAGAGGATTGGGAACAGAAAAGTAGGTAAGTCAGAATGACAAACCTACAACAGGTGGGGGAGATGTAGCAGGGGTTTGCCTACAACAAGAGAAGGTAGAGAGGCTTAGATAACAAACCAATTTGAGATATATTCCTTTAGAGGTCACATCTATATTTTTAATAGACAGTTTGTTGTTGCCTATTTGCTCTAGAGACCACACTAGATAGCACCCATTCTCTCTTCTTTTCCTTCTCTCTCAAGTAAAGAGGTCCCTCCTCTGACCCAAGTCAATGGGCAAGGGATTCTACCAAGATCTTGTCACCTTTGTCCACCCAAATCTCCTACTCTCAACTCTTAACTGTTGACTTCCTTTCAGGGTGAAGTTTTCAAGAATAGCCTGATCCCACTTCCTTTATCTTTCATTTTCTCCTTAACTCTGTGACCTTGCTTCTAACTCTGTCATTCTATAAACTTTATTCTTGCTAAACTCAGCAATGACTATCTAGGGGTATGTTTATCCACCTACTGGACACTTCCGGCTGAATGTCTTAGGCATTTCAAATTCAGCATGAATTGAACTCATTATCCACTTATGTGATGTGGTGATTTTAAAATATATCCACCCCTCCTTTGTGCTTTTCCTTTCAAGACGCAGAGCTTAATCCCCCTATCCTTGAATGTGGGTTAGGCCTAGTGACCTTCTTCTAATGAGTGATATAAGGCAGAAGTGATGGTGTGAGACTTCAGGGTCACTAGGGACATTGTGGCCACCTCCTCGCTCTCTCTTTCTTGGATCACTTAATCTGGGGAAAGCCAAGTGTTATAACAAGGATATTTAAGCAACCCTATAGAGGGGTTCACTTGAAAGGAACTGACATCTCCTGTCAACAACCAGCACTTAACTGCCAGGCATGTGAGTGAACTCCTTGCAACTCCAGCCCTGGTCAAGCCTTCAGATGACACAGTCCCAGCTGACATCCTGACTATAGCCCCATGAGAGACCCTGAACTAGAACAACCCAGCTGAACCTGTCCTTGATCCCTGACCCACATATACTGGGAGGTAATAAATTCTGGTTGTTTTATGCTGCTAAATTTTGTGGGTAACTTGTTGCATAGTGATAACCAGCACACATGGCAAACCTTCTGTTTTCCCAGTATCAGCAAATTGTGCCCAAACCAGGAAACTCCTCCTTCCACCCCCAGATCCAACTGGTGATCAAGGCCTGTTATTTCCATTTAGGTATCTTCTAATTCTGCCTTCTTTGAACTTTGCTGTCATTCTCTTATATTGTTATTTTTCATCAAAGGTGTTTTAAACTGTTGACACTACACTCCCTGATAGTCATCCTCCATGCTGACATCAGAGCAGTCATTCTAAAATGTGAACCTGATCCTTTTGCTTATTTGCCTAAATTGTCCTCCCCAACTAGGGCTTACCAAGTCCACAAACACCTCAGCAATGTGGGTAAAGCAGTTTGAGGTTTGCTCCCAGTCTTGCTTTCCAGCTTTATCTCCTATCTCTCATGCAGGAGACAGTTCAGCCTTCACAAAAATGCTTGTTTATAGTGCTTTGCAGCATTTCAATGTAGTTTTAAAAGATGCAATAATATACAACAAATTTATTTAATTTGCAATGAAAACCATCAACTACCAGGGAAGTCAAACTGGGGGAGACTTAGCTAGTTATGTTGCAGTTTGGTCATACCAAGTTATCCTAACATTTTAGCATTAAAAAAAAAAAATCACAATATCTTGGCTAAGATTCAGGCTGTTCCAAATACTGATTTCTGACATACACTATGTTAGCCAGTCATTTGAGATCATAGAAATAGTCTTTATCGGCATTCTCAGTGTCCTGAAGAAATACTTTTATATTGTTCCTCATTTCTAATATGCATGTCTTTCCCCTTAACGGGCAGTGTATTCCAGAGTGGAAAGCAAATTCTGGTACTCACTGTCCTATTGCACATTGAAAAGACAGATTGTCTGTGACTGTAGTTTGATTCAAAATGTTTATCCGTTTTTCAGTCCTAAAGGAGGATCAGATTATTTAGATCACCAACCATTCTCTGAGAAAAACAGCAGTCGTGCAGTTTGGCATTTAGTACAATTATTCTGTGCAGGAAGCAGCTCCTTTTCTGCTTGGTTGCCCACATACAAGCTCTTCCATCAGTGTTGGTCCCGGGGGCTCTTTCTCCACTGCACACCTAGGCCCTCGAATCTGAATCCCAAACATGAAAGGGACTGATTCATACCCTGCACAGAGGTTCCAATCAGTGGTAAATTGAAATGATTTGGCAGCCCACACAGAAGTTCACAATTCCTCTTCCACATGGCATGCTACTGGTATTCTCTGTGCAGTATTTGATAAAGGAATTTTGCTAACATCTTGTTCTGTTTTCTTTCTGACCAAAACACGTATCATTAATGTTGTGGCCATTCTTAAAAATGATTCATTTATGAGCACATGACTGCATGTGTTTTATCTCTGAGGAGTGCAACTTTAAAACGATGCCTCAATAGTTTTGCTGATTTCCTCCAGTGATGAATGCATTGGTGTTGCACCAAGAAACATTATTTCGCCCTCCAGACAGAACTTGGTTGGTTTACCAAAGAGGCCACTGTGCTTTATTACCACCACTACTTCAGAAGCTCTGTAAAAACAAAGGGGTGCTCCAGCCTTAGGAGCAAATGGATGAATGGTCCCATAAATTCCAATTTCTCAGGCTTCGCCAGTGTACCTCCTATCTTCACTTCCCTTTTTTCAACTGCCCATATGACATATCACTTGACAGGCAGGGTGTGCATCTCTCCATCTTGCATTTTAGTCCTGTTCAATAGCATGATCTTATCATCGTTAAGAGTCATATTTATGTCACTCGCAACCTGACTTTTACATTTCATTGAACCACTTTGCTATTTTAATTTTCCTGAATGGATTTAATGTTACAAAATAGAAAAAGGTGAAAATTTTGAATTTTAACAAATATAAAAACCAGCGCGTCAGTATTGTGAAAATATAGTAATAAGACTAAGATTAACCACATTCTTTTAATTGAAGGTCAGCTGCAGAAAAATGACCAGTGCAAGTATAAATTCCAAACTTAATGATTATATTAAGAATATAACAAGATTCCAGTGAAAATAATTTTACATTTCATTTACAAAATATATGTGAACCAAATTGTTTCATTTGTTTGTTTTGAACTCAAAATTCCCAGAGTGCCTTTAGATATTCTTTAGTCCCATTTTTTCTTTCATTTATTGAACAAACATTTACAAAGTGTTCTGCACTGGGCACTCAGTGCAGTGAGGAGATGCAGTAAATAGAACAGGGTTTTTGTCCTCAGGGAGCTGATGTTTTTGCATGCGTGGTTTTCTATATCATATCCAGTCTGTACATTGTGGCTTATTTTTCTATTTCTCCTTTTTTGACCTGTGTTTCAGATACATAAACTATTTTACAATCTTGGTCCTCATTTCAAATTACTTTGTGCTCCAATCTTAAGCATACTATGATAATTTTAGTATCAATCCTTGTGTATACGGACTTAGAAATCCTTGTGTGTACTTAAATTTTTCAAGTATAATACAAAAAACATTCTTACAAAAATTCAAATACAGAAATAGAATAAAATAGGGGTCATCTGGGTGGCTCAGTGGTTAAGCGTGTGCCTTGGGCTCAGGGTGTGATCCCAGAGTCCTGCATTGGGCTCCCTGCAGGGAGCCTACTTCTCCCTCTGCCTATATCTCTGCCTCTCTCTGCTCTTATGAATAAAGTCCTTAAAAAAAAAAAAAAAGAGTAAAATATGAAAAGTCCACTTTAAAAATCTCCACTCAGGCTGCCTCCCAGGAGCCATATGCACAAGTGTGTGAAAGTGTGTATTTCCCACATTTTTCCTAACACTTTTATCCCTTTCAAATATATTAGTCCCTGTGAAGGACTTAGATATCATAATGCTTTAGTTCATGTTTGCTGGATACTAGGTAGGCTAAGCATCTTTTCACATTTTTATTAGTATTTTTCTTTTATGAATTACTTTTTCTTATCCTTTGCCTTTTTTTTTTCTGTGTGACTGTTTCTACTTGAGTTAATTTTGGTAACTGTGTTTTCCTAGAAAATTATCTGTTTTGCTGAGTTTACAAATCCGTATATGCAATTACGTCCTCTTTCTTGTTTTTAATTTCAGGTTTTGGTTTTTTTTAATCTTCAAGACCATTCTAAAAAATGGTTTCGTTTCATTAACTGTTCCTTTTATCTGTATTCATTTCTTCTTTCCCGTTTCTGTGGATTAGGGGAAGGCCGTCTCTGTACACAGACGAAGGTGGGACCAGAGATCAAAGGTCACCAGTGGTTGAGCATTTGGAAAATAACTATCGATGTCATTCTTTCCCACCCCCACCATCACAGATACAGTTCAAAATCAGCGAAGAAACCTGAGTTGAGTGAGGAATCAGACTAATGAAAATGAGAGATCAGCTTTGTTAATGATAAGGCTAACTTGGAGAAGAATGCTTGACCAGTGCTCACATTCAAACCAATGGCCCTCCCTTTCTGAATTAAACTTAACCAAGATATTCTCTCTCTTTATTTTTTTAAGATTTTATTTATTTATTCATGAGAGACACACAGAGAGAGGCAGAGACACAGGCAGAGGGAGAAGCAGGCTCCCTGTGGGGAACCTGATAGGGACTCAATTCCAAGACCCTGGGATCACAACCTGAGCCAAAGGCAGATGCTCAACCACTGAGCCACCCAGGTGCTCCTGACCAAGATATTCTTAACATAAATGCTTTATTTTTGGAAGGTTCAACAAGAAACCAGTGAGAGTTAAATAAATCAGTTGCTTAGAGGTATCCACAACCTCAGGCAAGTTCCATCTTAATAGTTCCATGTGGAGACCGAGGTCAGGAACACAGAGTGTGTGATTTGGCAGTCCCTCACTGGTGGCTGACTGTTCAGGGCCCAACTAGAGGCATCCAGGGACTGGTGGGAGCATGGTGGAAGGATCTTGGGGTTTGAATGGGCAGTGCGGGTCACATGAGTCTGACAGGGTAGGGAAGGAGCCTGAGACCGGGAGCAGACCAGGCTGGGAGGGAGTGTGCTGGTGGGACAACGGGAAGAGCAGAGGTCTGAGAGGCCTCTTTAAGATTCAGAATCCTGATGGCAGGAGAGTCTCAGATGGGCACGTCCCCAAGTGTGATGGAACTTGTGAGGGACTGAAGCTGAGTCATTCTTCAGACTCTCTGGGGCTCTTGTTCTTTCCCAAAATTAGTTTAACATCTGCTTGGAAACCAAAAGAGTCACTGCTTTCCTATTCCTGGCTAATTAAACAAATTCAAACATATGCATATCCTCACTCAGCATTCTCACTCAGCTCAGGAGGGAAGTGAAGTGTGGGTGGCAGGTGTATCACTAGATGCAGAAGGTGGTCAGTGCGGGGGTGGGAGGGGGGACAGTCGGGAGGATCCATCCCCAGAGCCAGACACACCCCTTGGCTACATGACCTCTCAGGCTTCAGGCGTCCTTGAGTTAATCTGGCACTACAGTATTGCCTTTTAAAAAGAAAACATATCAGTGTATGGTAACTTGTAAGTCAACAGACTTCTTGTTCCTAGCCATGCATTTACAAAAAGAGCCTCCCCTTTATGTTTTCTTGGGGAGGATGCGATGAACCTGGCCTCATGGCTCATAAGAAGGCCAACTTCACTAACCACCACGTTCGTGGTACAGTGTATCCCTCTGTAATTACTTCTCTCTATGTAATTTCCTACAGTGAAATACTATGCTTTAGAACTAAATTAAAAAGCCCTCTGAAGAGATGGTTAGGTTAACATAGAAGTCAAGTTCCTCTTAGTCAGAATGACTGTTTATGGTCAGGCTTTATAGATATTTACAAAGAAGGGCCATATATCTCCATTCTACATGCAACGTCAAGTTTCAGATTATATTTAATAGATTAACATATTCATTATGACCTACTGAATTCATCAGATAAACAATTGATATTTGTACTCATTTTCTGGTAATAAACACTGGATCTGTTGCTAGCTGAATGAAGCTTGGGGACCCATGAAGTTCACCATTTTGCCTCTGGGCGTGTGTCCTTTCACCCTGCATCGTAAGAGATTCTCTTGGGTACCTCTCTGCTAATGCAAGAGTCCTAAGGATCTGACTGTGACAGTCTTTGCAAAAATTTGACACACATGTGTTTGAAACCCATTTAGAGTCACTTTCATCTCTTGGCTTTGTCCTGGTTATTTTTAGAGTTGATAAATTTATTTTGCAAGAGCAAAACAGAGCATTTTTAGGCTTTGATTTTTGGCTAAGGTTTAGGAAATTCTGTTCTGTGGGGAGCTGGCGGGTTTCCCACTGAGGCACTTAGGAGCTCAGCCTGCACAGAGGTTTCCTTCAGCATTGGTCTGGAATTATCCATCCAGCTCTTGACACTGCCCAACCTCCATGCAAATGAACACCTAAACATGTCTCTGTAGCCCGTCATCTTACCCTGTTCTTAGATAATCCAAGAATAGAGATTTCATGGTTCCTGCAGAGGACATTTATCCAGGGTTTAATTATTTCTGCAATTATGAAAGTCTTCCTTGGGTCAAATGAACTTACTTTCTGTAGTATAAGCCATCGGTCACAGAGTCTGATGCTCTCATGATAGATAATTACTCTTATGCTTAAACAGTATTTTTTAAAATGTAAAACTGTTACATATTCACTGCAGTTAGTGTAGAAAAATCTTTAAAGCATAAAGGAAGTTAACCAGAGATAGCTATCTCTTCTTAGTAATTTATTTTATTTTTTAAATTTTATTTTGTTGTGATAAGAACACTTAACAGAGAGCTCTACTCTCTCAGCAAATTTTAAGTGTACAATATATTATTGGACTATAGGTGCAATATTGTATAGCAGATCTCTAGAGTTTACTCATTTTGCTTGGCTAAAACTTTATGCTCACTGATTAGTAACTCCCCATTTCCCCTTCCCCCCAGCCCCTGGCAACCACCATTCCACTCTTTGATTCTATGAATTTGACTACTTTAGATACCGCATATAAGTGGAATCATGCAGTTTTCATCTTTCTGTGCCTCCTTTATTTCACTTAGCAGAATAACCTCAAGGTTCATCCAGGTTGTTAAATATTATAGATTTCCTTCTTTTTTAAGGTTCAGTAAGTATTCCATTGTATATATATATATATATATATCATATCTTCTTTATCCATTCATCTGTCAGTGGACATTCAGGTTGTGTCCACATCCTCACTATTGTGAATAGTGCCACAATAAACATAGGAGTGTTAATATCTCCTAGAGATCCTGATTTCAGTTCTTTTGGATAAATACCCAAAAGTGGGATTGCTGGATCATATAATAGTTCTATTTTTAATTTTTAGAGGAACCTCTACACTATACAATATTCCATAGTGGCTGCACCATTCTGTATTCTCATTCTGTATTCCAACTGCTCCACGTTCCTAGGAACACTGTCTTTCGGTTTCCTAATAATAGGCATCCCAGCAGGTGTGAGGCGATATCTCATTGTAATTTTGATCTGCACTTCCCTGACAATTAGTGATGTTGACCATTTTTTCACATACCTGTTGGCTATTTGTATGTCTTTGAAGAAATGTCCATTTGAGTCCTTAGCCCATTTTTAAATCAAGTATTATCTTTTTCATTCGTTTTATTGCTCTTGAGTTGTCGGAGTTCTTTGTATATTTTGGAGATTAACCCCTTATCAGGTTTATGGTTTGCAAATATTTTTTCCCATTCCATAGATTGCCTTTTCACTTTGTCGATTGTTTCCCTTTGCTGTGCACAAGCCTTTTTAGTTGGATATATATAGTCTGCTGGTTTATTTTGTTTTGTTGCCTATGGTTTTGGTGTCATATGGATGAAATCATTATGAAGACTAATGTCATGAAACTTTTGCCCTGTTTTTTTCTAGGGATGTTATAGTTTTGGATCTTCTGTTTAAGTCTCTAATCCATTTTGAGTTCATCTGATGTGTGGCATAAGGGTCCAGTCTTATTCTTTTGCGTATAGATATCTAGTTTTCCCACCACCATTTGTTGAAGAAACTATCCTTCCCCATTACGGATGCATTGCAAACCCTATCAAAATCCAATAGTATTTTTTGTAGAAACAGAAAAAACAATTCTTTTTTTTAAAGATTTTATTTATTCATTCATGAGAGACACACAAACAGAGAGAGAGAGAGAGAGAGGCAGAGAGGCAGAGAGGCAGAGACACAGGCAGAGGGAGAAGCAGGCTCCATGCAGGGAGCCTGATGTGGGACTCAATCGGGACTCCAGGATCACACCCTGGGCCGAAGGCAGGGGCTAAACCGCTGAGCCACCCAGGTATCCAGAAAAAGCAATTCTAAAACTCATATGGAACCATGAAGAAAATACAAATAGTCCAATCAATCCTGAGAAAGAACATAGTTGGGGTATCATACTTCCCGTTCAAGTTCTCTATAAATAAATAAATAGATAGATAGATAGATAGATAGATCAATAAAAGCTTTAAAAAAATAATGTAAAATATACTACAAAGCTATAGTAATCAAAAAGTATGGTACTGGGATGAAGACACACATAGGAACCAATGGACTAGAATAGAGACCAGAGATGTAAATCCATGCATATATAGCCAGTTAGTCTTCAACAAGGATGCCAACAGTAGCCATTTTTAGTATATAAAGCTTCTCTAAGTCTATTTTTCTTTTTTTTTAAATGTTATTTATTCATGAGAAACACAAAGAGAGAGGCAGAGACATAGGCAGAAGGAGAAGCAGGCTCCCTGTGGGGAGTCCGATGTGGGACTTGATCCCAGGACCCAGGAATCATGACCTGAGCCAAAGGCAGATGCTCAGCCACTGAGCCACCCAGGCATCCCTAGGTCTATTTTTCTTTTACCTAAGTAAATATGGCCTCCTACTGTATACACCATTTGTAGTCTATTTTCCACTAAATATACTGTAATTATTCCATATCATCATATATTTTACAGTATTACTTTAGAAATTGAGATATAATTTACCTACCATAAAATTCACCTTTTATAAAAGTGTGCAATACAGTGATTTTCTTGTATATCCACAAACTTGCACAATAGTCACAGCTATCAAATTCCAGAACATTTTCATCATCCCCTCAAAAATTCTGAAGCTTTTAGCAGTCAGTACCCCCTCGTACCCCTCCCTTCATCTCATGGAAACCACTAATCTACTTTCTATGTTTATGGATTTGCATATTCTGGAAATTTCATATGAATGTCCTCATACAGTATGTGGCTTTTTGTGTCTGCTCTTTTCACTCAGTAGAAAGTTTTTGAGGAGTTGTAGCATGTATGAGCATTTCATTCCTTTACTTTTTTTACTTTATTTCTTTTTACTAATTTTCAGTTTTTCAGGGTCAATGAGTAAAATTGTAGATCATAATGGTAACTCTGTGCTTAACTTTTTGAAAGACTGTCGCACTGTTTTTTCATAGTGGACACATCATTTTCCATGAGAGTTCTGATTTCTCCACATCCTTGTAAGCACTTGTTTTTGTCTCTCTGTTTGTCTGTACCCATCACTAGTAGGTGTGAAGTGGTATGTCGTAGCTTTGATTTGCACATCTCTAATGTCTAATGATGGTGAACACTTTTTATGTGCTTATTGGCCATTTGTATATTTTATGTTCTCTTTGGAGAGATGCCTGTTTGACTCTTTTGCCCATTTTTTTAGTTATTTGTCCCTTTATGTGTTCTAGAGAACAGACCCATATATCAAATATATGATTTGCAAATATTTTCTTCCATTATGTAGGTTATCTTTTCACTGCCCTTTGAAACACGAAAGTTTTTAATTTTTATGAAGTCCAATTTATATAATTTTTTATTTGTTGCTTGTGTTTAACATCTCTAAGAAAACATTGCCAAATCCAAGGACATGAAGTTTTACACTTATGTTTCCTTCTAAGATTTTTATATTTTTAGTTGTTACATTTTTGAGGTAATTTTTATATGATATGAAATAAGAAGCTACTTTCATTATTTTGTATAAGATGGATATCCAGTTGCCCCAGCACCATTTGTTAAAAAGACTGTTCTTACCCCATAGAATGGTCTTGGTACTCTTGTCAAAAGTCAACTTCCACAAATATATGGATTCCCAGTTCTATTTTACAGATCTGCATATGTCTGTCCTTGTGTCAATACCACACAGTGTTAATTGCTATAGCTTTGTTTCAAGTTTTAAAGTTGGCAACTGCGAGTCTTTCAGCTTTGTTCTTCTTTTCAAGATTGTTTTGATTATTCTGAGTCCCTTGTATTTCCATATGTTATAGAATTAGCTTGTCAATTTCTGCAAAAAGAGGAACTGGAATTTTGATAGGGATTGTGTTGAATCTGTGGATCAATTTGAGGAGTGTTGCCATCTTAGGTTTTAACCATACATAATATGAGATGTCTGTCCATTTAAGACTTCTTTAATGTTTTTCAACGTTTTATAGTTTTTAGTGTACAACTCTTGCACCTATTTTGTTAAATATATTACTAAATATTCTTTTCCTTTTGATGCTACTATAAATATAGTTGCTTTCTTAATATTTTGGATTTTTCACTGTAAGTGTATAGAAGTGAAAATGTTTTTTTTAAATTTTTTATTTTATTTTATTTATTTATGATAGGCACACAGTGAGAGAGAGAGAGAGAGAGGCAGAGACACAGGCAGAGGGAGAAGCAGGCTCCATGCACCGGGGGCCCGACGTGGGATTTGATCCCCGGTCTCCAGGATCGCGCCCTGGGCCAAAGGCAGGCGCTAAACCACTGCGCCACCCAGGGATCCCGAAAATGGTTTTTATATAATGATCTTGTATCCTGCAACTTTGCTGAACAAGTTTATCAGCTCTGCTTTGTTGTAGATTTTTTGAGATTTTCTACATATAAGATCATAAGGTAATAGAGATAGTTATGCTTTTCTTACCAGTCTGGATGCCTTTCTTCTCATTGCCCAATTTCCTTGGTTAAAGATTCCAAGATAATGCTGACAAAAAGTGGTGAGAGCAGACCCATCTTTATCTTGTTTCTGATGTTAGAGGAAAGCTTTCAGATTTTCATGAAATGTGATGGTTGTAGTTGCCCTTTATCAAATTGAGGAGTTTCCCTTTTATTCCTGGTTTGTTGAGTATTTTTGAGTTGAGTTGAGTATTTTTATTATGAAAGTGCATTGGATTGTTGAGTATTTTTATTATGAAAGTGCATTGGATTTTGTCAAATACTTCTTCTTCATCTTTTGGGACAATCCTTTTGTTTTGTCCTTCATTCTATCAATATGGTGTATTACATTGATCAGTTGTCATATGTTGGACCAACCTTGAATTCCTGACATAAATCCCTCTTGGTCATGGTGTATAATCCCTTATATATGTTGCTAGATTTGATTTGTTGGTATTTAACAGGTACCCGGTTAAGGACTTTTATATGTATGTCATAGGGAATATTGATATAGTATCACTTTTAATGGCTGCATGATATTTAATTATTTGGATATACCATAATATAATTAATTAGACTTATTTCCTTTGCTTTCATTGTTACAATCAAGGATGAATTTATAATTCCTGCACATATGGTTTTGCATTCATTCGTGATTATTTTCATAGGATACATTTCTATAAATGGGATAACTGACCCAAAGGTTGTGCAGAGATGTTTGTCTTGTTTTGTCATTGGCATTTATGTTTTATTTATAGGATTTTCCTTATTTGCAGAGGTTTTTTATTTTCAAAGTCAAATCTGTTTCTTTTTTATGTATTCTGCCTTTGTATGTGTGGGCTCAGAGAGGGCTTTCTCACCTTGTTCGGCTACACAATCTCCTCTTTCCTTTTAGTTTTGATAATGCTTTTTTTTTTTCTCCACTTAAATTTTTATTCTGCCAGAATTCGTTTGGATATAGTGTGGGGTACTCTTTTTTTTTTTTTTCAAATGATTAGCTAATTTTCCCAATGCCATTTTAAAAAACATTCTTTATCCTCAGATTAGTAATGCTATCTTTATCCTAATTCTTATATTTGGGATTTTTTGTGATCCATTGACAACGTTTCTATTCCTGAACCACACCATTGCAATTATTTTGCTTCTCTGGTCTGTTTTAATATCTGACAGTACAAGTTCCTTTTCATATTTTTTTCAACAATGTTCTTCTATGGAGGAGAATGAATTATTCTATATCTTCTATAGAGAAGAATCAATTATTCTACCAAGTGCATTTTAGGGTAGTTTTATAAAGCATTTTTTCACACCTCTTAATCCTGTTAGAATTTTTGTTGAAATTATAGTACATTTATATAATTATTTTGTGGAGAATTGGAGTATCATCCAATTAGATATTCATTCATCCACCCAGTCTTCTCTTTATTTTTTTTTAAAGATTTTATTTATTTATTCATGAGAGACACAGAGAGAGAGTCAGAGACATAGGCAGAGGGAGAGGCAGGCTGCCTGTGGGGAGCCCAATGTGGGACTCGATCCCCGACCCTGGGATCACGCCTTAGTCGAAGGCACACGCTCAACTGCTGAGCCACCCAGGCATCCCCAGTCCTCTCTTTTGTTGTTCAGTAAAATGTTGTAGATTTTTAGGGGGTGATTGTAATTTTATTACCAGATTTATTCAGAGATATTTTATAGTTATTTTTGCGTGTAAGCAGGATTTGTTTAGCCTGCAATAACTTATTTAAATGTATTGGTATTATACAATTTAATAAATGTTATTATTTTTAGAAAATTTAGAAGATACAGTGTGAATTTAAAAAATAAATGATCCACAATCCCCAGAATAATAATAGTCAGAATAAGATATAGCCACCCTTAACACTTTGTGTACATCCTTCTACGAATTGAGAAAGTAAGACCCAATCACGTGAAAGGCTTAATCCAAGGTGCAAGGCACTAACTTGTTATCTTTTTCCCTGTCCAGCATTTTCTTGTTTGGGGGGATTGCTCTTGTAAGTAGTGGGGCTGTCAGTTACCCAGGTCTTTCTCCCTTGCCATGGGGCTGGACAATGTATCATGGTGAAGTTCTTTTCTGAGGAGTGCCTCTCTTCTGATGTCTTGAATACTACAGACTTCTAACATAGACTGCTGCTGGGAAAGGCTCTCCCATCCCAAAAGCACCATGTTTAAATGAACTGACCTTGGGGAAGCAGAGCCAAAAGGTGATGAAAACAAATTCCTGATGACTTTTGAACCTCCAGGTCTCCATCAGTAGACTTTCCAGTTAGTCAAGCCAGTAAATTTGCTATTTTGCTTAAGCAAGGCTGAGTTGGAGTTTTGTCACTTGCAGAGTCCCAACCACATCATCTCCTGTGTCTCTGCAATGATGCCATGCACAGAGTGGGGGAGCGGGGAATGCCCGGATGAGTTAGGTCCCTTAATTCCTCTGACCCCTGGGAGAATGGATAATCTTTGGTGAGAGCAGGTCCCATGCATTGTCACTTGCTTTCTTTAAGGCAAAGAAGGAAAGCCACCAAAGGCAGCAGTGTTTGCCAGGGTGGCAAGAGGCCACAGTTGTAATAACAGCTCTCACAGGAGAAGGCCAGCTTTAAGCTGCATGACCGCAGCTCCTTACTGTGATCTGTCATTAGAAACGCAAAGTCTGCATATGAGGAGTGGAATTACAGCGAACCCCGGGGGTGGGGTGGGGGGGATTCAGTGTGGCTCTGCAAACTCATAACTGACTCCTAAGAGCTCTCTGCCATGGACGAGATACTTGGCTGCTTTTCACACCTATTATCCAGTAAAATTGCAGTTAAACTCCAACTTATGGCAGTGACTAAGCTCAGCCTAGCCCTAATGACTCCAGTTCTTGGTGAGTATAGATATAACACATGCTGCTTGTTTACCTTCCTAAATTTCTTCCATGTTTTTACAGGCAATCTCATCATCACTGGGGCATGTAGACCATCCGTAGTAGCAGGGAACATGGACCTCAGGTTTTGTGAGGGCACTCCTATAATTCTGATGAATTCAAAATTAGTTATGAAAATATTTAGAATGAAAAAAGAAGTTACAACAAATTACCAGAGGCTTGGAGGTTTAGATGCCTTATCTCTGAGCATGCTTTACTCAGCTCACTAGAGCTGCCTGCTTTAAAATGCTTCCTGATCATAACCTGACTTCCCCATCCCACTTAGAACATTCGACAGACAACCGCAGGTTAAGGCAAGTGAGGGGCCTTGAGGCTTCAGGGCAAACTCACCTTTGAAGACAGACAGGCTTTTTTTTTTTTTTTCTCTGTTTGATATCTCAGGAAACAGCAAGAAACTCGTCAGCCCTATATCTTTAAATCCTTATGTTTTAGAGAGGTACAAATTAAGTATGCAGGAACCAGTAGGATAGAAGTGATTTTGGACTGTGTGTGTGTGTGTGTGTGTGTGAGAGAGAGAGAGAGAGAGAGAGAGAGAGAGATTGTGAGAGACGTAGGGAGGGAGGGAGAGGGAGTAGGGAGGGGCTGGGGGGCAGGCTGTCAGAAGCCCTGGAGCCCAGAGCCCGCCTGCTTCCTGAGTGAAGCATTGCTCAAATGCTCACTGCCCGGGCCCCTTGAGTGTGGTTTTCCTCCCTGGCCAGCACCAAACCCCAGAATAGTGCGGCTGACTTGCTGATTGAGGTCAGCAGCTCCCGGGAGGCACGAGAAGCGAAAGCCTTTGCAGTAAGTACATAGTTGGTTCTTATTTAAGATGGGGATAGAAAATCTTAGAAGAATAGCTCTATCTGCGGGGAAGAGGTTCTTCTGCTTTAGGTATAATGTCTAACATACCCAATGAATCTTGATATGACTAAAGCATGATTAATACATTTTTTGTGTGTGTGATTCATGGACTAGATAAGTTAATGCTACAGACATGCTTTTGGGGGGGTGCTAAAAATGGATTTGAAACTCATCTTCTGACATCTTGAAAAAAAATAGTCTTTTTTTCCCCTGCCTGTTAACTTTTTTCATCTTGCAAAGTAAGGATAATTAATGCTGACTTTAAGTTAATGTATAGAGATTTTTTGGGGTTCTTTTTGGAAAAGAAATCCTCTCAGTAGGTACTAATTACTAGTAGTGTGGAGGTCTATTTTCACAACCATGGTGAATAGGGCTGCTTCTGTGCATTCTTTTCACCAAGTGTGGGACGTATGAAGTCCCATGGAAAGAGTGGCCCACTTGACTGGTTCTTTGCCCCTCTGGAAGATTCTAGAGCCCTCTCCCCTTGAAGATGAGTACTGTGAAGTGTGCCCTCTCATCTTGCAGAGGGCCTGATAATGTCCCAGAGCTTAATATCTGGGCCAAACATTGTGCTTATGAGACCCAGATGGCAAAGCTTCAAAAATATGACAAAGATAGAGGCTTTTCTAGGAAGTTACTTACTATATGGTTTCTGTTTAGACAGTATTTTGCACTGACCACCCCTCCCCCAGCCCTCACACCCACCCTCACCCCAGCAAGAGGCACAGGCTACTTTGGAATGTCTCTTCACCATTCTCTTTTCTAGAAATGAAGGGGCTTCTCCCTCTTTTTTCTTTTAATTTCTTGGTGGAATAAAATATTTTGCTCAGTAATGCAGGAAGTTGATATTTTAAGTTTACTCGAACAATGTGATTTTCCTCCCTCTCCTTAGGATGCAAAGATTAAAAAAAAAAAAAAAGACACATGTTCACCACTTCTACCACAGGACTCACTAACATGGCTCTGTTTTTTGTTCTTTTACAACTGAGCTCCACAGACTGTGTATCTAGTTGAGAGTAGATGTTTCACTTCCTTAATCTTCCCTTTGCCAAGTGGTAAAGTAAGTGTCTCAGCAGGAGAAACCCACAAAAGTAGAGGGAGCCCAAAATTAATGAGACTAAACTTTCAAGTGAGAATAGACACTATGTATGAAGTAGCTTCCTCATTTCAATCCCCCATCCATCCTCAGGGAAAACATGTTAACACTTTGTCATATGACAAAAATAACATTTTTGAGTACTTGCTGTTTGATAGATACGGCAGTCAGGTTATCTCATTTGATTCTCAAAACACCCCCATGTAGTGGCTGCATTTATGGTCTTCACTTGATAGGCAAGGAAACTGAGGCACAGAAAGATTTCTTAACTGGGTAGAATGGTACAGCTGGGGTTGGGACTTAAGCTCTTTCTAAATCCACAGTAAATTTAGAAATTAGAGAAAATATTAACTCAATCCCACACCCTCAAGCAGTTAAAATTTCTCTATTTCTTTCTACTTGTACAAACTAGGTATTATATAGCATAGGGGTTTTTTAATGTTATGAGTTTCACAATTATTTTTAATGGTATATAATGTTCTAGTAAGTGTTCCATCAATTGCTTAATATTCCTTGTTCTTATAAATCAGGTTGCTTTCCTCTTTTTATTATTGTTTGTTTTCTTGCTAATATGAATAATCTTTTAGAGGCACCTGGCTGGCTCAGTCAGTAGACCATGTGACTCTTGATCCTGGGGTTGTGAGTTCAAGCCCCAAGTTGAGTGTAGAGATTACTAACAAATAAAAATCTTTAAAAAAAAAAAGAATATTTCAGTAACTACATTGTATATATGATTTCCCCCAGGTTTCTGGATCATATCTGTAGAATAGATTCTCAGGCATGGGATTACTAGGTAAAAGGGGCATGGACATTTATTTTAATGGTGCTAAATTACTCTCTACCAACACTCTTGTGGAGTCCCTCTTTCATTTCATCTACTCCACCGAGGACAATATCATTTTTTTAAAAAACAGGCAAAACAGAACCTCTTTGTAATTTCTTTTAATATAATTTCTTTTAATATAATTAGGCTGAATTGTTTTTTCACATGTTTGTTTACAAGTTGTACTTTCTCTTTTGCTCATCTGTCAGGCTCTTAATGCTTTTTTTGTTTTGTTTTGCTAATTTATATAGGTTTTTGATAAAATTTATTTGCCATATTTTGTCAGGTATTTTACCTATTGGTTACCTTTTTTTTAAAAGATTTTATTTATTTATTAATGAGAGACACAGAGAGAGAGAGAGAGACAGAGAGAGGCAGAGACACAGGCAGAGGGAGAAGCAGGCTCCATGCAGGGAGCCTGACGCAGGACTTGATCCCAGTTCTCCAGGATCAGGCCCTGGGCTAAAGGCAGCACTAAACCGCTGAGCCACCCAGGCCACCCTATTGGTTACCATTTTAAACTGAATTAAACACACACACACACACACACACACACACACACACACACACAGCCATTTAACATTTTTACATAGTCCAAACTGTTCATTTTTCCCCCTTATTCTTCTTACCTTAGAACCTGGTATCCTCTTAAGGGATTTTTCCCCCTTCTAGTTTTTATTTGGGTGGATGATGTGAAAACTGGATTTAAACAGACTTCAAATAATGCCAAACTGTTTTCCCATTATCATTTATGAGAAATCTTTGTGTTCTCTAGTTCTTCAGCTTTTCTATGTTAAATGATTTTTCTGTATTATCTATTTTATCTATAGCAGTTAACTGTTTCTGTACCATTGTCACATTGTGTTAACGTGTTGCTTTTGTGCTATATAGAGTATAGAGTCAAAATAAAGTATTGACTAAGAGTGTGGGCTCAGGAGTTAGGCTGCTAAGTCCTAACTTATGTGTCCCTCAGTCTTATTATTTTAAAATGGGGATAGTAATAGATAGTGTCCACTCCATGGGTTGTTGGGGTGAGGAAACAAAAGCTAAATTAAAAAACAAAACAAAACTCTGGAAACAGTATTTGATGTATATATTTATGTATAGAGAATATTTGATGAATGTTTGATTGAGGTCAGCAGCTCCCGGGAGGCACGAGAAGCGAAAGCCTTTGCAGTAAGTACATAGTTGGTTCTTATTTAAGATGGGGATAGAAAATCTTAGAAGAATAGCTCTATCTGCGGGGAAGAGGTTCTTCTGCTTTAGGTATAATGTCTAACATACCCAATGAATCTTGATATGACTAAAGCATGATTAATACATTTTTTGTGTGTGTGATTCATGGACTAGATAAGTTAATGCTACAGACATGCTTTTGGGGGGGGTGCTAAAAATGGATTTGAAACTCATCTTCTGACATCTTGAAAAAAAATAGTCTTTTTTTCCCCTGCCTGTTAACTTTTTTCATCTTGCAAAGTAAGGATAATTAATGCTGACTTTAAGTTAATGTATAGAGATTTTTTGGGGTTCTTTTTGGAAAAGAAATCCTCTCAGTAGGTACTAATTACTAGTAGTGTGGAGGTCTATTTTCACAACCATGGTGAATAGGGCTGCTTCTGTGCATTCTTTTCACCAAGTGTGGGACGTATGAAGTCCCATGGAAAGAGTGGCCCACTTGACTGGTTCTTTGCCCCCCTGGAAGATTCTAGAGCCCTCTCCCCTTGAAGATGAGTACTGTGAAGTGTGCCCTCTCATCTCACTCACAAATGTATCATTCTTTCCCTATATGGCTTAAGAAAAACTTTCACATAATCGTGGGAGACAGAGAAAGAACATTTGACTCTACATATGTTAAGGAACTTGGTATGTTGGAAGATGGGCAAGTGACAGAGAGATATATGCAAAACACATACCACAGAGGATTACTATCTATTATAAATAAAGAATTGCCACAAATCAATTAGTAAAAGCAAATACATAAAGAAAAACTGGGCAAGGATAATTTGTAAGTTTATATTTATTTTTATAAATTATATTTATTTATTTATTTTTTAATTTTTATTTATTTATGATAGTCACAGAGAGAGAGAGAGAGAGAGAGAGAGAGAGGCAGAGACACAGGCAGAGGGAGAAGCAGGCTCCATGCACCGGGAGCCTGATGTGGGATTCGATCCCGGGTCTCCAGGATCGGGCCCTGGGCCAAAGGCAGGCGCCAAACCACTGCGCCACCCAGGGATCCCTAAATTATATTTATTTTTATAAATAAGCAATCATAGGAGAAGAAATATAGCTGAAAACAGAGCATCCAGTGTCAAAGAGAACATATGGAGATGGGCACTGACAATCACATATACAAAGAACAAGAATTAGTAAAGCTTTTTGTATGGCAGTTTTACAAATCTACCAAATGTAAAATGTATCTGAGAAAAATTCTGTACATTTTCAAGTATACATATGCAGTGTAATCATATTTACATTTAAAATTTCATTATTTATGTTAAGAAACATAAACTCGGGATCCCTGGGTGGCGCAGCGGTTTGGCGCCTGCCTTTGGCCCAGGGCGCGATCCTGGAGACCCAGGATCGAATCCCACATCAGGCTCCCGGTGCATGGAGCCTGCTTCTCCCTCTGCCTGTGTCTCTGGCTCTGTCTCTCCTTCTATCTCTCAAGAATAAATAAATAAAATCTTAAAAAAAAAAAAAAAAAAAAAAAGAAACATAAACTCCCAGAGTATCCTGGTGGCTCAGTTGGTTGAGTCGAACTCTTGATTTTGGCTCAAGTCATGATCTCAGGGTTGTGAGATTGAGTCCCTCATTGGGCTCTGCTGAGCATGGAGTCTGCTTAAGATTCCCTCCCTTGAGGCAGCCCGGGTGGCTCAGTGGTTTAGCGCTGCCTTCAGCCCAGTGTGTGATCCTGGAGGCCCAGGATCAAATCCCACATTGCACTCCCTGCATGGAGCCTGCTTCTCCCTGTGTCTGTGCCTCACTCTCTCTCTCTGTGTGTGTGTCTCTCATGAATAAATAAATAAAATCTTAAAAAAAAAAAAAGATTCCCTCCCTCACCCTCTGCCCCTCCCCACCCCCAGTCGTGTGCATTCCTGTTCTCTCTTTCTCTCAAAAAAAGAGAAATTTAAACTTATTTTTATTTGTAGGTATATAAAAATTCATCTTAAAAAAAGTAGTGGATGTATAACATTAAGGTGTTTACTATGGGAAGTAGAATTAAGGGCAAGGTATTGTTCACCTTTTGCTACATATATTTTTATGTTTGAATTTTTCTATGCCTGTATTTGTCTATTATTTGTGTAAGATAGATAGACAGATTGGCATTTTCCCACATCCACAGGCAAGAAAATTTTAGGGAGCAGAAGGTATAGAGGCCTACAGTTGGGAAAGTACACAACAAATTATAGGAAGAGTGAGCATTTGAGTGGCAGTGTTTTCACATTCTTTACAGGTTATGACTTAAGAACTTGTTGAGAAAACTTAATCTGAGAGGCAGAGAGGAAAAGTTGGTTTGTTGCTGAGCTCTGATCTCTAAGTAGCTCCCCTCCCTATTTCCCTGCTGTGTGCAGGTGGTCCCTACATGGGCAGTTCATAGACCCCACCCCAGACACACTGTCCCCTTCCTTTTCATCTGTATTCCTTTTCTTTATTTTATTTTTAAATATTTATTTATGTATTTGAAAGAAAGCATGCACATGCATGAGCGAGCACGTGGTAGGGGAGGTGCACAGGCAAAGGGACGGAGAAAATCTCCAGCAGACTCCCTGCTGAGTGTGGAGCCCAATGCAGGGCTCCATCCCATGACGTTAAGATCGTGATCTGAGCGGAAATCAAGAATTAGACACTTAACCCACTGAGCCACCTAGGCACCTCCTTTATCTGTATTTTAAAAAGGTTCATCCAACCTTCATGATCGCCATACATCCAGCCATTCATCCGGCAGACACCTAGCGCCTAGTCCCAGCCAGGCAGTACCCTAGGCCCCGCAGAGACAAGGGTGAGCAGGAGAGGGAACGTGCCAGCCCTGTGGGAGCAGCAAACCCACTAACCCGTTACTCATCACCAATCATGAGCGTTAGTATGAAGCCACCAAATAAGGAGAATAATAGATGAGAGCCCATTTAGATGGGTGCTCTGGAAGGGGCAAGCAGAGGGAGGCTAGGCTATTCTAAGAAAAGCACAGGTGGGGACCACCCCCCACATCTCCCTACCCATCCAACCATTTGGAACCTCGTTCTGGTTCCGTCACTTCAACTCTCCCATTCTGTCTCCTTCTCTCCATTCCTCCTGCCATCTTTTCATTCCTTTCACTGGGACCACCATTTCCCAGATTTTAGTCATTCAAATTTCCTCTTTTCATAGTTTTTGCCATAGCCAACTACCATGGCTTACTTATTAAATTTCCTAAAACCACCATCACTAATATATTTTAAAAGGAAACTTGTTGACTGCGGTAAATGAGAACCGATGAAAATGAAATAATGCCAAACCTGAAAGTTAAAATTAAAATTTACCAGTAATGAATGCAGAACTGTCACCTGGTCCAGAAGACCTGTGAGATGGCTTTGATCACAACGGGATGCTATTTATGGAAGAGACTGTATTAGGTTTAGATATTGAGCCAGTAGAAAATGACTCTTGTCTATGAGGACTTTGTTAGCCAGTATAATTCAGGATGAGGACGCTGCAAGAAAGAGATGAGAGAAGGAGGAGATTGAAAAGTAATTATTTATTTTATAGCTACAAGAGTGAGGTAAGCCAGGGACAGGTGACAGCCAGGGAGCCAGAGGGCCCCTCTGAGACAGCCCTTGGAACCACCCTGCTGCTGCAGCCAGGGGCCACCTCATAATGAGAAGATCCTAATAGTCTCCCGCTGGGGAGAGTCTGGAGAGACGCTGGGAGAGTTTTTGCTGGAGATGAAGGCCAAGATCCTAGGGGGATGGTCTGAGATGTAAATAAAAGTCTGCATTGAGCCTGAAGACTCCATAACCCCTCCAGCACCCACTGCCTGTAGGAACCTGTCCTTGATCTCACTGATGAGCTTAAGTAAAGGGTTTCTGGAAAGCTGGCTTCCCCAGGGCTACCTGGAGCCCTCACTGCACAGAAGGAGCCCACATAGGGAAGTGCTCAGCAGCTTTCGTGAATATGCTTGGGCTGCTGAGCACCAGAGTAAGGTGGTCTCCTTGGTTACCACCGGGGCCCACAGGTCAGGTCAAGGCACTGGAGACTGCCCTCCTCCAGCCCTTGCTCTCTAGCTGGGTGTCTTGAGGCTCCTGCTTGCTCATCCCTGCAGCTGCAGGCTCTTCGAGTCCCTCACACTTGCTTCCCATCTCCTGCCAGAGCATTTCTTTCACTTGCCTGACTGTTCCCTCAGCCTGTGGGTGCTCTCTTCCCCTTTGCACCTAGCTATTACCTGTTATCCTGGAATAGTCTTCTCTGCAGGGAGCCTTCTCAGGCTGTCTTCCCTGGCTTGGCCGTACCCCCACCCCCAGGATAAGCTCTAATAGCCCGTGTGACTCTCTTCAGTAGTTTTCATAGTGGAAATCTTTTATTTTGGGGTCTGTATTGTAGTCCCCTGCTCTAGACCAGGAACTTCTGGTGAGCAGGGATTGTTTGCACATCTCTTGCGTGGTGCCTCCCTGAGACATAGCAGGTGCTCAAAAGGGTTTGTGGAGGGAACAAATGAATGAAACAGTCCCCAGCTTTTTGATTGTGTAAACAAGCGAATTCACACTATTCCTTTTAGGCCTGACTTTACTGTTCCTAGTGCAGTGAAGGACAGGGAATGATGGGGACTGGCAGGAGAGGGGGTTGGGTAGTGGGACATGTATATAAGAGGCCTGGTTGGACTCCAAGGGATATGGGCCCTACTGGAGGATTTTGAGCAAACGAGTGACAGAATCTGACCTATGTTTTAAAAGGAGCATTGTGGATAGGGACGAGCAAAAGTCGGAAGAGGATCCAGGTGGATTTGGGGTATATCCTGACCACAGCCAAAGACCTATGGCCATTCTGGTTAGCAGGATCCCATTATTTTTGCCCAGATCAATGCCCTTTTCACAAAAGAGCCACAGTTCAGTCCTGAGTTTCACACATCAGAATACATATAAAACTTATAAATTGATCAATGTTTGCTGTCGCCAAAAGCCACCACAGAGGCCCCCTGGCTCATGCGCACCAGTTTAGGACATGCAGTAGTCTCAGCTTCCAGCTCTGCCCTACAGGGCCTGCCTGAGGAATGCCTGGGCCTGCCAGCCTGCTGCTTCTTTCAGTCACAGACACATCATCACACAGTGAAGAGGCACAGTGGCATGCAGATGAGAGGCTAGACTCCTGAACCTGGCTTTTGGGACCTCCACGGTCTGCCTCCAACCCTATTTCCAGGGCTGTTTTGCTCTACTTGCCACAGCGCTTACCCACTGCTGCCAAACCAAACCACTCCATTGTGTATACCCTGTCATTGTGCTTTCCCTCCTCTGCCTTTGGGTGTGCTTCTCACCTGGGATGCCCTTTCCACCGTAAAGTCTCACAGACTCTGGGGCTTAAACACAGAAGTTAATTTCCTCACAGTCCTGGAAGGTAGAAGTCTGAGATCAAGGTGTTGCTTGGGTTTGGTTCCTTCTGAGACCTCCCTCCTTGATTTGTGGATGGCCATGTTTGCCATGTGTCCTCACACGGCCTTCCCTTTGCAGATCTCCGTGTCCCAGATTCCTCTTCTTTCTTTTCTTTTTTTTTTATTCCTCTTCTTATGAGGACACCAGTCATTGGACTGAGGGCTCACCCCAGTGACCTCCTTTTACCTTAATCCCCTCTTTACAGGCTCTGTCTCCAAATATAGTCACAATATGAGGTCCTGGGAGTTAGGACTTCAACATATGAATTCAAGGAGGCACAGTTCAGTCCATAACAAGAGTCTAGCTGAAATATCACTTTGTCCTCATGTGTCTTCCTGTTCTCACACATCATAGCCCTTCAGCGGACTTCTAACACTGTGTCCTTTGGTATTCATTCATTCAGGCAGGCAGGCAGGCAGTCATTCATTAGAAATACCCAGAAATACTTACTGAGCTCCTTCTGTGTACCAGAAATCTGTTTGACACTGGGTATCCAGAGCTGAATAACATGGTGCATAACCTGAATCCTTAGTTGAGAGACAGACAGACCAATTATAGCACTGTGATGAATGCTGATGTTTAGGAGAGGCCTCTGACCCAGTGCTGGATCCAAGCCAGTGTAACATTTACTAGGTCAGGGGATGCTTCAGCTGAGTTCTGCATGGTGAATGGGAGTTAATGTGCCAAGGGAGTGGGGAGAGTGTTGCACCGAGAAGGGATGGCGTGTGCAGAGGCTTGGAGTTGCAAGGGGCTATGGTGCTTTCAAGGAGCTGCAAAGCAATCCATTGTGGGAGCAGGTGTCTGCAGTGGGCGTGCGAGAGTAAAAGGTGGGGGGCAGGGTACGAGGGTGCAAGAAGCCTAGCATATCCAGTTTGGGCTTTATCCTGAAAAATGTGGTGGTGGAAGGGTTTAAGTAGGGGAGGGACTTGTGGTTTAGAAAGTGTGCTAGCTGTGTGGCGGTAGACAGTGCCTGTGGCCCTGACTCTGGGTAGGTAGGGAAACCAGCAGTAATTCTTCTGATCCCAATGGTGACTCGAAGTGTGGAACTAAGGGGCAGAGGATGATCTGGGAAAGCTTTGGCAATTTGAGTGGCAGGACTTAGTGACTGACCAAATATATAGGGAGTGAAGGACAGTGACAGGATCATCATTAGGTTCCTAGACTCTGAATCTCAGCAGATGCTCCCATTGTGAATGTGCAATTTGATGACTTTTGCTGAATGTGTACACCCGTGGAAACGCCACTGCAATCAAGATACTGAGCGTTCCCATCACTCCAAAAATTCCTTTTGTGTCCCTTTATAGGAAGTCCGGTTCCCAGCCCCCCTCCGGCCCATGGCCCCCAGCAAACACTGATCAGCTTTCTATCACTCTACATTATTTTTGCTTCTAGCATTTCAAGTCAGTAGAACCATATACTATGTAGTTATTTGGCATCTGGTTTCTTTGATTCAAGACAATGCTTTTGAGATTCATCCATGTTCTTCTGTGTATCATTTGTTCATTCCTCTTTATTGATTGGTATGGATATATTACAGTTTGATGATCCATTCACACTTGTGTGTGTGCACATGTGCATGAACACACGTGTGTAGGTGGTACCTCTATACAGATTTTCAAGAGCTGCATTTTTTTATCAGCCACCTATAGGTGAGTTTTTGCCTTCTGACCATTTAGGAAGGTAAGTCCCAAGCTTGACTGATCAGAGTCACACTGGCAGCTTATTCAAAATTCAGAAGTAGGACTCAACCTTGATGGGCTGACTCAGAACCCCAGGCGTGTGTATTTTTAACCGGATTAAGTTAATTTTGATCAGCCAGGTTGGGGGACTTGTGTACCATGTGAACAGTATCTGTGGAGTTATAACCTTGCTAGTCCTGTTTGTTTGTCACTAAGAGGCCATCTAGTCTGTATTGGGTGTTATTATTTCTTCTGGGTGCTGACCACACCAACTTTACCTGCTACAGGTCATCCTGGCCATTGATTTTTTTTCACTAATTCATCAAACAGAAAGTCTCTGAGCACTCACCACATGGAAGGCATCAATCTAGACACTGTGCATAAATGCAAAAGCAATTGCAGCTTGGCACTTACAATTAGGAGATATGTGATATTGACATACACAATCATACAAGAAACGGTGATAAATGTAAATGACACACAGATAAAATGCTTGGAATTTAGAGGCACATCAAATAATTCCCAGCTTTTTGTGCACATGGGGAGGTGGTAGTCAAATATGGTTACAAAAAAAGGTAAGGTTTGCTCTGGGGTTTGAAGGATGGGTAAGATTTGTGCATAAGGGAGTTGAGGGTGGGAGAGGCAGACTGGGGAGAGGGAACACAACACAAGAAAACAAGAAAAAAGGCTGGGAGATGGGCAAGGCCCATGCGACTGGGGGCCGTGGAAGGCCAACCTGACTGGAGCATGGAAAGCATAAGATGGGGGGAGGAGGGAATGAGGTTGGCAAGGTGGCCGTTGGCCAATGCAGGGAGAGCCTTAGATTATGGTCATTCAACCCACTTGAGCTTTGACAAATGCGTGCATAACCACCACCACGATCAGGATTTATACCTGTTCTCTCACCTCTACTACTTCCTCGTACTTCTTTATAGTCATCCCCTCTGATGTGTGTTTTCTAGAACATTGAGCAATTAATTCTGACACTCTGCACCTGGAGACAGCATCGCATCCCACAGGCTAAGGCCTCAGGCTCACAAGACTGTTCCCACCCCTCCCTCACTCCCAATTCAGGCCAATCACAATCCAACCTGCTATAAATTGGAGGTTCCCACAACCCCCTCCTTAGGTTTGATTAATTGCTTAGAGTGGTTCACAGAGCTTGGAAAAAAACATTTATGTACTTTTACCAGTTTCTTATAAAAGGGGTTATAAGGGATACAGATGAACCACCAGCTGAAGAGGAACATAGGGTGAGATCCAAGGCCCTGGTAACCACTGCTCTGTTTTTTATTCCTATAGTGTTGCCTTTTTCAGAATGTCATATAAATGGAATCATAGAGTAGTAGTTTTGAGTTTGGATTCTTTCACTTAGCATAATGAATTTAAAATCCATCCATTTTTTTAAACTTTTTTTTTTTTTGAGAGAGAGCACAAGCTAGAGGGGCAGAGGGAGAGAGAATCTCAAGCCGACTCTATGCTGAGGAGAGCTTGATCCCACGACCCTCAGATCACAACCTGAGCCAAAACCAAGAGTCGGACACTTAACCAGGTACCCCAAAATTCATCAATTTTTTTGCATGTCATTCAGTACATGGACATAGCACAGTTTATCCACTTACCACTGAAGGACAGGCAGGTTGTTTCAAGTTTTTGCTATTATGAACCAATTCTATGAACCAAGCTGTTATGAACATTCCTATTACAAACGTTTGTGTAACAAGTTTTCATCTCTCTTGGATAAATGCTAGAGTAGAATTGTCTAAATGCAGGTTTAATTTTATAAGAAATGGCTACACTGGGGGCACCTGGGTGGCTTGGTTGTTGAGCGTCTGCCTTTGGCTCAGGTCGTGATCCCGGGGTCCCGGGATCAAGTCCCGTGTCAAACTCCTTGCAGAGAGCCTGCTTCTCCTTCTGCCTATGTCTCTGCCTCCCTCTGTGTGTCTCTCATGAGTAAGTGAAATCTTGAAGAAGAAGGAAGAAAAAGAAGAAGAAGAAGAAGAAGAAGAAGAAGAAGAAGAAGAAGAAGAAGAAGAAGAAAATAAATGGCTGCACTGTTTTTCAAAGCACCTGTACCATTTTGCATTTCTACCAGCAATGAACGGGAGTTGTAGTTGCTCTAAATCCTTCCTAGCACTTGATATTGTTTTGTTTTTGTTTTATTTTCTAGCCATCCTCATAGGTGTGTAATAATATCTCCTTGTGGTTTCAGTTTGCATTTACTTAATAACTAATGATGTTGAGCATCTTTCATGTGTTCTTTTGCTGTCCCGAGAATATCTTCTTTGGCAAAGTGTTTGTTGAAATGTTTAACCTTTTTTTTTTTTGAGTTATATGTTTTGTTACTGTTGAGTTGGGTGAGTTCTTTATAAACTCAAGACTTAAGCCATTTATCAGTTTTGTGTTTTGCAGCTGCTTTTCTTCCAATCTGTGGCTTGTCTTTTCATTTTCTTGATAATGTCTTTTGAAAGACCAGAAGTTTTAAATTGCAGTGAAGTCTAACTTATCAGATTTTTAAAAAATTTTATCTTATGGGTCATGCTTTTTAGTGTTATCTAAGAAATCTTTGCTGAACTCAAGATCACAAAGATTTTCTCCTGTTTAGTACTTTTCTAGTTCTATTTAGGCTTCACATTTAGGTTGATGATTCATCTTTAGCTAACATTTATTATGGACCAGACACTGGGCCCAGTGCTGTGGGATCACAGAGGAATGTGAAGGAGTCCTTTGCTCAAGCATCATCCAGGCTTAGGAGCTGGAGGGTGGAAGACGGCATTTTAGGCTCGCATAAAGGATGCTGTGGATGCTCAGAAATGAAACAAGGGACCAGAAGCAGAGTTTTATAAGGACTGTAGGAGTTAGGCTGAGAGTAGGAATCAGGGGTGGGAAGCCCACTGTTCTGGGCGTGGCATGGCCTTAGGGATACCTGGAGACTAGATGACCCAAAGCTGCCAGTTATTGGTACCTCTGGGTCTGGAAGACACCTGGAAGGAGTGGGCAGAGCACGAAATGTGCCGTACCCTGAAACAAAGAAAAGGTTGGGGGCGGCTTTATAGCATGGCTCCTGCTATGGTTTTTGAGGGACAGGGGACTGTCTTTCTTCACTGAAAGTGAAGACTCAACTGTATCACAAAGCCCATCCTTAGGGGGCAGCTTCAGTGCCGTTCCACAATTGTCTCCAGCTCTCACCCTAGGGACAGGGCACAGAGCCGTTGCTGTCACTGCTGTTCCTTGTAGATTTTCTCCTGAGAACCCTGCAAGGGACAAGTAATGACAAAGTAGTCCCAGGAGCAGCCTGCAACATTATCCCTCATATTTGCAGCTATTGTATATATTTAAAACACAATACCAGAAGCGTGTCATGCCGAGGAAAGAGAGAGCATATTCCAGGCACTGAATAAATTAACCCTGCAAAGCACAGCAGTGGCTTTCATTAGCCAGCTGGCATTACAGGAACATAGCTGAAGCCTGTGGGTTAGAAAAGAATATTTCAGGAATGCGAAAACAAGAAATCAGCTGCATTGGGTGATTTAACTTAATCCAGTAACAATAGGGAAATCCAGTGGAATGACAGACTCTCACAGTCTGTGCGAAGGGACAGACTTTGCCCATCACTCAGAGGGGGTGTCCACCAGGGTGGACATGAGTCGGGGGGCAACCAGGGTGATGGTGCAGGTGAGAGTTAGCTCCCTGCCCCCACGGAACCTGTACAAGCTCCAGAAAGTTCTATCTTTCCCTCATTTCTTTTTGATGATCCCCTAAGTGAACACAGACTGCTAACAGGCACAGCTCCTGCCAACCCTCTGCCTTCTCCCCACCCCACCGCACCCCTGCCACAGGCCAGGGTGCTTTCTGGGATGGCTGCTGCACCCAAGGCCTCGCTGCCTGCCATCCTGCAGACACCTCTCCACGGCTCCTAGGGCTACACTGCTACCTCTCCGCTACCATTGGTCCCTGCCACCACCATAGTTTTGGTTTTTTTTTTTTTTTTTTTGTCACTGAGAGGTGCCAGACAGCCAAGTATTCAGTATGTCCCCAAAGACTCTATAGTGGGAGACCTCAGAATTTCAGTGTTGTTTTGATGGCCCAGTTCCTGCCTGTCTCCCTCATCCCCAGAGGCCCTTTGGCTCCTCAGACAGACTGCCAGGGGCCCTCCCTCACCAGCCTCCTGACATGCCACACCTGCTGGGCCACAGCACCCTGCGTGGTTGGGATCCAGTTGAGGCCCTGCTCTTCTGAACTCTGCAAGCTCTCATGACTCAGGGCTACCTTTCCAGGACAATGTCATCATCGTAGAAGATCCACTTCTCCCTGATGGGTGCCCTTTGTGAGACTGTCAGCAATCATGAGACTGAAGGTACGATATCAGAGAAGACCACCATCGTTGAGCAAGGAGCAAGACAGAAATCAGATCCAGTCTTAATTTTTCCCCTATATAGATAGTCTTTATTTTGCCAAGCTCAGGACTTACTTTGGTTTTTAAATTGGTTGTCTGTCCCCTCCCCACCAAGCACAAATACATGCTGAGAGCTTGGGCCCTTGTCAGGTGAACCCCTCCCTTGGTCTCCTGAGGACACCCTGTCTCTGACGGGAGATGCAAAATGAGTGACGAGAAATGACCAGAGGTGAACACACACCTTCCAGGGGGAAGAGAAATTCAGTAGTCATGATTAAAGCACTGGAGGGGGGCAGCCCGGGTGGCCCAGCAGTTTAGCACTGTCTTTGGCCCGGGGTATGATCCTAGAGATCCGGGATTGAGTCCCACGTCAAGCTCCCAGCATGTAGCCTGCTTCTCCCTCTGCCTGTGTCTCTGCCTCTCTCTCTCTCTCTCTCTCTGTCTGTCATGAATAAATAAATAAAATCTTAAAAAAAAAAAAAAGCACTGAAGGGGAAACGAGCCCTTTGAGGAAGTCCCATTGCATTGTAACCCATGGACCCCGCTGGCTGGAGAGCTTGCCACCGCCATGGTGGACTGTGACACTGTGGAAGAGCTCCCGCCAGTGCTCTCCCCTCTGAATCAGAAGTGGAGTGTGGGTGGGATTCTTCTACCACAACTCCTGAGTTGGTAAACCGCTTTCTTAGCAGGAGGACCAGTAAGATGACCCTCTGTCGTTTCTCTTGTTGACTCTCATTTGTAATATACATAGTAGCACATGAAGGCAGCCTCTCCAGACTTTGTAGAGCTGGTGCCGGCTTCTTCCTGGCTTATGTTTCTCTTTGGCAGAAGGCCAGTGTGGCTAAAGTATTGTGAGCAAAGAGGGGGCAGCAGATGTGGTGAGAGGACCTACATTTCTACCTGTGGACAGAGGCTGTTGTCACAGAAGTTCCCTATTTTGCACTTATGCTCAGCAGTGCTGGGGGGAGGCTTTGTGCCCTCCCTCCTGGGTCTTGGTAGTTTAGGAGGACTGAGGCATGTTGGTGAGGGCACAGGGGTTCTGCGGGCGGGTGGAGCGCTGTGCCCTGCCATCCTTGCATTGTTCCTAGAGGAAGTAGAACAGAATGAGTCAGAACTGGCCTGCCTGTTGCCTTGGAAGCTGTGCCACTGACATCACTGGGTTCTGCCCCTTGTCCCACCTGATCTAGGGGCTCCACTTGGGAACAAAGACACAAAAAAAGTTGGATAAAAGACAAGATACTTAGACCTGATCCTTTAAATTACTGGGCCCCTAAATCTGTGGTTACCATCAGCTACCATTAAGCATCTAACATAATTTAATTTATTTTTATGTTTCAGTTAAGACCTCTGAAATCCTAAACCATAAAAATGGAAAGTATTATTTACTATTACTGTGAAACTAGGACATATACCAAAAATTTTAAATGCCACCCTTCAGGAATAAGTCCAGGAAACGAGATGAAGCAGTATGTGATTTTAAGATTTAGTATTGAATAACTTTAGGAACTATTTCTCAAGCATGTTATAAGTGATTGAGATGAATTTTTATAATGCTAATGCTTATGCATCAGTGTGAATATTATTTTCAAGGTAATAATGCTAGGAGGCACTGTATCTGTGTCAATGGGGTTCTCAACCTGAAAGCAATTTTGGGACTAGATTTGTTTCCCACTTGTTTAAAAACAAAAGACTCATGTATAAGGAAAAAGATTGTCATTGCTTTATAATTCTGTATTGTATTTGCCCATTAATTCAGCATGTACTCAATGAATGACACCCCATTTGCAGGGCCACATGCTGCCTAATGAGGGAGGGGCAGGGAAATACTAGCACACATTTCTTCAATGAAAGGCAGAAGCTAAATATCCATTAGCAAGTATTTGTTGAGCACCTACTATATGCCCCCCCCCCCCCGCCCTAGTGTAAATGCCATGAACACAATGAGAAACAAGGATGGTAAGGCCCTGCTGTCACGGCGCTTCCATGGTGGTAGAGGGAGGCAGATAATCAATGACTATGATAGTCTTAACTTGGTGATGAAGGCTCTGAAGATATGAACAGGATTGTGGCATGGAGTGGGAGAGCTGCTCAAGAGAATAGAAAAAAAAACACCTACTAAGAGGGAGTGCTCTTGAGCTGAGATGAACTGGGGGGAAGGTACCCCACTATGTGAAGGGCTGGAGAAACAGTCCAGATGGAGGAAATAGAGTGCAAAGCTCTTTGGTGGGAACTAGCTGGTCATGTTCAAGGAGCTGGAAGCTACCCGTGGGACAGAGCAGAGCAGAGCTTCATGATTGAGATGGACCGGGCCCAGTGGCCAGGGGACTGGGTAGAGGGTGCTGTTGCAGCCTCCAGGTGAGAGACCAGGACAGCTCAGATGGGAGCAGGCCACAGACAAGGTATGAAAGTGCTGAAAAAGAATAGCAGAGTTTTCTGGAGTTTTAGAGGCAGGAGTTAGAAAGGGGATAGAACATTCATAGAGAGAGATCTCCAGATGAATGCCCCAAGATGAGAACTGGGGGAGCCTGCTGGCCAAGTGGAGAAGGGAAAGTGGTGAGTGGGATGTGGCCAAGCCCAGCTGGGTGGTCCCTGAATCTGGGGCAAGGAGGAGCAGTGAGCCCAGGCCTGGGTGCCTGGCCTGCAGTGGTATTGCCCAGGCCTGCATTGGGGAAGTTTGTGGATACTTCTCAGCCTCTCTTGTCACCGACTATACAGTGTGGGTGACAATGGCTGACTCATGGGGCAGTCAGGAGCATTAGAGAGACTAATCTCTGGCAATCGCTGAATGTCGTGCCAGGCACAATAGTCCGTGTTGATAAATGTTAGCTTAAAAATAAATTAAGACGAAGGATTTTGAGCAGGAAGTGATGATCCCAGCTGAACTTTGAGAAATCTGTCAGGAATCTGGGGGAAGGACGAGTTTCAGGAGAAACTCCCCACCTCCTACCCCCCGGGGCAAGCGTGAGAGCTGCTACTCAGGTCCCTGCTGCAGAGAAAGGCAGGGCTCTCTTAGGACACCTTGCATGAGTCCCATCCCCCAGCCTGGGCAGCTGCAGGCTAGACAAACGGGAGCCCTAAGGAGGAGCCCAGGATGCCACTGAGGGTTCGAGTCTGGGAGAACAAATAATAGAAATGGGGAAGTCACGAGGGACAGCTGGCTATTCAGGGTCTGTGTTGTGCACCAGGCTAGGGTCGGCCACACTCAGGCAAATGCCCAGAGGCTGGCCCCTGGGAAGGCTTCGCAGCTGCCCAGCAATAAGTTGGCAAGCAAGTCTGAGAGCCCTTGTGAGGCCCGGTGCACTGAGAGAAGTTTCTAGAGGGGAAATACATGAGTTTGCTTAAGAAGGTGGCATTGAAGTTGGCCCGGCCAAGGGAGCAGGGCCAGTGTCCTGCGCTTCCTCTCTTTGCCCCCGACGTCTCCTCTCTTTCTTCCAGTGAGAGCAGTGAGCAGCAGATTGGAGAAAGTGGGAGGATGAATTTGAGGCATTTTTCCCCCCGACTTCCCTCCTAAATGAGTCTCCGTGAGTGGGTTGCATTTCTTTACCGAAGGCCACAGCTTCTGTCTTTTAGTCTCTCTGGGTTCCAACTGCTTCCTACCCTGAGCCCTGCAGCCTTGGGGTGATAACAGCCCTAGCTGGAGGGTTCTCCACGTTCCCTTTTTGGTCTCCGTATCTTGCCCACACCCTTGTATATGGTTCCTTTCTGAGCTCTGCCTAGCAGGCGGGGCCCGGAACTGGGACCAAATAAATAACGTGGCTCAAGACGCTTCCACCTAAATAGATTTGAAAGTCTCCAGTTCCCTCCTATACTGCTGGTTTTGGTTTACTTACCACGTTTTAAAGAATTGTGTTAAAATACCCATAATATAAAATTTACCATCATAATCATTTTTGAGTGTGCAGTTCTGTGGCATTAAGTACATTCATACGTGTTGTTGGGCACCATTCAACCACAGAACTGTATTCACCTTACAAAACTGGATTCTATACCTATTAAACAGGAACCCCCATGCCACCCTCCCCTCAGCCTTTGGCAGCCACCACTTCCTGCCTCTATGAACTTGACTATATAAGTGGAACCATATGTATGGTATTTGTTTTCTTCTGATTGGTTTATTTCACTTGGCATAATGTCCTCAAAGTTCATCCATGTTGTGGCATGTATCAAACTTCCTTTTTAAGGCTGACTCATATTCCACTGGATGCATATACCACATTTTGTTTATCCATTCATCCATCAATAGATATTTGGGTTACTTCCATCTTTTGGCTATTGTGAATAATGCTGCTATGAACATGGATGTCAGGTATATTTTTGAGACTCTGCTTTCAGCTATTTGGGAATATACCCAGAAGTGGGCTTACCAGATCATATGCTAATTCTATTTTTCATTTTTCAAGGAACTGCCATTCTATTTTCCATAGTAGGTGCACCATTTTACATTCCTAGCAGTAATACACAATGGTTCCAGTTTCTCCACATCCTCAGCAACACTTGGTGTTTTGTGTTTGTCGTTGTTGTTTATAGTAGCCATCCTGATGGGTTGGATGTGGTATCTCCTGGTGGTTTTAAATTGCATTTCCCTAACGATTAGTGATGTTGAGCAGCTTTTCATGTACCTATTGGCCGTGTGTATAGTATATCTTTGAAGAAACATCTATTCAAGTTCTTCGTCCATTTTAAATCATGTTTGCTTTCGTTGAGTTGCACGAGTTCTTTATATAGTCTGAATATTAACCCTTTCTTCATCTGCTCAGGCTGTCCTACCAAAGTACTACAGACTAAGCAGCTTAAACAACAGACATTAATTTCTCACAGTTCTGGAGTCTGGGAAGTTGAAGATCAGGGTGCTGGCTGATTTAGTTCTTTCTGAGGACTCTTTTCCTGGCTCATGGACTACCACCTCACTATGTCCTCATAAGACCTCCCTTCAGTTCCTTTTTTTTTTTTTTTTCTTTTTGAGATTTTATTTATTTATTCATGAGAGACACCAAGAGAGATAGAGAGGCAGAGACACAGGCAGAGGGATAAGCAGGCTCCACGCAGGGAGCCCAACACAGGACTGGATCCCTGGTCTCAGGACCACATCCTGGGCCGAAGGCGGCGCTAAACCACTGAGCCACCCAGGCTGCCCCGTTCAGTTCCTATTAAAAGAAGGCCCCCAATCCTACCAAATTCAGCTCCCATACTTATGACCTCATTTAATTTTAATTTATCTCTTAAAGGCCCCATCTCCAAATATGATAACATTGGGGGCCAGGGGTTCAACATATGGATATGGAGGATGTAGGGGACACTGTTTGGGCCACAGCAGACCTCTTACCAGAAAAATGGTTTGCAAGTACCTTCTCCCATTCCATGAATTGCCTTTTTGCTCTGTTGATTGTGCCCTTTGGTGCACGAAAGTTTTTAATTTTGAGGTAGTCCAGTTTGTCTATTTTTCTCATGTTGACTGTGCTTCAGATGTCATATCAAAGAATCCAATGTCATATCCAATGCCACAAAGCTTTTCCTCTATGTTTTCTTCTAAGCATTTTACAATTTTAATGCTTGCATTTAGGTCTTTGATCCACTTTGAGTTAACTTTTGTTTATAGTACAAGATAAGGATCCACATTCGTTCTTTTGAATGTGGCTATCCAGTTTTTCCACCACCATTTGTTGAAAAGGCTGCCCTTCCCTACAGAATGGTCCTGGCACTGCATCATAGTTTTTATTCTTAGTCACCCTTCGATAGCTCTTTTTAAACTATTTCTATAGAAAGAGCTCTTAAAGTATTTTATATTCATTTCCTTCTCTCCTGCCTTGGCTCATTCACTTTTAATTCTTTTTTTTTTTTTTTTTTAAGATTTTATTTATTCATGAGAGACACAGAGACAGAGAAGCACAGACATAGGGGAGAAGCAGGCTCCATGCTGGGAACCCAACTTGGGACTTGATCCTGGGTCTCCAGGATCATGCCCTGGGCCGAAAGCGGCACTAAACCGCTGAGCCACCCGGGATGCCCTCACATTTAATTCTTTGATGTGAAACCACATTATAGGTAAGGAAATAACTACTGATTAGTGGCTATCCACTCCTTGGGATGTTGGCTTCTTGGTTCAGCTTTGGAGACAGCAGGATGGCCCCGGGCAGTGATTCTGAGCCTTCATTGGTCTCAAAATAGCTTCCAGATTATAACCTCTTTCTAGGGTCTGCATTTCATATTCAGTGACCCGACTTATCCCAGATTATATCCTATTTGCTAAGGATCTCTGCCTTGTGGCAGCGTTTCATAGTTTCTGCAAGTTATTATTCCATTTCTGAAGTGGATTGTTTTTTTCTTTTTTTCACATTTGAGACAGTATGGTTAATGATGTACAAATGTTCTTTTCCATTTAGATTTTGTTTTATCACTTCTTGGCTCTCGTTTTCGTTAAATGTCTTCTGCTACTGACATAAATTTCAGTTTGCCATTTTTCTTCTGATACCACATGGGGATCTATTCTTTTCCTTATTTACTAGGAAGGAATCTCAGGCTAATGGGATAACTTCTCAGGACCACAGGAAATAATAAACTTTGAAGGATTTCCTGTGGCCTCCAGCAGAAATCTGGGATTCCCACTGCTGCTCCTAAAACATTCTCAGCATTAACATTTTGATATTAGATGGGAAACGAACCGGGTGCCCATCAAAGAACTAGTGTTCAAGGAGTCTTGTTCTTCCCCTAGAACTGAGTTTCTCAACCTCAACTACTGACATTTTAGGTCGGACACCTCTTTGTTGTCGGGGCCGCCCTTTGGATTGCAGGATGTCCAGCAGCATCTCCAGGTCTAGCTGATAGCACGTCCCAAGTTGTGACAACCAAAAATATCTCCGTATACTGCCAGATACCCCCGGTGGTAAGAGCATCCACTCCAGTTTACGACCTACTGTTGAGGTCAAGAGCAAACTCAGCACATGTTCTAAAAAGCTCGAGTTAGATATTTTCAGCATGTTGTTCACTTATGTTCTATTTCCTGCTGAGTCCCCTGGTGATTGAGCTATGTGAACATTCATATTTTGTTAGTTCTCAGACTTGAATGTTTCAGCTTTCCGCTTCCTGGTGCTTATTGTACTTGTAGTAAAGACCTCAATGCCTCTCCCACTCCCAGACACTCATTATTTCGTGATCGTCCAGAATGGTTTCCCCATCGCCCTTCTGTTCTCTTGCCTTAAAAAGGTCATAAATCTGAGGCCCCGAAACAACCCTTCCAACACAGGTTCTGAGGGCAGCGATTAAGTAGCAGAGTAACGCATGTTGAGGGAGTGGGAGACATTTGCATGCGCTCTGACTTTCCCCTGGGACCAGACACCTAATCGTATTCCTAAAATACCTGTTATATCTTCCTTCTCTCCCTCTCTTTTTTCTTTTCTACTTTATGCCGTATGATTTATGAGTTGCAGTTTAAATATAAGTCTAGTCTCTTCTGGAAAGGAAAGAAGCTCGGTAAGAAAATAAAATAATTGAAAAATGTAAAGGAAACAGCCCTGGGAAGACCCTCTTCCCACCCTTGCGGGAGTGGGTTCCTAGATTTAACTGTAATTCTTTCATCAGCTTGATCCTTTGAGATGGTTTAGGAGGATTTGCAGAAATCAGGGAATTAACAATAGAAACCTTAAAAAAAAAAAAGATTCTTGTACTTGGTCAGAACCCACCTATTTATTTTCTGTTACTTACATCCATAAGGAAATTATTATTCACCCAGTAGTCACACCTGTTTTCTCAGTAGCGAGGCTATATTAAGGTTGGGGCCAATTCTCAGGATGGGAATGTGTCTGCTCTCAGTATTTATTTTCTTCTCTACTTTCCCTCTTTCATGTTTCCACAAGAAAATAGGCTGTTCTGTATACAGGATGAACACTTTCCTTAAATCCAGTATGTTTGGCTTCTGCCGCTGAAATTGATTTAATGGATCCATTGTTGTGTACTGTTGAGATAATAAAGCAGAGCAGCCCTCTGCTGAACACGATTAATAGTGTTTGTGGGGAAGGCAGCTAATATTTGCTGAGTGTCTTTTGTGTGCCTGGCCCTCAGTATCCATGTTTTCTTTCCATCTGCACTAATAACTCCACTTTATTTGGTGAAGATGTTGAGAATCGTGTGGTGTTGGAAAAGCATCCCGAGTTCACACAGCAAATGGTGATGCTGGGTTTAGAGCAGGAACGTTGGATCCAAAAGCATTCCTGCTTTCCCATGGAGCAAAGATCAGCCACAGAGGCCATTTCCATACCCGGTGTTTAACAGCCAATGACAGCTGGGCTTGAATCCTGGCTCCATAATAAACTGTGTGATTTGGGCAAGTCTCTTAATCCTCCTGAGCCAAAGAAGTCTCCCCATCTGTAAAGTGGGGGTGATACTTAACCTCCTAGGGTTAGGGTGAGGATTTACAGAGACATCCATGAAGAGTACTTTGCAGTGTCTTGCCAGGCTCAGAGTGGCATAGAGTAGTTGCTCTCACACACTGCACCGTTTCTATAACTAACTGGTTCCCTGCGTCAAAAGTGGAGTGCACAAAAAAATCTGCAGAAATCCAGGAATGGGACCTATGGGCACCTGCTCCCCTTCCCACAGGAGGCCTTCCTAGAAGTGGGCAGAGAGCAGAGCCAAGGCCGGCCAGGCACTGCCAGTGGACAGCTCTGACCATAAACCTCTCCTGTCCCAGGAGAGCCTAGAGCTGGGTATACACAGAGCAAGGAAAAAGAGGCAGTCTCCGGAAGATGTGGAGAACTCTGGGAAGACACTGGTGCAGGCCGGAGGTGAGGGCTGGGCAAAGTTTAGTAATGTCCTAAGCCATGAGAAGAGGGAGCAGGGCGCCAGGCTAGTGTTGGGTCTGACCAGAGTGTTTTCCTCACACACTAGCTCTCATCCTCTTATCCATCCCTGGGAAGTAGCAGTGACCCTGCAGAGCCTGATATAGCTCCAGGTATCCCATCCTGTATGCTATATAGAGTTCTTTCCGTGGTTCACAGGAGTGGGACATTAATTATCTCATTTCTGTATATTTTAAATCTGGAAAGAAGGTGGAATTTGAAGAGAAGAATCTGGCTGGTACATGGTTCCAAAATAGAAGCCTTAGTCTGGGAAAAAGAATGAGAAAAGAGAGTGAAAGGAACCAAGAAAGGATAGCATTGTGAACAGGAGAGGTCCAGATGACACAAGCGCATGGCTACATCCATTTGGAAATAATTTGATTGGGTTCAGAAGGTTCTAGGAGAAATAGGGAAAGGAGGAATGATATAAGTAAGGTAACCCTGAGAATTTTGCCTCAGAACAAGTAACTCATCAGTTTTTGAAAAATGGCTGGAGATGCCTGGATGGCTCAGCAGTTGAGTGTCTTCCTTTCTTTCAGGGCTTGATCCTGGGGTCCTGGGATGGAGTCCCCCATCTGGCTCCCCGCAGGAAGCATGCTTCTCCCTCTACTTATGTCTCTGCCCCTCTCTGTGTGTCTCTCATGAATAACTAAATAAATCTTAAAAAAGAAAGAAAGAAAAGAAAAATGGCTGAACATTTTCAATGTGTACCATCCAGAAGATGGCCAGATTTGTCACCAGAGATTCAGAGAGGAGTTTAGATCTTGAGTTTTGACCAAGAATCACCTTGGTCTTTGGCAGAATCATCTTACGTTTTCATAAAGTAAGCCCTGTAATAGTCATTTTGAAGTAGTGGTAATCATATGTAAAAGGATGCCTTGATTAAATAGATATTTTATTTGAGTCATCTTCATAAGACAACCTGACACGTTGCAGGTTGGTTCTGTAGTAACTGATAAAAGTAATCAGTCATTCTCTTCAAGAATTATTCAGTTTGGGGTGCCTGGGTGGTTCAGTTGGTTAAGTGTCTGCCTTCAGCTCAGGTCGTGATCCTGGGGTCCCGGGATGAAGCCCCATGTCGAGCTCCCTGCTCAGTTGAGAGCCTGCTTCTCCCTCTCCTCCCCATTCTTGCTCTCTCTCTCTCTCTTTATCTCTGTGTCTCAAATAAATAAAAATTAAAAAAAAAAAAGAATTACTCAGGCTCTGTCAATTCATTTATGTTGGGAGTCCCAATAAAATTAGTCGCTGTGTAGTTGTCAACCTAGGAATGCTCTCACTGTTGCCATGGAAACCAGCATTAAAAATCATGGGTCAAGAAAGAAAAATAATTGGTGCTAAACATCAGTAAAATACACAAGAAGTAATATGGAATTTTGAAAAAGAATCATCATATTTGGAACGAAGCTGAGGCTAATAAGGTTCAGAACTAATCACATAAATGAAGTCGTGGATAAGTTTTCTCAGAAAACTATAGAAACAGATGACACTATAGAAAACAGATGACAAAGTCTTTAAATACATATCTCTTCACCTGTAGCCACGTTCGCACAGCCTCGGGTATAGTGGTGCAGAAGCAGTTCCAGGTAGATTCTGGGACATGTGCCACCGCCAGCTAATCACTTTAGGAATAGGAGCTGGCTGGCCCTGGCCAAGAGGCATGTCAGTCAAAATGGTGTCTTGCAGCCAGAAGAAGGAGACAAGAACTGGAAGAGATCACTGCCTGAGCCAGGCTGGGGAGGGAGCCTATTGTTTTTCTGAATGGTGGCTAATGGGGTCTACTGGGATACAGGGACGCTCAGAAATGGGGATTGCCCAGAGCCGCTTGGCACCAGCTATGACCCCTCCCTTGGGGACAGTTAATTAGACCTCCAGGTTCTACCAGCAGTGACCACTGGAAATAGCTGTCTGTCACCTACAGATGTTTTTTAAAATGCATTTTTCTGGTTTGTGCCTTTGAAAGGATGCGGCACAAAAATAAATAAATAAAAATTAAAAAAAGAAAGGATGAGGCACTACCTGTGGTTTTGGTATTCTGCGTCACACCCTTGGCCATGAGAATACACAAAGGCAGGGGCAGAGCTAGAGCTGAATGAGCCCCCAGAGAGCACTTACTCCTTTGCTGTTGCGTTATTGAGAGAATTAACTGGCTCTGAGGGGTTGAAGGGTCCGGAGGCGGCAGGCCCCACCTCACTCAGGCACCAGAACCCTGACTGCGATGGCAGGACTCAGGCTGCCTTCCACACCTCTGCCTGCAGGCCCTTGAACTGCAGCCTGCTACTTAGCACGGATTTCTTTCATAAACCAGTTCAGTGAGGGGGTAGCTCTGCCTCACAATGTCAGGTCTGACCAATTAAAACATGCTCCATTAATTTTTAAGTGATACCCATTTTTGCCCGAAAGAAGGAAAATGCTGTGCTTCTGGGAAATCCAAGTTTCAAATAATTCATTTAGATCCATTTGAAAATTAGATAGATCGTGCTGTTGTCAACCTGGAAGCTGCAAGACTTACAGACACAGAATGTCTTGACTCAGGCTGCCCTGTTTTAAAGGGATATGCATATGGCATATGGGCATATAGAATAATAGTATAGCCTAATGATGGTATGTACCATACCATATGCTAGTATGGTGATACCCTCACCGCCAAGGAGCTGACATTTTGCTGAAAAGTAATGTAGAACATCCGTACTATCTCACATATGGTTTCACTGATTTGGAAAAAGCCAATGTAAAGGGGGCACCTGGGTGGCTCAGTGGTTGAGCGTCTGCCTTCGGCTCAGGACATGATCCTGATGCAGGATTGAGTCCTGCATCAGGCTCCCCATGGGGAGTCTGCTTCTCCCTCTGCTTATGTCCCTGTATCTCTCATGAATAAATGAATTTTTAAAATCTTAGAAAAAAAAAAAGCCAATGTGAAGCAAAGGGGTTAGTTAGAGAGAATGCTCACCGTGCAACCCAAAGAGAAGCCCTCCTTCTCTGTAATAACGGTGGGAATGAGGAGATGGAGGAAAGCTCTGTGATGGTGCTCAGCATGTTCGAGCTGTGGACACTCATGCTTCTCTTTTCAATCTTGTGCAGAGAGACAGACGCACTAGGACAAACATGAGGAGTGCAGCCAAGCCCTGGAATCCAGTCATCAAAGCGGGCAGCCATGGGCCAGACCGGGCGCGGCCCCTCCCTGCAGCTTCTTCGGGCATGAAGAGTTCTAAATCTTCCACCTCACTGGCGTTTGAGTCCCGGCTCAGCAAGGTACGGATGAAAACGCCCAGTCCAGGGCTGCTGAGTGCCCCCGGGGACCCCTGGGTGCGAGGATTGAAGAGGGCAGTAAGCAAGCCTCATGGCCTCTCAAGGCCAGGAAGGATCCAAGGAGGGTCCCAGGAGAACCAGCCCATCCTGACCCAAAGGAACAGAGCAAAGAGGGTATAGCAGGGGTGCTCTGGGATTGAGGAAGGACATGTGTAAAATGTTTAACAGAAACTCAGATTCCCCTGCCCTGGATTCTGTGGACTCTCCAGTTAGAACTTTGCCCACAGAACCCCAGGAGATTGGGGCGGGGCGGGGGGGGGGGGGTTGAGATCACCAATGATCTTCTCAGTCCTGCTCATGGAGTTGTCAGTTCTTTCTTGTCTTAACTCCCCATCAGCAGCCTAAACATGGTTGATTATGCCCTCTGTCTGGGAATACCTCCTCTCAGTTGTCTCCTCCCTCCCAGGAGGCACCTCCCAGTCCCCATTGATGGCTGCTCCTCACCCCCTGGGCTTCTAATATCAAGTGGGCCCAGCATGCAGTTTGGGGGTCTCCTCTTTTCTAGCTGCTGTGTCACCCCCAATGCTTCCCTTACTATCCTGAGATGAGATTCAGAGATAGTATAACCTCCCTACACACATACTCTTGAGAAATCAATATAACATCCTGACTATAAAAGGAAAAGAAAAGGAAATTAAAAATATTTAATTTGTGTATAATTAAATAATATGTATTTCCATCTGTATCTGCTTGGGCGTGACTGCTGAGAGACCAAAGGCACTCCTTAGAGCACCCTGGATGGGGCAGCTGTGCAAGAAGTATGTTGTTTTCATATATAAAATGAAGGGATGCTTGAGGCTCAGATAATGATAAAAAGGCGCTCCACCCTTGAGAATGTCTGCAGAATGTGTGAAAATTCTGTGGCATATGGGACACTGTTGTGTGCAGGATTGCCACATGCATTGCAGGACAACTGGGTTCCCTGTCCTCCCACCCATTAAAAATAAGTAGTGCCTCCAATCAGTATGATGAGTAAAAATGCCCCCATAAATTCCAGCATGCTCCCTGAGTGAGTGTCTGCACTGTCCCTGTCAAGAACAGCTGTTCTAGGTGTTAGCATCTGTTCTCGTGAATTTAGATACTACAGTTGATGCTTTTGATTTTAACATTTTCTTCTTTCTAGCTTACTTCACTGTAAGTATACAGTATATAATACATATCACATACAAAATATGTGTTGCTGAACTATTTTATTGGTAAGGCTTCTGATCAATAGTAGGCTATGAATCGAGTTTTGGGGGAGTCAGAAGATAGACATGGATTTTTGACTGCATGGGTGTTGGCACCCCGACCCTTGTGCTTTTCTAGGGTTAACTCTATATGTGGATGGCATACAAATTGACATCTCCATGCAGGAGCACTCCAGCTGATATTGTGACATCGCCTCTTAGCTGTCTAACAGGTGCCTAGAGGGGCGCCTGGTGGCTCAGTCGATTAAGCATCAGATTGTAATCTCAGGGTGGTGGGATTGAACCCTGCATCAGGCTCCGCACTCAGCACAAAGTCTGCTTGAGATTCTCTCTCCCTCTCCCTCTTTCCCTGCTTGCATGTGCACTCTTTCTTTCTCTCTCTAAAATAAATAAATCTTTTTTAAAACTAAAAATAAAAGCCACCTAGAATGCAACCTGTCCAAATCAGATTCCTTCCCTACCGCCTTACCTGCCCCCATCAATCTTCCTGCTCCTCATGAATCTTCCCCCTTGAGCAACTTCATGCTCTCAGTGACTCAGGCCAGAGCCACCATCCTGGGCCCTGCTTTTCTCATATGCCACAGGCCATCAGCAAAATGCTATCACTTCTACCTTCAGAATCGATGTCAACTTCAGCTGGCTCCCACCGCCTCCCTTGGGACCACCTGGCTCATGCCACCACCTTCCTTGCATGGCCTTCCTCAATGATCTCTGTCCTTTTGTCTTTGCACCCTACATTCTGGTCTCAGCAGAAGCCGGAGTGGTCCTTTCAACACATATGTCATCATTTCTCCATTTAAACATCCCTCAAGGTTCCCCATTTGACTCAGAGTGAAAAGCAAAGTCCCTGACATAGCCAGTGATGCCCTGGAGATCCTATTCCCTCTCAGATGTCATTGCCCTCTCCTCTGCCCTGCTCCCTGGGCTCTGGCCACACGGTCTTCTGGTTCCCAGGGGCACTGTCCCTCTGTGAGCTAGGCGCACTCCTGAAGCAGCCTGTTTGCTGCTCTTCTGCCTGGAGCGTTCCTCCTTCCCACCCCTACACCTCTGCCTCTCCTTCTTCTTCTTCTTCTTTCTTCTTTCTTCTTTCTTCTTTCTTCTTCTTCTTTCTTCTTCTTTCTTCAGATTTTATTTATTTATTCATGAGAGTCACAGAGAGAGAGGCAGAGACACAGGCAGAGGGAGAAGCAGGCTCCCTACTGGGAGCCTGATGCAGGACTCAATTCCAGGACCCTGGGATCATGCCCTCAGCTGAAGGCAGACGCTCAACCACTGAGCCACCAAGAGTCTCTCAAAATGTTTTTTAAAGCAATGTTTAATAAAAAAATGTCTGAAGTCCAGCAAGGTTTCCTAAGGACAATGAAGTGTTGGCTGGTTATGCCAGGGAGGGATAGGTCAATTTTTTTGGAAACTTCTTCCACGGGGAAAATGTCAGGGGAAAAGCAAAAATCCATGTTGTCATTTCTGATTCTTAGGGTCCCCAGGTCTTACTCTATAAAGGGGAAGCATTTGAGGGTCAGGGTAGCAGAATGAGCCATACCAAGCCTGTGGTTCCCTAGCTCTTGTCACATTTCTATGCTTTTTCCATTTTCCCCTTTCCACATCTAGTATTGGGTAAAGGATTCATTTCCCTCAGTAGTTTACTATGGAAATGGCAAGCACCCAGAGAAGTTAAATGACAGTGACACCCATATACCAACCACCTGGATGCTAGTTGCCATCTTACTATATTTGTGTTATAGTGAATGGATATATATGGGATGGATAGATATATCTGAATTCATCACAAATAGGAAAACTGAAACAAATCTCGCAAAGTTGAATGATATGCCCTACTTCAAATACTGGCCCCAGCCGCAGGAGCAGAGTAAGAACAGGATGAGGGACCAGGAGCCCAGATGGCCCAAAGACTGTTACTGTAGGTTTTCCCTATGCTGCTCAAGCCCTGGGGTGCTCCGAGGCAGACAGGCCACTTCATTCCAGCCGTTAATAATAATGCCCAAGTCTATTAGTCAGGACCCCCTTCGCTGCATATGGCAAAGCATTGGCTGGAGCTAGCTTCAGCAGAAAAGTAATGGATTGAGCAGATCTGAGGTTTCTATGTCATTTGGAGTAGAAAAAGGTGCAGGCTTGGAGCTCAGAAAGGCCACAACCTCTCTGAGTCTAGACTGGAACACACCAGTCTCTGTTCCTCTGTTGCTCATCTATGCTTGCCTCTGACCCTCTGCTCCTCACCTGCTGATACTTGTTCTCCTTCAGCAGTCTTACATAATCATTCTCTAGGAGTGCTGCACCCCTGTGCTGCCTGCTACGATGGCCACTAGCCACGTGCAGCTGTTGAGCCCTCGAAATGTCAAAAAAAATTTTTTTAAAAGATTTTATGTATTTATTTATGAGAGACACAGAGAGAGAGGCAGAGACATAGGCAGAGGAGAAGTAGGCTCCATGCAGGGAGCCCAATGCAGGACTCGATCCCAGGACTCCAGGATTACGACCTGAGCCAAAGGCAGATGCTCAACCGCTGAGCCACCCAGGTGTCCCTCGAAATGTTAAAATTAAATGTGCTGTAAGGGTGAAATACATACCAGATTGCGAAGAGTCAGTACAAAAAAATGTAAAATGCCTTATTAATATATTTTACATTAACTGATAATATTTTGTGTTGGGTTAAGAAAATATATTCTTAAGGTTAATTTATTTTACCTTTCATTTTGCTTTTTTAACGTGGCCACTACGCTTACGTGGCTGGTGTTATATTTCCATCAATGGTGCTGTGCTAAACCATTGGTTCACAGAGTGTGGTTCCCAGATAAACAGCATCAACACCAACAGGCAACTTGTCAGAAATGCAGATTCTCGGGGCCTCACTCCAGACCTTGGGAATTGGCAACTTGAGGATGGTGTTGGGCAGATTGGAAGCTGGGGTATAGGAAGAAGTCTGCATTTTAACAAGCCCTCCAAGGATTCTCATGCACACCCCAAGTTTGAGCGCCACTGCTCCAGCCATAACACATTTCTACCTTTGAAGATGGGATTAGATTACATGTAATGATTTTAGAGCTTTAGATTCTACTCCCTGCCCCCATCTTTGTGGAATCGAGAGGAATTTCTTAGTTACATTAATCTGTAAGCCATTTAAACTTTTTGCTTCTGTACGCTTCCATGTGCAGGTGCTCAGCAGCTTAAATATCAGTGAAAGCATTATTGTAAAAACCTATTACACATATCAGTGTAGCACCTGAAGTGCATACCTGCTTAGTGATCCTCTCTGTAACAAACCAAAGATCTCAAGCGGTGCCGAAACTGCATTCAGGGACCAGGAAACAAAGCCCAGAGTGCAGCCATGAATAGAGACAGAACAAGAATTACTAAGACTAGTGGCTTCCCATAGCTGATGCTACAGCCAAAAAAGAGTGACAGAGGAAGAGATCTGCTTCAGAGGACAGGAAGGACCAGTTTTTCTTCTTGTATGCTGCCTCCTGGGGGAGCTTTCCCAGCAATAAATCTTTCTCAGATGGGATGCCTTGTGGAAGGTGCTTCCCTGTAAAAGCCTTGCTGCCACCCAAATTCCCCACGCTGTGTGGGAAGGAGATAGCCTGCTGCTGTCCTCTTGCCTGGAAAGGGCAGGATCGGATCTATTTATAACACAGAGTGGGACCACCAAGGGGTAAGTCTCCCACTGCTTGCTTACTCCTGTCCTTTCTGAACTCCGCCTGTCATCTCACCAAGATTGGAGCTCTTTTTTTTTTTTTTTTTAAGATTTTACTTGTTTATTTGAGAGCGAGAGAGCGAGCACACAAACTGGGTGAGGGGCAGAGAGAAGCCGACCACTCACAGTGCAGGGAGCCCAATGCGGGGTTCCATTTGGGGACATGGGATCTTGACCTGAGTTGAAGGCAGATGCTTAACTGACTGAGCCACCCAGGGGTCCCAAGGACAGAGCTCTTACGGAAAGCTGGAATGAATGGGTGGTAAATTCTACCCCAGGGTGCCACACCCGGGGGGCTGAGCCTGAAGGTGGGTGGAGGCTGTGATGGGATCGAAGGAGGCAGTTTCAGTTAGGGGAGGGTAGGGGGGTTGAAAGGGTGGGAAGAGCCTTCTGCTGTGGCATTTGATTATTCTACACTTTGCATCAGACTTACTGATTTTAGTACTGTCCAAAAATCAGACAGAGGACAGCAGAACCCACTGCAAATGCTAGAAATTTCCGTTAACTGCAACAATTTCCCTTTTTCATTCGAGGTGTTGTCCAGGGAATTTTCAAAATCTAAAATCAAAATTGATTTTCTTTGAGGACCCAGGAAGGCATCTGGGCATGCTTCCAGGCAGAGCAAATAATAATTTTTTTTCTATTGAGAAAAAGTTGCTGACATCATGAACTATTGCCATTTAATACTAAACACATATTTCACTGGTGACCTGACATAATTTGAGACGCTGGAGAAATTGGGTGCAGGGACCCTTGTTATTCTGAGACAGAAAGTAGAGAAACAGTGATAGAGTCCCCATAGGAAGAGGAATCAAGTGACTTCTTCCACAACCCAAGTGGCATGTTTAGTCCTGTTGTTAAACTAGGGGGTCTGTGCTACTGGTCAGAAAATACGATTCTGCTTACTTCTAGTAACTAGAAGCGCATGCAAATCATCCTTTCAATATTAGCTATTTGTTTTTTAAATGAACAATTTGTTTAAAAACATTGATCAGAATTTCTGGACTAATAGTAAGACTTTTGCCACCCCCCCTCTTTTAGAAAGTAGGCTATGGAGAATTACTGTTTCATGAGTAGAGTCTCACTTCAGGATGATGGACGTGGATGGTGATGATGGCTGCACAACAGTTTGAACGTATTTATTTATTTTTTTATTTTTTTTTATTTTTATTTTTATTTTTTTAAAATTTTTTTTTTAATTTTATTTATTTATGATAGGCACACAGTGAGAGAGAGAGAAGCAGAGACACAGGCAGAGGGAGAAGCAGGCTCCATGCACCGGGAGCCCGACGTGGGATTCGATCCCGGGTCTCCAGGATCGCGCCCTGGGCCAAAGGCAGGCGCTAAACCGCTGCGCCACCCAGGGATCCCCAGTTTGAACGTATTTAATGCCATCGAACTGTACACTTCCAATGGCAAATTTTATGTTATATTTTACCACAATAAAAAATTTTCTAAAAGAACAGTGGAGAGAAAAGGAACAAAGTAGACTAGCATTTGCATGGGTGGAACCAGGGCCTCACCCAAATTATAACCTGCCCCTCATTTTCCTTTTTTTTTTTTTTTTTTGTGGAAGCCAAACACACTTATAACAAAGTATGTTATTAATCTTGGTCTTAGCTATACAGCTCATTGAATTTTTACATATGTTTGTATAACCACCACCAAGTCAAGATATAGAACATTCTGGGGGCACCTGGTTAGCTCATTCAGTTGAGCGGCTGACTCTTGTTTTCAGCTCAGGTCAGGATCTCAGATCTGGTCAAGATCTCAGGATCTTGTTCCACACCCTCAGAGACTTCTTTCCCAGTTAGTAACTCCCCCAGAAGTAACCACTATTTTAACTTCTGTCACCATTATTTGGTTTTACCAATTCTTAACTTCGTATAAATGAAGTCAGGAAGTATATACTCTTTTGTGTCTGGTTTCTTTCACGTAACATGTGTGTGGGATCCATCCATTTATTAGTGTAGCAGTAATTCTTCTTTTTTTTTTTTTCTTTCTACTGTGTACTTACCGTTGTATACTTGCCCCTTCATGGGACGCCTTGGGGGCTCAATGGTTGAGTGTCTGCCTTTGGCTCAGGGTGTGATCCCAGAGTCCTGGGATTGAGTCCCACATCAGGGTCCCTACGGGGATCCTGCTTCTCCCTCTGCCTATGTCTCTGCCTCTCTGTGTGTCTCTCATGAATAAATAAAATATTTTTAAAAAAATAATTTGCCCCTTCTGTTGACAACCATTTGGATGGTTCTACTTTTGGGCTACTGTAAATAAAGCCACTGTAAATGTTCCTTTGATGAACCTATGTACTCATTTGGATATAGACTTAGGAGTGGGATGACTGAATCATAGGTGCAAATATTCTGCTGTAGTAGATCCTGCCAGTTTTACAAAGCGGTTTAGCAGTCCACACTCTCCCACCAGCAGAGCATGAGAGTTCCAGTTGCTTCAGAACCTCACCAACACTTGGTTTGCTTGTTTTTTTTTTTTCTTTCAAGCCATTTTGCAGTGTGTGTAGTAATACCCTGAAATCTAAACAATGCAAAAGTGGAAATGTTTGTGTGTGTGCACGCACAAATACTTAAACACCTAACCTTCAGTAAATGATCCCAAAGCCAGTGGAGCAGGAGGGAGTAGAGCCGTTGGGGTCTCAGCCAGTGTGTGTGTGTGGGGGGGGGGGGTGCTGCTTGCTCCACATCTCCATTGACTTGAGGGCTTTTCATACTACTTTTTCCAGATGTCATGTAGATTCGGGATGGCTCCGGGCATCTGCCTGGCTCCGGCCTTCTAATTATATTCCTCTTTAGAGATATTCTTTCAAGAAGACTTAGAATGGTGGAGAAAATTTATTTGCGGTGTTTCTCATTAACCCTGACTGTAATTTACCTGGGCCGACCTGTGAGCTCCTTTAGGGGCTCCTCCCCCTTAGACTTCAATTCCTCTCAATAAATGTTTTATGCTGGTTCCATGACAGGGAAGAAAGCAGAAAAGGAGCAGAGAGGTTCTGCTTTCTTTCTGTCTTCCGTTAGCAGTGCTCTTCTGGCCTCCAGAAAGTTCCTCTCTTCCCTTTGAACATGTTGTCTGTGTGAGGTCATATGCAGAGTGCCTGGTGTGGAGCTGGTGGTGAAGATTCGGATCGTTTCTATCTCATCCTTCTACTTCCTCTATATATATGTGCATGTATATATATATATACATATTTGTACATATATACACATACATACATCTCTGTGACTGAGATATGTATTTTTAAGCTATTTTTTGTTGTCCTTGAATTTTTCGTGCATTACACTATCTTGCTTTTTATGTGCCTCACAGTTCTTTCTTCATCGGCTCCCATCTTTCAAACAAACAAACAAATAAACAGAAAAACAGTTTTTTTTTTTTAAAAAAAAAAAAACAACAACACATTATTTGAAGTGTGACATGATGGGTAATAGACATCCATAATCTTATATTTTGCAACGGTAATGGAAGATCATACTCTGACCTGTAAATGATAGGCACAGGTTTACGTAGCTTTGCATTTTTCCACTGCACATGATCGTGCCTCTCAGGGTGCCTTTAGTGCATCTTAACCACCGGGCAGGTGGTACCGCTCAGGGCTTTCTTGGTGTATAGCATGCCTTACTGACAGTGTATGCTTTCATCCTCCCTCTATCTGTCTCTTAGCTCAAGAGGGCCAGTAGCGAGGACATGCTCAACAAACCAGGAAGTACCACCACTTCGGGGGTAGTTCGACTGAAAAAGACTTCCACAGCTGGAGCCATATCCGAGCCTGCTGAGAACCGCCTGAGGAGCAACCCAGGTAGGAAGGAGGTCAGAGGGTCCCAGGCAGGAGGGACTCACGAAAGAGGGACCCAGGCAGGGAGGACCCAGGAACAAGGGATCCAGGCAGGGGGTACTGAGGCAAGGGGGACCCAGGTGAGAGGTATCCAGGCAGGGGGGACCCAGGAATGAGGGATCCAGGCAGGGGGGACTCAGGTAGGGGGAACTCAGGAAAGAGGGACCCAGGCAGGGGGGACTCAGGCAGGACAGACCCAGGAACGAGGAACTCAGAAAAGAGGGACCCAGGCAGGAGGGACCCAAAAAGGGGGGATTCAGGAAGGAAGGACCTAAGCAGACCATTCATCTTGGCGATATGAAAAACCTTCAATGACTCCTGCATCCCTCCCCTCATCAGATGTGTGTTACTGGCTCTCATTCCGGGCCAGGATGGGGTTTAGGCAACAATGTCCCTGCCCACAGGGAGTTTACATCTAGTGAGGAGCCGGAGGAGAGACGAAAGGTAATGAGAGTACTGAGGCTCCCTCTGTCCATCCAGGTGTCCATCTGTCACCGTGTGTGTGAAATCCGTTGGCGGTCCGGGCAAGGTGGTGTATGTTCTGGGGTTGTGTTGGTGTGGGGTACATTAGAGGAGTGAAAGATCCCATAGGTCTCTCGCAGACGTGGGTGTGCAACATCCTTCCTGGATCCTCTGGGACGGGGAAGACCCTCTGAGTCACTTAGGTGGCAGTGGCCTCTGGAACCCACAAATTTCCTCAGTTTTGCTGGTTTTCTGAGAATCAGAAAAAGGTATTTTAATCATCCTATTTGAGTTCAGAGCTTGGGAAGCATAAAACATCAGGAATGTGTTTCATTTTCTTTAGGTAGATGTACATAAGAGAGCTAAGAATTCCATGGTCCAACTGTTTCAATGCAGATATCTGTGTATTGATAAACTAAGACAGGAAAATAGCTGAAATATGTCATTATTAATTTGTAATGGATGTTGAACTGTGGTATTCTTATGATTTCTGCATTCTCCACAAAACACCACAATCCAGATTAGCTTTTAAAGGTATATTTTAATTTATTCAATTTTTTTTAAAGATTTTATTTACTTACCCATAGACAGAGAGAGAGAGAGGCAGAGACACAGGCAGAGGGAGAAGCAGGCTCCATGCAGGGAGTCCGACGTGGGACTCGATCCCAGGTCTCCAGGATCACACCCCAGGCTGCAGGCGGCGCCAAACCGCTGCGCCACCAGGGCTGCCCAATTTATTCAATTTTCAAACAGTTGAATCTACAAAGAATATATGTGCCTTTTTTTTTTGGATGTAAGGGCCTCATATTTCTTTTTTTTTTCTTTAAAGGTTTTATTTATTTATTCATAAGAGACACAGAGAGAGAGAGAGAGGCAGAGACACAGGCGGAGGGAGAAGCAGACTCCATGCAGGTAGCCTGATGTGGGACTCGATCCCAGGTCTCTAGGATCATGCCCTGGACCAAAGGCAGGCGCTAAACCGCTGAGCCACCCGGGCTGCCCAGGGCCTCATATTTCTATACAATGGTTATACTATTTTAAAGACTGGTTTCATACTAAATACAGACTTTTGGTTTTAAAAATACAACAAATGAAAGTATAACTTTTTTTTATCATGCCAACCTAAACATTAATTCCAAAAGTTAACAGTACCGCTAAAAAAAAAAAAAAAAAAAAAAAAAAAATGACAGAATCATCTCACTCTCAAATATTGATGTAAAAATGTGGAATTGAAATGCAAGCAAATAGAATTCAACAAAAAATGAAAAGAGTAATAGTGTAGATAGCAGCCGAGTGGATTTATGCTTTCCAAGAATGTGTTAGTATTTGGAAATTTAGGAATATAATCTGTTTCACAACATTAATAGAACAAAGGAGAACCATTGGTCCTCTCAATAGAGATGGAAGACACGCTTGGCAAAATTAGCACTTTCTGATTTAAAAACAAACTTTGGATATACTATAAATGTAGAGATACTTCTCTAGTGGGATACAATATATGTATCTCAAGCCAAAGCCAGGGCTGTTCTCAAGGTTGAAATCTTGGAAGTATGCCACTAAAGTCAAGAATGATTCAAGATTGCCCATCATTACCACTGTCATCTAAATTTTTCTGCAAGCATTAGCCAAAGCAGTGAGACAGGAGAGCTCTAGCTACAGAAATATTGGAAATGAAGAAACAAAAGATTTTCTGCAGAGGATAACATTGTATGCTTAGAAAAATGCTTAAAATTTCCTGAAAATTGTGGCATTAGAAAGAAACTTAGAATGTCCTGCAGATCTGTTAGATACAACAGGATTTAAGTGTGTGGTTGGTTATAGAATATCAAATATAAATAGCTTTCTTATCAGTAACTGGTTAGAAGAGATAAATAATACAAGAAATGATCCCATTTATAAAGGAATGTAAAAGGTAAAATACCAAGGAATAAACTTAATATTACAAAAGCCTGTATTTTTTTTTAAATCTTAAAACTCTCTTGAAGGACATTGAAGAAGATGTAAATAAGTAGAAGGACATACATCATTCTTGAGTAGGAAGATCAAATATAATAATAATATATAAGTATAATTATATATAAATATATTAATATAATAAGAAGTATAATATCTTAAATATAGTAACATTGTCTAAATTATTCTATGACTTTATCTTCATCTCAGTTAAGATATCAGTGGGAATTGATTGGGAGTGCAAACCCTGGTAAAGTGATACTGGATTTATCAAAAACAGTGGTTCTCAACTGGGGGCCTTTTTGCCTTCCACCCTAATCCAAAGAACAACTGGCATTGTCTAGGGACATTTTTGTCATAATTAGGGGGTGCTACTGACATCTAGTGGGTAGAGGTCAGGGATGCTGCTGAACATCCTACAACACATAGAACAGCCCCCCCACAATAAAGAACTGTCCAGCCCAAAATCTTAATAATGCCTCTGTTGATAAGCTCTGATCTCAAAGACTAAATATTCTAGAATAACCAGAATATTTCTAAAACACAGTAATCAAGGGGCTAAGTTTAAGCATCTTGGAACTGGAGAATAGGTATGCAATTGAGCAGAACAAGGGAGAAAATACATATTACACCAAGGGTAATATGATAGTATAGAATAAAAGTAGCATTTTTTTTTAATCAAGATAGATAATTCATTGGAAAATGATGACTGGGTCTTCAGGAAAAAAATAAAGCTAAATCCTTATCTCATTCCTCTCATCAAAATAAATTTCAAGATTTCGGTATTATGAAGTGAAACCCTGAATGTGGAAAGAGAAAGCCTCAGAGTCAATTTGTAGTCTTGGTCTTGGAAGGGCCTTTCTAAGTCGAAACAAACACAGAAGCCATATAAGAAAAGATGAAAATTGGGCAGCCCTGGTGGCTCAGTGGTTTAGTGCCGACTTCAGCCCAGGGCCTGATCCTGAAGACCCAGGATTGAGTCCCATGTCGGACTCCCTGCATGGAGCCTGCTTCTCCCTCCGCCTGTGTCTCTGCCTCTCTCTCTCTCTCTCTCTGTCTCTCATGAATAAATAAAATCTTAAAAAAAAAGATGAAAATTCATTTTGAATATAAAAAACTACTTTGTAAAAACAGGGAAGTTATTTGCAATACATGTAACGAAAGGCATTTACAAAGAGTTTATATCAATCAACAAGAAAAAGAAAAAAAGAATAGAAAAAGGGCAGTTCACATTAAACCATAAAGACAGGTACTAGGAAAGATGCTGAGTCTCACATAGAGGTAAAGAGATGTAAATCAAAACAAGAATTAATATACTATTTCCTCTCATAGATGAACAAACTAAAACAGTTGATTATTTCTGGTGTTATTAAGGGCGTAGGGAACTGGTGCTCCATGTATAGTTGATGTACAAGGACAGTTTGATAATATCTGTCTAGATTTGTTTTTTTTTTAATTTTTATTTATTTATGATAGTCACAGAGAGAGAGAGAGAGGCAGAGACATAGGCAGAGGGAGAAGCAGGCTCCATGCACCGGGAGCTCAACGTGGGATTCAATCCTGGGTCTCCAGGATCGCGCCCTGGGGCAAAGGCAGGCGCTAACCGGCTGCGCCACCCAGGGATCCTTCTGTCTAGATTTGAAATGCATATAATCTTTCACCAAGGATTTCTGCTCCTTAGCATTTAATATTACTGATTTACTTGAAAGAGGATGATGATCTATGTGGACAGTTGTAACATTATTTTAACAGTAAAATACTGGCAACACCTGAGTGTGTATCAGTACACGGCTGGTGGCATAATTGTACCCATAGAGAAAGATCAAAGTATATTAAGTGGGGAAAATAACATGGTGCTTATGATCTCGCTTGCTGTGATTTTTAAAAATATACAGTAATTTAATATTTGAAATCATAACAGTCTTCTGGAGGGATTAAAAATGATTATCTTTGAGGAGTTACCAGAATTGGAAGTTGTGAGGGAAAGAGCCTGCATATTAGATATTTCTATATTGTTTGAAATTTTTTTATTTTTTAAATTTTATTAAGATTTTATTTATTTATTTGAGAGAGAGAACAGGAGTGGAGGGGAGGGGCAGATGGAGAGGGAGAAGCGGACTCCCCGCTGAGCAGGGAGTGGTGCTCAATCCCAGAATCCTGAGATCATGACCTGAGCCAAAGTCAGACACTTGACTGAGCCGCCCAGATGCCCCTGTTTGAAATTTTTTTAACATATAGATACATATGTGTGCTTTAAAAATTAAAAACAGAATAATATACAGGTTATAGCCTAAACTTTTTTCTTTTGCCTTGACCAATCTTCCCCGTCTACTTGCCTTTTGTAGTGTTTATTAACCATTTTTGTTAATGAACTGTTTGGTTGTTTGATCACAGCATGTTCTTCTTATGTTCAGAATTCCAGAGAAAGTCTTGGGTTTAATACTGGCTCCTAAGGTGGGTTCACTCCCACCTCCCCCCTCCAGGGCATTCAGGTGCTTATTTATCAAATTAAGGAAATCCTTACCCTGCTATGTGGAGATGTCCTCAAGACAGTACTCTCTGAACTATAATGGGCTACTGGAATGCAAGATACAATTATTATTCCTATCATTCCCATTCGAATTCAGTTTGCCACATACTTTGTTACAATGAAATTACATCCTTTAGATTAATAGAGTTGAATCTGAAAATTACATTTTGTCTCTGGAAATCTATTTTTAAATGTAGCCAGTCCTCCACAGTGTTTTAATCAGCTTTGGGACAGCTGGCGCTTTTGTGCATTTGTCATGTATCCCCAAACTGCCTCACTCATGGTGAATCCAGACCCACGCATCATGAGCCAGCTGTTGGGCTGCATGGTGGGTGATGCTGCCCATCAGCCAGTGCCTCTGGGCTGGAGGTGTCCCACCTCTGCAGATGTCCAAGAGTGTCAGGTAGTCATTTGAACACTGCATCACATTTTGTCTTTTTTTTTTTTTTCACACATGTGAAACCAGGGAAGGAAAGTACTGGTACAAGTAATAAGTGCAGGTTTTTAAATCTCCATACCACAAAGACAAAGATGTGAATAATTGTGTTAGAAATGGCATCTCCATTGGATGCTGGATTTACCAGACTTACATCAGTTCTCTATATGTTAAGAGATATAGTTGATTTCTTCTTTAAGGAAAGATATAATTATAAATCATATGTAGACTCTTAAGGGACAGAATTATTTCTATGGCCCTCAAGTCTTAGATTTCGAAATTTTGGCTTTGGGATAGGTTTTCTATAATGTATGGTATGTATTATATCTGTGTTTTCTTTCAACTGTACCAATCTTAAAAAGGATCTTTTCATGAAATTATAATATAGGGATGCCTAGGTGGCTCAGTGGTTGAGTATCTGCCTTTGGCTCAGGTCGTGATCCTGGGGTCCTGGGACTGAATCGTGCATCAGGCCCCTGTGAAGAGCCTGCTTCTCCCTCTGCCTATGTCTCTGCCTCTCTCTCTGTGTCTCTCATGAATAAATAAATAAAAATCTTTTTAAAAAATAAATTATAATATAGTGTTATGTTTTAAATTCTTTGGTTAGGAGTGCCTGGGTGGCTCAGTCATTTAAGCATCTGTCTTTGGCTCAGGTCATGATCCCAGGGTCCTGGGATCAAGCCCCACATCCCTGCTCAGCGAGAAGTCTGCTTCTCCCTTTCCTTCTGTGTCTCCACCACCCTCCTCCCCCTTGTGTACACGGGTGTGCATTCCCTTCTCTCTGTCTCAAGTAAATAAGTTAAATCTTGGGGGAAAAAAGTGACAATGTGGTCCTTTATCCAGGTCAGGAAATCTGGCTTCAGAAAGGCCAGATGAGGGGATCCCTGGGTGGCTCAGCAGTTTAGCCCCTGCCTTTGGCCCTGGGGCGTGATCCTGGAGTCCCAGAATCGAGTCCTGCATTGGTCTCCCTGCGAGGAGTCTGCTTCTCCCTCTGCCTGTGTCTCTGCCTCTCTCTCTCTCTGTGTCTCTCATGAATAAATAAATTTTTTAAAATCTTTAAAAAAAAAGCCAAACGAATTTGGCCAAACCCAGCGCTTCCACACTCAATATGTGCTCCTACTGATCTTCAAAATCAGTGTTATTAAACCTGCCTGCATTACAGCCTAGATGTGTCCTTCTTCCTTTCCTCCCATTGTGCATGTCTCATCTCACCCTTAGGAGTTGATTTAGAGAACCGAGTGGTCCCTTGCGTGTAGGCAGTTGGCCTCCCTCCTTTTTTTTTTAAATTTTTTTTTTTTTGGAGTTCAATTTGCCAACATATAGCATAACACCCAGTGCTCATCCTGCCAAGTGCCCTCCTCAGTGCCCATCACCCAGTCACCCCAACCCCCCGCCCACCTCCCTTTCCACTACCACTTGTTCGTTTCCCAGAGTTAGGTGTCTCTCATGTTTTGTCACCCTCACTGATATTTTCACTAATATTACTCAGCCATTAGAAACGACAAATACCCACCATTTGCTTCGATGTGGATGGAACTGGAGGGTATTATGCTGAGTGAAATAAGTCAATTGGAGAAGGACAAACATTACATGGCCTCACTCCTTACCACATCCAGTGCTCATCTCAGGGTCCCTGGGAATGTTGGGAGAGCACCCACAAAGCTACCGAGGAATCCAGCCACTAGATGGCAGCCTTATCAAAACTCTGCCGCTAGGAGCCCGCATTCTGCCCATAGGTGTAACTACCAGACGTGAGAAGCAATCCTCCTTTTAATCATTTGTTAAATTCAACAAATATTTTTGAGTGCCTACTATATGCCCAGCACTGTTCTAGGAAAAAGGAATCATCAGTGAGCAGGACAGAGATGCCTGTGTTCACAGAACCACATAGACCTGCTTGGAAGAGGTGATGAAGTCAGCGGGGTAAAAAGGGGTGACCCGAGGAGGACAACAGTGGGAAGACCAGGACAGAAAGGCCAAGGAACAGAAGAGTGACATGATCTGACTTCATTCTGAAGGGAGTCCTTGGCTGCTTGCTGAGCAAGGTGAATGAAGTGGGAGCCCAGGCTGGGAAGGAGGTGGCCTGGGCTGGGTGGTAGCTGTGGAGCTGGGAGCAGGTGTCAGGCTCTGGGTGTATTTTGAAGGTGGAGTAAACAGCCCTCAACTCTTCTAATGGGTTATTTTTAATTGTGGTAAAACACACATGACATAAAAATTATCATTTTAAACTTTTTTTTTTGAGAGAGAGAGAGAGATAACAAGAATGGGGAGAGGGAGAGGGAGAGGCAGAGAGAGTCTTAAGCGGGCACTACTTTCAGCCCATAGCCCAACACAGGACTCGATCTCACAGCCCTGAGATCATGACCTGAGCTGAAATCAAGAGTTGGACACTTGAAGGACTGAACCACCTAGGCGCCCCTCATCTTAAGCATTTCTTTCTAAGTGCACAGCTCAGTGGCATCAAACACATTCACACTGTTGCATGGCCATCTCTACCATCCACCCACAGAGCATTCTTTTTTGCACAGCTGAAACTCTACCCTTGCTCCTTCCTCCCCTAGCCCCTGGCAACCACCCTTCTACTTTCAGCCTCGATGAATTTGCCTGTCCTGGGAACTTCACATATGTGGAATCAGGCAATCTTTAGTGTCTGACTTATTTCACTCAGCATAACCTCCTCAAGGTCCTTTCATGTTGGATACCGTTAATATTATTAATGCTGGATACTATTACATTGTATGCATGCACCACACTTTGTTTATCCATTCATCCATCAATGGATATCTGTGTCATTTTCACCTCTTGGATGCTGTGAATAATGTTACTACAACCATTGGTATGTAAATAGCTGTCTGAGTCCCTGCTCCTGATCCTTTGGGTTTTATAGCTCAGAGTGGGATTGCTGATTCTCCCAGTAGGTTTGAGGTAGATGTAGGGTCAGATTTCTGCTCACAATGTCTGTGGGGCAAGTGAGCTGAGATCTGACAGGTACACCTGTCCCTTCTGGACACAGCGCTTGTCCAGGAGGAGGTACCCATGGATGAACATGATAAAAACTGGCCCTACAGATGAACATGATAAAAACTGGCCCTACACAAAAGTGTTCATTTAGATGGTTCTATACATAGCACGTGTGAGAATTAAAAGAATGCATTATTTTAAATTGGTATCAGTGTTTTCTCAGAGTTAAGTAAATGGAATATTCAGTGCCAGTTGCACCTTGGCCAAACTCTGTGTTAATGCTCACGGAATCTCAGACATCCCAGAGGACGAAGCAGCCATGATTCCAGCATCAAAGCAGGCTCGCTTCCAGAAAGGCGTTGGTGTCCTCAGTTACATTCATCAGACCCAGAGTAGCTTAGGCTCCACGATCTAAGATGCTTGTCCTCTTTGACATGGGAAGGCACTAATTCCTCTAACGCAGAAGGTGGATGTTCTTATTGCCATGTTACATATGAAGGAACAGGCTCAAGTAGGTCTGGCAGTGTTCCTAAAATCACACCCAGTCTGAATTCTTCCCTCTGCCACATTCTTTGCCAGGGTTGGGGAACCTCTTTTCTTCCCCCATCATCTTCGTCTATTAATGGAATTACCATCCATAGCTCACATTCTTGCACGCTGTGTGCTTACCACTGTTCTAAGGACTTGATAAGTATTATCTCCTTAAGTCTCCACAATAACCCTAGGACATAGGATCATCACTCTCCTTGCCATTTTCTAGATCAGGGAAATTAAGCAGACTATGCAAGGTCAAGCTTAGTACATATTGGGACTGGAACTTGCCAATGAGAAAACAGCCCGAGAAACTATGGTATGGGTTGGCTTGCTGGCATGAGAGTGGAGGTAGAAGGATGATGGAGGTCTCGGGAACAAGAGGCCAGAGAGTGGGTGGGTTAGGCCCGCACACAGGGAGATTGCTTCATGAGCTGGGATGTAAGGGTCTTGAGAAATTGGGGTGAAGGGTGGTCAGTGGATGACTACGAAGGGGAAGAGGATGTTGGGTTCCACAGCATGGACTTCTGAGATGGATGGGGGCCTTTGGCAGGATGGAGGAGAGACAGTTGGAAAGTGACAGTTCGGGGTGGGGAGGACACCCACACCAGCTCCTGGCCGTAGAATCTGGAAATATGAGAAAAGAACAGACCGGCTGGAAAAGGAAGCTGGGGGCATCATTCAGCCTCGGAAGTGATAGGACATTCAGAAATGAGGCTCAGAATTAGGGGTCTGCTGATTTCCACCGGGAGTTCTCAGGGGTCCTGCGGTTGTTGAGAGCGGAGGAGGGGGGACAGCCTGCACAATCACAGAATGCCAGGGCGAGGTTTTGCGTTTTGTTTTGGTTTGTTGTTTTTTTTCCATAATACTATATGGATCATTGATTGATGAGTATGTTTTGTGGTTAAAAAAATTAATATTGTACATTCAGAATTTTCATTTTTCTTCTTTTTCTACATTTAAGTTCACTTTTTTCTTCCGGTAAGAACACTTAACATGACCCCTACCACTTTAACAAATCCGGTATTGTTAACTACGGGCACCATGTTGTATGGCAGATCTCTGGACCTGGGGTTTTTTTGTTTGTTTGCTTGTTTGTTTGTTTTAAGATTTTATTTATTTATTCATGAGAGACACACAGAGAGGCAGAGACATGGGCAGAGGGAGAACCAGGCTCCCTATGGGGAGCCCGATGCGGAACTCGATCCCAGGACCCCGGGATCACTCCCTGAGCCAAAGGCAGAAGCTCAATCCCTGAGCCACCCAGTCTCCCCTGGAGCTGTTGTATCTTGCATGATTGAAACCCCACCCACTAAACAGCAACTCTCATTTCCCCTTCTTCCCAGCCCCCGGCAGCCACTCTTCTACTCTGCCTCCATGCAGAGAAGAGTCTGGCTCCTTTCGATAACTCATGTAAAGAGAATCATACAGTATTTGTCCTTCTGTGACCAGCTCATTTCACTTAGCATGTCTTCATGGTTCATCTAAAACCTTCCTTTTAAAGGCTGAATAATATTCTTTTGTGTGTAAGTACCACATTCTCTTTAACCCTTCATCATTGAGGGACCAGGAATGAATTTTAACTTCCGGCAGTGCCTGGAGTAACCCTGGTGTGAGGAGGCTTTGAACTTGGTACTAATGTCAATAAAGCCCTGGATTCTTTGCCTGATGGTACCTACAGTGGTTCCCTGCATGTCCCAGGAGTGTGTGGTCAGTCAGGGCTTTGGAGTGGGGCCAAGGGTTTCCTTCTTCCCTAGCACTGAGATAAAAGGTGAAGAGCTGGTTTGGGCTTGTTGGTGCCCCTGGGTTCTTTTTTGGGAGCTTGTGGCTCACAGAGGTGGGAGCTCTCCCTGAATTTCCCCCCAAAATATTGACATTTTTATAATCTTTCTATTCAGAAATGTGGGTGTCTCTCCATTTCTCTGAGATTTCCTTTTTGTCTTTCAATAAAGCTTGGTTTTCTTTTTCTCCCCCTCCACTTCCTCCTCTCACTGTTGAATTTATGTCTAAGTTTTATACTTTTAATACTATGTGCATGGGACTCCGTAGTCATTTTGTTAAGTAAGCTCTAGGCCCAACATGGGACTTGAACCCACCACCCCAAGATCAAGAGTCACATGCTCTAACTGACTGAGCCAGCCAGGTGTACCTCCTTAGTCATTTTATTAATATAGAATGCTTCATAAATTTGTGTGTCACCTTCCATACTAACTTCTGTGTCATTCTAATTTTAGAATGTGCTGTGCTGACGTAAGCACTCATGGTATTTTTTTTAAGATTTATTTATTTATTTATTAGAGAGAAAGAATGCGCATGGGAGGGAGAGGAGAGGCAGAGGGAGAGGGAGAGAGAGAATCCTCAAGCAGACTCCCCACTGAGCATGAAGCCTGATGTGGAGCTCAATCCCAGACCCTGAGATCATGACCTGAGCTGAAATCAAGAGTCAGATGCTTAACTGACTGAGCCACTCAGGCGCCCCTCATTGTATTTTTTTAAGTAGAAATTTCCTAATATTTAATTTGTAACTCCCTCCCTCACTGGTACCAGTGGTTTCCTTTTATGAATGGTTTCCCATTGGTTCTCATGAGTTAGAATCCTAAGTGGACGATTATATCAGCTGCAGATATCAATGCTTTTTGTCTCCTCCATTCCAGTAATTGTAACTTTTGTTGTCATTGTTGTTAAGTTTTTCATTTAATCCCAGTGTAGTTAACATAAAGTGTTATATTAGTTTCACGGGCACAATATAGTAATTCAGCAATTCTGTACATTACCCAGCGCTTATCATGATAAGTGTATTCTTAACCCCCATCACCTATGTCGCCATCCTCCTGACTCACCTCCTCTCTGGTGACCACCAGTGGTTTGTTCTCTAGAATTAAGAGTTTGTTTCTTGGTTTGCTTCTCTCTCCATCTCTCTCTCTCTCTCTCTCTCTCTCTCTCTCTCTCTCTCTCTCTCTCCTCACTTTATTTCATTTCTTAAATTCTGCATATGAGTGAAATCATATGACATTTGTCTTTCTCTGACTTATTTCACTCAGCATTATACTCTCCAGCTCCATCCATGTCATTGCAAATGGCAAGATTTCCTTCTTTCTTATGGCTGAATAATATTCCCTCACATATATACACCACATCTTTATCCATTCATTAGTTGATGGACACTTGGACTGCTTCCATAGTTTGGCTCTTGTAAATAATGCTGCTATGAACATAGGGGTGCATGTATCCCTTTGAATTAGTGTTTGTTTTTTTAATAAATACCTAGTACAATTCCTGGATTGTAGGGTAGTTCTATGTTTCACTTTTTGAGGAGCCTCTGTACTGTTTTCCACAGTGGCTGCACCAGTTTGCATTCCTGACAACAGTGCAAGAGGATTCCTTTTTCACCACATCCTCGCCAACACGTGTTGTTTCTTGTGTTATTGATTTCACCCATTCTGACTAGTGTGAGGTTGATATCTCATTATAGTTTTTGTTTGCATTTCTATGATGGTGAGTGACTTCCAGTAGTTATGTCTTTTATTTCTGATTTCTGCTATATTGTGTGGGAAACCCAACCCAAGTTGTATTAAATGTTAGTGATGTCCATGTTTTCATTTTACGATGTCTTTGCTATTAAATAGGATGCAGAACGTTTGCTTGAGATAATGTTTGCATGTTTAGTTCTCTCCTTTCTGTTTTGCTCGGGGTTGGTAATAGGGTTGGTGATGGATTGAGTAAATGTCCTCCAGATGCTCTGTTATTACTTTGATTTTTTTTTAACCTGGACTCTCCCTCAGGAGATTCACATATGTATATGTTTGGTCTTCTGGGTATATCTTCCACATCATATATTTTCTTTGATTCTTTTGATGACTTTCATTCATCTTCTAATTTCTTTTTCTTCCTTAAGATTTATTTATTTGCAAAAAAAAACATGATTTGCCAGAGAGAGTGTGAGCACAAGCAGAAAGAGCAGAGGGAGAGAGAATCTCAAGCAGAGTCTGTGCTGAGAGTGGAGCCTGAAGTAGGGCTGGATTCTAGGACCCTGATATCATGACCTGAGGGGAAACCAAGAGTCAGAGGCTTAATTGACTGTACTACTCAGCAGCCCCCATCTTCTGATTTCTTAAAGTTTACCACCTCCTACGCTTTGCTTTGCATTTCTTTACTTCAGCTATTGTGTTTTTAATCTTTAGCCTGATTTCTCTGATCTCAAATTATTTCTTCTTCATGACTTCTTGCTCTAGCTTCGAAGCTATAAAAAGCTCCTTGACTTTCACTGAGAATGCACATTAAAGATTTCCTAAAAATTTCATATTTCTTCCAATAACTTTATTTCACAGGTGCATGTTTACCTGGGTTTCTCAGGTGGTTCCCCTTTTATGAACTTGCAAAACTTACCACATACATCTAGTGATTCTTCTAGGATCATCCTTTACAGAGGGAAGTCTGTGTCCAGAATTAGAATCGAAAAGCGATTCCATTGTAGAGGATACCATTGAGGTGTGAGGTCCTATCTTTTGTGCTCAGTTGAAGGAAGAAGGAAACAAGGAAACACATTTTGCATTGGCCAGGGTGAGCTGTGCGGAGGGCACTAAGCCTGGAGTAAGTTTTGCCACTTTTTTCCTTTTGTTGTTTTGGTGTTGTGTTGTTGTTTTGGTGTCTGCCGGAAGGTGGCGCAGTATTCCCCTTCTTGCACCACTGCTCTTGCTACTCGTGCTTTGCGGAGATGGTCAGCTGGCTGCAGTTATTTTGCCCTGCACAGCTTTGCAAGTAAAATTCAGTCAAGGAGAAAGGAGCACCAGAGTGCATTTTGAAGGTCCTCGTTGCAGAGGTTCCACCTACTGGTCCTGCTTTTCCCCCACCTTTTTTTAAAAAATCAACAGATATTATGTAATGCAGCCTTTAATATCCTGAAATGAAATTCGCTGATAGTATAACCTATCTATATACATTACTGGGGAAAAAAAAAAATCAGTATCACGCCATAACCTATAAGGTAGAGGAGAAATAAAAGGAAAAGAAGTTCTAACAAAATACCATGTTTTCTCAATCTGTAAATGCTGGAGGCTAAGTGCATGTAAACAGGTGTGAGTCAGGGCAGGGTGCAGTGTCCAGGGTTCAGACATCCACACATGGTTGACACCCATGACAATAATGCTGGCAACTCAAAGTAAACTTCTGAACAACACAAAGTGCTGTCTTCCCTGATTTGCTGATGAGTTGCATTTCTAGAAAATTCAGTGTGCAGTAACATTGTGTAAAGACTGTTTTTGTGTTGCTAAGTAAAATAGTTAGCTCCTGGGGTCAGATAATTATAAACAGTTTTTTCTCCTAAGAAAGGAGAGTGGGCTGGGCAGGCACACCCTGACATTGGTGAGGGCTGGGGCAAGAATACAAATTCATTCCCACTGTTTCTTCCTCATGTTCTGCTCAGTAATTAAGTATTCCAGTAAGGAATATGAAGTTTCAGGGATTTCAGATGATACTTTAGGTTGTGGATTTGATTAAAATAATTTTCTTGCTCATTTTCATTGTTTTTATCAGGAATGATTGAATTTTATGTGGCAAAGTTTGTTCTTTTTTTAAAAAAAAATTCTTCTCAAAAAAAAAAAAAAATTCTTCTCAGCTTTTTTTCCTCCTGCGTTCCATCTAGTATGTTCTAATTTTTATCACTTCATGATTTAGAGTCATCCTCAAAAAAAAAAAAAACTAATGATACTCAAAGTGTATCTTTTTTTTAAAGATTTTTAAATTTATTCATGAGAGACACACAGGGAAAGGCAGACACACAGGCAAAGGGAGAAGCAGGCTCCCTGTGGGGAAGCCAAATGTGGGACTCGATCCCAGGACCCCAGGACCATGCCCTGAGCCGAAGGTAGATGCTCAACCACTGAACCACCCAGGCATCCCAAAATGTATAGTTTTTATATAAATTTTCACCAAAATGTAAATTAAAGTCAATATAAAAGTTGAAGACATATTTCATGTTTTTAAAATAAACTTTTAATTTTGCAACAATTATACATTTGTATTGCAGGAAATAATAGAGAAAGATTCCCTGTACCTTTATCCAGCTTCCCCCAATGGTACCATCTTGCAAAACAATAGTAAAATATCACAATCAGGGTACTGACATCAGGAGAGCCTAGTTATAGGACATTTCCATCTCCACAAGGATCCCTCCTGTGGTCCTCTCATAGCCATGTTCAGTTCCCTGTCCCTCACCCTCACCCCCTTTTTAACCGGGGCAATCACTAATCTGTTCCATTTCTACGACTTTGTTATTTCAGGAATATTATATAAATGGAATCATACAGCATGTAAGCTTGGGAGACTGGCTTTTTATATTCAGAATAATTCTCTGGACCTTAATCCAGGTTGTTGTGGGAGTCAAAAGTTTGTTCCTCTTTAATTATTTCATAGTATTTCATGGTATGGATATACCCGTGAATCCGAGTTGTTTCCAGTTTTTTGCTATTACGAATAAAGCTGTCATAAATGGGCAGCCCAGGTGGCTCAGTGGTTTAGCACCACCTTCGGCCTAGGGTGTGATCCTGGAGACCCCGGATCGAGTCCTATGTCGGGTTCCCTGCATGGGGCCTGCTTCTCCCTCTGCCTGTGTCTCTGCCTCCCTCTCTCTCTGTGTGTTTCTCATGAATGAATAAATAAAATCTTTATTTTTAAAAAAAAGCTGTCATAAACACGCATGTTCAGGTTTTGTGTGGACATTTTGTGGGAGCATTTCTCTTAGAAAAAAATGCCCACAAAAATAAATAAATAAATAAATAAATAAATAAATAAATAAATAAAATGTCCAGGAGTGCAGTTTCTGGATTGTGTGGTAGTTGCATGTTTAGCTTTTAAAGAAACTGCCAAAATGTGTTCCCAGAGTGGCTACAGCATTCTACACCCCCACCAGCATGAGGTGTGGTCACTTTTTTATTTATCCATTGGGATAGGTGTGTAGTGATATTTCATTGTAGTTTTAATTTGCATTTCTCTGATGGCTAATAATGTTGAGCATTTTTTTATGTTGAGCATTTTTTCATGTGTTTATCATATTACAAAAATGGTCAGTGAAATATTTTTTCATGTCATTCACTCATTTCCCAGCTAGAGTGCTTGATTTTTTTTTCTGTTGTTCTGTGAGCTCTTTATATATTCTAGATACTATTTCTTTGTTGTATATTTAGTTTGTAAATATTTTCTCCCAATTTCCCAATCCTCTCTTTTTATCTTCATAATAGGGTCTTTCACAGAGCATAAGTCTTTAATTTTGAAGTTCAATTGACCATTTTTTTTCTTTTATGAGTTGGACTTATGATGTTAAGGTTAAGAACCCTTTGCCCAGCTCCAGATCTTGGTATTTTCTGTTTTTTTCCTAACAGTGTTATTGTTTTACGTTTTCCTTTTATTTTATGTTATTTTTTAAAGCTTTTATTTATTTATTTGCAGAGAGAGAGCACAAACAAGGGGAGAGGGAGAGGGAGAGGGAGAAGCAGATTTCTTGCTGAGCAGGGACCCTAGTATCGTGTCCTGACCTGAAAGCAGATGTGTAACTGACTGAGCCACCCAGGAACCCCTATATTTTGCATTTAAACAGGGGATTCATTTTAGTTATTTTTTCCATGATTATGAGACTTAAGTCAAGTTTCACTTTTTTGCTATGGATGTCCAATCACTCTAGCACCATTTGTTGAAAAGGGTAAGGGTATCTTTCCTCCACTGAATTGCTTTTGCAGCTTTGTCAAAAGACAGTTGGGCATGTTTGTGTGGATTTATTTCTGGGTTTTCTGTTTTGTACCACTGATCTACGTGTCTGTCTCTCTGCCAATATTTCGTAGTCTTGATTATTGTAGCTATAAAAAAGTCTTGAAATCGAGTACACTGATTCTTTGATATTATTCTTCTTTTCCACAGTTGTTTTTATCTAGTCTAGTTCCTTTTACATTGCATTTAAATTTTCAACTAATCTCATTTATATATAAAGAAATCTTCTCAAACTGACATCTTTACTATGTTGAGTCTTTCAAACACAAACATGATATGTCTCTCCACTTAAATCTTTGATTTGTTTCAGCAGTGTCTTGTGTTTTCAGCATACAAATCCTGTACCTATTTTGTTATATTTACATGTCTTTCTTTCTTTGTTTTGCAATTATAAATGTTATGTGACTGTATTTTTAATTTTGGTGTTCATTGGTGGAATAATGAAGTGCAATTGATTTTTATGTGTTTAGCTTATATATTGTGAACTTGCTGAACTCACTAGTTCTGGATTTTCTATTTAGAGTTCTTGAGAATCCTAAATTTGTATGCAGTTGACCCTCGAACAACATGGGTTTGAACTGTGCCCATCTGCTTATGTGCAGATTTTAAAATAAATATAGCACAGTATTATAAATGCATTTTCTCTTGTGATTTTATTTTTTTAATGTATTTATTTTAGAAAGCACATTTAAACACATATGAACAGTGGGAGGGGGCATACGGATGGAGAGAGAATCTCAAGCAGACTCTGTGGTGAGTGTAGGGCCCAACACAGGGCTCTGTCTCACAACCCTGAGATCATGACCTGATCCAAAACCAAGTGTTGGACGTTTAACCAACTGCACCATATAGGTGCCCCTCTTATGATATTCTTAATACAATTTTCTTTTCTCTAGCCTACCTCATTGTAAGAATGCAGTATGTAGTACATAATCACATACAAAATATGTGTTAATTGACTGTTTATGTTATCAGTATGGCTTCTGGGCAACAGTAGTAGGTAAATTGTCAGGGAATCAAAAGTTATTTTTTTTTAAGATTTTATTTATTTATTCATGAGAGACACAGATAGAGAGAGAGGCAGAGACACAGGCAGAGGAAGAAGCAGGCTCCATGCAGGGAGCCCGATGTGGGACTCTCCCGGGATCCAGGATTATGCTCTGGCCCGAAGCAGGCGCCAAACTGCTGAGCCACCCAGGGATCCCCAGGGAGTCAAAACTTATACACAGATTTTTCAACTGTGCTGGGAGTTGATGCTCCTAACACTTTATTGAATGTGTAACTGTGTTACTTGAGGGTCAGCTGTATATGTAAATCTAGACATAACATTGAGCCAAGTATAATTCTGAGGGGAAAAAAAAAAAACATGTCTCAAGAAAGCAAAGGCTGAAACCCTGAGGAAGGTGCTTCAGATACTGGCACAGGTCGATTCTTTTTTTTTTTTTAACTGCCATAATTCCTAAGTAAGGGATTCTATTAAGGAAGATATGTGTATTGGGGGGAAATCACATTTTATAAAAATATCCATATTTCAGGTTCTGCTCTAGGTTCTTATACATGTCATTTCGTTTAAACCTCATTGCTTGGGGCACCCAGGTGGTTCAGTGGTTGAGCATCTGCCTTCGGCTCAGGTCGTGATCCTGGGACCCTGGAATTGAATCCTACATCAGGCTCCCCACAGGGAGCCTGCTTCTCTCTCTGCCTATGTCTCTGCCTCTGTTTGTGCATCTCTCATGAATAAATAAATAAAATCTTAAAAATAAAATAAAATAAAGTTGACAAGCCTCTACCAAGACTGATAAAGAAGAAAAGAGAAAATGCAGATTACATAGGGAACAAAACAAGTTATTACTCCAAACCCTGCAGACTGAGAAGGATCAAAAGGAGTATTACGAGTAATTGCACACATGAATTTGACAACTTAGAAGAGACGGACTGACTGGTTAAAAAACACACAACTCCTGTGTGCAAATGACATGATTGTCCCAAGTGCCTTGGGGGAGGCTGCTAGCTTGTAGCCTCTTCTGGCTGAGGGAAACCTGATTCATGGTGACAAAATGAAAAGAAGCCAGTTATTAATGAAACACAACTCTTTCTGGGGGCTGAAACATGAAGAATAAGAAGGAGAAGAAGAAGAAGAAGGAGGAGGAGGAGGAGGAGAAGGAGGAGGAGGAGGAGGAGGAGGAGAAATCTTCAGGAATTTGAAAGGAACAAGGGATTCAATATTATAAAAGCAACAGTCATTATGTAAAGCAAATAAAATGTGGCTGGATACCCCACTTCCACTCAGTAGGTTAATATTTTATCCTTTATTACTCTTAAAACAATTTATATATTTACACTCTCTCTGCAACATTTAATAAAAAACACCACATTCCTGTAAGTTTCAGTGCACTTCAGTCAAGTGATGCCCATGCCAGGAGAGAGGATTGGATTACGTGTTAGAGTAATAATATGTCCATAACCTCCAGGAACAGGAATGACATGTTATCAATGATGGATGCTTATGTTAATAACCAATCAGTGTCTGTTAACTGAAAAGATTATGTACTCACATTGAGTGAGTATGGCAGGGGTCATTGTGGCTGTAGCAGTGAAGGTAGAGGATGAGGACGTTCTCCCCTGTGACTGTCCTTCCTTTCTCTTTTTAAAAAGATTTTATTTATTTATTTATGAGAGACACAGAAAGAAAGGCAGAGATGTAAGCAGAGGGAGAAGCAGGCTCCCTGCAGGAAGCCTGGTGGGGACTCGATCCCAGGACCCCAGGATCATGACCTGAGCCAAAGGCAGACACTCAACCACTGAGCCACCCAGGTGCCCCATGACTGTCCTGTTTTTTTTTTTTTCAAATGAGTTTTTTACTTTTTTTAAAATTTTTTTATTTATTTATGATAGTCACACACAAAGAGAGAGAGGCAGAGACATAGGCAGAGGGAGAAGGAGGCTCCATGCACTGGGAGCCCAATGCGGGATTCGATCCGGGGTGTCCAGGATCGCGCCCTGGGCCAAAGGCAGGCACTAAACCGCTGCGCCACCCAGGGATCCCTGTCCTTTCTGTTAGAACACTGAGACTAAAGTCCTTTTATAGGGTCAGCTGTTGGTTCTAAGTGTCTATGCTCATTTATTCTTCTAAGGGAGTGATCATGGGCGTTGTTCCTTTAGATGGAGCTAGTTTGTGGTCCTAAAGACATGGCCTGGTACCAATTCTCCAGGCTTCATTATGGAAGAACAGAAAAGGGAAGGGAATAGAGGGTCCCAGTGTAGGACAGGTTTTATGTTCCAGAAGAAAGTTCTGCTTTTCTGGGTCTGTGTAATCATCACATTGGATGGGAGGGAAACTGGAGGTCTTTCCACTGAATTCATGGAATATTAAAGTTCCAGTCCTTGAACTTGGCCGTGACCTTCTGAAATGTTCAAGTTGCTCCATGGAAAACATGATCAACTCTGTTCTCTTAAGCTGCTTTTCCTGGCTGCCGACGCACAGCAGATTTGCAGTGTTGTATTCTTTCTCCCTGACAAGTTTGGATGACTGAACTTGCTGGTGAATTGTCTTTGTTTGCATATTGATTTCTGTATCAAAAATTAGTTTAATACTGTAGAAAGTATTTTTTCTAAGACAATTATAGTACAAATAGTTAAAGTAGAGTCTGCACTGTTGCTACCTCCCCTGACCTGAATTTTTGCTCTGATTTTCTTAATACTGTTTAGATGGGATATTTTTTTTTATTTTTAATATTTATTTATTTATGATAGTCACAGAGAGAGAGAGAGGCAGAGACACAGGCAGAGGGAGAAACAGGCTCCATGCACCGGGAGCGCGACGTGGGATTTGATCCTGGGTCTCCAGGATCGCGCCCCAGGCCAAAGGCAGGCGCTAAACTGCTGCGCCACCCAGGGATCCCCTAGATGGGATATTTATCCTTCTTTGATCATCCCAAAAGACAGCCCAATTGTGGTGGTTTTATGCTTAGGAATTAGTTTTGGAGGGCAGCAAAGGTGGCTCAGCAGTTTAGCGCCCACATTCAGCCCAGGGTGTGACCCTGGAGACCCGGAATCGAGTACCACATCAGGCTCCCTGCATGGAGCCTGCTTCTCCCTCTGTCTGTGTCTCTGCGCCTCTCTCTCTCTCTGTGTCTCATGAATAAATAAATAAAGTCTTAAAAATAAAAAGGAATTAGTTTTGGAACATTAAGCCAAGAAATTTTTTTAAAAGATTTTATTTATTTATTATTTATCATGAGAGACACAGAGAGAGAGAGAGAGGCAGAGACATAGGCAGAGGGAAAAGCATGCTCCATGCGGGGAGCCTGATGCAGGACTCAATCCCAGGACCCCAGGATCATGCCCTGAGCCAAAGGCAGATGCTCAACTGCTGAGCCACCCAGGTGTCCCAAGCCAAGAGATTTATAATCGATTAAATCAACATATCTTTGATAGTCTATGTGCAGGGTATTACATTAGGACCTACATGTGAGGTTGATGCCAGAGAAGCAGAAAACAAGACATGTTCACGGTCGATGGAGTGGCAACAAGACTATAAGAAAAGTTGCCTAAGACTTTGGGACCTTCGTGCCACACCATACCTGTGTGACCTTAAGCCAAGTACTCCACCACCGCTACCACTCCTACTCTAGGCAATAGCCAAGTCTGTGGATTTTGAAATGAAAGCAAGTGGAGGGGCACCTGGCTGGCTCAGTCTGAAGAGCATGCAACTCTTGATCTCGGGGTTGTGAGTGCGAGTCCCATGTTGGGTGTAGAGATTACTTTAAATTTTTTTTAAATAATATTTTTTTAAAAAACTAAAGAAACAAAGAAAGCAAGTGGAAAGAGTCCTAGAGCAGTTTGGCTGATTCTCAGAGAGTTTTCCTAGTTTGCCCATACAGGCCCCTTGTGGTCTCTGGGTCTCCTTCTTAGGCCCTTAGAAGCCATCCCTCTGAAAATCTGTTCTACCAAACTCTAGGTTTTCATCAGATGAAATGTTTACTTATTTATTTACTTATCGAATAGTTAATACAGTTCGCACAGTTCAAAATGGAAAGGGCACAGTGAAGGGTTTTGCCTCTTACCCCTTTGCCTGGCCACCCCACCCGCAAGGGTCTGGCAGCCTCCAGGAATCTGACACCTTCTAGGGATGCCTGCTATGTGTGGAAGCAAATGCATGTCCTCTCCCCTGTCTGTCCACAAATGCTGGCACACATGGACACGGCACTCTGCACCTGTGTGGAACTTGGAGCAGTGTATTTTGAAGATCATTCCATCCCAGGGAGCAGCCTCACTCTGGTTGACATTTCTTGGCCACTGTCTTGTCATTTCTCGGTGGCTATTGATGGCAGTGCCTGACCTCATTTACGAGTTATCTTCACGTTTGGGATTGTAATTTCCCCAGGGACAGGACATTTAAGCTTATTAGGGGGTTTTCTTAGACTTCAGTTTCCTCTAAGGTTTGACCTCCCTTTTGAGGGCAAAGACCATTTTGGGGGTGCACATGCCTGAGAATGTACATGCATGAGAGAAGACAGAAGTACAGGCAAAGTGGCAAGAGCAGCCTGGTGGCTTCTGTGCTCACCATTTGCAGCAAACCTCAGCTCCTTTTCAGGAGCAGCTTTTCAGGCTTTTTTTTTTTTTTTTTTTTTTTTTAATAGATATAGGTTTCTGCCAACTTCATATTCATCCAAGGCTATGTGTCCTATTTTTCAGGTTGGACATGCCCTCATGTTCGCCGGGGCATTTCATGAATAACTTTTTATTTTATTTATTTGAGAGAGAGGGAGGAGGAGAGCACAAGCAAGGGGAGCAGCAGAGGAAGGAGAAGCAGACTCCTCGCTGAGCAGGGAGCCTGATGTGGGACTCGATCCCAGGACCCTGGGATCATGACCTGAGCCAAAGGCAGACACTTAACCCACTGAGCCACCTAATAACGGTACTTTCACACTGGTGGCTTCAGACCGTCCCCCTCTTCGTTCAGTTGGTATCTGTGTGTCACTAGGGCTCAGAACCCCACCTTGGAAAAGCATCCCATGTGACTGTGGACAAGCTGCTCAGCCTCCCCGAGTTTGTCTTTTTGTCTGTATCACAACACCCATATGGGGAAATAAAAGTATCTCTGAGGAACAGAAAGCAGAACCTGAAATGTAGATGTTTTTATGAAATGGATTTTCCTCTCAAACCATCTCCCTAACAGAATTTCCTACTTAGGAATTATGGCAATTAAAAAAAAATTCACCTGCCTTAGACTCTGGGACTTCTTGCCCAGATTCCTTCAGCTTTGCTTTCCTGAGATGATGGTGTTTTTTGTTTTTTTTCTTCCAAAGTTACTGTCCCTTGCACGCTGTCATCCAATTCCTTTTTTGGTTAGAATTAAACTTTTCCTTTTTGGTTCCAAGCAGTAAAATTAGAGCCAGGTTTTGACTTCATATATGGAAGAATGTTCTAATAGCAAAGAAGTGTGTTGCCTCAGGAAATCAAGAATTCCCTGTTATTGCTACAGAGGTATTCATTCTACAGATGAGCAACTCTACAGTGGAGATATTATAGGATGATAGGATTAGCATCTTCACTAAAGGCCTTTCCAACCCTGAATGGGGTTGCTATTAGGGTCAAAGACCTTTACTTAGATATTTCCTCTTGTCTCCTACCACGTGGGAGACACCATTCCAGGCCCTAGGATTACGAGATAGACAAAGTCCTTGATGACATTCAAACCAGCATCTCTGCCCCGACTTGCATCCTGCATTCCAGAAATATTCCTCCAACTGTTTTTTGACAACATTTCATGGATGTTCTGCATGTGTGTCCATCCATTCATTCTTTCGACAAATATTTAGAATGTGTACTGTGTGCCAGGCATCTCTGTAGGTTCCGGGGATGCGACAATTAACAAAGCAACGGGAGTCTTTGCTCTCCTTGATTTAACGTTGTGTTCCTATCGAATCTGTCTCAATGAAACTCATCACCCTCATTGCAGAGTTGCTTAACTGCCTCCCCGAGCATCTGGACTTACCCCGACTGCAGTGCCATTTTGCTGTCACACAGATAAATTCTTGCATTATCTTGGTTAGCTTCCTTTTCATGCTCGTAATACATCTTCCATGATATTCAGTTTTAGTTTCTTTAAACAGGAGCAAGAGCTTGGATACCTCAGAAGAAAACGGTGTGTAGAACCCTTTCGCATGTTTACAAATATTCCCCTAATCTTTTTGCAGCCGCTTCAGGCAATTTTTCATGACTCACCTTCATTGAGTCTTTTCAAAGCCTTCAGTATGGCTTTTGAAGAGACAAGGCCTCTCTCTGTGTGCTCATATTTTATTGGTTTGCATACTAATTAACTTATGTAAGTAACAGCACAAGTGTACCTGGCATAAACAGATTTGGAACAACAGATTTGTCAAATACATCTGACTCAGTATGCAGACAGCCCAAATAGTAGGAGCAGAAGCTCCCTGCTGTTCCGGAGACAAGCCTACAAACTAAGAGAATTCATCTTGCCCAGGGCCTTGTTATGTCTTATCAAAAGAAGGTACATTGGTTATTTTGATGACTTGGTTATCCGTAAAAGGATGGGTAGATGGTGCTCTAGGGAGCAAGTTTTGTATTACCAGAGTAATCTAACTAAACCGCAGCTTTCGTCACACCACTCCTCTGCTCAGACATGCTTGGGCATTCTCCACTGGGCACACCTCTCGCCCTGACTCTGCGTGATCCCACTGCAGCCTTATCTTGGTCCTCTGCTCGTGCCTTGAGCTCCAATCCTAGGCCACAGGGAGTGGCTTATTCTCCAAACACACCCAGGACTTTTTCACAATCAAGCCTTTGTTCACTCTGATGAACAAAGACACAGCCCTGCCCTGCTGCTGGGGCCTGCTTGTCCAGGATGCGCATGTCCATGCCAGGAGCCTCCCTCCCCTACCCCCTGCCCCCTCCTGCCACTCTGGACATTGACAGAAATGCTGTTCATCATGAAAGGAGCAGCTAGCTCAGAAGAGCACCTCCTTCATAAAGCCTTTTTTGATTTCACAACAGAATGTGCCTTTTCTCTTTTAAGCATCATCTGTAGCACTGCATTTGTATTTCTGCAAGATGCTCATCATATCCCGCCTTGTACTATTTGTCTTTCCTGTCTAATAATTCTCTGATGCTTTGAGTGGAACTCGTTTGTGGGGCCTGCTGGCAGCACATTCAGTAAGCAAGCCCATTCTGAGTATGGGTGGGTGATGCCTCTCTTTTTTCCCCTTTATCTCTTCTTCAAAGCCTGTGTCTTTCTAGTCTCTATTCCTGGCAGCCAAGCACCCCTCAGGCTTCAGTCATGCTAATTGATTCAGAGAGAGGACCGGGCTCTTTTTAGTTCAGAAATAATACATAGAATCTTGAAGAGTCATCCATTTATCTCCCTTGACTTAAAAAAAAGAAAAAAAAAAAAAAGCCTTACTGAAGTATAATTTACATATCATAAAATTCACTCATTTAAAATATGTGGTCCAGTGATTTTTAGTACATTTACTGTGTTCCAACTATGTGCCACAACCAAGTTTGGGAACATTTCTGTCACCCCAGAAAGATCTCTTGCGCAGTTCCCAGTCAATCCCTGTTTCATCTCTAGCTCCAGGTAACCACTAATCTGTTGTCTGTCCTCACAGATGCATCCTTGGATTTTTCTTGCCACCTTTCATTACTGGAATGATGACTTAGACCATCACATCTGCTATATGCCTAAGGAACTTTGCTTCTGAGACTGTTAGGAAATTTTTTACTCCCCCTTTGACTCTCTCTCTGTATTCAAGTTTCTCTGGGTTTCTTTGTGGGAATCTAGCCTCTGTTTAGTAACTTGGCTCTTGGTTTAATAAGAAAGTCAAGGTTTGGGGGCACCTGGCTGGCTCAGTTGGAAGAGCACACGACTCTTGATCTTCTCAAGATCATGAGTTCGAGCCCCACATTGGGTGGAGAGATGACTTAAAAAAATAAATAATCTTAAAAAAAAAGTTGAGATTTTTCGCCCCTCCATTAGAATATGCAAAACTTGAGTGATGTCACGTATGAAACAGATACTGGGTGTTATTTACTAAACTATTTAAGCAATCTAAGTTCCTCTAAGGCAAGGAAAATCTTGTCTCCTGTTTATAGTCAGTGTAATGCACACAAAGCCATTTCCATTATCATTTTGGGTAACAACTAGTTTTTGGTAAGAAAAATGACATTGTTTTTATTGAAATTATGTGGGCTTCATAGCTTGGAAATGTAACATAGAAAAAGAAAGTTAAAGCAACTCTCAGAAGCAACCAGGGTTACGCTATGGTGATTAATGTTCCCAACATCTCTCAGCATCAATACAGCTATAAAGACACTTATTGAGATAGTCACAAAGCCAAGGAGGCAGCTTTGGGTGCAGTGGAAATCTAAGCCAGACATGGGTGTCCTTGAGAGGAAGTTTGCGGCAGGGACATCCTGTGACTACATGAGGCACAGAAGCCATGGGTCCTGTAGCACTAGCACTGGGTGGTGGGAAGCCTGGCCTGTGGAGCAGTTCTAACAACTATGACAGCAAGAGTGGGGAGCAGAGGCGATGGGGAGCCTCCTTGTGCAGTTGAGTGGAGGGTGGAGGTGTAGGCTGCGGCAGTTGAACTTCCTGAGGAAGTTCTGTAGAAGACCGGATACAGAGCACATGCTTGAAGTGCACTAAGTTCTTGCTTGAGAACTTGAAAGTGCCATATTCTTGGGACTCCCAGGAATAAGTGGAGGGAACATTGCAGTGGGGATGAAGGTCAAGTTATAGTGGAGAATGACTAGAGCCAGAAAAATTCCATTTGATGCTGTTAACATGACCCCATTTCTACTCCTAGACTTGTGCAGCCAAGGGAAACATTAGGTTGTGCAAATATATAGGTAGGTCTTTAGTCTAAGCCTGTCTTTCACACACAACATGAACTTCAGAATCTTGCGAGGCCAAAGATGATTTTTTTTTTTATTATTTATGCCAAGTTCCAAGGGAAGGGGGTGGGTAGATAGTGGAGCTTTCATATGGCTCAGAGGGTGGCCTGAACATGGTCACTAATGAGTCAGTGGCTGAGACAAGTACAGACAATGGGAATTTTCGCATACACTATACAGTTTTATAGTGCTAATTATCATATCTCAATCTTCATTTAGATTGTAGCATTGTACTTATATTTAAGTTAAGCCCTGTTGAGGACAAACATGTGTTTTCTATAATTCAAAAGGATTTCCAAGATTTTCTTTCACAGTATATAGTTGACCTCTCTGAAGATTAAGTGCCCAGCTTCTTAGGCAAAGATGTATAGACAGGAAAAAAAAAAAAAAAGCACCGTGGAGACAACAGGCATGAATTACATTCCAGCTCCTTACTTTTAATCTATACGTCCTTGGGCAAGATAGCTTAATTTCCCTAAACCTGAGTCCTTTACTCATAAGAGAAAGGAATGGCAACCAGGTCAGATCATATCTGATTCAGCCAGATTTCCACACTAAGGAAGTCTAGACTGTGTTGTATAACAAAAGAAAAGGTAGATGACTCAGAGGTCATTTAATGTGAGGACACAGTAAAGCCATCAGGGATCTAGATTATTTCCATCTTTCTGGTCTGCCACCTGAGTGTGTTGGCATAGCCCTCTGGCTAGCTCCCCTCACCACTTCAAGATGGCTGTTGAAGTTCTGGTGATCCTTTTTTTTTTTTTTTTTTTTTCTTTTTAACTTGACACAGAGAGAGAGAGCATGAGCACATAAGCAGGAGGAGTGGCAGGCAGAGGGAGAAGGAGAAGCAGGCTCCCAGCTGAGCAGGGATCCCCATGCGGGGCTCCATCTCAGGACCCTGGGATCATGACCTGAGCCAAAGGCAGACGCTTAACCAACTGAGCCACCCAGGCACTGACAAGTTCTCGTGATCTTGAGCTGAGAGAGTAGTATCCAGGGGAAGAAGAGCATCTCAACCAGTATATCCCCTTAAGGGCAAGGGAATTTTCCCTAACTCTCCCACCAACAGACCTCCCTTTGTGTTGTTGGCCAGAATCGGGTCACATAGCGTCTCTAACCCAGTCACTAGCAAGGAAAATAGAAAGTACCATGATTGGCTTGGATTGTGTCATTTAAGATTCTCTCCTGGGCTAAGAATAGTGTGACCCTCCATCACTGTCATGTCCAGGGAGTTCTTTAGCAAGAAAGAAGTAAGAAAAGACTGATAGTCCTCACAGCCCAGTAACTGTTATAGCTGCAATGTCGTGTTGCTTTGAGTTTGAGGTAATTATTTGGATCATGATTTTTTTCCAAAGGAATAGACTTTATTTTTTTATTTTTTTTTTTTTTAGACTTTATTTTTTAAGGCAGTTTTAGGTTTACAGAAAAATAAGTAGAAAGTACAGAAAGCTCCTATATATCCCTCAGCACCACCCTCCATTTCTCCCATCATTAAGAACTTGCATTAGGGTGGTACATTTGTGAAAATTGATGAACCAATGTAGATTCCCTATTATTAGCTAGAGTCCAAAGTTTATATCGGGGTTCACTCTTTGTGTTGTAGATTCCACTGGTTTTGACAAATGCATAATGATGTGTATCTACTACTGGAGTTGTCATCCAGAGTAGTTTCACTGCCTCAAAAACACCCTCTGCTCCACCCAAGTCATCCTTCCCTCTCTCCTTCAAAACATCTGGCAATGTTTTGATCTTTTTACTGTCTCCATAGTCTTGCCTTCTCTAGAATATGATAGAGTTGGAATCATATAGTATATAGCCTTTCCAGGCTGGCTTCCTTTACCCACAGTGTGCATTTAAATTTCCTCCATGTCTTTTTGTGGTTTAATAGCTCATTTCCTTCTTACCACTGAATAATATTCCACTGTCTGGATGCACCATACTTTGTTCATCCACTTACCCATTCAACATCTCAATTGCTTTCATGTTTTGGCAATTATGAATAAAGTTGCTGGCAACATTTGTGTACAGATTTTTTTCCCAGTACACAGATGTAACTTTCCAACTCAAGTGGGTGAATACCAAGGAGCATGATTGATAGGTTGTGTGGTAAGGATGGGATTAGTTTTGTAAGAAACTGCTCAACTGTTTTCCCAGGGGTCTATACCATTTTGTATTCCCAAGAGCAATGCCCTAGAGCATTCCTGTTGCTCTCCATCCTCACCAGCATTTGATAGTCAGTGTTTTGGACTTTCACCATTCTGACAGGAATGCAGTGGTGTGAATCATGATTTTTAAAAAATCCAGGCGGGAGAGGAAATTTGAACTCTGATTAGCTATTTGATAAGAAATTGCTGATAATTTTTTCAGTTGGGATAATGGAATTGTGGTGTGGTGTTTTTGTGGTTTTTTGAGTCTTTATTTTTAGGAATACCTACCGAAATATTTATCAATGAAATAGGATATCTGGGATTTGTTTCAAAATAACTGAGAATAGACAAGAAGTAGATGATGATAAATGAAACTAGATTGAGCATGAATTGCTAATTGCTGAAACTGGGTTGTTGGGTATATAGAGGATCATTATTTTTTTTCTAATTTTGATTATTTGATTTTTAAAATAATAAATGTTTAAAATTAAAGTTTGATGTTAAGTTATTAAGAAGTGGTGGATGGACACTTTGGCTTATTTTGGTTTAGTTAAAATATGAACTGTTTTCTGATATCACCTTCAGATTAAGCCCCATTAACAGTATTATTGGGGAGAAATGAGTACAATAAGTATATGTACTGGCTGAATAATTATTTAAAGAGCCCTCCTAAAAACTGAAAAATCTTTTGGTAATATAAGCAATTTTACCTAAAATGATTTTAAGAATCCATGTGATATCTTTTCAAAGTGGATTTTTCAAACTACCAAAGCATAAAACAGTACATATGCATTAGAACAAAATTAAAAATATATGGACAGCCAAAAAAAGGACATAAAGGACATAAAAATTATACCCACTCAAATAGAGCCACCCTTAATCAGAGATTTGAGGGACAATTTTCCAAACCCTTTCCTGCTTACCTGAGTGTATCCAGATATTTTTGTTGTTTATGTACAAAAAATTAAGAATTATATTCTTAACATATATATTATTTATAACTATGTCTGGCATATTGTTTTAGAGACCACATAGGATGCCATTGTGTGGCTGTATGATAATTTATTTAACTAAGCCACTTGTGCTCAACATTGAAGGTTTTTTCCCCGGTTTTTGCTGTTGCAAACTGAAGAGAAACGATGAACAGTTGTTAAGAGCACAGACTCTGGAGTTAAATGGAAGGGGTACTGTGCAGAAAAAAGTGAATGTAACAGGCCTGGGATGGCTATCCTTAGAAAGGCTGCTTGCAAGGTTGATACTTGGCTGCCTTCTGGGAACTTGAATTTCAGGATGTTTTCCAGCACCCTGGAAATAGGCCTGGCTCACTGGGCTGAAATGGTCTGTGCAAACACTGTGGCTTATTATGGTGAACACCTGCTTTCCTTCTGAAAGTCTTGAGTTTTGTTAGGTGCTAGGCAGAAGGTGCCTATGGGACCAGATCCCAATAAAAACCTGGCTGCTGAGTCTCTAGTAAGTTCCCCTCTTCTACAACATCATACTTGTGTTGTCATAGCCCCTTCTTGGAGGAATTAAGGCTACTCTCTATGACTCCACTGTTTGGAAGCTTGGATCTGGCTGGTTTCCTGTGGGTCCTTTCTCTCCTTTGTTTCCTTTCCCTGGAGTAAGTCCTAGCTATGAGCCCAACTACATGCTGCCAGTCTTCCTCGTGAATCTCCAAACCTGGGGATGGTCTAGGAGACCCTGACACAGGTTCAAATCCTGGCCCTGCCACTTCATAGCTAAGTAACTCTGGCCACGTTATTTACCTTCTTGGTCATTTTCTGATCTTTAATTTGGGTAAAAAAAAAAATAGTTTTATATTGTTGTATTTGGGTAAGAAATTGAATAGGTTAAAACACATAAAGTCGTTAGTAGTCCCTGGCATGTGATTATTTCTCAGTAGATAATAAGAATCATTATCTTGGAAGCTAGATGTTTATGTAGATTTGCAAGTATTTGTCTTGAATAAATTCCTAGAAGACAAGTTGCTTGGTTTAAGGATATACAGATTTTTTTCTTTTGGTGTGCTCTGATCATAGAAGTAAAATACATTTATTGTTAAGGCAGTAGAGGTACTTGCTATAGACAATGAAAGTCTTCTGTAACTCTATTCAGATATAGTTATCTATCTATCTATCAGATATAGATATTTACAGTAACTTGTTATATACATATCCAAATATAATTTCTATATGCATGAATATGGACAATATCTTAGTATTTTTAAGTAAAAATGGGCCCATGTACATATTATTTTATTGTGTATGCCTGAACATCAGGGGATCTTTATATTCAATGACTATGTCTAAAATCCTTTTTTTTTTCCTTCCTTAAATAAACATTTCAAATATAGATGAAATAGAGAATACAGAATTTGGGGCACCTGGCTGGCTCAGCTGGGAGAACATGCAACTCTCAATCTCAGGGTCATGAGTTAAAGCCCTACATTGGGCACAGAGCCCACAAAAAAAAAGAAGAAAAAAAACAAAAGAAAATATAGAATTTATTAACTTAGTTACACCTTTACATTTGAATCACATATTGTATAAAATATAGAAATTTAGAGTTGCACTGTTGCTTTGTAATTAATTAATTTTAAAAAGATTTTATTTATTTACTTGAGAGAGAGAGAGCAATGAGAGAGCACAACTGTGGGGAAGGGGCAGTTGCAGACACAGGGCTTGATCCCAGAACCCTGGGATCATGAACTGAGCCAAAGGCAGAAGCTTAGCTGACTGAGCCACCCAGGTTCCCCAAATGTTGCTTTTTTTTTTTTTTAAACAAGCATCACAGCATCTTTGACATCAGTGTCAACCATCATCACTGGAGTCATTTTTGAAGTTATTTAACACCGGTTCTGGAGCACATCAGCTCCACTTCCACCTGTTGCTTGAGATAAGCAATCTTTGAGTCCACTGGAAATTTTTATCCTAGTCACATCACATTCAGGCATTTTATTTGCCCTGTGTGTGTGATTGTCACAACCTGCCTTCTCACTGAACTGCTTTTATTTTTTAAAAATTTTAAAAAGGTTTTATTTATTTATTCATGAGAAATACAGAGAGAGGCAGAGACACAGGTAGAGGGAAAAGCAGGCTGCATGTGGGGAGCCTGACTTGGGACTTGATCCCGGCCCGGGATCAGGCCCTGGGCTGAAGGTGGCGCTAACCCCTGAGCCACCTGGGCTGCCCCCACCCTCCTTTTAAAATGATTTTTTATCAGGCAACCTCTATTAACATCTCAAACTCAAAAAACAAAACAAAACAAAACAAAACAAAAAACATCTCAAACTCATTTTTCAAGGTTGTTTGAGAATGTACCTTGTTTACCTAACATTTAACATTGATTGGATCCTGGCATTTAAAAATACATAGATTTTAGGGCAGCCTGTGTGGCTTAGTTGAGTTGAGTGCTTTTGGCTCAAGTCATGATCCTGGGGTCTGGGATTGAGTCTCGCATCAGGTTCCCCACAGGGAGCCTGCTTCTCCTTCTGCCCATGTCTCTGCCTCTCTCTGTGTCTTTCATGAATAAATAAATAAAAAATTTTAAAAATACATAGATTTTGGAGACATTGGGGAAATTTTAATATGGACTACATACTATATGATATTTTGAAAATACTATTTTTCTTGGATGAGATAATGCCATTGTAGGAGAATGCCTACATTCATGATGGAAGTGTTTAAGGGTGAAGTGTCATGTCTTTCAAATGCAGTGTTCTTTCAAGTGATCTAATGGAGGAAATGGAAGCACAGAGAGATAAAAAGCAAATGGTAGAATGCCTACAATTGGTAATTGTAGGTGATAAATATATAAAGATGTTCATTCTAGTGTTCTCCCCACACTTTTCTATGAATTTGAAATTGTTCACAATGAAAAGTGAGACAACAAGGAAAGACTTCCTTCCCCCTCAATATTATAAAAATATTCATCCACATTTACTTCTAGGACTTCTATATTTTCATATTTTAGAATTAAATTTATATTGAATTAGACTTTATTTTTTGGCATAAGGTGTGAGATATGGGTCTCACTTCATTTGAAGTGCTACTTTATACTAAATTATTTTAAATCTGAGGGTTTTGGGGACACCTGGGTGGCTCACAGGGAAAGAGAATCTTAAGTTGGCTCCAAGATCAGCTCTGGGCCCCACATGGGGCTCAATCCCACCACCCCAAGATCATGATGTGAGCTGAAATCAAGAGACCAATGCTCAACTGACAGAGCCACCCGGACACCCCTGCCTGAGCAAGAATTTAAATCTTTTTTTTAAATATGATTCTATTTATTTGAAAAAGAGTGTATGAGCAGTGGGGAGGGGCAGAGGGAGAGAGAGAAGCAGGCTTCCGGCTGAGCAGGGAGACCAATGTGGGACTTGATTCCCAGGACCCCAGGATCATGATCTGAGCTAAAGGCAGATGCTTAACCTACTGAGCCACCCAGGCACCACTCTGAGCAAGGACTTAAAAAATGAATAGGTACTTGCCAGGAATTCAGAAGAGTATCAAATCAGAAGGAATATAGCAGATATAAAAGCATAGAGGCCTGGGGTGCCTGAGTGGCTCAGTCCATTAAGTGTCTGACTCTTAGTTTAGGCTCAGGTCACAATCTCATGGGTGGTGAGACTGAGCCCCTCTTCAGGCTCCATGCTCAGTGCGGAGTCTGCTTGAAGGTTCTCTCTCTCCCTCTTCCTCTGCCCCTCCCCCTACTTGCATGCTTGCTCTCTCTCTCTCTCTCTCTCTCTCTCTCTCAAATAAATAAATAAATCTTAAAAACAAAAACAAAGAAAGAGAGACAGAGAGCCATAAGAGTCCAGGAGGTATCTTGGGTTGATGTCTAATTTAGTGGTCATAAAGAGACACAGGTTAATTGCTTAACATTTTATGGGATTAATAAAATGACTCATCAGTTTTCAGAACTCTCTGGATAAGGATGTAAACTGTTCTGTAAACTGAAGTTATGTTACTGTTACAGGGTTCACAATTGCAGCCTTTGTCTATCATCTCATAAATATTTGAAGTCAACCATCTTTTCTGGCTTTGTCCTTCACCTTTAAAAAAGACGGTGGGGAGGCTGAGCTTGAATTTATACATTTCTGCTTTAAAATCATCCTATGCAATTCGTTTTCCTTAGTACATTTGTTTCTGTGTACTCAGTGTTGTGCTCAGTTGCATAGGTTACAGAAATAGAACTATGGCTCCTCTCTTTGACAAATTAGTTTTGTTGGAGAAACCAACTCATGGCACTGTTAAAAGGAAATAATGTGACAAGCTGATTGGCTTATGGCACAGGCTATAAACCCATTCATTCATTTCCTGTTCTTAGGAAGTTTGCAATATAGTGGGGAGATAATAAGCCAGTAAACAAATAAATATGTAGTATATTAAATGGTGATATGTATCGTGGAGGCCAACAAGGCAGGGAAGTGTGTACGTTGAATGTCTGGCTTACTATTTAATGTGGTGTGACAAGAGAAGCCCCTGTTAATGGAATGACATTTGACTGGAGACCTGAGAAGTGAAAGAGAATGAAACATATGGTCTGTGTAATGTTGGAATGTGGGGGAAGAGCATTCCAGGCAAACAGAGAAGCAGGGGCAAAGGCCCTTGGGTGGGAGCATGATTGGCTTATTTGAGGAACAGTGTAGCAAAAGCAGTATGAGAGTAGGAAGGTAAGTCCACTGATGGAAGGAGATTATATAGGGCTGTAGAGGCTTGTGTAAGGGCGTTAGCTTTTCTTCTCCTGAGACAGAAAGCTATTGGAGCGTTGTAAATGGAGGTGTGATATGATTTGACCTAGGTTTTAGAAACATCACTCTGTTAGGTGAAAATTATAGTTAAAGAGGCAGGGGCAGAAGATGGGATACTGGTTAGGAGGCAGTTGCAGGGGCAGCCTGGGTGGCTCAGCGGTTTAGCGCCGCCTTCAGCCCAGGCGTGATCCTAGAGACCCGGGATTGAGTCCCACATCAGGCTCCCTGCATGGAGCCTGCTTCTCCCTCTGTCTTTGTCTCTGCCTCTCTCTCTCTCTCTCTTTCTCTCTCTGTCTCTCATGAATAAATAAAATCTTAAAAAAAAAAAAAAAAAAAGGAGGCAGTTGCAGTCATCCTGGTAGGATGGTCCATGGCTTGGACCAGGTGGTAGCATTGGAAGTGGTGAGAAGTGCTTAGACATGGTGGCATTTATGATAAGTATTTTGACATGTTCCATTTATGGAGATAAAGAAGATTATATTATTAATCTATGGATAATATAGAAAATCAAGAATTTTTTTATGGTTCAATTGGAGATGCTGGGGATCCCTGGGTGGCTCAGCAGTTAAGCATCTGCCTTTGGCCCAGGGCGTGATCCTGGAGTCCCGGGATCAAGTCCCATGTCGGGCTCCCTGCATGGAGCCTGCTTCTCCCTCTGCCTGTGTCTCTGCCTCTCTCTCTCTATGTCTCTCATGAATAAATAAATAAGATCTTTAAAAAAAAATTGGAGATGCTTATTAAGACACCTAAGTGGGGGTGTCCAGAAGGTAATTAGTTAAATGAGTCTGGAATACAGAAGAGGGTACCAGGCTGAAGATATATAGGTGGTTTTTTAAGTTGGTGGGGATGGCCAAGTGAGAGAGATGACCAAAGTGGATGGAGATGACTGGGTATCAAGCCACACTAGGTGCTAGAGATCAAGGGGATGAGGAGAAACCAACAAAGGGGATTGAGAAGAGGAGACCAGAGAGGTGAGGTCCTGGTGTCTGAACTCCTCCTCCGTGTTTTGAGGAGTTGAGTGATTGGTGGTGACCTAAGATGTTGATAGATGAGAACTGAGAATGGGCCATAGCGTTAAGTAATGCAGAGAGAGAACTAGCCACTCCACTCATGATTTTATCAGTCCTAAATATTTTTCACTGCGAGACTTACTTATTTCTAAGTGTTTTCAGTGTCAGATTAACTATGAGGGTCGTTCAGGGTAATTTCCGGGAGTTAGTCATTTCTGATAGCAGCAAAAACCGTTACCTCTAAGGACTGGTATGCATTTGTCTTATTTGCGGTAGTATTCATCTTGGATAACTGGGCACGTCTTTGTTAAAGTGTTACTCCTCTTCACGTCCTACTCAAGAGTTGCTCGTGCGAGCTCTAATTTCTCACGCGCAGCATCTTGCCTTTGTCGTGGCACTTGGCTTCAGCCTCCCCGCAGTGGGGTTTTTCCAGCCTCGCTCAGCCAGCAGCAGTTCTCAGCGCCGGCCCCTAGAGGCCCGAAGTCGGTCAGCCGGTGCGGCCCTCCCACGCGTGGGAGGGACCCTTCGGGTGCTCTCGAGCGATAAGAAGAGATGGGCGGGTACTATGCAGATGAGATGGGCGGGGCCCCACCAGACCGGCCGCCTCGAGCCCCAGGTGGGCGGCCCTGCGGCGAGCGGTATGCAGATGAGGTGGGTGGGGCCTCACCGGGCCGGCCGCCTGGAACCCAGGTGGGCGGGGCTGCGGCGGGCGGAATGCAGATGAGGTGGGCGGAGCCCGCCCGCGCGGGCGAGGAGCGGCTCCGCCGGCGGCCGCCGGGAACTGGAAGGCGCCCGGCCCTTTCTTTGACTGGAGCGGACCCGCCGGACGCAGCTGCCTCGCCAGCCGGAGCCGGCGCGAGCCGCAGCCCGGCGGACACCCTGTCCGAGGCCGGCCCGCCGGCCGCTGCCCGACTCGGCCGAGCATGGGCAACCACTCGGGGCGGCCCGAGGATCCCGAACCAGGTCTGTGCTGTCGGCGGGGTTGCGCCGCGCCCCCTCCCCGGCCCGGCGCCCTTCCCCCACCCCGCCTCTTGGGCCGGCGGCCGCCGCGCTGCCCGCGGGCGCCCGGGGGGCGAGTGGAAAGGTGAAGTTCCCGGGATGTGATTCTTGCCTTTGGAATGCGCTAATGGGGTTGTGAAATTACCTGCGTCTGTTCCGCGACAAGGAAATGCCACTCACTCTAAACACGTACCTGGAAGCCCCGGGTCCGCCCGGACGCAGCGAGTGGGGCGGGCGGGAGCGGGTCCCCGCGGCCCGGAGCACGCAGGCCAGGCCGGTGCACAGCGGCGCCGCGGGGCGGGGGCTCCGTGCGGGTTTCCCGGCGGGATCCGACCTGCCCCTGCTGTCCGCCGCCCAGACGGGGTCTCCAGCGCCGCGTGTGGGGGCAGTTCTTGCAGACTTTCTGGGCATTTGCAACGAAGAGTGTGACTTGGCAGTCGATTTCTGGTTCATTGTCCATTTTGCGGCGCATCATTTGCATATCACACACTTTCTGGCGTCCCGTGGAAGGTGGCAACCCGTCAGCAGATCTGTTACTCATACTCAGACCAAGGGCTTGATTGTGACTATTTCTTACCCAGAATAGCCCGTGCTTATTCTGGGATACCGAAAACTTATGCCGGCTTATCAGATTTTTATTTCCTCAGAAATTAAGCGAGCCTAGTGGAGAGTCAGTCAGCTGGGCTCTAGTTTTCATCTTTTGGTTCATCATCCTGGCCTCCGGCACAGATTTAGATGCTCGTAACCACGGGGTTGTGTTTAAAAACAAACCCAGAACATTTCAGTTCTGTCACATGAAGGAAGTGGAATTTAATTTAGCCTCAAAAACTGCATCTTGGCTGATTGGGTAGAGATGGTCGACTTAATGCTGGCATCCTGGAGTGGCAGGTGGCGAGTATGTGTTCCTGTGACAGTCAGAACTCTTTAAGAAATTTCTCAAGGGCGTAATTTTTTAATTGGGGTTTGAATGAGGACGTTGAGGTTTTGAGAGGTGAAGTGACTTATACAAGTGACATCCCCGGAATTGGGAGCAGCGCTGTAAGTAAACCCCTGGTCTTCACTCCTCTCCCAGTGCCTCTGCTTCAGATCTTGGCAGGGAGGCCAAGCCGACTTAGGCTGTATCCTTGGGGCTGGGCTGAGGTCGGGTGCCTTGGTCTGATACAACAACCAGGATGGAAAACTGCCACAGGCGAACACTCTGCAGAAAAAGCATAGATTACGTAGGGGTAACTCTAAATTACGCAGCAGGTATCCAAACTTCTTTGGGCAGAACAACCAGTATTTACCAAATAGTGCCTTTGTTGTAAACAGCCCTATGAGAAACTATTAGGCAAAGCACATGTAACACTATTTTGTTGAAAGATTTTATTTATTTATTTGAGAGAGAGCGCGAGAGAGCGTGCTCACAGGGAGGCGGAGGGGCAGAGGGAAAGGGAGAAACAGACCCACCACTGAGCGGGGAGCCGCGACAGCAGCCTCCATCCCAGGACCCTGGGATCGTGACCTGAGCTGAAGGCAGACGCCTAACTGACTAACCCTAGCGCCCCCTAACGTTACTTTTTAAAGCATTCTAACGGACAGGAGATGAAAAGGACTTTTATGCCAGTGACTTTATTGTATTTTTCAAGAATGAATACAATTTTGGAATGGGAACTGGATCTGATTTGCTATAAGTAAAGATATCCAATTAGAAAATCTTAGGGACTAGTGTGGCCTTAAAGGGTGAGTATAGGGATCCCTGGGTGGCACAGCGGTTTGGTGCCTGCCTTTGGCCCGGGGTGCGATCCTGGAGACCTGGGATCAAATCCCACATGGGGCTCCCGGTGCATGGAGCCTGCTTCTCCCTCTGTCTCTGTCTCTGTCTCTGTCTCTCTCTCTCTCTCTCTCTCTGTGTGACTATCATAAATAAATAAAAATTTTAAAAAAAGGGTGAGTATAATTTTAACTGGTCTCTTACTGCTGTGATGAAGTGCTGTAGAATACATTAAAAAAAAAAAAACCAAACCTCTGGAAATTAGAATTTTATTAAAGATTAATGTATGTTCAATCTGCTTTACCATGAGGTCTAGGATAGGGGGGCCTCCCACTGGCAGTTGTGGTGCATTGGACTAGAATCGGAACAAGTGCTTCAGTCAGGGCAAGGGGCTCAGAGATGAGTGGTAGAGGTAAGGCGGAAGCAGGAGGATTGGACAAGGGAAGAGCTGCACCCAGGAGTGATTTCTACGCAGTTCTTGTATTGTGTCACTTTTGTCCTTTAAGATGCAGATCTTTAAACAGAATTGGGGGAGCACCTGGCTGGCTCAGTCGTGGAATATGTGGCTGTTGATCTTGAGGTTGTGAGTTTGAGCCCCACGTTGGGTTTAGAGATTACTTTAAAAAGATTATTATTAAACAGAATTAGGGATGAACGAAATTTATTAGAGGCTTCACAAACACAAAAGGCGTGGGAAACCAGAATGGGACTGAGGAGAGTTTTAGACCATGATGCAGATCCAGCGTGTATGAGAGGAAGGAGGGAGGCAACAGGTTTGGTCAGGGGGAACCTCAGATAGCTGTGCAGATCTGGAGAAGTCTTGGCCAACTAATTGGGGGAGCTCCAGAACAGACTGCCCATTAGAGTCCCCCCTATTGGGCAGGAATGGCCAGTCCCTGGTGCTCTTGCTGTGGTTACTCACTGCTGGAGGCGGCCAAGGAAGAATAGACCTTCAGCTCAAAAGCCCCATTGAGTCCTGGCATCCTGGTGGCACTAAGAGCTGGAGGTGTCAGTCACCTGCGGTCCTTACAGCTGAATACCAAGTTCTTTCTGGAATAGAGATCCAGGTGGCACATCTCATGGCTGTCTTCCACAGGACCTCAGTTGTTTGGGCAGGGAGGGTCTATTTCAAGGGCAGATGAGGTGCCGTCTCCTGTTTAGACCTCCCCTCTCCAGGCTTAAAGGGGCTAGAATTACCCTCATCTCTTCCAGGTGGAAGCACCTTGTCCTCTCTGGAGCACAGCCAAAGCAGAAGATAGGCTCTCATCTGCTGCTTCTTTTCTAGCCCTGGATTTGGCCGTGGTGGCAGCAAGTTTCCTCCTTTGTGGTGGCTGTGATCCTCTGAGTTGGGTCATTGTGACTTATTGTGGTATTGCACGATGGGCTAGAGAAATGGATCAAGTAAAAGACATGAAAATTTGCATGATTGAGGGCAGCTAGAATGAGAACTTCCCAGAAATTCCCTAACAGTCTTTCAGTTTCTAACCAGGTTGTCAGTACCTGCATTGTAGAGAGTGTTGCTAGGTATAGTTGTACAGGTTGTGCACTGTTCAGAGGCATCTGGGTATAAAGGGTTGAGGGGACCTAGGTATGGTGGTATCAGTGCCATTTTTACAGTTTTACCTTTTTTTTTTTAAGATTTTATTTATTCATGAGAGACACAGAGAGAGAGAGAGAGAGAGAGAGAGAGAGAGAGGCAGAGACACAGGCAGAGGGAGAAGCAGGCTCCATGCAGGGAGCCCGATGTAGGACTCGATCCCGGACTTCAGGATCACACCGTGGGCTGAAGGCAGGTGCTAAACCGCTGAGCCACCCAGGGATCTCTTAGTTTTGCCCTTTTATATTCACACAAAGATGCCCAGTATGCTAAAGGAAGCCTTAGTCAAAGGTGAGTTTAGTAGGCTTTACCCACTTTCACTACTAGCTGTTATTTGCTTACTGTTTACTTTAAATTTGCATGTATGTTTATTTTCTATTGTTATTTTATTTATTTATTTATTTATTTATTTATTTATTTATTTATTTATAATTTCTATACCCACTCTGGAGCTTGAACTCGCTACCCTGAGCTCAAGAACCACATGCTCTTCCAATTGAGCCAGCCAGGTGCCCCTGCATGTATGTGTTTGAACAATGGATATAAATGATATGAACCAAAAGTAAAAGCCTCTACTCATACTCACTCAGGTCCCATTTTATATTAGTTATAATTAACGCTAAGTAGTTAAAGACAATCCCAAAATAGCCACTTAAGACAATAAAAGTTGATTTCTCTCCCACATCACAGTCTAGGGTGAATGGGGGCAGTCTGGGCATTATACAGTTGTTAGAGATGAAGCTGGTCAATGTTCATCTCCCGCGCCTGGCTGCCAAATTGTGGTGGATCTGCGAGCAGTCAGCAGAAGAAAGAGCACACGGAGAAGGATACCGCAGGAGATTTTTTTTTTTTTTTTTTTTTTTTTTTGCTGTTTACAAGAGACTCATTTTATTTATTTTATTTATTTTTTTAATTAATTTTTATTGGTGTTCAATTTACCAACATACAGAAAAACACCCAGTGCTCATCCCGTCAAGTGTCCACCTCAGTGCCCGTCACCCATTCCCCTCCAACACCCGCCCTCCTCCCCTTCCACCACCCCTAGTTCTTTTCCCCGAGTTAGGAGTCTTTATGTTCTGTCTCCCTTCCCGCAGGAGATTTTTATGGGCCAGGCCTGGAAGTGGTGTGCACCATTTCCACCCAGATTCCACTGGCCTGTCACGTAGCCTCACCTGGATGCTCAGGGACCAGAAAATGTCTGTGTGGAGTGCCAGGCAGAGGACAGCACAGATAGTGGTGCATACTGGCAGTCTCTTTCCAGATAAGATGTCCACTCTCCACCACATTTGTGTCAATATTAAGAAACAGGACAGCCCGGGTGGCTCAGCGGTTTAGTGCCACCTTCAGTCCAGGGCGTGATCCTGTGAGTCCACATTTCTTGACTAACCAACTTTAAACAGTGTTCCTAGCTAATTGAATTTGGATATGACATCCTTAAATTTCTTCTGTCTTTTCCACATTATCCTCTGTACCCTATCCTGGTCTGCCTCTCAACCTTTCACGTGGCTAGAATGTTCTGTTCCATAATTAATATTATTAAGTCTTGGGACACCTGGGTGGCTCAGTGGTTGAGTGTCTGCCTTGGGCTCAGGGCATGATTCTGGAGTCCTGGGATCGAGTCCCACATTGAGGGATGCTTCTCCTCCTTCTGCCTATGTCTCTGCCTCTCTTTGTGTGTCTCTCATGAATAAATAAATAAAATCTTTAAAAAAATATATTAAGTTTTGTGTCCATTGTCCACAGATTGATTCTAAAAGTTGAAAACTAATCAGTATATAACATATTAGGATCCTATATGCATTTTTTACTGGAGAGCCAGGTAGTACATTTAGGTTTATAGAGTAGGAAATGTCATCTTACATTGCTTAACTTATGATCTGTGGCAGACGATATTACTTTAAAAGAAAAATAGGGGGCACCTGGGTGGCTCAGTGGTTGAGCATCTGCCTTCAGCTCAGGGTGTGATCCCAGAGTTTGGGGATCCAGTCCCACATTGCGTTCCCTGCAGGGAGCCTGCCTCTCTCTCTCCCTCTGCCTATATCTCTGCCCCTCTGTTGTCTCTCATGAATAAATAAATAACATCTTTTTAAAAAAGAAAGAAAGGAAAGAAAAATAGAAGGAGTAAGTAGATTGGAGAGGAGTTAGTATAAGTATTATAGTTATTTACTTTTAAAAAGTTCTTAACATGCTTTTATTCTGTTATGGAGTTTCTTGATTTTAATTCCATTATGATAGAGAGTTTATTTTCTTCTTGAAGATAAAAAGCATGGGGTTAAAAATTTGGATTCTGGACTGTGCAAAGTTTTGTCACTTCCAGCTCTGAGACTTTGGGTGAGTGATTTCAACTTTTTGAACCTCATTTATTTTATCTAGAAAAGGGATTAGAATGTAACCTCCCTCATGAGGTTATTGTTAAAACAGGTTAGAACAGCCTCACATACAGAAATTGTCCAATAAGCATATTTTAGTTTGGACTTTGTTACCTTCTGGTCCTGTGTCTCTTTTGTGTTAGCCTGTTACTTCTCAGATCCCCCTTCTCTGTTTTTGCATTCCTTTTGCTTTGGTTCCTGTGATCCCCTGTGTTGCTACACTGTTATATTATTCTATCAATCTCTGTATTCACCTTTTTCTTCCAGTTTTCCTATTGACTTTTAAAATTCCATCAACTATATTTTCTATTTCCAAAATATTTTTTGTCATCTGTTTGATCTTATTCATAGCAGTTTGAGGTTTGGGGGAGAGGAGTGGAGCTGGTTGGAAGGCTTGAGCAAGTGATTTAATGGCTTCTGTTGGCATTAGTTTTAGATTTCAAGGATTCATCAGAATTTTTATAATATTCACTAAGAAGAGAATATAGTATGTAGTTTTCTCAGATGTATTTTGTACCATAGAAGCATTTCAGAGTGGAACTAATGTTCTGAGAGACATACTTTGGAAAATGTGCTCTTTAGGATTAAAATCGATGTATAAATACGTCAAAGATCAGTGATAACACACAGAAAAAAACATATCAAATATATCTGTTACTGCAATAAATGTGAATGGGTTAAAATCTGCATAAAAAAAGAGCTCCCTCCTGTAGATTAAGACAGAAAACAAAATATACATGGTGCAGAAAAGCATATTTCAGCAATACTGTGATTTTTAAAATTAAGCCAGTTAGACTTGTGAATAATTAAGCTTTCGAGGTCATTATCTTGTTATTCTATGTATAAGTCCAGAAAAATTTAATAGTCACTATTTAAGAGGATCTTTGATTAATACTCGGTTCTATTTACAAACTTGATAATAAATTTAAAATATCTTGTATTTATTAGTTTAATATATTTAGGTTCCTATTAGGTCTGACTGACAAACCAGTCCAGTTTTTTAAACTCTTATAAATTTAGTAATTACATTTATAAATAGTGATTCTTAAATCCTCTTGTATATTTCAGAGCATACTTTCTCTCTGTGTATTTGTGTATATGTAGATGCACACTTTCAAATTAAAATCACAAATTAATTTTACCTTTTAGATTGGAATCATGAGGCTGATCTCAACTCTTAATAGGTCCAATTCTCCTGAATGTTAGACATGAAATCCCAAAATGTAGGTATTTGTACATAATATTGCTTACACACATACATAATTACTACTTGTTTAATTCTTTTAAATACTTCTCAATTCTAAATCATTCTAGGATTAAAAGATAGTTTACATAAGCATTTTGTCATAAATAATACAAGAATTTAATCCCATGTGATTCTGGGGGTTGCCTTCTCAGATTGCTGAAGTCTTTAAGCAGCAGAGACCTCAGGCAGGGACAAGGACAGGATTCTTACCTGGACACCAGATATCTGCTAGAGCCTGTTTTGCTGTGGTTGGAGCACATTTGCTTTGAGCACATATTTGCTTTTGAGTCTATGCATGATAAATTTTCTCAACCTTTATGTGGGGTATCTATTATTTGCCTTCATCCTTATTGATAGGTTGTCTTGGTGTAGTATTCTAGATTCAAGGTCTTTGTAATATCTCTGCAACAATGACTTCAAAATTTGAGGGAGGTGGTCATAATGCCCATGTACCTTAGATTTAAGCTATGTTTTCCTTAATTCTTTCAGCTCCTAGTTGGGAGCCTGAGATCTCCATTCCAATGACCACATCACTTGATTAAAGTTTGTACTTCTGTGGCACTTAACAGATATAAATATTTCCCAACTACAAAGACTTTTTACTTAATAGAACACTACCCACTTTTCTAACACTTTCTGTGCCTTTTTTTTTTTTTTTAAAGATTTATTTATTAAGTCATTCAGAGAGAGAGAGAGAGACAGGCAGAGACAGGCAGAGGGAGAAGCGGGCTCCACACAGGGAGCTCGACACGGGACTTGATCCGGGGTCCCCAGGATCACGCCCTGGGCATTTAATTGTGGATCTCTCTCATGGCTCTGTCCGACTTACAGAGTCATTCTACTGAAACAATACTATCAGTTAAAGGCCCTCCTTCCCTCCCTCCACACACACCCCACAAAGTACCTTAAATCAGATGGGACCATCTACGTTGATAAAAGTGCAATTCAAGAAGAAAAAGTAGCAGGTCCAAAATTCATCACACAACTAGCAAACCTTGGAAGTTACTATATAGCAAAACCTATTAGAAATGCATTAAAAAACTCACAAGTTAAAAATGAGAGCATTCAATAATACACCTTACACGGTTTTTCTAGTGTTCATGGTATGATTAAAACATTGATCTGTTCTATACCAGAAAGAAAACCTCATTACAGGCCCTTAAGGAAAATTTTACTGGCCACTCTGTGATCATAATGCAATAAAACTGTAGATAATAAATGTTGAAATTTTAAAAACTTAATCCATTTGGAAAAGTTCCACCTAAATAAGAACTGAGAACTATAATTTATTGAAAAATAATTATGAAGTGCTCCATAAAATTACAAATAAACAAATTCATTCCTCTAAAAATTTTTTTAATGTCTGAAAAGAAACAATGAAAATAAATCAATTACTATACTCAGAAATTAGAAAGTAAATAAAAATCTGGGAAAACAGGAGGGTGTTTTTTGAAAGGACAGAAATTAATGAAGCAGATTATAACTACATATGTTTCACCCTTCTCTTACCCTCAGCACCTTGTATGTTGCCTGATACAGGCTTGGCATGTAGTATTTGTTGAATGAATGAACAAAAAATGTGCTAGAATTGAAAAATCTGAGAGTGTATTCTTTGTTGAAACAATGAATTAAATAGAACTGTTGTTAGACTAATAAAGAAACAGAGCAGAAATACCCAAAATTTGCAGTGTAGGGGATCCCCGGGTGGCTCAGCAGTTTAGCGCCTGCCTTCGGGCCAGGGTGTGATCCTGGAGTCCGGGCATTGGCTCTCACGTCGAGCTCCCTGCATGGAGCCTGCTTCTCCCTCTGCCTGTGTCTGTCTCTTCCTCTCTCTGTGTCTCTCATGAATGAATAAATAAAATCTTTAAAAAAAAATTTGCAGTGTAAGAATGTATATAATCAAGGAAGTGGAGATTTTTAAATTTAATTTAATTTACTTATTCATGAGAGACACAGAGAGGCAGAAACATAGGCAGAGGGAGAAGCAGGCTCCCTGTGGGGAGCCCGATGCGGGACTCCATCCCAGGACCCCAGGATCACACCCTGAGCCCAAGGCAGATGCTCAACCACTGAGCCACCCAGGTGTCCCCAAAGATATGGAGATTAAAAAAAATAGAATAAAGTTAACATTTTGATGAAATTGAAAATGAAACTACTGAAATCAGTTCATGAAGAAATGAAATAGACAGAAAAGCAATCCTGGAAGACATCACAAAGTAACTTCCAAGCTCCAAAAATAATCCTGAGCCTAGATGGTTTAATAGGTAAACTTTTTCAAATATAAGAAATATAATTTCCATGCTATTTTTAAGTTATCTAGTGCATTGTTTCCCCAAAGATTATTATGGAGGGTACAGGTCATGGTTTAAGGTATATACACATGATTATTTCTTATTTTAATAACTTAAAATGTGTTAGAAAACTATAGTATATTAAATCTATGTTGCTTAGGATGAGATTAGGCTAAAAAATGAGCCAATATTAAGCTTTTGCAGAAAATATTAAATCTATTATAATAGGACAAGTAAATGCAAATATAGCAGAATTGTGAGTGTGATACTCAAATAATAGAAACATGGAAAATGTTCTGAAGTACATAGAAGATGGAAAGCATTCCAATTTATTTTCACAAAAGCAGTGCTAATACTATTAATGCTATTCCTGATACCAAAGCCTTTCAGAGATAGAGCTAACAAAGAAAGCCAGAGTACATTCTTTCAAATGTTGATGTACAAGGCGTAACTGAACTATAAGCCAAATTTAATCCAACCATATATTTTAAAAATATTATACTACTATAAAAAACTGATTCAGTCCAAGAATGCAATAAATTTACACCAACAGGGCAGCCCGATGGCTCAGCGGTTTAGCGCCACCTTCAGTCCAGGGTGTGATCCTGGAGACCCCGGATCAAGTCCCATGTCTGGCTCTCCTGCATGGAGCTGGCTTCTCCCTCTGCCTGTGTCTCTGCCTCTCTATCTCTGTGTCTCTCATGAATAAATAAATAAAAAATCTTAAAAAAAAATTTACACCAACAGTAAATTGAGAGAGAAGATAATTTTCATCTTACTTTATGTCAGTAATGCATTTAATACAATTTAACATCCACCTCAGAAACATTTAATAGGAATGAATGGATCCTTTCTTAAGATAATAAATAAAATGGTCTGAAAGCTGCACATATCGTGCTTAACAGGAAACTGAAAACATTCCTGTAAAGGTCAGGAAAATAACCATGGTGCCCGTACAGGGCATTGTTTCTAGATAGACTAGCCAAAGCAGTACAATTTTTAAAAAATAGTATTTATTGAAAATGAGGCAAAATTAGCATTATTTCTGGAACAATAATTTTCTTGCAAGAACAGGCAGGGAGGTCAACTGAAAAACTACTAGACTTGATGAGAATTCAGTAAGCAGCTTGGAAATGCGCATGTGTGTTATATCAAATATATATGAATATGCATGTACATGCTGTGTGTGTATATGTGTGTGTGTGTGTGTGTGTGTGTGTGTGTATAACAGTAGCTTTCTTTATGCAGTAATAACCCGAAACAGTGGTTTATTAGAAGGTCACTTTCACAGTATGAGCAAAGTGTATAAAATCTGGGGGAGAAGTAAGGAATGTAGAAGGCTTCCATGGTAAACTGTAAACTCTTAGATCCCAGTGATCATGACAGAAGTCCTCTGTTAAATAGGGTATTATCCTTCATATATTATGGGTTATAAAATCAGAAATCATTGCTGAATTTTGCAAACCGCCTTTTTGGTATTCATCTTGATGTTATGATTTTTCTTTTTCTTTTTTTTTTTTTAATTTTTTTTTTATTTATTTATGATAGTCACAGAGAGAGAGAGAGAGAGAGGCAGAGACACAGGCAGAGGGAGAAGCAGGCTCCATGCACTGGGAGCCTGATGTGGGATTCGATCCTGGGTCTCCAGGATCGCACCCTGGGCCAAAGGCAGGCGCCAAACCGCTGCGCCACCCAGGGATCCCATGATTTTTCTTGTTAGACATAATGATGTCATAGATTTGAAAATTTTCGCCTTATATGACATTTTAAATCTGGTTTTTCTTAATACCCCTTTTGGATTTTTTTTTAAACATGGAAGATGAATTGGCCTATGTTTTTATTGGTTCCTATTGTCTTATATGTGAAAAAAGGGTATGTGTGCAAGGTTAGCTCTAAAGTTTCTAATAACTTCAAAATGCTATGATTTGGGGCTTCTGGGCAGCTCTGTTGGTTAAGTGTCTGCCTTTGGCTCAGGTCATGATCCCAGAATTCTGGACATTGGGCTCCCTGCTGAGCAGGGACACTGCTTCTCCCTCTCCTACTGCCTCTCCCCCAGCTTGTGTGCTTTGCTCACTCGCTCTCTCAAATTAATAAAGAAATCTTTTTAAAAATGCTATGATTTTATGATTTTATTGATTTTTATTTTTTTTAAGATTTTTTTTTTTAAGATTTTATTTATTCATGAGAGACACACAGAGAGAGAGAGAGGCAGAAACACAGGCAGAGGGAGAAGCAGGCTCCATGCAAGGAGCCTGACATGGGACTCGATCCCAGGACTCAAGGATCATGCCCTGAGCCGAAGGCAGGCACTAAACCACCCAGCCACCCAGGGATCCCCCGATCTTATGATTTTAGACTTTTTTTTTAAAGTAAGCTCAACACCCGACATGGAGCTTGTGAACTCAGGACCCTGAGATAAAGAGTCCCATGTTCCACTGACTGAGCCAGCCAGGCATCCCTATGATTTTAGACTTCTAAACTTTCTAAGGCAGAGGGGTATTTGTGAGTGGAGGAGACTGGGTTTTTTTCTTTGTTGACTAAGTCGCCCAAATGTGCCTTAGGTAGATTTCTAGCCTGTTAAATTGTTTTACTTTCTTAAAATTTTTGAGAGAGAGAGAAAGAGCATGTGTGTGCATGCAAGCCAGGGGAGGGGCAGAGAGAGAGAATCCTCAAGAGGATTCCCCATTGATTGTGGATCCTGGCAGGGGGCTCAGGCTGTTGACCCATCAGATCATGACCTGAGCCAAAATCAAGACCCTTGCACTTAATCTATTGGGCCATCCAGGCACCTTTAGTTTCTTGAAATTTTTACATGGCTCCAATCAGATGAGATCAGCCTATGCAATAGGATCATAGAAGCAGCATGAAAACACTGAACATTTTGAAGGTTTCAGGGTATCCTTAGGAAGGTCTTGCCATCCCATGACAAAGCACGCCCCTGTGCTTGGGGACCATCCTCCAGGCAGACCTGTCCTGTTGGCACAGTGTCACCCTTGCTGCTGTGCTTCATGAGAAGCCATCTCCCTAGTTTGCCCGCCCACTTCCCATGCTGCCTCTAGGCCCTCTGGTGTCCCCCTTCGTGTGGACATCTCGTGACAGTTCTTCTTCAACTGAGTGAGAACTACCTGAGACACTTCCTTGTCTACTCTCTCCAAGGCCGCCAGCACTACCCAGAGCCCTAGCAAAAAGCGTGGTTTTAATGAACTGATGGCAGCCATCCCTTGTATTTCCTGGAAATTTTTTCATTCTCAGGAGAAAGTAGTGTTTATGTTTTAAAATCGATGTGGTTGGCCAAATATTTAAAACTGAGATTAAAAAAAATATCACTTAATGCTATGAACTTCAGAAAAGCTTGTTTCACAGAAAGAGATTTTCCACATTCCACACCACTACAAAGATAACCCAGATATCCTTGGGCCAGCCCCCATCCCCAATGCCCAACAGGTCACCGGCTCCATTTACCTCTGCGTTTTTACAATTCCCAACTATTCACAAATACTCACCATAATCCTTCTGCCTCATTCCTTGTTTTTAACCCCTGCTCTGGAAAAATTAGTCTCCCCGCCCCTCCCTTCACTTCTTTATCCTTCTCTCATTTCCAGCTACATGTCCCAAATAGAACTAATTATGGGGGAGTGTTAAGATTATGATAAAACCTGGCAAGGTAAGGTCATACATTTTGACCTGGAACTGTATACTATGAAGAACCAGTGCCAACGACCTCCCGATCCCTTGAAAATCCCCTCGGTTTTATCTGCCAAGGAATTCATTTTCTTCCCCTAATTGATCCTGCTTTTCTCTCTACCAGCAGCCCAATTAAAAAAAAAAAAATCTTGGAAGGTTAAATTATCAGCAGTCTAACCTTCTGATTTATTAACAGATAAACAAAGAGTCTATTCATAGTGTTCACAGAACTATAATGAAAATGATCTGTTTATAGGTACATTTTGGTCTCTCTGCCCTTTCTTCAACATTGTAGCCTGCCAGCGTTACCTGTAGTTATATGCTGGACTAAAGATGTGGTAAACCAATTTCTTTTTGCTGGTTAACAAAGTGCGCATGTAGGGATCAGGTTTTGTGTGTGTGTGTGTGTGTGTGTGTGTGTGTGTGTGTGTCCATGTGCCCCTCACAGCTTCCTTGGCATCCTAACCTGTGGTGGTGTTCTGCTTTTGTGCTCTATGCCTTGGTAAGGAATTTCAATCAGTAATTATAGCTGATTAAGAAAGGAGAATAAAAATCAAGAGACAACAGTAATTGGAGCAATGATGACATTTTAGTGGAAACTGTACATTAAAATGTCCTCTTCCATATAATAAATTCTGGAATCCAGAGCCTGTGCTAACCATTTTAGATACAAGATGGCCCTTGGGATCCCTGGGTGGCGCAGCGGTTTAGCGCCTGCCTTTGGCCCAGGGCGCGATCCTGGAGACCCAGGATCGAATCCCACGTCGGGCTCCCAGTGCATGGAGCCTGCTTTTCCCTCTGCCTATGTCTCTGCCTCTCTCTCTCTCTCTCTCTCTCTCTCTCTCTCTCTGTGACTATCATAAATAAAATAAAAAATTTAAAAATAAATAAATAAATAAAGTATTACAGACCTCTCCTTTTTGTCTACTATATTCCTGTTACTCAGGTCATCACGATCAATGGCAATTCTGTTACCAGCCTTGACTCTGGGGGTGCCCTGGGGCTTCATGATGGCTGTGGCCTGTCTGCACCAAGGTCATATTCTTGTCAGCATTCTGCGCTTCCCTCACTCATCACCTACTGCCTCTCGTCTGTTCCTGTGCACCTGGAAACCAGTAACTAAAGTAGCCAGAACTGTGTCTAGATCAGAGAAGTGCTTCTCCTAATAATAAAAAGGTGTGAAGTTTAGGGCACATTGTTTAGCTTCTCTGGAGACCTCTTCCTGTTCCTGGGTAATGACTGCAGCTCAGGTAGCTGAGCATCTCCAGCTGTACAGTGGAGTCTTCATTAGATCAAGCATTATTGTGCACTTACAAGGTCACGCACCATTCCCTAGCCTTAGCCCTCCCTTCCCCTTGGATACACAGGCCTCCTGTGAACCACGCTGTGCTCCTTCTCCTTGCCCTTTGCCAGGGATGCTCCAATCACAGAGTTTGTCAGCTGACTCCTCTGTAGGTGGGCAGTAAGTCCCATTTGTCCAGGAGGGTTCCAGTTCATACCTGTTGCGGGTCAGTGTATGCCTGTTATTTTTATTCTCAAAATGTCATTTGCAAGAGAAATTATACTTTCATCCTACTTCTCAACTTCTCAGACCTCCTCAGCCCAGATGTCCCCTCCTTGGATAGACCTGGCTCCCAATCCCTGGACAAGATCCTTTGTTTGCTGTGGCTGCTAAATGGTCCCCAGGGGTTTGTTGGGCTGGAGACTTGGTTGGGCTGAGCCAGGGTTTGTGATAAGTGATTGATAAGTTCAGGCTTCTTTCAGCTTTAGGACCCATGCAGGGCCAGACTGGGAAGAAGTGAGAGAGGGAGGCACCATGTATTGAGAAGGACTTGCTTGCTGGGGAAGGTGAGGTACAGGGGAGGGATGTGCTGGGGAAGGCGTGATAAAGAGGAGAAAAGAAGGACGGAATTTAGGAACGGTGCTCTGGATGGGGATTTATGGGAAGATTTACTAATGTGATTGTGTGCCCTCGAGAAATTTTAATCTCCTCTACCCCTCAAGGCTATAAGAGTCAGATTTGAGGGTTTCAGAAATGAAACAGCATGCGATTAGCCTTGAAGGGACCAATACTGCGAGAGACTCCTGGTGAGGCTTGATTATAAATGGATTACGTGAAATAAACAAACTCCATTTTCTTTAGGTGATGGGTTTGGAGTATTAGAACCGTGGATTCATAGACAGACAGGTTCAAGCTCATCTCTCCTTTTTTTGACCTTGATGGGTTTTCATGTCTGTAGAAGGGCGTGAGCTACATCTACTATGTCCTTCCACCTTTTAGAAATGTGTGATTTCATCATACACTTCGGCCAGACTAGAAGGCATTCCAAAATTCTACAGAATACTATTTTTTTTTTTTCCAGTTGCAGGCCAGAAAGGAAAACTTCCAAATAAGGATGCGTGATACTCCGCTAAACAAAAGGAAACAATAGCTAAAATACAAGTCTAGCCTTTGCCTGGCATGAAAAGAACGCAGGCTGCTAACTGACCTAAAGATTTCTGTTTTATTTTATATTAGGTGAAATGGTCAGCTCTGACCATTATTCCCAAAAAAGTTTCTCTTTAGAATTTTAAGATATTTGCGTAATACTGAGATGACTGTATTATCCTTGAGAGCACTGTGGTTGCTTTTACCTATAAAAATGGCATGCTTAATTGTATATGTACCAAGAACAGTACTTGAGAGCTAAATTTAGCAAAATTAATCTAGGCTCCCAAATGATGATGGTAGGCATTCAATAAACACCCCTCCTAATACTATCACAAACATTGCTAAGTCACCCTCGAATGGTTTACCATCTAACAAAGAGAAATGTTTGAGTAATTATAGTGATTTGATTCATTAGATAGTAAGCAAACTGCCATTCAAACTGTAATTGTCAGGGTAGTACTGACGGATGAGAAATGTCTGAAAGATGAATGAGCAAAGCTGAGTGCCAAGTGTATGTCGAGTATGCCTTTGGAAAAAGTATAGCCCAGAGGACACACATTGGTCAACGTCATTTGTCTTATGGAATGTCTCAACGTTATTTGAGTAAGAATATTTTCATGGGGTTTAAGCTCCCTACGTGTCACATTTCTTTGGATCTTTGTTTTGCCTTTCATGGACATGTACTTACCTGTCCAGCTCTACAGGCAGTAGAATTTTTGACCTTTGATTTTTTTTTAAAGTCTATTTAATACTAAATAAGACTAAATTAAAATGAAGATTATTTTACAATAAGTTAAAATAATTAAATTCATATACTATTCATATATAGTGGGGTTGTAAAGGATAGTCCTGGTTGCTTCCCAGGAATCTCCCTTGAGATGGAAATTTGTGTGTAGAAAGTTTGTAGGGGGTGCCCACCAAAACAGTCTGTAGGAGGGGACCAAGCAGAGAGAGAAGCTGAAATGTGATAGTCATAATTGCTGTATCAGTCCCCCAAGAAGCTTGATGGTCCTCCACAGTCATCTCAGATTGAGACCAGGTGGTCTGACCTTTGTACCTTCCCATCAGCTGTGGGAAGGTTTTGAGGGGAAAATCTGTTTTTCTAGCACACTCTTTCATTTCCTTTATGAATTCTGACCTGAAGGAACATTCTGATATTCTGAAAGAGAAAAAAAAAATTCACCCACTATTTTATTCCTTATAAAGTTCACTCTCACGGAATTGGCTCCATGGCTGACCACAGGTTCTGACTGTACGCAGTTAGGCCTGACTCACTCCTGTCCACTCCCTGCTGCCGCCCTTGCCAGGGCCTGTTTCCCTTGTGACATCTAGCCATCACCTTGCAAGCACCTGCTTTGTGCTTGTGGCTGGGTGAGAGGCCAGGTCACTGCTAGCCCTGTAGGTTGGAGGGCGAGAGAGAAGCCTTATGATGATAGAATGAAAAAAATATACATCAGGCACCAAGCGCCTAAAAAACCCTTGGAATTTTGGAGTGATAGGGGTGAGAGGAGCATCTTTTGTTATTCATAATAAGCCCCTTTCAACTGTACTTGAGTTTATGCTAATAGAGGGGACTCTTGGAAGATGGGGCTGGTTGCCAGAGGAACCAACCACGTGGTTAGAGGGCTGGAAACTTCACCCCTACCCCCGACCACTGGAGGGGGTGAGGTGGGGGGGTGTTGGAGATTGAATCTAACCAATGGCCAGTGATCTAATCAATCGTGCCTACATAATGGCACCACAATAAAAATTCTAAACAGTGGGATTTGGAGAGCTTCCAGGCTACCAAATACATCAAGGCTCTGGGAGGGTAGCTGATACTGAGTTGTATCCTTTGTAATAAACTGGTAATCTAGTCAGTAAACTCTTTCCTGAGTTCTGTGAGCTGCTATACCAAGTTATCAGAACTGAGGTGGGGCTTGCAGAAACCAAACTGTAGCTGGTGGTACAGAAGTACAGGTGACAGTCTGGGACTTGAGACTGGCACCCGAAGTTGGGACAGGCTTGTGGGACCAAGTCCTTCACCTCTCAGGTTGGTACCAACTGTAGATGGTTCCTGTCAGAATTGAGCTATAGGACACCACTCGATGTCCAGAGAGCCTGGAGAAGCCATGGGTGCGGGGAACCCTGCACATTTGGTGTCAGAGTCGGGGTGAGTACAGCAGGGAAGCGGTTTGTTCTGGGCCTCTTGAAGTCCTTGAGCCTCCCTGCACACTTCCGCTCCCTTTGCCAGGGGAGCCCTGGCCAACTGTCCGCAAAGTGCTCCTTTCAGGCTGATGTTTATGATGGGACCCCTTCACTGGGGGCACAGCCCCTCCAGCCTGGAGCCTTGGGAGAGCAGGATCAAACCCTCAAATGGGATCCGTGGTGGCTGGGCCCCTGCCTCTGACCCCATCAGCAGGCCGGCAGAACTGCTCGCTGAGAACACTGGCTCTGAGCTGGCCTGGGTGCTTTGGATTCAGATGACTGACTGGCCAGCCTCTCTTTGCTCATCTCACCTGGTGCTTGACAAGCCCCTTCCGATTTCTTAACCCTTTGCTTTACCTCAGCCCAGTTTTCTCCCACTGCTTTCTTTGTGCCATCCAGCTTTCCTATTATGGCCAATCTTTCTGCTCTTCAGTCATGTCTCTTAATTTTCAAACGAATCATATCCATTTCTTTATCCTTTTTCTCAAAGTTCTGGGAGGATGTCCTTAGTTGGTCGTCTAATTCATTGACTGGATTTTTCTGTGGTTTGGTATCACTGATTGTCAGTATGTTGCACGTGAAAGCCAACTGTCCTGATGCCAAATTTTCCCTTCTAAGTTATTTTCCTTTCAAATCTTACTGAGTATGGATAGAAGACTTTCTAAAGGTGTGTTCACCACCCCGGCCTTGCTCTGTCATCTGGAAACCAAGACTGAGCTGCTCCAGGTGTTCAGTGCTGCTGCCAGCCCTTGGTCACCCACCTCTCTCCTGCCAGCATTCCTGGCCCAGAAGAATACCACTGGTGCTTTCCACAGGTCCCGGAGCTTCTCTCACTATGGCCAGCCCAGGGCCTCAGGCAGGGAGCCTTCTCTGGGCCTCTGCTTAACAGGGGTGGGAGGGTGGGTTGTATGAAGGATATGCTCCAGAGGCGTTAAACTATCCCTTCTGCTTCCTGTCTGGATTGAAATCCAGATGTGAATTAGTGCAGAAAACAGAACCACACAGAACGTGGCACCTCAAATAGAGAATATCCCTTTATATAAATTCAGCCTGATTTAAACTAAATTTAGTCCCCTTGGCTTATGTAAATGTGCAGATTCCTGCAAATCCCTCAGTGTGTAAGTTTTTTCTTCTTAATATTTAACAGCATGGGCCCTGGAGCCAGAATTCCTGCATTCTTACCCGGGCTTCCCTACCAGATCCCCATTTGCGATTTACTGTGTGTGTGTGTGTGTGTGTGTGTGTGTGTGTGTGTGCACGCGCGCGCACGCACGCACACACGGGGGTGGGGGGGTGTTTTGGTTGGGGATAGAGCGCTAGTCTCTTAATCCCTTGCTTTGTTTCCCTCCTCTGTAAAATGGGAATAACAGCACTTCCTTAAAGGAGTTCTCAGAACAGTCTGAGGTCTGATGTTCTTAGAACAATGCCTAAGGTAACAAGTTTTCCCAAAAATGTTAATAAATATGAACAAATAAATTAACAGTAAACATTAATGTCTTAATAAATGCAAACCCCTCCTCTTTTTCTTCCTCCTCTTGCCTCTCATTTTACTCCTTTTCAGTCCTTTTCCTTGAGGTAGACAGTGTTTCATTTATCACCAGATGTTGACAGAGTGCTTCCTTCCCCATCTCCCCATCCCACTACCCTCCTCCCCTGCACCTGCCCCAAGGTGCTTTTGGGATAGTCAGGGATTGTATTAGTTTCCTCTTGCTTCTGTAACAAATTACCACAAATTTACTGGCTCACACCAACACAAATTTATCTTCTTAGAGTTTTTGAGGTTAGAAGTCTAGAAAGAAGGTGTTGGCAAGGCCGTGTTCCTTCTGGAGACTTCAGAGCAAATTTATTTCCTTGCCTTTTCCAACTTCAACCTGCCACCTGCTACCTTCCACCATCTTCACAGTTCATTGCTGCAACCTCTAGTTCCATCCCCACGTCACCTTGTCCTACCTTTGACCAGCCTCCCTCCCTTTCATAAAACCCTTGTGATTACAGTGAGCCCACCAGATAATCCAAGATAATCTCCTCAAGTCAAGAGCCTTAACATAATCATACCTGCAAAGTCCTCTTGCCATGTAAGGTATTCACAAATTCCAGGGATTAGGATGTGGACATCTTTGGTGATACTAGTCAGTCTACCACAGGGAGGAAGCTGTGTAATAAATCTTATTCAAGCACACTTAGGTCATAGTGGTGCCCTAAGCAAAGAGGTGTGGACCTCAGAGTAGGAAGCAGTATTTCTTCCTGGGAACATTGGGAAAGATTTCACAGAAGAGAGGCATTTGAGCTGAGTCTTAAAAGATTGAAGAAGCCTTATGCCTGGGGTGGGGGTGGGGGTTTTTAGGCAGAGGAAATAGCTATCACCAAGAAATGTTAAAGAATCCAGGGTTCTGAGGACTAGTTAGATCTTTGATGTTGTCAGAACATTAAGGAGAGATGATAGGCAAAGAAATATGTAGGGTAAAACTAGAATGTGCTATGATTATGGATCTGGAATGTATCCCCTGAAGAAGGCAACCAGGAACTGTTTTGGTATTTGTTACTTTTTAAAAATATGAATATTTTACCCGATTATGTAAATAATACATCTAATTTTATAGAAAATGAGGAAACTAAAAAAATGTATCCAGAAAATAAAAGTCATTCATAATCCTGCCCCTTAGAGATAATGACTCTTGATGTTTCTGAGTGGTGTGGTTATCATGCCTTTTTTATACACACACACACATTCACAGAGTTAAACCATATCAAATATTCCAATTCATGTCTTGACTTCTTTATTTAACAGTGTAACATAAGATTTCTTCATGTCATTAAATATTCCCAAATGTTTTTAACATCTCCTTAATATTTTGTTATAACTATGATAGTATTGTATTCTGGTACCATAATTTTTATTTTATTTTACAAGGGAAAGCCATTTTTATCAAACTTGGTTTTTGTTTATTTATTTATTTTTTTATTTTAAAATGGATCTACTACAATAATTTATTCCTCCTATTGTTGGATCCAGTATTTTTCTCTATTTTAAATAATTCTAATGAATAAGTATGCGCTTAAGTTTCTCACTCTATCCTTAAATTCTTAAGTATTTACTTGGCCAGAATATAAAATCATTTATAAACCTTGTGATATGTATCTTTGTTCTTTCCACAAGTGTTATAAAATATTATATAGCTGTTTGGCAAAGTGTTTGGTCTCATAGCAGCCTTACCAGCACTATTATGATCCTTAATAATTATCCTTAACTTATTAGGCAAAAAAAGAACTTTACTGTTTTAATATTCATGTCTACTGAGTTTCATGTATATATTGGTCATTTTTTTCCTGGAATTTGTCTATTTCTAACTTTTCTCAGTGTTCTAGTGGAGTTTTAATGTTACTCTTATTTATCCTGTGATATGTTAACACTATCAATCCATTTGTTATATTGTTGCAGATCATTTCAGCAGGGTTTTTTGATAGTATATTGATTATTTTTTTTAAAATATAGAACCCTAAAACTAATGATGCAGATTTATTTTTTCCATTGTGATTTCTTACATTATTTCTAGGCTTAGAAAGATTTTTCCCACCCAAAGGTCAGACTTTTTGGGTTTCATATTTCTTTTTAAAATATTTACATATTTAGGGGATCCCTGGGTGGCTCAGTGGTTTAGTGCCTGCCTTTGGCCCAGGGTGTGATCCTGGGGTCCTGGGATTGAATCCCACATCGAGCTTCCTGCATGGAGCCTGCTTCTTCCTCTGCCTGTGTCTCTGCCTCTCTCTCTCCATGTCTCTCATGAATAAATAAATAAAATCTTTTAAAAAAGACATATATATTTACATACTTAATCTATTTGGAATGTTCTTTGGTCTATGACTTAAAGTATATTTACATTTGGCAGTTATTCCAGTAGCATTTTTTTTCCTCATTGATTTGAATTTGCTATTTTTTACCTTATGTTAGAAACTTATATATCCTTGGATATTTTTGCTCTTCTCTGTATTCTGTTTCATTGGTTACATTTTAATGTTTGTGGCCATGTAATATTTTAGTGTGTAGTAAATCAAGTTCTCTTGACTGTAATTTTTTTTAACTATTTTTTCTTGTTTATCTTTTCTTTTTTTTTTTAATATTTATTTATTTATTCATGATAGAGAGAGAGAGAGAGAGAAGCAGGCTCTATGCGGGGAGCCCGACATGGGACTCAATCCCGGGGCTCCAGGATTGCACCCTGGGCCAAAGGCAGGAGCTAAACCACTGAGCCACCCAGGGATCCCCCTTGTTTATCTTTTCAAGTGAGTCATTTTATCTGGTTTCAGAAAGCATCTAGTGTGAAATTTGGTGAAATTGCATTACTTTAGTTGAGAATCAGCACATTTTTCAGTACTGAGCCTTTCCTTCTAGGAATGTGATAAACGTCCTTATTCATTATCTTTTACATTCTCTACTAAACTTTTTAAATTTTTTTACTTAAGTAGGCTCCATGTCCAACATGGGATGTGAACTCACAACCCTGAGATTGAGTTGTATGCTGTGCTGGCTGAACCAGCCAGGTTCCCCAGGCTAGTAAAAATTTTAACTTTTCTTCTGTAAAGAGAGAAATGAACTAAAGGCAATGTATTAAGATCAGATGATCCGGAAAATGGTGCTATCACTAAGTGAGTGAGAAAGACAGACACACTGAGAGAGACCTTGAGAGACACTGAGACCAGGAAGCTCAGGAGGAGAATTAGAGAGGCAGCCTAAAGAATTCACTTTTAGAAATTTTGAGTTTTAGCTCACAGGGGAACATCTGAATGATTCTGTTACCTTCCATCAAGCTGCTCTTGATTTGTAGAGGGGGAAAGTGGTTGCTGGTCAAGGGAGATGGGCTGTATTTTCCGCTTTTACTAAATATCCATCCTCCTACCCTGAGGATGCTTCCATCCTATAGGAGGAGTAAAGAGCAATAAGATATGCTTTTTACAATTCTCATTTCCTTTTACTTTGATGGCCCTGCCCTCGATCTTTCTGGATTCTTTTCTGAGTTTTATCCTCTTAACTGTTAACTGTTCTCTCTCAGGATGACACTTTTAAAGATTATGAGTTGGGATGGCCTGGGTGGCTCAGTTGGTTAAGTGCCTTTGGCTCAGGTCATGATCTCAGGATCCTGGGATCGAGCTCCACCTCAGGCTCCCTGTTCAACAGGGAGTCTTCTAATTCCTCCCTCTCTGCCTCTCCCCCTACTTGTGTTCACTTGCTCTCTCTCTCTATCAAATAAATAAATCTTTTTTTAAAAAAAATAAAGATTATGGGGTGAGATTGGCCCCTAAGTTTAGCAATGCTGCTGTACTCTGTTGTTTGGTTATATGTTGTTTATTGGTTTGTGGCTTCATCTCTCTGCTCCTCTGTCTTTGTCCACAAGTCTGTTAGCTCTGTTGAAATTGCTTGTCCTCACTGCTCTTACTGATCCACCCTCAAGATGCAACTTAGTTGTGATACCTTCCTTGACTGCCTTCCCTGACCCTCTGGGCTGGGCCCAGTGTCCATCTGTGCTCCCCAAGTTCCATGTTTTCTGTTTTTACTCTGTTTGCTGTACTGTGTTGTAACCATCTCCTTACATAGCTGTTACATACATTCTTGCATCAATATCTCTACCACTATGCTTGGCATTTAAAGATATTTAGGAAAGCTTTGTCAAATGCAAGCAATCTGAACTACATTCATACCAGGCATCGTGATGGAGAAATTAAACAGATGGTTGGAAATCTTATAGCTAGAGATTAATATTTAGGAATTGCTCACATGGAATGGCTATTTGAAGCTTGAGAAGCGGATTACGGAAAGGGTGCTCAAAGAGAAGAGCAGAGTCAGTAATCCCCCATCCTGCCCATCTCTGGCATACCTTAGGTCAGGAGTCTGGGTACATGGATAGTATAGTACAGGCCTGGTCCCATCTTTTGGCCACTGCTTACAACAGGATTGATTTTTAAAGATATTTATTTATTTATTTATTTATTTATTTATTCATTCATTCATTCATGAGAGACACAAACAGAGAGAGGCAGAGACACAGGCAGAGAGAGAAGCAGGCTCCATGCAGGGAGCCCGATGTGGGACTTGATCCCGGGTCTTTAGGATCATGCCCTGGGCTGAAGGCAGGCGCCAAACCACTGAGCCACCCAGGGATCCCTGGATTGATTTTTTAGTACAGTGAAAGCCATGATGTGCAGATGTTAACAGCTTGCTTTCCCCTCCCTGTACTCAATCCTTCAAGGAGTCGCGGGTCCTGCACATCTGAGCCTGCAGCTGGCAAGAAGTGCTTCTCTTGTGTTCATTCACAGAAAAGTGAGATCAGACAGAAATGTTCCCCATGGCCAGGTGGAGGAGGTCCCAGTGTGCCAGTTCATGCACTGTTGGGTTCTAGAATGAAAATATCCATGTCCTCCACATGATGATTTGCCTGCCCAAGAAGCACTGATATGTCTACGTACCGAAGGCCAACGCAGATTTAGCAAAGAAAAGGTGTGATCCACTCTAAGGGGGTTTTATTTTATTTTATTTTATTTTATTTTATTTTATTTTATTTTATTTTATTTATTTATTTATGAGAGAGAGAGAGAGAGAGAGAGAGAGAGAGGCAGAGACACAGGAGGAGGGAGAAGCAGGCTCCATGCCGGGAGCCCGACGTGGGACTCGATCCTGGGACTCCAGGATCGCGCCCTGGGCCAAAGGCAGGCGCTAAACCGCTGAGCCACCCAGGGATCCCCTCTAAGGGGGTTTTAATAACTAGAGATAGAGAGCTCAAGCTGAACATTCAGAACAAGCAAAGCTAAATCAAAGAGAAAGAAGAAAGCATTCAGAAAAAAAAATGTTGTAACTCAAAGGGTTATTGTTCCTGATTCAAGGCTTTTACTAGATGAAACACAAAGGATAACAGCTCCTATTGAGAACTGGATTCGTTTTTTGGAAGGAGTATCTCATCAGACACAAAGATACTGATACCATGAAGTAGGTAAGATGTTTGGGAGGCCAGTGTAGGAAGGGGCAAAAGGAACGCATGGAGAAGACATAACAAAAGGAGAAAAACTAAGTTGAAGAGTATTTTAGGCTTCTGATAAAAGGACTCACAGAAGTCTGGCAAAAGGTATAATTTAATTGCTAAACGGCAGCAGTAAAGATAAAAATCCTACCAAGTTCCAGACAGGAAGATAGGTCAGTTTTGAGGAAAATTAGGTTGGCGTTGCAGTGCTCATGCACCAGAAGCTAGAATAGTGTCAATTGGGACTGTTAACCCTAAGGAACTGTAAGTTTTCTATACCTAGCCGTATCAGCCTCGGTTCTTACCTACAGGCCACAGAAGCTGATTTGGGTTGATGTAGGAAGGGAAATCCATTTTTAATGGCTCTTGAGTTGCTGTGGAATTGTCAGAGGGGTGGAGAGAGAGACGTGGAGATAGTGCATCCAGGAACAGTGCCTAAAATCTCACAGAGAATTGGCTCAGGCTGGAGGCTGCTGCTCTGTGCATTGGCATAGACAGTGCAGCTTATACCACACCTGCCGGCTCTGGAGGCTGCCCTGAGCACCTGGGCCACCGCTTGCCAGGATCTTGATCTTGCCGCAGCCACCATAGCTGCCAGCATGCATTTCATACCATAGTCCTTGCTTTGCAGCATTGGTTTCTGAGTCAAAGTCTGGGGCAAGTGTAAATATTGGCAGGGTCACGGGGCCACCTCAGCTGTAAAGGGGGGCTGAGAAAGCAAACAGCTGGTATTTTCAGCTTATTTAATGGGAGCTGGACCCTGCCTTGAATCAAAACTAATAAAATAGGGAATCCCCAAGCATAGGAAAGAAAGGTTGAAAAGCTAGGTCATCAGAAAGAATGCCAGATACAAATTCTCCTGCCAAGATATCACTTAATGAATCAGAGTAAAAAAGGATATTTTTAGACATGAAGGATTTACATCCCCTGCTCGAGCAAATATTCAAATGACCAATTAGATATTGGTAATTGGATCAGCAGAAACATCAAGCTAGGGGAAGACCAAGAATAAAGGAAACGGTGGCAAGCAGTAAATCTTGCAGCCTGAAACATTGTGTATTATGTAAATAAATGGAGGATGCCAATGTAGTTGAAAATTTATAATCTAACTGTAAAGTGGGATTCTTTTTTTATTTTTTTATTTTTTATTTTCTTTTTTTAAAGTGGGATTCTTGAAGAGAAAGATCATACTTTCAGGGAAAATCTAGACAACAGCACAGAACTAAAAATTCTAGAGTAGCTCAACAAAACCCATGATTGCAGGCGGGGGCATTCAAGGCATTCTTTTGTCAAAATTACTCTAAAATTAATCTCGTTTTTGTTGGTAAGGAATTGGGGGGCATGGTGATTTACTTTTGATGAAGATTTGGTTAAGACTGTTAAGAATGGCCAGTAGCCACAAACAGAATAGAAATGCATAGTATTCCCAGAATAAGAGGGATAGAGGACGATAATGCCAGGTAAGCAGGTCAGAAAGGAATCAAAAGAAACAATATCAAATCCTCAAAAGTGAAGAGAGGAAAAGAGGTGAAACAAGAGTTAATAAACAGGAAACAAAATGAAGCAGAAACAATAAAGCCAAAGAAAAGCCCCACAATAAATATTCTTAAGCCAAATTCACCTATTAAAGAACAAACATGAGTAATATTAGTGTCCCACAATGCATAACATAAGAACAGAAGCATTGAACAGGACAAAGAGGGATACTATATACTGATAAAAACCCAAACTATGTAACCGTCTTTAATATTTAAGCAGCAAAATGCATAGAACAAAAACTGGAAATAAAAGAAGCATTTAATTTTTTAAAAACCCTACTGTACTAAAATATGTTAATTATGTGGCTTTTCTGATTTGACAGGCCAGGGAAACTAGATTGCTAAGTTGGATGCCCACAGGGACCATGTGGGCAGCATGAATATGTGAATTATTGGGTGTAAGACAGCAGAGATGATGGGAATTGCACAGTGAACTAGAGAATGCATGCCTTGCCTAAAGGCATTGAGAATCATACATTTTAAAGCACTTTGCCAGCCAAATAAAACATATCTGTAGCTTGCAGGCTGCCAGTTTTCAACCTCCGAAACAAACAAATAAAAGAAGTAAAAATATAGAGGTTATAAATAAAAGATTCAACACATTTATGGAACAGGGAATATACATTCTTTAGATCTAGGAATTATTTACAGAATTTGATCACTTATTCTGTCACAGAAAACAAAGCAAAGTATAAAAATTCTGATTTTAAATGCAATAATCTGTCATCTTAATCCATTGAAATTAGTGATAAAAAAGATGATTATTTTTTAAAAACTACTTTGGAATTCAGACGCCATGTTTAAATAATCTCTGTACCAAGAGAAAATCAAAACAGAAATTATACATCATCTAGGAATACACAAAGGGAGGAGGATTTTATGCAACAAAACGTGTGGAATGGAACTGAAGCTGTACTCAGAGGAAAGTGTATGATCACAGATGCTTTTATTACCATAAGAGAAAAAAGACCAAAACTTTATGAGTGAAATAGCCAACCTATGAAACTAGGAGAAAAACAAAAGAAAAGAAAGAGAAATAAATTAATAATGATAAAAGCTGAAAGGAGTGAAGTGGAAGACGTAAAACCATAAGGAAGATGAACACTAGTTCTTTGAAAAGACAAATAATGTAAATGATCTCTGCTTAAAGAAAAGAAAAAATATTAAAAAAGAGTAAGGATCTATTATTCTAGGTATGAAAGAAATGAAGACTTCTGTGTATATTAAAAACTGGAGGAAATGGGTGAATTTCCATCAAAATATAAATTCACAAAATTATTCCAGGAAAAAGTATAAAACTTGAAGTATTATCATTATTATTTTACATTGTTTTGGTATTAAAGCAATAAGGCAAAAAATCTTTGGCTTAAATATTGCAAAGAAATATTGGACCCAAGAATAAGGGAATTTGTAAGTGACTGTGTATAAGATAAATACAGAAAAATAAAAGCTTTTTTCTATACTAGCAATAACTAGTTAACAATAGAAACTGAAAAAAATCCAGTTCACAGGTGGCATAAACTATATAGAAGTAATTTTACCTAGAATATTAAAGGACATAAGGTGAAAGGTATTAAATCTCATTGTAGTCTTAAGACTTGACATAATGGAGAAATACTGCATTCCAGAGTGGGAAGACTTAATATATAATATTATTAATCCATCTCAAATTAATATGCCTGGGTATGAGACTAATTTCTCCCCAGAATTATTTCTTAGGGGAAAAAAAGGAAGCTCCTCACATTTCAGGACTCAGTGTCATTTTTAACCAGGCGACATGTTCTTAATTACTTGATTCTGAATAACAAAGTAAGATTCAGGGGAATCAGACTAAAATAACCTCAGTTTTAATTTTAGAGTTTTATAGAGGCCACCTGACAGAGTTGGTTTAGAAAAAGAGAGTCAGGGATCCCTGGGTGGCGCAGCGGTTTGGCGCCTGCCTTTGGCCCAGGGCAGGATCCTAGAGACCCGGGATCGAGTCCCACGTCGGGCTCCCGGTGCATGGAGCCTGCTTCTCCCTCTGCCTGTGTCTCTGCCTCTCTCTCTCTCTCTCTCTCTCTGACTATCATGAATAAATTAAAAAAAAAATTAAAAAAAAAAAGAAAGAAAAAGAGAGGCAAATTTAAAACAAATTTGGCATTTATTCTGTGGAGTATAATTTCATAGTTATAAATGTTGCATGTTGTTAAATCAAGGTTTTGAAAGATTATATGACAGTACAATAGCAGTTATGTTGCAGGTCATAAATACATACTCACAGGAAGAATTTTTTAAAAGAAATTGACATAGGGCAGCCCGGGTGGCACAGCAGTTTAGCACCGCCTTCAGTCCAGGGCCTGATCCCTGGAGACCCAGGATTGAGTCCCATGTCAGGCTCCCTGCATGGAGCCTGCTTCTCCCTCTGCCTGTGTCTCTGCCTCTCTCTCTCTGTGTGTCTCTCATGAATAAATAAATAAAATCTTTAAAAAAAAAATTGACATAATATGTAAATACGTATTTGAGACTTGATAGGAAAATTTTTGGTGGCAGCATAATGTAGTCAGTGGATTCAAAAAGTGCCAAATCTCAAACAGCTTACTTAGATAGCTCTCTGGTGACCTGGAATAGATGGCTTAAAAAAGTAAGTAAAAGTAGCCTTTGTAATGATGAAGACAGTGATGTAGAAGATGCATGTGATGAATTTGGATAAAAAGTTTCTTGACATATTGAGTATGGGATCAATATTTCTTTTTTTTTTTTAATTTTTATTTATTTATGATAGTCACAGAGAGAGAGAGAGAGGCAGACACACAGGCAGAGGGAGAAGCAGGCTCCATGCACCGGGAGCCCGACGTGGGATTCGATCCCGGGTCTCCAGGATCGTGCCCTGGGCCAAAGGCAGGCGCCAAACCGCTGTGCCACCCAGGGGTCCCGGGATCAATATTTCTAAATGAATATATTTTATATAATGTGATTTTATTTTTTAAAAGATTTTATTTATTTGAGAGAGAGAAAGAGAGAGAGTACAAGCAGGGGGAGAAGAAGAGGGAGAGAAAAAATCAGACTCCCTACTCAGCAGGGACTTGATCCCAGGACCCTGAGATCATGACCTGAGGAAAAGGCAGATGCTTAACCAACTGAGCTATCCAGGCGCCCCATAAATAAAATATTTAATTGAAAAAAGAGATTTTATTTATTTTTTTGGATAGAGTGCACACATGTGAGCCCACGGGGAGGGAAGGAGGAGCAGAGAGAGAATCTCAAGCAGACTCTGTGCACTGAGCACGGACAGTCTCAGGGCTCGATCTCACGACCCTGAGATCATGACCTGAGCTGAAATCAAGAGTTGGATCCTTAACTGACTGAGCCACCCAGGTGCCCATATAATGTGATTTTAAATATGTACATATTAATGTATATTAATATACATCACATAATGCAATAGGGCAGTATATGTAATTATATTGATATATAATATGCAACTTATTAAAGTGCATGTTTTATGTGTAATATGGAGTACATATTATATATTAAATATATGTAAGTAACATATAAATTAAAGTAGGGATTTGACTATTTGTAGCAATTAAAGCTTACAAGTTGGTCAAGAAGTTTGTATTTTGTTAAACAAGACCTGAGTTCATTACTCAGGTAAAAGTCTGGGTAGATGGTCCAGGCTGGTCTGGAGCTCAATGGTGTTGGGCCTTGGTTCTTGCCGACATCTGGCTCCACTAGGTGAGATCCTGACTTCAGGGTCCCAGGTGTGTGGCATATTCATTTCAGGCAGCAGAATGGAGGAAAAGGGCAAGCACTGCCTGATAAGGAGAGCTTCCAGAAGATAACTGCATCCATTGAGCCAGAACTTAGTTACCCAGCCACACCCAGCTGCAAAATGGCTGGAGAGTGTCCTTATTCTGAAACCATCTGTCCCCCAAAAATGTCATGTTACTGAGAAAGCAAAAGAGAAGAAATACCGGGGAAAATATTGCAAAATATTCTGACTCTATGAGATACACCAGTAAACAGATAAGGATAAACTACTAAAATAGGTGGTATTACAGGACAGTTGACAATATTATGTTCAGCAATTCAATGCAAAAAAAAAGGAAGAAGAAACAAAGATATTGAACGTCAGGTATAATCAGAGAAATGGAAGTCAAACGAAATCATTTTTCACCCATCAAAAAGAGTAATAACTTCCAGTGCTGATCAGGGTATAAAGACACAATTATTTTTGTGTGTTGTTGGTGGCAGCATGAATGGTTGTAATCTTTTTGGAAAGCAATCCAGTAGTAGCTGTTGAGATTGAAAGTACATGTTCCTTTTGACAAAGCAATCCCATTCTGGGGGATTCTTTCCTCTAGACATAAAAGCACCAGTACTTAAGTATGTAGTGAATATAGACAAAGTTTGTTAATTGCAATACTTTTTTTGCAGTGGCCCAAATCTGGGAACAATCTGAATGCTCCTCAGCGGGAACTGATTGAATATATTGTAGTTCATCATTCCTATGAAGTACTATATTATTAAAGAGAAGAAGTTAGCTCTGTTTCCACTGTCTTAGAAGGCTGTAAATGCCATGTATTCTGGTGATAAAGTAGAATTCACAAAGGAATATTTATAACTTTATGTCATATATGCATATGTTAAGATCCTAAACAAAAGGCTAATAAAATAAGCCCCTCTGTCAACACAGAAGAACACATTCTTTCCGTATCTCGTATTTCATATTGCTATCTCAGGAAAGTAGGGGATTTTTATTATTTCAGTTTTAGAAAGAGCATTATTATTTCTACTTGCAGAGAGGAGAGTTTGGTGACTAAGAGTATAAACTTTAAAGACCATGTTTCTTGGGTTCAAATCTCAGATCAAGTTTTGTAACCTCGGGTAAGATATCTACACTCACCTATGCCTCCGTTTCCTGCGACGTAAAATACATATAAAAGTGGTACCTGCTACAAAGGGTTTAAATGATCAAATATATGTGAAGTATCCAGGGCAGAATAAGTTGTACATAGGAGAGGGCTGTTTTTCTTTATTTATTAATTTTTAAATTTTTTTATTGATTTATTCACGAAAGATACAGAGAGCGAGGCAGAGACATAGGCAGAGGGAGAAGCAGGCTCCCTGAGGGGAACCTAGTGTGGGACTCGATCCCAGGACCCCGGGATCACAAGCTGTGCCAAAGGCAGAAGCTCAACTGCTGAGCCACCCAGGCATCCCTGTTTTTCTTTCTTTAAATTAAAAATATTAATGATTAAGCCAAGGGTAAGGGAAGATTCACTTTGTTCTTTTTGTGGTAAAACGCCAAACAATCTCATTGCTCTTAGAGCTTAATTTTGAACATGTTGAAGAAACAACATATATGTGTGTGTATTATTATTTTTTAGAGACAGGTAGAGAGAGGGGCAGAGGGAGAAGGAGACTTTTAAGCAGGCTCCACACTCAGTGCGGGGCTTAATCTCACCATCCTGAGATCATGACCTAAGCTGAAATCAATCAAGAGTTGGACACTTAACTGACTTAGCCACCTCGGGACCCCAGCTAATCATGCCTTCTTTTTTCACTGTACTGAAGAAATGGGACTAGCTTGCCCAGAAAAGTGCCAAATATGGAAAGTCTTGTATTTACCAGAGAGTGGACTTAACCACTGTCTTCAGTGTATATTTGGAAGTGGCAAATTGTCAGTGGTATTAGCATTGCGTCCAGGATGCCTGGGTGGCTCAGTGGTTGAGCATCTGCCTTCAGCTCAGGGCGTGGTCCTTGCATCCCACATCGGGCTCCCCACAGGGAGCCTGCTTCTCCCTCTGCCTATGTCTCTGCCTCTCTCTGTGTGTCTCTCATGAATAAATAAATAAAATCTTTAAAACAACAACAACAACAAAGCATTGGCCTCCATGTCTACACATTTGTTTTTTTAAGATTTCATTTTTTATTTGTGAGACAGGGAGAGAGGGAGAGAGTACAGGAGAGGGAGAGAGAATCTTGATCCCAGGACCCCGGGATCATGATCTGAGTGGAAGGCAGACGCTTAACCAACTGAACTGCCCAAGCATCCCCCCCGCCCCGACGTCTAGACATTTCAGTGATGAGAACACCAGTTTAAGAAACAGGCACACAGAGGAAACAGAGGCTTTATGTGATAGAACTGTGTCATCAGCCCAGTGAGGCTTGACAAAGTGTATTTTCCCCAGATGGCTCTGCCTCTCCCTCCCACCCCATAATGCTCTTCCGCAGTGTGGCTTTGCCACTTACTCTGTCAGGAAAGTGAACCTTGAATCTGGGCAGGCCTAGGACTGCTTTCAGCTGGTACAGTGTATGACAGAAGTGACCCTATGTGACTGCAGAGGCTGGCTTATAAGAGGCCATGTAGCGACCCACCCTGCTGTGCAGAAATGCTCACACCCAGAGCCCCAAGCCATTCTATAACAAGTCCAGCCACCCTGAGACCACCCTGCTGGAGAGGCCACCCCACAGTGCTCCAACCAACCGTCTCGCTCAGCTCCCAGGTAACAACAGTGGTTGTCCTGTCCGCCCTCTGTGCGAGCTGGCTGGCACGTCTGGCCCAGCCAGCTACCATCTAAGTGAGAACCGCCTGGCCAAGCCTTTCCCAGATTCCTGACCTGCAAGATAAAATGGTTCTTTCTAGCTATGAAGTTGTGAGGAAACTTTGTCCTTGAAACGATGGTAGCTTGCTAAACAGTATACACAATTTTCAGTTGTCACCTCCTATCCCCTGCTGGAGTCTGAAGCCATTTTTATTGGTCTTAAACTGGTGTTCTCTACCACTTTCTATATGTTGCATTATGACCCCAGTGTGCTGTGACCGCCAGGGAACTCCCTCCGCATTAGTCAGACCAGGCAGGGGCACGATTCGTTTGAGGTTTGTTCCCAGCCTCTGCTACAGGAATTCCTGTCAGAAATTCTCCTCAGAGAATTCATCACTTTCCCTGCTTTCAGTGATTCAGTGTATCACCTTGAGCTTCATGAGGCAAGACGGGTAGGGGCCCAGGCAGAAAGAGATGCGAGGAGACATTTGTTGGAGCCTCTGGGGGAGCCTTAGCCCCCTCTTCCCTGGATGTGATAGTGTGCAGATGTGAGGCCTGGAACCAACCAGGCATCCTGCTGCCATGAGGCAAGGCAGCTCACTGACGAAAGCAACCTATTGAGCAACACAGGAGCAGGGGAGGGAGCCCATGGAGCCTGAGAACATATTTCACTTGTGCAAGGACCTGCAGTCAGACTTGCCCCCAGAGTTCCAGTTAACGTGAGCCAAGAACTTCTCATTTGATTGTTGCAAGCTTCAGTTGGGTGCTCTCTTGTGACTAGAAGATTCCTTGCTCGTAGTCACCACATCTGCAGCATTCTTGAGATTCTGGGTAACATTTCAGAGGGATGTTTCTAAATCAGAGCGTCTCCGGGCAGTCCACCCGATGAATGACCCCGGGTCCCGTGAGGCCTGGTGGGAAGGATTAGGAATGCTTTGCTTACAGAAGAGAAAACCAAGGAGAAACAAAGCTGCCTTCACGTATTCAGATGTCACGTGGAAGAAGCAGTAGTTCTATTCTTTGTAGTTCCAGATAGTTTCAGAACTGGAACCAACATGTGCCATGTTCACGAAGCTCAAATGCAGCCACATATAGAGAAGGCTTGTCCAGCTGTTTGAGCTTCCAACAGTGAAAGGGGCTGAGACTGGAATCTCCTTTGGTAACTGGCACGAGACAGTTTGGTGACTAGCAAGAGATGGGATGCTGTCACTACTACTTTGTATGAAAGATTGGGCTACATGATTTCTCTGTTTTTTTCCAGTTCTGAAAGAATATGATTTTGAGCTTCCTTAGGTATCAGAAGACATGCTTACTGTGAGGCCCTTGGGCAAATTGTGAAACCTCTCAGACTCTCAGTTTCCTTACCCATGAAATGAAGATAATAATACTTTGCCGGGGATGCCTGGGTGGCTTAGCAGTTGAGCATCTGCCTTGGGTTCAGGTTGTGATCCCAGGGTTCCTGGATCGAGTCTCACATCGGGCTCCCGGCAAGGAGCCTGCTTCTCCCTCTGCCTGTGTCTCTGCCTCTCTCTCTCTCTCTCTGTTTCTCTAATGAGTAAATAAATAAAATCTTAAAAAAGAAAAAACCCACAATACTTTGCCAAAGGATTTTTGTAAGCCTCAAATTAATGCGTATGAAAATGCTTAGAAAGCCAAAGCACTACACAAATAAACTGGTATTACCATTTCCTGCATTGTGAACTCCCAGTGTAAAGACTGTGGTCAATCCTTAAGTTTAGCGTTTTGACCTATGTGTGGTTTAAGAAAAAAAAAAAAGAACAAAAAATGATGGTAATCCAGTTAAATCCATTTCAGCATGCCCAGTCCACCTAATTCCCTGATTCCTGTAACTGCAAATTCAGGTGAATTTTGTGTCTTTTAACGGTCGAACTTGGAAGTTTCTCACTCCATTGCCATGGAGTAGAGCTATCACTGAGCCAAGTGTGTATTTTATGGAGTCAGAGCTAAATTGTGATCTAGAATGGATCATTCTGAGTTGCATCAAGACTCAAATTGGTGGGGGCACGCTGGGTGGCTCTATCAGTTAAGTATCCAACTCTCGATCTCAGCTCAGGTCTTGATCTCAGGGTTGTGAGTTCCAGCCCCGGGCTGGGCTCCACCTCCACCCCCCCAAAAAAGACTCACAAATTGGGAAGTCGATCTTTTCTCATCTCTACTGAAAGAAGGGCTGCATATGGAGAGTCAGATCTTCTAATTCACTAAAGCCCCACCATCCTTAACTCCTCCTCCTAGTGTCTGCTGCCTAGAGACCCTGGGGGTACACTTCCTGCGCCAGAGGTACCGGTCTCTTTAGTTAGGTAATGAGGATTTCATTTGGCCCACACAGTGGGTGAGGAGACCAAATCAGCATACAGAGTGAATTCTGGGACCAACCATTCCTCCAGCCACCTGAGTTTCAGTGGAAACGAGATGACCCCCACCTGTTTTGCACTTTTCAAATGGCCCTTCCTGAGCCATTTTGCATTTTGGCTTCTCCTGGCAATGCCAGCTCCCGGCTGTGTGGGACACCTGCAAGAAGCCATCCAGACCGTGCTATTACCTCTTCTCGTAACACTGCCGCTTTGTCTCCTGCCTTATCTAGCCTTTACCCCAGCACAGAGTGGTCACTGTACCCTCCCTAGGCCAGAGCCCCTTTTGAGTGTTAGAGGTCTTTTGTTCACAGGCCCTCTCTGTATGGAGCTTCGTTCATGGTGGCCGTGGAACAGTGTGACTCTTTGGGAAAAAAAGATTGCAGATTTACAAGTGTTTTAAACTAACCCAAGATGCTGAGTAAGTGGAGTGTGAGCAAAATTAATTTGGCACTGGGGGGGGGGGGCGCGCAAAATGAAGACAAGACAGAAAACTTTTAAGCTGTTACCCAAACCATCTCTAAATGTGGACCCTATGGTGCTTTTAGGGAAGGAAACAAAATTAGCAAGTAATTGGTTCATTAGTCTGTGTAGAATTTTTTTGTGCTTCTTCTTCCTCTGTTTGCTTTGTAAAGGAGTTTCCATTAACTTTATTTATTTATTTATTTATTTTTAATTTTTTATTTATTTATGATAGTCACAGAGAGAGAGAGAGGCAGAGACACAGGCGGAGGGAGAAGCAGGCTCCATGCACCGGGAGCCCGACGTGGGATTCGATCCCGGATCTCCAGGATCGCGCCCTGGGCCAAAGGCAGGCGCCAAACCGCTGCGCCACCCAGGGATCCCCTCCATTAACTTTAATATGAGATATATGAATCTCTAGAAAACACTCTGTTGAAACTCCCCAAAGGACAGTCTAGCTAGGAAAAAATTACTCTCTGCCACAGGTGAGGTGGGGCTGGAAATTTGATAACAGACTTAGTTCCTTATGGCAGTGCCTCTGCTTGCTGCATTGCCTGAAACTTTTTTCTTTTATCTCACTTGTTCTAAGTCCAAAGGAACAGTGCTGCCTGTAAAACCAACTGACTACTGATTACCTACTTCCGCACTGTATTCACAAACATTCACACTTCTTTTTCCTAATTCTCATTATCAAAGTAGTATATGCACAGGTTAGAAATGAAATAGGATGGGGCGCTTGTCATGAAAAAGCAAAACTGTTACTGCCCTACACCTTCCCGTTTGTTGTCCCACATATCAAAGTTAACTACTTATACTTGCGCAAAGTGCCTTTTTTTTTTTTTATGGACTTTTAGAGCAGTTTTGGGCACAGCAAATTGGGAAAGCACAGACCGTCATATAACCCCTGTCCCCGACACAAATGTGCACAGCCTCTCTCACCATCAACATCCTTCACCACAGTGGTACATTTGTTACAATTGATGCACTTACAGTGACACATCACAGTCACCCAGAGTCCATGATCTACATAAGGGTTCATGTTCTATGGGTTTGGACAAATGTATCCACCATTATAGTATCTTACAGAATACCTTCACTGCCCTAAGAATCATCTGTGCTGCCCCTACTAATTCTTCCTTCCCCCCAACCCCTGACAATTACTGATCTTTCTATTATCTCCATAATTTTGCCTTTTCCAGAATGTCATATAGTTGAAATCATACAGTATATAGACTTTTCATATTGGCTTCTTTCACTTAGCAATTTGCTTTTAAGTTTCCTCCTTGTCTCTGCATAGCTTTGTAGCACAATTCTTTTTAGCACTGAAGAATATTCCATTGCCTGGATGTATCTCAGTTTATCCTTTCACCTCCTAAAGGACATCTTGGTGGCTTCCATGTTCTGGCAATTATGAATAAAGCTGCTCTAAACAGCTTTGTGCTGGTTTGTATGTAGACATAATTTTTCAATTCATTTGGGTAAACACCAAGGCTTGTGATTGCTGAATCATGGCAAGAGTATGTTTAGTTTTGTAAGGAACTGCCAAACTGTCTTCCCAAGTGGCTGTACCATTTTGTATTCCCACCAGCAATAAAGGAGAGTTCATATTGCTCCACAGCCTTGTCAGCATGAGGTGTTGTCAGCGTTTTGGATTTTAGCCATTCTCATCGGTGTGTACTGGTTTTTACATTGTTGTTTTAATTTACAGTTCCCTAATGACCTGTGGTGTGGAACATCTTTTCATATGCTTCTTTTTCATCTGTGTATTTTCTTTCGTGAGGTGTCCGTTCAGGTATTTTGCCCATTTTTAATCAAGTCGTTCATTTTCTTATTCTTAAGTTCTTTGTATATTTTGGATAACACCCCTTTTTCTGATATGTATTTTGCAAGTATTTTCTCCCAGTCTGTGACTTGTCTTCGCTTTTTCCTGACATAGCTTTTTTTTAGTTTTTCAAATTTAGACATTTTGTTGACTCCTGTTCTGATAGATGAGGATTTCACCTCCTTCTAGAGTCTTTTTTTTTTTTTTTTTAAGATTTTTATTTATTTATTCATGAGAGACAGAGAGAGAGGCAGAGATACAGGCAGAGGGAAAAGCAAGCTCCATGCAGGGAGCCTGATGCGGGACTCGATCCCGGGACTCCAGGATCATGCTCTGGGCCAAAGGCAGGCACTAAACTGCTGTACCACTCAGGGATCCCTCCTTCTAGAGTCTTAAGATATCACTTTTTAAAGTTCATTTCTTGGTTATATCTTTTATTTCAGTAACATTTTCCTTCTTTATTTCTTCTTTTGCCAATTTTATATAGTATCTTTGACTCTCCATTTTAAGATGGGTTGAATATTATTGTCACTACTGTTTCTGCCAGATCTTTCCACATCTTCTACCTCCCAGTTCCTTTCATTTGTACATTTACCTTTTTTTAAGCTTTTTAATTTTTTTTAAGTAATCTGTATACCCAACATGGGTCTCATACTCATGATCCTGGGGGCAAGAGTCACATGCTCTATCAACTGAGCCCACCAGACACCCCTCTTCTTTAACCTTTTTTTGCTAGCTAGGATAATATTCCAGTGTTCTATAAAATAGTCTTGCACACTTTGCCTACAAGTCAATTGAAAGAGTTGCAATGTAATTTTGACTATATATGTATATATCGTTTTTCCCTGCAAAGTCGTGTTGTGATTTTGTGTCCTTTCTTATGCAACTTCTTCTTTTTTATGAAGCTTTTGGTTTTTTCAGTTTTTGTTATATCCTCATTTTTTTTTTCATACTCTGCATCCAATCAGATGTTCTTTCAAAGAAATGTCCCCTCAGAGGCACTTTATTCTCTTGGCCCAGTTTGGATTTGTTCTTCAGACTTGCTCCGTGGGTATCCTCTTGAGATTTCCCTTGACTGGTTTCCTTTGTTAGAACCACTGCTCTCCCAGTATCATTCATCCTCTTTCTTTTTGGTTTATTCCTTTGTTTTCCTGGAGCACATTCTCAAATAACTTACTTAGAAAGGGTGTTACAGTTTAATTTTTTTCCCTGAGTCTTCATATGTTTCAAAATGTATTTTCTACCTCTCTGATTGGTTTATAGTTAGGTTGGGTATGGAATTTTAGGTTGAAATTCACTTTCCCTCAGAATTTTGAAGACATTTGCTTCATTGCCTCCAAGAATTCAGTATTGCTATTATGAATGTTGATGGCCAATCTCATGCTCACACCCCTTCCCCAAACTTGAAGGCATTTTTAGTGTTCTGAAAATTTATAAAAGGTGTATTGTAACTTCATGTGGGTCTTTTTTCATTCATTTTGCCTGACATGGGTTCTGGAGACTCATGTTTTTTTGCTTTGGGGTATTCTCTCACATCAGTTCTTTGGGAATTTCCTTCACTCTGTTTCCACTGGTCTATATTTCTGGATCTTCTTTTTTGTTGCTGTTGTTGTTGTTTTAATATTTTATTTATTTATTTAGGGGTGCCTGGGTGGCTTAGTCATTTGAGTGTCTGCCTTCAGTTTAAGCATGATCTCAGGGTCTCGGGATTGAGTCACTGGACTCCCTACTCAGTGGGGAGCCTGCTGCTCCTTTTCCCACTTCCCCGTTTGTGCTGTCTGCCAAATAAATGAATAAAATCTTTAAATTTTAAAAAAAATTATCTTTTTTTTTTTTTTTTAGAAGGAGTGTATGTGTGTATGCAAGCTGGTGAAGCTGGTGATGGGGAGGAGCAGAGGGAGAATCTAAAGCAGACTCTGCGCTGAGCACAGAACAGGACTCAGGGCTTGATCTCACAACCCTGAGATCATGACCCAAGCCAAAATCAAGAGTCAGGCACTTAACCAACTGAGCCACCCAGGCGCGCCCCGATTTCTGGATCTTCTGTAAATCGATTGTTTGATCTTCTGGATTGGTCCTAAGTATTTATCTTTTCTCTTTCCATCTTGTTTTCATTTTTTTTTCCCTACATATTGGAAGAGTTCCTTGATTTTGCATTCCATCCCTCCTACTGAATCTTTTAATTTTAAATGTATATATGTATATATATTTAAAATTTTGAGAGCTTTTTCTTGTGCTTTTTTCTTTCTTCCAAGCATCCTGGCCTTGTTTAATGGGTGTATATCACCTTAACTCTCAAGTTATCAGTGAGGCCTTCCTTGAGCCCTCTATAAATGAACCTTCTTCCTCATTAGCCACCTCCTTGCCAGGACTCTCTGCACTCCAGGCCTTTTGCATATTCTGGTCATTCTTTCTTAGCCTTGCCTTTATGCCTTTAATCTAGTTTGGGATACTTTTATTATAATTCAGTTATGCTTATAGAGTAAGTAGTCTGATATTCAGATCTGTTGCTCAGATGAAAGGTCCAAATGGGAGAGTTAATTAGAAAATGATCAGTATGTAGGTGGTATTTTAAGATCATGAGATGGAGTAGAATCACCAGGAAAATAATTTGTTAGAAGAAAAAAGGCCCAAGATCTAGGTATGAGGCTTCTGACAAGGAGAAGCAGAGAGAGAAGGAGGAGCCAGCAAAGGTGAGAGAGGACAGTTGCTGAGCGAAGAGAAAGCATGCTTCAGAAAGGAAGGAATTATGTCAGCTCTGCTAAGAGGATCAAAGATGTCCATTGTGTTGCCCACGTAGAGGTCATCAATGACCTCAGCAGGCATGGTTTTGGTTGAGTAATGGCAGTGGGTAGAGAAGTGAATGACAGGGGGAGAAGAGAAGACAACCAATAAACAAGAGATAAATTAGGTATTAGCTGGAGGATGACGTAGGCTCCAGATTTCTTTTTAAATCTACACCCAAGGGATCTCTGGGTGGCGCAGTGGTTTCGCGCCTGCGTTTGGCCCAGGACGTGATCCTGGAGACCCGGGATCGAGTCCCACATCGGGCTCCCGGTGCATGGAGCCTGCTTCTCCCTCTGCCTGTGTCTCTGCCTCTCTCTCTCTCTCTCTCTCTCTCTCTCTCTGACTATCATAAATGAATGAATGAATGAATGAATGAATGAATGAATAAATAAATAAATAAATAAATAAATAAATAAATAAATAAAATCTACACCCGATGTGGGGCTCAAACTCACAACCCCAAGATGAAGCGTCACATGCTCTATGGACTGGGACAGTTAGGTGCCCCCATTTTTTTTTTTTTTTTTTAGTTGAAGAGAGTTAAGCATGTTTAAATGCCCATCAGAAGGATCCAGTGGAAAGGAAATACTGTCCAACAAGTCATAGGTATTACTGGGGACATTGAGTGGGTTAAATTGGCATGTTGGAAGGAGAAAACCCCCAAAATGAGAAGACTGGATATGTTGATTCAGATGCTATTATGCCTGACCCTGAAAGCCCAGGGAAGAAATTTGACATTGATGCAGCAGACGGGAATGCTTACAGGTTCTCTAACAGAACAGTGAGCAAAATATTTAAGGGATATTGGTCCATTATGTCTCCAAGCTGGGAGAGACTAGAATCAGGAAGACCTGTGAGCACAGTTCAGAAATTTAGACAGCACAGTCTTAAGACCTTGGACTGGATCCATACCAAAGGAAAACAAAGGAAAAATATAGAAACATTCCCAGAAACAGCAGGTTTTAGTGACTGACTGGTTGGTTACCAAAAGAGAAAAGGGGGGAGGATGTTTTAAATATGTTTTTGAGGTTCCTCAACTGGGGGAATCTGAAACATGATTAATGCTTCCTCCAAACATGGATAAGGAGAATAAAGGGAAGAAGGACCATGTGAGGTTGAGAGGGATGGAGATTGAGGGGAGAAATTAAATTTGGCAATAAATATGGTATTGGAACTTTTCAAGAAAAAATTTGTGAACAATGATAGTAAAAAATATCCTAGTGGTTTAGATTCATAGAGACCGAAGGAGTAAGTTCTCTTGTGTTTCGGAGGTGAGACAGCAGACATGGTGGACTTTCATTTCCATCTCTCCCACCAAACGGGTCCTCAGTGAACTCCTGTAGGAGAAAATGAAAGATCAGTCATTTCAGAATGTCACCATTTCCTTCGTCAGCGCATGGTAGGGAGAAGACCTAGCAAAGAACATCCTATGTGTATCATGTTCTCAGAGTGAGACAAGGAAATTCAAAAGGGATTGAGAGGGGTGCCTGGGTGGCTCGGTGGTTGAGTGTGTCTGCCTTTGGCCCAGGTTGTGATCCCGGGGTCCTGGGATGGAGTCCCACATTAGACTCCCCACAGGGAGCCTATTTCTCCTTCTGCCTATGTCTCTGCTTCTTTCTCTGTGTCTCTCATAAATAAATAAATAAATCTTAAAATAAAATAAAAAGGGACTGAGAATATTTTATTTTCAGCTCATGAGAATTGCTGCTTAAGACAGTCATCTGATCTATGGTTTAAATGGTCGTGCTATCATTTTAAACATGCTTTTTATTTTCCAAAAAGATTTATTTTTCCTACCCCCTTACTTCTTTGTATATTGTTATGATGGATTTCTCCTTCTGCCTTCTGTTTTTTTTTTAATTTATTACATAAAGGTAACACTGTGAAAGAAACAGGAAAATTACAGTTCAACCACCTTAATACTCAACTGTTGTCAGTATTCCTTATACATTTCTAGCATGTGTATCTATGAATACAGAGTTTGATGGGCCTGGGATCGAGCACAATAGAATATCTCATTTGGCATTTTAAAATGTAACATATCAAACATGTTTTTTTTTTTTGAAATCATATTAGTCTTACCAATTGTGATTTGGAGCTTGCTTTTTTAAAAAAATATTTTATTTATTTATTCATGAGAGACACACACACACAGAGAGAGAGAGAGAGAGAGAGGCAAGGCAGAGGAAGAAGCAGGCTCCATGCAGGGAGCCTGATGCAGGGAGCCTAATACAGGACTAGATCCCGGGACTCCAGGATCACGCCCTGGGCCAAAGGCAGGCGCTAAACTGCTGAGCCACCCAGGGATCTGCCCCCCCCCCCCTTTTTTTAAGATTTCATCTATCCATTCATGAGAGACACAGAGAGAGAGACAGAGACATGGGCAGAGGAGAAGCAGGCTTCCTGTGGGGAGCCTGATTCAGGACTCGATCCCATGACCCTGGGCTGACAACCTGAGCCAAAAGTAGACGCTTAACCCCTGAGCCACCCAGGTGCTTTTATTTTAACTTCATGCAGTTAGATAGCCCGCCTTGGTAGGAATAAGTGATGGTCTGTTGTGAAGATGGGGAAAAGACCGAAGAAATAAGAGTGCCAGCCGAGCTGTTCCTGTATCATCGGCCCAGGCTTCTTGCTATCTCTGCGTCACCCTTGCCATGGTGTATGTGTCAGGGGGCGTGCTCTGTTTTAGGGTTCCAGGATGTGTGGTTCAGCAGTGAGGATTCTTAATTTACAGTACTTGAGGTGGATTCTGAGGAGTGGAACCTTCTAACTATCACACTATGAGCGATAGGACTGCCGGCACTGCACTCCTGCCCACCCTGCCCGTGACAAGGGGTACTTGGGCTACAGACCCACACGGTTGAGGGGTGAGCAGCCACACACCAACCTTAGTTTGGTCTGACAGCGAATGTTAGCTACCCTGTAAACAAAGCCTCTGGTAATTACGGTTTTGGAAATAATGCATACAAGAGATGGAAAGAACCTTTTAAATAAAGAGAACTTATGAAAACAATAATAGTAGTGACTTTAGAACGGATGTAGTAACAAATACAGCTGGATTGTGTATTTCATAATTTGCAGCTGGATGAATTTCACAAATGTATTTTGACATGAAAAAAAATTCCTAGTAGTTTAGGTAAGGTGCAAGTCGTAACGTCTACGTGGAGAATAGAAGTAAGATTTGGCAGCAGAAGGGAGGAGTTCACCTTCGGCTGGAAATGATGACAGAGTTGATCTGTCTGTTTGAGCCTTGCCCATCCTCGGAACCAGCGAACAGTTGAAAAGGTACCTGAGTTTCAGTGGCTGTAAAATAGCCAGCAGCTCTGTGATAATCAGTGTTGGACTCTCCCGCCCGCCTGCTCTGACAGTGGTTACAGCAAAACTTGAGTTGCTCTTCCGTTTTCATGAGGGCCCTCGCCAGGATTACTTCACTCTAGAGAAACAGTGTTACTAAAACATTTTATTGCTTAGCGACTGCAATCTTCATTTTACAAGAATAATTTAAAAAATCTTTTCTTCACTGAGGGTTTTCTTCATTAAGCAGGATGCAAGCCAGGTACCTAAAAGTACTAAGTGTGTATCATAGTACTTTAAGCTTTTCAATAACTTAGTTTGAAAAGTCACTTCAAAAACCATAGTTTTTCTATATATTAGTATGCTAGCTTAACCCTTTTTTATTTTTATTTTTTTAAATTTTATTTATTTATTCATGAGAGACGCAGAGACACAGGCAGAGGGAGAAACAGGCTCCATGCAGGGAGCCTGACGTGGGACTCAATCCCGGGTCTCCAGGACTACACCCTGGGCTGAAGGCGGTGCTAACTGAGCCACCCAGGCTGCCCCACCCTTTTTTTATTTTAAAAAAGATTTTATTTATTTGAGAGAGAGAGAGAGAGAGCATGATCAGGTGGAGGAGCAGAGGGAGGGAGAGGGAGACTGCCTGCTTAGTGCAGAACCCAATAGGGGCTTGATCCCAGGACCCTGAGATAGTGACCTGAGCCAAAATCAAGTCAGCCACCCAACCAACCAAGCCACCTGGGTGCCCCCCACCCCAGCTTAGCCTTTATTGTGTCAAAGTTTTAAAAAGCACTCAATTGTTAGACACAGCAGTGAATGCCATGGGCCTTCACATCATCACCTCTGATTTCAGGATGTTCAGAGCTGCAGGTGCTCCTTAGTAGTGGTCTTGGCAGCAGGCTTAGGGCTACCGTGCCTGTTGGGCTTTGCTTCTGTCCTAGTCGACTGGGGCTGCTGCCACTCATTGGAGACATTCCCCCAACACTTCCTACCTTATGGAGGCCTAGAGATTGGTGTCTCTTTCTAGGGCCCTTTGTTACTGGGGACTCTCAACCCAATGTGCAGAGTTAGATAAGTTATAGCATTCAGCCTTGATTCATCAAATAGTCTTCGAGTTTGTAAAATAGGTCCAAAACTTTCATTTATACTTTAACCTCTGAGGTGGGTTTCATTTCCAGAGCATATAGGAGATTGATGTCTGGGTTTTCACCCCCAAAAGTTTTTATAATCTTGTAGTATAGACAAAGGTAGGAAACAGTTCCTTACCTTACATTTCCTATTATAAATACTCTAAATTCTGTATCATTTCCATATTATGTAAATCCCTTTAACATTTAAAACTGTACCATAGATACATATAATATGTCCTTATTCCATTTGTTCTTGTTTCTCTGAATACAAATAAGCACACCATTTCTACTCTTGATAAAAGCAGTAGGTCATTGGATTAGATTAGTCTTAATTCAGTATCATTTGTGTTTTGTGACTTTTTAATCAAATTCATGCTCATCCACAAGATGTTGATGAATTCTTTTTAAATGTTTAAGAAATTCAGAATGAACTTGCATTTTGTCAGAAGGCTCTTGTTTAGTTGTCAAATGCATAAAGTTGCAGGTTGCAGAAAACCCAATTCAAGATGACTTGTAGGAAGGGTATTTATTGGTCTGTATAATTGGAAGGCCAGCTCTAGGCCAAACTCTCCAGGGTTGACTGATTGGCCGATTCCACAGTGCTACCAAGAATTTGGTTTCTTTCTTTCTATACTCTGCATTCTCACCTTCCTCTTGTGAGGACAAGAGGTTGTAGCCATTTCCAGATTTCTATGATCCCTTACTTATGTGTGTTGGGCTGGCTAAGAGATAGGCGCACCCAAAATGGTGGACATCTCAAATTGGGTCAAAATGGCTGATCTTCCCGCCAAAGCAGTCATGACCACCACGTCATCTCTAGTAAATCGAAGCCTAGACAGGAAACTGAAACTTTCCATCCAGGACTTTCCAGCCAGGGACCACCTCCCCATCATCTGTACTATCCCCACCCCCCAGCCAATCACCTAGGGACACAGTGTTCCCTTGCCTAATTTGGCAAGGGACCCACCCAGATCCAGATCCAGAACCAATAAGGCTTAAAAACCCCCACACTCCCCAACCCCGGTCCGACTTCCCTGACTCAGGCCACCTCTCCGAGTCATGGAACCTCGCCCAGGAGCGCTCCCCATTAAAGCATTCTCGAACCTACTGCCTGGCTCTGCTGTTTTGTTTTGTTTTTTTAATTTCTCCGTCATTCATTTTGGAACAAAACCTAACAATATGTGATAATCTTCTAGAGTCTTACTCAGAAAACCTCTTCTGCTGTTCTGTTGACTTCACTTGAGGGATGTGCCCATGCCTTGAATCAGCAACTATGGCTGGGATGGGATTATGTGGAGGAGCTCGGGCTTGGTGTCAGCTTCCCCCAAAGTAAAGGGCTGTGGGAGGAGGCACAGAAACTGATCAGACCCAAGTAGTTATCTAGAGCAGGGCCTGGTTGGGTGGGGGGCATGAATAAAGGGCAAGAACCACCTTCTTCACTATCCCAGGTGAGGGGAACCCAGGGAAGTCACCTGGGTTTCATTTATAAAAGTACTTGTATTGTTTCATCGGTTTCACTCCTTCCGTCCTTAGGGGCTGTGACAACCACCAAACGGACAGGCATTCCTGCTCCTCGAGAACTGTCAGTAACTGTCTCAAGGGAGAGAACTGTGCCACGTGGTCCCTCCAACCCCAGGAAGTCGGTGTCCAGTCCAACTTCTTCTAGCACACCCACCCCTACTAAGCACCTGAGGACCGTTTCCACAAGACCCAAGCAAGAGAATGAAGTTGGGGAAAAGGCCGTGCTGGAGTCCCAAGTTCGGGAACTTTTGGCAGAAGCCAAAGCGAAAGATAGTGAAATTAACAAGCTTCGAAGTGAACTGAAGAAATGCAAGGAGAGGAGGACTCCAAGCACCGAAGGAGCTGACATGTCAGACTCAAATCTAGATGGAACGTCTATCTTGCCAAGTGACTCAGAACCTTTGGTAAGAGCTCTTGAGGAGAAAAACAAGAATTTTCAGAAAGAGCTTGCAGATCTAGAGGAGGAAAACCGGGCCTTGAGGGAGAAACTGACTTATCTGGAGCATTCCCCAAATTCAGATGGAGGCACAAGCCCCACTGGTGAGAGCAGCTGCCCAACGTCCATGACTCAGGAATCCAGCTTTGGAAGTCCACTTGGAAATCAGTTGTCAGGCGAAATCGATGAGTATAGGAGCAACATACATGAACACGCGTTAAGACCGTCGGGTTCTTCAAGCAGCGATGTTACCAAAGCTTCTTTGTCCCCAGATGCCTCTGATTTTGAGCACATCACAGCTGACACCCCCTCCCGACCCCTGTCTTCCACCAGCAACCCCTTTAAGAGCTCCAAGTGTTCCACCACTGGCAGCTCCCCCAACAATGCAAGCGAACTGTCCCTGGCTTCCCTCACAGAGAAGATACAAAAGATGGAGGAGAACCACCACAGCACAGCAGAGGAGCTGCAGGCCACTTTGCAAGAACTATCAGACCAGCAACAAATGGTGCAGGAACTGACAGCCGAAAATGAGAAACTGGTAGATGAGAAGACTCTTTTAGAAACTTCATTTCATCAGCATCGAGAGAGGGCCGAGCAGCTCAGTCAGGAGAACGAGAAGCTCCTGAATCTTTTGCAAGAGCGAGTCAAGAATGAAGAACCCGATATCCAAGAAGGGAAAATCCTTGAACTGGAGCAGAAATGTGCAGAAATTCTCGACCAGGGCCGCTTCGAAAGAGAGAAGCTGCTCAACATCCAGCAGCAGCTGACCTGTAGCTTACGGAAAGTGGAGGAAGAAAACCAAGGAGCTTTAGAAATGATCAAACACCTGAAGGAAGAAAACGAAAAACTGAATGGGTTTCTGGAACTGGAACGGCGAAATAACGGCGCAATGGCCAAAACTCTGGAAGAGTCTAAAGCCACGTTGGAGGGGCTGCGGATTGAAAATGGGTCGTTGAAGGCTCATTTGGAGAATGAGAAGCAGAAAGCTATGGATACCAGTCCCATGGCACCAACGGCAGAAGGTCGTGAAGTTCAAGAAATGTTAAGAGTTGCTCGAGCTGAGAAAGATCAGCTGGAACTCTCTTGTGCTGAGCTCAAGCAAGAATTAGTAAAGGCGCATGCTGAAATTAAACATGTTTCGAGCCTCCTGGCCAAGGTAAGGAGATACCTCTGTACCAGTGTTTGCTCATCCTTCGTAGTATTGCCCTCCTTGACCTTGAGATTCACAGAGCACAGAGATTCTCTTTGTTCAATTTCATGCATGAATCCAGCATTCCAGCTTGAAGATCTGCTCCATTCCAGGCAGACTGGGGACACAAAAACAAAACACCCCAATCTCTGACTACAGGCAGTACACAGTGTAGTGGGGATGTGGTGAATCAAATGCGTGAGTACGATGCAGGGATAAAGAACATCACAGAGGACAAGCTCAGGGTCCAGTGCCAAGGAGGAACACCTAGAAAAATAGAGGAGAAAGGAAGATAGTGTAGGAGGGCTTCTTGAAAGAGGTGACAAATAAGCTGAGTCTTACTGGCTCAGAATGAGTTATCCAGGTCTATCAGTTAGCATGCTTTGGGCTGCTAGTAACAGAGAATTAAAATCATCCCTAATTTCCCTACCAACTAATAATATAGTCACTATTTTGGTGTTTTCTTTCAGATTTGTGTGTGTGTGTGTGTGTGTCTGTGTGTGTGTGTTCCACAAGTTAAAGAAATTTTTTTAGGGATGCCTGGTTGGGAGTCTGACTCTTGATTTCAGCTCAGGTCATGGTCTCAGGGTCATGGGACAGAGCCCTGTATCCAGCTCCCCACTCAGTGGGGAGTCTGTTGGGGATTCTCTCTACCTTTTCTTCTGCCCCTCCTCCCCACCTTGTGCCTTGTGTGCTCTCCCTCCCTCCCTCTCTCTCTCTCTCTCCCTCAAATAAATAAATGAATCTTTAAAAAAACTTTTTAGATTCATCTTGTACATACTCTTTTAATTTAATATTTTCTTTTTCTTTTTTTGTTTTGTTTTTGTATTTTTTGTATTTTTTGTTTTTGAATTTAATATTTTCGAGCATATTCGCATCATTATTCTTTGAAACATGATTTTAAGGCCAGCCATTATTCTATTATATAAATATTTCATATGTACTCTACTGGTCACTTGTTTGTTGTTCTTTTCCAGTCATTCGATATTGTAAATACTTTTTTTTTATATATCTCTCTGATTATTTCCTTAGGAAAAATTCCTAAACATTGGTTACCGTGTCAGAGTATGACCATTTTAAAGACACTCAATACATTAATCCAATTTGCCCCCCAGAAATTTACTGGCTTGTTCCCACCAGCAGATTCAGGAGCTTCTCTGTTTCCCTGAACCCTTGCCAGTGCATGGTATTGAGTTGCTAGGTCATTCAAATCTGGTCTTCATTCTTCTTTTTTCCTCCCCTCTTCACTGGGAAAGATCTCCAACCCACAATCACATAGATGATCACTATTTCATTTTTTAAAAATAATCCTTTAATCAGTCTGGAATTTTGTTACATGTTGAAGATTGCTGGTAATTATATTCTGCTAGCTCACAGAGCAGTGCTGGAGAGGTATAGACAGGTGGCTTCCTACTTCCTGTTTCCTCCAAGTTCTGGGTCTGTGATGTTGGGCTCCCCTGGTGAGAGAGGTTGAAGCCCCTTCCCACCTTAGTGCAGGGTTGTCACTGTTGGTTTGTTTTTTTTAAAGATTTATTTCTATATTTTTTGGGAGAGAGAGCAAGAGCAAGTGTAAGTGCAAGAGGAGGGGCAGAGGGAGAGGGAGATAATCTCAAACAGATTCCTTGCTGAGTACAGAGCCTGATGCAGGGCTCAGTCCTACAATCCTGAGATTAGGACCTGAGCCAAAATTAAGAGTCAGATACTCAACCAACTGAGCTACCCAGGCGCCCCGGGCTTGTCACTGTTTTAAGAAACAAGTTGTGCCATGAGCTCAAAGGGGGATTTTTCTCTCCACTTCATCTGCCTTAAGATTAGTCTGTTGCAACTTGATTCTGGCATCGGGCTGTCTGACGACCTGAGTGGTAGGCAGTGTTAGGAGGGTTTTTTGTTTGTTTTTGTTTTTTTTATCATTGTTGGAGTTCTAAATTTACAGCATTTTATTGAAAGTGTGGAAGCAGTCCCATAGAAGGTACTAGCCAGGTGCCCATTTGAAATTTAAGTTGATAATTGTAGCTTTACATTAAGTTTTTTTTTAAACATGCCATACATTTTTTTTAATAGATTTTACTTATTTATTCATGAGAGATAGAGAGAGGCAGAGACACAGGCAGAGGGAGAAGCAGGCTGCATGCAGGGAACCCAACGTGGGACTTGATCCCGGGTCTCCAGGATCAAGCCCTGGGCTGAAGGCAGCGCTAAACCACTGAGCCACCCAGTTTGCCTTACATTAAGTTTTAATGTCTATGGAATCGGTTCCCCTCCGTCACTCTGTTGCAAAAAGCCTGATCTCTCAGGTGACCACCTTGAAATCCTCCCTCAGTCCTTCATCTCTTTGTATTTTGGTTGACATCCCATTAAGTGTATGTATCACCAAGAAATAATTTAGTTATCTCAAGATAGTAGCTTAACTTTTTCTGATCAGGAAAAAATATATTCATTACGAAAGGTTTAGAAAATACAGAAATATATAAAGAAGAAAATAATATTACCTTTAATCCCATCACTTGGAGAAAAAACACTGCTAGCATTTTGCTGTGTGTCTTTTCAGATGTTTTCCCAGTTTATGCATGTTTGCACATGTGTACAAACTTGTACCAACATAATTAAAATATTCAATCTTCTTACTCAGAAGGATAGAGCATGTCACTCCACATTCCTTGAATACAGAGACCCAGCTGGATTAGTTAATCAATTCTACTGTTAATCTATTTGATTAGTTTCTTTCTACTTTTGCCTTTATTAATCCTCTCATTCTGCTTTTACACATTTCCTTGGTTTCTTCTGAGTTTTTTGAGTAAAATTCTGTATTTGTCATTTCTTGGTTGATAATGAAAGCATTTAAAGGTATGAATTTGCCTTTTGTTATAGCTTTAGCTACACGAAGACAATAAATTTTAGAGTTTTCTGGAACAAACTAAATCTAATTTGGAGAAAAAGGAAAAAAAAGTTTGCATTCTCTGTGGAGTGGAAGATACAGTATATATGTTTTAAATCAAGCTGTTACTTATATTATTCATATATTCCATATTTTTATATGTCTTTCTTTTTTTTTTTTTTTTAACTTTTTTTATTTATTTATGATAGTCACAGAGAGAGAGAGAAAGAGGCAGAGACATAGGCAGAGGGAGAAACAGGCTCCATGCACCGGGAGCCTGATGTGGGATTCGATCCCGGGTCTCCAGGATCGCGCCCTGGGCCAAAGGCAAGTGCCAAACCACTGCGCCACCCAGGGATCCCCTTATATGTCTTTCTGATTAGAATGATCAGAAATTTGTCAGTAGGATGAAAGAGGCTCTAGCTGGTATTCTGAGGTAAGACTATGTGAAGCACCATGTCACATAAAGTTTCTTTTATATGTATCAAAGTCCTAGGTGTATGATTTTGTGTTGTTTTTTTTCTAAAGATATTATTTATTTATCTGAGAGACAGAACATGAGCTGTGGGGGAGGCACACAGGGAGAAGGAGAAGCAGATTCCCCGCTGAGTGGGGACCCGACGTAGGCTTGATTCTAGGACCCCAGGATCATGACCCAAGCCAAAGGCAGATGCCTAACCAACAGAGCCACCCAGGTACCCCTAATTTTGTGCTGTCTTAGGTGTACAGGGGTACTGATCTGTAATTACAGTGGAGTCATAACCTGTACTAACCTTCCTGTCTTCTGTGTTATCTTCAAAAAGGTAAAACCCAGACTTTCTAGGCTGACTGGAAGCTAATTGTAGTAGTCCCAGGGCAGAGTATCAACTAATCCACCAGAAACAATGAATTCAAGTGATGAGATGTAAGGGACTCATGCGCAAAAGGAATAGGAGTACTTTTAGCCCAAAACTATAATGAAAAGGGTGTGAAGTGCAGATTGGTGAGTGGAAAATTTGGGGCCTCCTGACTTAGCTAATGCTTAAATCTGTGACCTTGGGCAGGCCATCTCCTGTATAGCACTGAATAGAAGCATGGTGGTGGAGGGAGCTTGGCCTTGTTCCTGATTTAAAAGGAGTGCATACAACATTTTATCAAGGGTGCCTTGTAGGCACTTGTTGCATACGTTTTATTGAGTTATACATATATTTTGCTTGTTTTTTTTTTTAAGTTTAGAGATAGAATTTTTCTACATCTCCTGGAGATCTTATTTATCTGCTATGATCTTAGAGTAGTTTTTATGTGATCGGGATGGTTTCTCTGCTTTAACTTGTTAATGAGGTAAGTTAAACAGCAAATTTTTCTAAAGTGGTCTAGTGTTAAATTGTCCTCACATTCTTGGAGTAAATTCTAATTCTTCAATTCTCAGTTGCCTCACTAGACATTTTTGCATAGAATTTTCACATTTAACTGCCTTAAGCAGATGTCAAGGTGAGTGTCCTGTTAATCACCAAGCAGTTTTCTTGGTGGCGAACAACATCTACCGTTGAGTATACCGTTCTGTATTCATCCACTCTTAATTCTTTGTGGAAGGTGAATAGTATGAGAAAAGAACAAAATCACCTATTTACAGAGAGGAAAAGCAATACCAAACCATCCTATGCTCTGATAGATTTAGTAAGTCTGTATAAGTTCCCAGTTTGGCTAAGTTACATAAGTGACTCAGATATCTTTACAAGAGCCTCTGAAAAGACTTGAAATGTACTTTGGGGGGAGGGGCCCGGAGTGGATCTGTTCCTCATACAGTAAATGGAAAATTGGTAGGACATTTGCAGTCATTGTGATTATTTTGGAGACTGCTTTTTATTTCTCTAATTTCTTTGTCTTCAGCTGGTATCTCTATTTTTGTCAGCTTCTCTGATATCCAACATAAACATTTTCCTGGCAACTTACTGTATGATTATGAAGCATGCCTCCATACAACTTTGAGGAGGGGTCTCATTACTATGAGTCCTGAAGGCTCAGCCTCCTGTAAGCCACATATATGCCTGCCCTAGCTGGCAAGCAGAATGTCATTGCATAGGATTATTGTTTTTCTGGACTATAATGCAATCCAGGTTTATGTTTTCCTGATGTTCAGATTTTCCGTTGTTTGAGATCTTAGTTTCAGGTTAGAATACTATAAGGCTTGAAACCTAGAAGTTTTAAAAGAAAATACTGATTTTTCCCCCAAAGTCAAAGCTTACAGGTGGTATCCTTAGAGATTTAGTTGTTGTTTTTTAAATTTTATTTATTTATTTGACAGAGTTGGGGAGAGGCAGAGAGCACAAGCAGAGGGAATGGCAGAGGGAAAAGGAGAAGCAGGCAGGTAGCCTGCCTAATGTGGGGCTCAATCCCAGGACCCTGGGATCATGACCTGAGCCAAAGGCAGATGCTTAACCAACTGAGTCACCCAGGCACCCTGGGATTTAGTTCTTTCTACAGAAACTCAGGTGTCTCTTCCAGAGGAGAAGGGAGATTATAAAGAAACACTTGCTCTGGGTAATTGGGGAAAACTAGAGGTACAGTAATCCCTGTGTGACCAGTATTGGTCAGCAGGCCAAACTAATTAGGGGAGGCACTGGCCACAAGTGGCAAAACCAGAACTTGAGAGGGATACGTGGGTGGCTCAGTGGTTGAGTGTCTGCCTCTGGCTCAGGGTGTGATCCTGGAGACCCAGGATCAAGTCCCATGTCGGGCTCCCTGCGTGGAACCTGCTTCTCCCTCTGCCTGTGTCTCTGCCTCTCTCTCTCTCTCTCTCTCTGTCTCTTTCATGAATAAATAAAATCTTAAAAAAAAAAAAAGCAGAACTCGAGAGAAAGATGTGGCAACTAGATGATTCTGTAACCATGACAGCAGAATAGGACTCTGAAGAACTGAAGAGACCTTGAACCCTGGCTTACATAGCAGGTGGTCCGTGAGGATGCCCAGGTGATGCTTTGGACTTTAAGAAACAGAAACCCTTTGTGTCCGTGACCAAAGCCAACTACCTAGTGCTCCTGTAATCAGAAGTCAGGAGGCACTTGGTAGCTATAGTCCAGAGGCTGTGTGACGTATCAGGGCCATGTGCTGGCAGCTCGATGATTCTGTCGGCCTTCCTGCCGAGGGTACACAGCATCTTCAGCATTTGATCCCCACAGTCCTGATAGGCAGGAGGCTCAGCAGCTTGCCAGATAGATATCTCAGTCCTATCTGGAGAACATTTTTCCCCAGGAGCTCCCTTAGCAGCTTTCCCTTTGTATTTGATCAGACCTGGGTCATACACACCCTTCCTCCGCTCCGCCCACTTTCCTTGAAATGACAAGATCACAGCCTAATTTTATAACAAAATGGGGATTCTTAGGGCAGCCCGGGTGGCTCAGCAGCTTAGTGCCGCCTTTGGCCCAGGGATCAAGTCCCACGTCGGGCTCTCTGCATGGAGCCTGCCTCTCCCTCTGCCAATGTCTCTGCCTCTCTCTCTCTCTCTCTCTGTGTGTCTCTCATGAATAAATAAATAAAATCTTTAAAAAAAAAAAAAAAAACGGGGATTCTTAGAAAGAAAGGAAGAATGGCGACTGGGTAGGTAAGAGGGCTGTTTGCCGCAGCCCCTGAAAGGGGGCTGAATATGGTCCACTTTTCCTAATCCTGGCTGTTCTCTACCAAGTGTTCATGGTGATCTCCTAAATGTATTGTAAAGCCTTCAGCAGTTTGCCCCAAACACCTCACCTGATGCATACCCAGAGGTGGCCTTCTGCTTTCACCGCCACCTGTCTCAGCCCTTCCCTCTCTGCGCAGGCCCTGCCTGGTTGATCCTTGCCTGTGTCAGGCGTTTGTTGTGGGGGGCTCCCTCCACAGAACGTGCTCTTGCACCCCTCCCACCCCCTGTCCACTCCCCTTCCTTGACTCTCCTGGCCCTGCCTTTTAAGCTTTAGGTCTCAACCACAGTGTTGCTTCTTCAGAGGGGCCCTCAGCCCATGGGGTCATTGTCCCCACGTCAGATCAGCTAGGATCACTTGTATGAAAGCCCCCTCCCCATCCACCCCTGGCGTCTCAGAGGAGAACTTAGAGATAACTTCCCCTTTGTGCCTCATGCACGGAGTACTCAGGAGAGTTAGTTAAGGTTGAATTGTCTAGGCTGCAGACATGGACATTTCAGTGTCTTCAGCTCACACAGTTTCCTCATTTTCTCCAGTGCCTTTGGCTGACAGCAGTTGATCAGTTCTCTGGGTGGAGCAGCTGGAAAGAAGGAGTAAGAAACTTACGTGGGGACGCCTGGGTGGCTCCATCAGTTAAGCGTCCAACTCTTGGTTTCGGCTCAGGTCCTGATCTAAAGCTCTGAGCTGGGGGTGGAACCTGCTTAAGATTCCTTCCCTCGCTCTCTGCCCCTCCGCCACCCCGCCCTACCCTTGCACATGCTCTGTCTCTCTAAAAAAAAAGAAAAAAGAAAAAGAAAAAAAGAAGTTGTGTGACAGAGCCTGTTTTCCAGCTTTCCTGAGGAAGTCAAAAGGAGACACTTGCCCAGGCAGTTTGGGGAAAGGCTGCAGGCTCTGCAGCTAGAAGCCTTCGAGGAGGGGGGAGGGGGCATTGCCCAGGAACTGTGCCTTGGGCCTCAGCCTTGTAGTGCAGAGCTTGAAGCCTGCTGTCTGCACCAGGAGCTGAAGCTTAGGAAGTGTCCTCTGTAAAGCCAGAATGCCCTTTTGTCCTTTATTAGGTCAGACATAGCAGTCATGTGGTCCAGGACACGCAGCAGTCACATGTGGCTGTGACTGGCGGCTCCCTCCACTCCCCAGCCCTTACCCCCTTAGGGCTCTGCTCTTGCAACCTTATGCATGGAGTGGGAGATGGGGGGTCAGGATGGGAGCTGAACCTGAGAGTCTGGCAGAAACAGCCTATGTTTGGGTAAGGTTGCTCTTGCAGTGGAACCAGACCCCCAGTATCTGTTGCCCTGCTCTCTGTGTCTCCATGTAACTTGGAGGAGGGGTGCTCCTTCTTCCATGGACCCAGCATGGTCTCTCCCTTGCTGTATTTCCTGGGCTGGTCCCTCCACCCCCTTCCCTTGTGAGCGGCCCATTTTTCCTTTTAGACATGTTAATATCTTTCTTTCCCCAAGGTTAGGCCAGACCACAGTTCTTCCCTTAACTTGGCCTTAGGACTTGTCTCGGAAGCCCCAGCGTTTGCCTGTCCTGGGTGAACACCGGGAAGCCCCTCCATGAACACTCATCTGAAAAATCTAGAAAATTCCCAAAGTGAAATACAGACTTGTACCCTCTGCTTTCAGTGTTTTATAGCCATTCTTCTTTTTCCATAACAAAAGTGTAAACTAAATTAGCATGTTCTCCTCTCCCTTGGCAGAGCAACATTGCCCAAAAAAAAAAAAAAAAGTTTTGGCCAGCATGAATGAAACATGGCTCTCCACCAGCAGTACGTATTCAGAACAGGGCCAGGAATTAAGCAAAAGGAGTTTTGGAGGAACCAACTCAGGTGTAAAAACAAACACAACAAAAATAATACATTCTTACTCATGGTAAAGTTACTCAAGCAATCATTCCAAGTTTATTTACTTTAGTATTACATGCAGCTGACCCTTGAACAGCATGGGTCCTCATATATGTGGGGTTTTTTCCAGAAAGTATAGTACTGTAAACGTATTTTCTCTTACTTATGATTATTTAAAAGATTTTGTTTATTTATTCATGAGAGACACAGGGAGAGAAGGTAGAGACACAGACAGAGGGAGAAGCAGGCTTCCTGCGGGGAGCCCGATGCGGGACTGGATCCCCAGACCCTGGGATCATGCCCTGAGCCAAAGGCAGATGCCCACCACTGAGCCACCCAGATGCCCCTCTTCCTTATGATTTTATTTTCTTTCTTTCTTTTTTTTTTTAAGATTTTATTTATTCATGAGAGACATAGAGAGAGAGAGGCAGAGACACAGGCAGAGGGAGAAGCAGGCTCCACGCAGGGAGCCTGATGTGGGACTCGATCCTGGGTCTCCAGGATCACGCCCTGGGCTAAAGGCAGGCGCTAAACCGCTGAGCCACCCAGGGCTCCTTGACCTCAGAACTCTTAACTCCTCATCACTGAATTGTGCTGCTTTCTGGTTCCATGGCAATGAAGAAGAGATAGAGAAACATTTGGAGCAGACCTAAGGACTCTAGCATGGATATATAGGGTCTTCAGGCCAAAGGCTTTTGGTTGGAAGAAAACAACCTTTCAAGTCTCAGGGAATTAGGAGAATTTTGCTTAATTTGAACACAGTAGAGAAATTCACAGTGAAAACCTGAGTCATCAAGACACGTCCTTTTGTTTGATTTACAACCTTAGTCTTGAAGGGAGCAGGAGGTAAGGGGGGTGGGTGTTGCAGTGGGGTGGAAATGGCAGGAATGTGGCAGGAAGAGAAGGGCAAATTCTCAGGCCAGAAAGGTTGGCCTGACCCTGGAAGAGACAGGAGTAGTTTCTAGTCGCTGGGGGTGCAGACCCTCGACGATAGGTTTTGCTCAATTTCAGCATCTGACCAGCCGTGTCTCTCTCAGGGCAGCCCTGCCTGTCTGTGCATCCCGGGTCTTGGAGGGCAGGAGAGCAGACCGAACCCTCTGGGGAGTTGCGAGTGGTCTCTGCTGCCATCTGCCTCTGGCCATTGTCACAGCTCAAGGACTGTCTCCAACCACCAACTATCCATCTCTCTCCGGGAAGGACTAGGGCTCCCCATGGCTCCCTGGGGAAATTCATCCAACTCTGTTGGTAATAAAATTCTGCACGCCCTGGTTCTAAAGAACATTGATTATAGAAGACGAGAGATCATCCTTGGAATGTATGAAAGTGATTTCTTTTTCAAACAGGAGACATTGGAAAGCACAGTGCTGGTTGTGTGATAGCTCAGTCCTTGAACCAGAGGAGCCAGACTCAGAAGAACTGGCCAGCAGGAAGGCCAGACACGGGGACGGCATCCTATAGGGTCATGGGAGTACATGCTGCTGGCCCTTGCTACCTGATAAATGGGATTGTTCTTTTCCAGTGGCTTACCTTCTCCCTCTCTCCACTGGTTAAGCTATAAAATGAATATAAAGAGACCTGCCTGTTACAACCCAGCCAGCTCCTGTAGAAAGAAGTTGTGAAGTTACTTAAGGGTTTTTGGTGGTGGTGGTGGTGGTGGCGATTTTAACCAAAGAGCCTTATATTGCTTAACTTGAGAGAATTATTCCCAAATCAGGCAGGAAGAATGAGATGTGTGATTTGAAACTGTAGACTGACTTACAGCTTCGCGGGCCCCAACAGACCACAGCACATCTTACAGCAGCTCCTCCCACCACTTTGCTTACTGCTGGGTGCTTGTGATGATGACCATCCCACTTGTAGGACATAAAGATGGGTCCAGGCCCGTGAGAGGCCAGAAGCCTCAGCTGCACGTGGAGGACCCCCACCTCACCCTCCCACTTAGGCTGAGGATGCTCAACCCTTTGCTTCCCTGGCTACACCATCCCAGTTTCACTCCTGACCCATGGGAGTCCCACCCAAGTAACATGCATGTTTCTAGATGCCAGGTGAGTGGCCCTGAGCTTGAGGGTTCCCTGACATGGAGCCTGGGGCCAGCTCTGCAGAAAGCCATGGTCCTACTTCCTCTACTGCTCTGCTGAAGCGGTGGTTGGACGTCAACCCTCTTATACTTAAAACACAGGGCCTCTTTTCTCCCCTGAAAGTCACCTAGTGTTTATTATATCGCTGTCGTCAGGTAAAAGACTTTTGGTCTGGTTCATGTGTTGTAGTCTTCTTGGACCTGTGTTACAGTATCATCTAATGTTGCATACCCCAAGATATAAGGCAGTTACCCCAAGACATAAAGACAGTTATGAGAGAAATGGCAACTTCTGTTGAGCGCTCACCACATGCCAGGCACTGTGATACACGCTGTATGTGTATCATTTCGTGTAATTGTTCAGATGAGGAAACCGAGACAGAGAGATTAAAGCATCACAGGGCTTAGGTGGGCAGAATTGGGATTTAAACTCTGGCAGTCTGGCTCCAGGTTAGCCACCCAGAGGTGCAAAAGCAGCTACAATGACACATTTTCCAATGCAGTTCGGAGCCACACAGCTTTATAATTGAAATGCAGGTTTCACAGAACAGTGCTCACGTTAAGGTAGTTAGCGTGCTCTGGTTCTTTCCCATGCTGGTTCTCTCATTCCCTCCTTTCTCCTTTCCTTCTTTGTTTATTTATTCCTTGTCACAGTGTCCCAATTGAAAAACAGTGGAGTCCTGCTGTCCAGTGTCTGTTCATGCATTCACCAGATGTTCACTAGGTGTTCCCCATGTGTCTGATGCTGTGTACACACCAGGGCATACACTGGTGAAGAGAGCCAACAGGGTCTCCGCCCGCCTAGAGCTTACAGCCACAGACTTTACACGTGAGATGCAATGGTAAAGAAAAAATTATTGTTTGCGAGGATGCCCCCCAAGTCTAGGAAGTAACCTCTTATATACCAGGCTTACATTAATTGGTAAATATGTAGCTACTTGGCAACATTAATTAAAGGACTATAAAAAGGGGGCATAGTTCATTCTAAAATAGTATTTTCTGACAGCAGAATACCATGAAAAACGTAAAGTAATGGCAGAGCATTGTGGCTATCAATGTGGATACATCTCAAAAACGTGGTTAAAAATAAGTTTTACAAAAAAAAAATAAGTTTTACAAAGGCATAATTAGTATAGGACAGGACAGAAGCATATTACCATATAATACAATGAGCTGTAACACAGTACACTGCAAAAGCATGTTATAGTGTAATGTGGTTTGTATAAAAATCTTAAAACGGGGCACCTGGCTGGCTATGTCCACGGAGCATGTGGCACTTGATCTTGGGTTGGTGAGTTCTGTCCCCACGTTGGGTACAGAGATTACATAAAAATAAAATCTTAAAAAAATTCTTTTAAAAACAGAACAGTATTAACATAGGCACATATATATGTAGTAAAAGTGAAAAACCAAGCAACAACCATGCACCACTTTTAGGATAATGCAGATTACTCTCTAGGGTGGGAGAGAAGGTTAGGATTTTACTAAATCTTGTTAAAGGAAAAATATTTAGCAAATGTGGCAAAACATAATTAATTGTTAAGTCTGTTTAGGCACCTGGTTACTTTGTCCCTCTGGGTGCTTTTCTGTAGTATTTAAAATATTCACTGATTAAGAATTGAAAAGGTGAAACGAGTGCCTGCCTGCCCTGCCCTGGTGCCAGTGTTTCTGCCTGTGCCTTCAGCTGGTGTTCTCCATCATGTTAAGTTAATATCGTATTTCTTTAAAGAAACACTGTAACTGCGAGTACTTTATGGGCTTAAGAGATTGGGAGTTTGCAGGGGATCGCTTGGGTCTTGGAGGCATTGTTTCTGGATCACCAGCAGAGGACGCTGCTCCATAGCACATGTGAGGAGGGCAGCCTCCCGCCAGCCACAGGGCCAGCTCTTTTGGTGTAATACCAGAGCCCCCTAGGGAAGCACTGTCCTACTCAGCTGCAGGACAGAAGGGCACTTAGCTACCCACGGATGTAGGAAGGGACACCGAAGCCGCCCATTTGGCCATTTGCAGACATCACGTTTCTCTATATATGTATAGCCTTGCTAAGAATACAGAAATGATGCCAGGTACAGCACATGCCGAGAGCTTCCTCTGCTGTTGCATGGATGACCCTGACACTGATGTGTGAGGAACTTTTCCCTATGAAGCTGACCAGGAATCTTCCTTTCATTCCAGGTAGAAAAGGATTATTCTTACTTGAAGGACCTATGTGATCATCAAGCAGAACAGCTGAGCAGAACCAGCCTGAAACTGCAAGAGAAAGCATCCGAGAGTGACGCGGAGATTAAAGACATGAAGGAAACCATATTCGAATTAGAAGATCAAGTGGAACAGCACCGAGCTGTCAAGTTACATAATAACCAGCTCATCAGTGAGCTGGAAAGTAAGTGAACTAGAGCCCTGGTCAGACGTGGATCAGGAGTGAGCAGGCTGTGGACTAAATGCCTGGGAGGGTCTGTGGGAATGTTGTGGAAAATCTTCCCTCCATGTGGTCTGCAGTCTCATAGGACAAAGGGGCAGTCAAGAAAGGCAGGATAATTAAGCTCTGTAACTGGAAAACAGGGCAGTAGTGAAGGAAAGGATGCTGAATGTGAGTCAGCAGTACCGGCTGATTGTAAAAAAGAATGAACACATCTTGGAGTGTTTGGTATACTGTGTGTGAGCCACACCACTGCTCCTGCTCAGCGGGTGTTGGCAGAACATTGTCTCTTACATCTGATGGATAGGAAGATGGGTGACAGATGGTCGGATGGATTTGAACAACGTGTGCCCTTGGGTACAGGGAGAAAACAGTTCTAGCATGTGCCCTATTGAAGCCAGGGTATCAAGTAACTTATAGATGTCAGCCACTTTATTACTGAAGAGGCTCCAATATATGGCTTCCTTATGAACTCATTGTTTGCTGTGAATAGGGAAAGACATTAAAAGGGATTAGCTAAACATTGCCTGCTTTGTTCAAATAAGCTTTATCAAATTATCACATCTAATGTGTTTTGCTTTTGTCACAAAAGAATTAGTGCACAGAGCTTTTAGTGACACTAACCATTGCTAAAAGTACAGTCCATCCTTGTTATTTGTGGGATCCATATCTGAGAACACCTGCTTACCAGAATTTATTTGTAGCCCCAAAATTAATATGCATGGCACTTTTCATGTTGATTGCAGACGTACACAGAGTGAGCAGTGAAAAATTTTAGTCTCCTGAAATGGATTTCCAGCTCAGTGTGAACAAGGTGACCCTCTGCCTTCTTGTTTTAGCTCTTATGCTGCAAACAAATACCTTTTCGCGGTTCTTTAGTGCCATGTTTTTTTGCATTTTTGTACTTTTTTGTTGGTGATTTCACTGTTTAGAGTGGCCCCCAAATGTAGTCCTGAAATGCTGTCTGGGGTCCCTATGGCTGGAATGCTGTGATGTACCTTTTGGGGAAAATAATGTGTGTTAGATAAGCTTTGTTCAAGCATAAGTTTTAGTGTTGTTGTCCGTGAGCTCAATAGTAATGAAAAGTTCGAGAGAAAGAAAGATGAAATCCACCAACCTGTATATGAGACTGCTCTGGAAAATGCTGAAGGAAAACCTGTGGTGCGTAATGAAACTGGAAAAGATAGAAAAGCAGCTATATTTGCAGATTCACAAGATGATGTCTGGTTAAAAAAAAAAAAATGTAGTGGACCACATTGTGAAACTGAAAGCCAAAGAAATTTACAGTCATGCTTATCGGGTCCAGAAAGTGTTAAACCCTTCTCAGCTGGTGCTGGCTGGTTCTCAGGCTCAAAAGGCCACACAACATGAGAAAAGGCAAAAACTTGCAGGCAAGGCAGGTTTTGTCAGTCAGAAAGCTACAGAAGAATTTTTAAATTACCTAGTGAGTGTTATACAGGAAAAGGGTTATGTGGGTAAGCAGGCTTGCAGCTACAAAGACACTGGCAAATGAACCTATGTAACACAAGTAGTGTCTCCCTTAATGAAAAAGTGATCAGAGGCTTGCAGGAACCTAACCCTGTATTTCCTGTAGGAGCAAAGTTCAATATTTGTAAATTTGGTGTGCATTGCTACTTTATGTAACTGTCATAAATAATGAGAATTGACTGTATATTCTACACCTTGATTAATTGCTTAGCACCAGAGTTCCATCCTTCACTGGACATGATACACAGCAAAATTACAGAACTTTAGCATTCAGTGTCAACATCATTCAGACTGTTCTCAGTAATTACACTCGAGGAGATAACCAACAATGACTGCCATCCGTTGTCAGTGTGTATTTCCAAACCCAGCACCAGACTCAAAGAGTGCATAAAGTCAGAGTAGTCTGGCTTCGCTTTGTTTCTGTGATACATTGCTCTTCATAATTTGGTTGTGTTGTCCCCAAATCCTTAAAAGTCAAGCACAAACCCACCCAGAAAGCCAGCTTATAATTAATGTCCAGAGCAGACGTCAGACCTTTCCCTACGGTTGTATCATAACATATCAGTTGTATCATAACATATCCAAGATTGAAAATAACATAGACCGTGTGTCTTTTGAGAAGCTTTTTAACTTTGGCTTGGGGTATTAAGGTATTACTAAGATATCTTTTCACTAGGAGACCCAGGGACAAATCCAGCCTGAGACTAGTTGCTCCTCCCAATGAGACCTTTGAGAGAAATGGACAGAAAATAAAAAGAAGTTGAGGAGTGTTTTCTTATTCTGCAGCATTGGTCCCAAACACAGATTCTCAGGCCCAGGTGCTAAATTAGAATAGCCGGGCAGGGACCTGCCTGACCGTGTGTTGTTAATTCTTCTTGAAGCTTCTCTGGTAATTCTGATTCGTATCCTTAATAGACAACTACTGCCCATGAAGAACAGTGAAGAATTTTAACTAGTTAAAGGATACAATCAGATTTAAATTGAAATGACTCTGGTAGCAACATGGAAGAATCAAAAGCAGAGAGAAGGGGACTGAGGATGTTCTTCATCAGGGAAAGGGGTCAGGTCACCTTGGGAGCTGTAACATACACCCACCCTAGATACTGGCTCCCCATGGGTGTTCTGTCTCTGTGGGCCACAGTCTGGGGCTTTGAACACATGTGCTTTCAAGAGGCTTCCCAGGTGATTCTGAGACTTAACTATGGTTAAGAACTGTGACTCCAGCTACTGGTCTAAAAGTCACCGTAGTAATAACCAGTCAGTTCTCTGTTACACAGAAGCTCTCTACCTCGCAGTGATAAGTGACATTCAGGATGATAATGTGCAACCAGCAGGGAGGCCAGGAGTTAGTGTAATAAACATGAGTGGCTATTTAGATCTCTTCCCTTGGTGCTGCATGGCTGTGGCACCTGCCATCTGAGAGCATGGCCTAACTCAACACCACTTTTCTTCCAGACCATCCCATTTTCTGTGTGGAAGAACCTCTGGTTTCTAGTTGCAAGTTTTCATGGTGCTAAGGATGGAATTTATAGTAGAAGACAGATTTTAAATCTGGAGCTGCTCTCTTGCTACCTAGCTTACTTTCTCCCAAGAGTCTTGCAACTTTTCCGACTCCTGTCTGACTTGTTTATTTCCAGGCAATGTGATGAAGCTGGAGGAACAGAAGTCAGACCTGGAAAGGCAGCTAAAGACTCTGACTAAGCAGATAAAGGTGAGGTGTGTCTCCGGCAGGGGACAGGGAGCCTTCTCCATCATTTTGCTAAGAGTGCCCCTCCACCTTAGTTGGGAAACCTTTGAAAAATATCCTGATGATTCTTCTAGGCTGGTTTCTAAGTATGTTCCCCTGGTATGGGCCCTGGAATCACAGATGAGTGTTTGCAGGAAACAAAGGAGCTTTAGTGTTAGGGTGAACTCTGATAGCGTAAAAGTGTCCTTCCATCTGTGCTGGGTCTTTCCCTGGTTGGGACAGCATTGAAGCAGTGCTCCCTAAGTACTGCTTGGCCAGTCTTCCCCACTGACTGACATGGGGCAGGGGGGGACCCTGGAGTCCCTTCCTACATGCCAGGCCCCGGCCAGCATCTGACACAGGCGTGGCTTCTGGCGTTTTTCAGGAGGAGACCGAGGAATGGAGACGGTTCCAGGCAGACCTGCAGACTGCGGTGGTGGTGGCCAATGACATCAAGTGTGAGGCTCAGCAGGAGCTGCGCACTGTGAAGAGGAGGCTGCTGGAGGAAGAGGAGAAGAATGCCCGGCTGCAGAAGGAGCTAGGGGACATGCAGGGTCACAGCAGGTTGGTCACGACAGAGCCGCACGTCTGTGAGTCTGGTGGGCACCCGCATAGTGCTTGGCTTCTCACTTAATCACCACGCATGAGCCTTTGCCGTCCAGAGACGTGGCGCTTCTTTGTCTCTCTGTGCAAAATCTTTCTTTCTTTCTCTAAGCTCACTGGACCACTGCTGCCACCGCTATACAACTAGGAATGGTCTATCCAGGGCTGGTCACTGCCATTCTCTGGCCTCAGGCAGTGAGAAAACTCTTCACTCACATATGTACAAAAGTTCTAACCAAGTGTCCTCCCACAGTTGAACAATAGAAGCATGTCTAGGATGCTCCTTCAGTGTTAGTGTTTATTAGTGCCAGGAAGTGCACACTTCAGCAGGCCACCTTGCGTGGATCCCTCTTATGCCCTGGGAAAGGCTGGACTCACTCCTGGGGGATTGGCCACCAGCAAAAGGACTCCTTCCTCATGGCCCAGGGACATGCTTCTCCCTTGACAATGCCTGTGGGCTGCCTTCAAAAGCCCTTGAAATAATCCATTTTATTAAAAAGGATGAACATAGAAAACATACATCTGGCTAATATGTGACTTTCCTTTTCCCAAGTGAGGGAAATCACACAGTGTGTCGTCCTAGAAAGCTCTTCTTAACAGCAAAGTTTCAGAGGAAGGTATGCGTCAAGTGAGCTCAGAGTTCATTGTTATTTGAAACCTAAATGGTTTACCGTGAGATTACAAACATTACTTTTGGCTTTACTGAAGGCAGTGTTCCCTTTCCCTAATCAGGAATGACTGTCCCCAGCTTTGCGATTCTTGGATATTAGGAAATTATTTTGAATTTTCACATGTCTTTCAAATATAAAATACAGTATTTTAAAATCAGATCTAGTGGGTTTTGAATGCTGATTTGTGCAGTTGGCCCATATTATATCTTCTTTCAAATATTAAATACAGTATTTTAAAATCATATCTAGTGGGTTTTGAATGCTGATTTGTGCAGTTGGCCCATATTATATCTTCTCCAGGATCAATCTAGTTCATTGGCTAGATTCTGAGCCTTTGGGTCTGATGTATTATGGTGAATGTCATGACATCAGAAAATGTAGATTTCTTCTTGGAATTCTGTCTTGATTCTCTTACGAAACTTGCCAGTCCCTCTTTCCTTTGCTTATGAGTTTTATATAAAAGAGGCCGTGGGGCACCTGGGTGGCTCAGTTGGTCAGGCATCTGACCCTCAGTCTCAGCTCAAGTCTTGATCTCAGGGTCATGAGTTCAGGCCCCACATCAGGCTCCACATTGGGCATGGAACTTAGTTAAAAATAAGCTATAGAGAAGGACTCAGATAAGATGTGTGTAGCTAGTTCCATGATTCTAATAATCTTGAAAATCAAGATTATTATTTTATAGTCACACCTCTACTCTCGGCCACCAAAGAATGTGAATTTTAGGGTATGGAGGAAGGAGAATAGGAAAACTAGACATGACAGTGTGCCTTATTGAAATGATCACGAGGTCCCCTCATTTGCTTTTGTGTTTCTGTTTAATTTGTCTACTTGTCTTACTTTTATAATGTGCTTCTTTGGAAGAGGCACCAGATCATAATTTGCATTGCTTCATACATATGTTACTGTGAAAATAAATGGTAAAAGATGAGTCCTGAGTTCATGTAGTAGCCCCAAAGAAGTTCTTGTAGGAGCTGCTGCATTTCTTACATAGACTCTAAGAGACAGGCCAGATTCTACAACTTGAACTCTGATACTGTAGGAAATCCCTGCATGAATCTTGACAACTTAGGATCCATATAACTAGGGTTACTTTTTTTATGTATATAAACACAGTATGTTTCTCTTCTGTTTTTCTAGTGATTTGCAAACCTACCACCCAAATCCAGCAGTCTAACCCCTTATCACAAAGCATTTCACAGTTGTAGAGCTGATACCAGCCCCCAACAGGGCCTATTATTGAAACCCTGAAGGCGTCAATGTGTTTTTTGCCTGTCACTGCACTGGGAAGGGTTTCAGACAGCGGCTGGTGCCGATTTCTTACCTGATTCTGCAGATGGCTCCCTAAAGAGTCAATTCTTTGCAAGTTACTCTCTACTAGCTCAGCCACTTTCTGAACCTACCCCATGAACAAGAATTGAAACCAATTCATACCCTCCTACAGCAACATAGTGTTTCCATCCTGGCTGAATGTGTTCTTGACCAAAACTCAATTTGACTTTGACAGTCATCTCAAGAGAACTCAAAGGTATTCTTGGTTCAGCCACAGTCAAAGAACTTGCATAAAATTCTCTGATGAGGTCCTTCAGGTACAACCAAGAGAAAGTGACAGCATTTGGAAAGCACCTCAGTCCTAACATGGGATTAACTGATTTATCAGCATTCTCATTTTGCACATATAGGCATTTGAAGAGATATAGTGAGGCCAGTAGGTAGGCAAATGAAGTTTCTGAGTATGAATACAAGTTAGCCTTTATTCCCAAGGACTCAGCAGCTAAAACAAAGTGGAACATAATTTAACCTGGGATTTTAGATCATTCTAAAAACTAGATCGTTAGCAATCTTCACGTTTTCAGAAGTATTTTTATTTTGGAGTCAGAATAACCGATGTGAAGAATAGGGGGAATGAGGAATGGGGGGAAATGAGGCTCTAGTGTTGTCTTTGCCACCAACTGGCAAGGTCCTACCCAGACCTAGCTGCTCCCTCCCTCAAACGAGATAAGAATGGGTCATGATTTAAGGCCCCTGTAAACTCTGCTGTTCTCTGAGACTAGTTGGTCAGTTGGCCTTTGTCTGACACAGGAGTCAGGAACTCAAATGCCAACCGTACCATCAGTCCAATGCAGTCTTTGGAACCTCCTGGACACAGTGGAATCTCCACATTATAGCTGGGCTATGGACCTCCTCTTTCTCTTCCAGAAATTTTATCAAGCCAGTGTAGTTTTTATGGACCTGGAAGTGATTGTTTTGCTGGACACTTATAAATTAATGGATGAAAGGATCATGAATAACTTTTTCCACTCTGGCTTCTTCCAGTTTTGAGCCATTAAGAGCAAGACATTAAAATTCAAACTTTTCATCGAAACTAAAACATCAAGCCTTTTTTCCTGAAAAGTTGAGACCCGGGGCCTGATCTCCAGCTACAGAGACCACACACATGCCGCAGGCCTAACAAAGGACGTTGTTGACCACCAATGCATGACACATGCTTCTCGAACAGTAACAGGGGAAGACTGATACGATTTTTCTCTTACTCTGAACCAGTAAAGACCGTTATCTTTAGGGTGACTTACTCGATTTTTACTGTTTATCATATGACACCAATAAACATCCACGGAAAACATCTTAAAACAGAGATCATTAAAAACACTAAACATCTGTGCCTAATTAACTATAGTAACTTCTAAATAGAACATCTAAGATTCAGAACGTGTCTCGCTTTTCCACTGGTTCTTGCGTTGTCACCTCTGCAGTGAATAGCATGGTGGCACACCACCGCCAGATGCTCTGGAATTGGCTCTAACTCTGTGTGCACAATGTATCTTTACCCTGATGTCAGTCGTGTGCCTGTGCCATTCTTTGTGTCCTTAATAGCTGTCATGTGTCCCAGCCACTGGCCCAGGGTTCGGAACTGTCATTGAAAGGCAGAGTGCAGAAGCTGGCAATACAGATTCCTGGGTCACCAGCATATCTTTTCCAGCTCTCTTGTTGCAGATACAGCCTCCCTGGCCCTGCCAGAAGGGGACCAGTTCTAGTGGGGGAATCCTAATCTGAGCAGCCGAGATTGTCAGGGGCCTCTGGCACTTCATCTGGCCCTCTGAGCTCTCAGCTCCTTCCACTCCTCTTTTCGTAGTGAAATTTGCATCTCAGTGGCACTGGACACAGCCCGAAGAGCTTGCTTGTCTGCCATCCTGCTCCCCAGCCTCCATTTTCACAGAGTCATTTTCAAAAGTGTGGACATGAGCTTCCCCTAGGCCTTTAGGACTTTTATGCCTTCATACTGAAAGAAATCCTTTTTTTTTTTTTTTTTTCCTTTTTGGCCTTGACTGCAGGACAGCAGAGGGAAGCACGAGCCACTCTGTAAATTACAGAGGAGCCTGATTTTGTGCATTCTGGCCACCTCTATGCCCCCAGTACAGTTGTCTGTTACTGAAGATCTAGAGTGAGGAACTCAATAGTAGTGTTTTGAAGTCTTTGTCATGTTCTCTGTCCAAAGATCTTTGACTTCCAAAAAAATTAGAGGAGGAGGAACTAAAACATATTGATCCTGTTCTAGATATTAGCTCTTCCCTGTGGGTCAGTGTCAGCAGTTAATTCTTCTGTTTGTAGCCTGAGATCATGTTGCCTCAAGTAACTCCTTTACCAGCATTTCCCCCTCCATTTCTGTTTTCACAGCTCCATGGTCTCTGTCAGCTAGCAAAGCATTTGCTGGAAGAAACACAGCCCAGCCCTTGCCATGATGGGAAACGACAGCCATTTCTAAATGAAAGGGGGAATAATTAGGGTACAAATTGCCTCTTTACCAAGAGCCAAATTGTCTCCTTATAACATCCACTGTTTCACACACAGTCATTGTGATCAAGTCTCTTTACCTTTTTCTACATTTTGGAATCAACTCATGGCATGATCAAAGATGATCCTTCCCTCTTTTTTTTTTCCTTCTTCTTCTTTCTTATTCTCAGAAGATTCAACCATCTTTTATTTGGAGCATAAAGATGAAGTTCTGAAAAAAACAAAGCACAAGCATGTTGTGAAACTAATTTTTTTATATGCAACTGGGGTGTTCAGAGGGAGCAGAGGGCAGAGCAAATGCAGAGCACTGGTGAACACTACCCGTGCTTGTGTTTTACTTTTTGGAGTTTATTTCTGTGCTTCCTCTTGAACATGGTATCTAATAATCTTGGAATTAACACTCCTTAAGGCAAAGTAGGAAGCCGTCTGTGTCATGTCTCATTCTGAAGAAGCCAGCAAGTTCTGCTTCCCTTATATCAAGTCTTGAATGAGCCCTTTCAAGCTGGGGTCCGACCTCATTACCTCATCTGAAACAAGCCACCACTGAGTTGGGGTTTGATTTCCAGAATCTCTCTTGGGCTAACACAAATTGATGTTTGGCTGATCAAAAAGGATGTACTTGAACCAGTAAGTTTACGTGGTGGCAGTGCCCATTGGAATCTGACTAAAAATTGACAAACAGCCACAACAAATGCCTCATGAATAAAACTTAACTCGGAAACTGAAAGACTTTCAATCCCAAAGTGTATGATTCAGAGTGATCCAGAATTCAGAGTGGGATGCTAAATGTTGGAAGTACAGTTTGTGAAGATCTGCACCTATTTCAGCAGCCACCATCAGGCATGGCCTCGCGTGGCCCACACTCCAGGAGCCAGATTGCAGTCCAGGCAGTGGCGGGTCTTCGTTCCGTGTCCACAGGAAAAGACAGGAATTCCTGTCTGGTACAAGGACATGAGGACCAAGAACACACTTTTACTCAGAAGGAAGTTTGGCGTGTCCAACCGGAGAGCCCAGAATCCCCAGAGAAATGTCGCTTGGTGAAAGAAGAGAGATCAATGCCTCATCCATGAAAATAGTTTAGCTATTCACTGGAAATGTCCAATTTGTATACTGGGAGATCTTTACCTCAGATTGAGAATTTCTTGAAATGATAGCAAATTCACTTGCCAGGTATTTTCAAATCTAAACAAAAGGAAAATCACCTCAACTTCAGATGCCCAGCTGTATTTGTGCCCCCATATTTTGATCTGTCTTTATTCTGGGTACTGTTGAATATTTTTATACATAAAGGATTCATGAAGTGCTAAATAAATATGTTATTATTCTGGAGAGTCTGTTGCCTGATTTGTATTCGTTGGCCACGTGTTTGCAGAGCCTTCATGTCAGTTTATCCTCAGGTTTCTAGCACATGTGGTGTCAGACTCTAAAGCCATGTCCAATGACTAGAATTTGATCTAGAAGCAAGTCCGATTTTCAATATAAGTTGTAGGTAGGAGGCTGATTTTAAATATGAATGTTTAAAATTTAATTTTTAATTTTTAAAATGATTTCATTATTGGAACAAAAAGGCAAGGAGCAAAATTGCATAAATTGTGAAAGCAGAATCCTAGCATGTCCACACACACACACAAAATCTAGTACATTGAACACGTGGGTGGCTCAGAAGTTGAGCACCTGCCTTTGGCCCAGGGTGTGATCCTGGAGTCCTGGGATCGAGTCCCACATCAGGCTCCTTGCATGGAGCCTGCTTTTCCCTCTGCCTATGTCTCTGCCCCTCTCTCTGTGTCGCTCATGAATAAATAAATAGAATCTTTAGAAAAAATAGTCTAGTACATGGAATTTGAAGTCTAGATTTGTCTTGTTGAACTGTAAAAATAAATAGATCACTTGGTGATTTGCTATATTGGATTTCTTCTTAATTATGAATATTTAGGTATCCTGGTAACAAAATAGAGATATAGAATGAAAAATAGTCATCTTTTCCCTCTCCAGTACCACCCTGTAAGGTAATCAGTGTTCCATAAATAGCATATCTATTTTTCTTTACCTTTCCTTCTACTCATATAAATATATATAGGTTTTTTTTTTTTTTTTTTTTTTATTCATAGAGACAGACAGAGAGAGAGAGGCAGAGACACAGGCAGAGGGAGAAGCAGGCATCATACAGAGAGCCTGACGTGGGACTCGATCCATGGTCTCCAGGATCACGCCCTGGGCTGCAGGCAGTGCTAAACCACTGCGCCACCGGGGCTGCCCAGGGTTCATTTTAATATTTTTATAAAATGAGATTATATTCTATACAATATTCAGTACTTTCATATTTCATTTAACAGTGTATCATGGGCATCCTTCCAGGTTGAAGGATATATGAGTTTAACTCATTTTATTTTTTATTTCTTTATTATTTTAAGTAGGCTCCACACTGGGCAAATGCAAGGCCTGAACTCCCATCCTGAGATCAAGAGTTGGCCGCTTAATCGACTAAGCCTCTCAGGCACTCCGAATTTAACTCATTTTAATGGCTGCCTGGTGTCCAAGAGGATGGATGTGCCCTAGAATACTTCAATATTGTCATATTGGTGAATATGAAGGCTATATGGTCTAGTTTTTTTTTCTTTCCTAATAATGGCATAATAGTAATCCTTATTTACATAGCCATGCAGATCTGTTTTTATTTTCATAGGATGGGTTCCTAAAAGCATGATTGCTACATTGGGGGATATAAATTTGCAAGATTACTTACCTAAGACTTATGACATTTAATTTTTATTTTTTTAAAGATTTTATTTATTCATGAGAGAAACAGAGAGGCAGAGACAGGCAGAGGGAGAAGCAGGCTTCCCACCGTGAGCCTGATGTGGGACTCGATCCCAAGATCCTGGGATCACGACCTGAGCTGAAGGTAGATGCTCCACTGCTGAGCCACCCAGGCATCCCATGACATTTTATTCTTTAAAAAAATTAAAAAAGATTCTATTTATTTATTCATGAGAGACATGGAGAGACAGAGAGAGAGGCAGAGACATAGGCAGAGGAAGAAGCAGGCTCCGTGCAGGGAGCCTGATGCAGGACTCGATCCCAGGACCCCTGGGTCACGCCCTGGGCCAAAGGCAGGGGCTAAACCGCTGAGCCACCCAGAGATCCCCCAACATTTTATTCTTGATGAGAGTGCCTGTTTGTACACAGCCTTAGCAGATACAGATAATATTAATCTTAATTTTTGCTGTTAGGTTAAGTAAAAAATGCTATCTCATTAGTACTTTAAATTTGCATTTTCCTGGGGAAATTTTTATATATTAACTATTTGTTTTTTCTCTTTTGAGAATTGTTCTTTTAGCATTTTTGCTTACTTTTTCAATGAGCTGATTGTTTTTCTCTTTTCCATTTATAAATCAATGTCTTATTAAGGATGTGTGTTTATCCCAGTATATTATGGGTCTTTTGACTTTACCATCATTATAGAAAATGGTATATTGTTACACAGTATAATGTTAGTGTGTTTTCCTTTGCTGCTTCTGGGTTTTTTGTTTTGAGATTTCCCCTACCCTCATCTTACAGAAATAGGCTATCACATTTTCTCTCTCTCTCTCTCTCTCTCTCAGATATTTAATTTGCCTTTCTTTGTTTAGTGTGATGTGAGGTATGGGTCTTCTTCCAGATGGACAGCCAGTAATGCCAGCACCATTTATGATCAAAACCATCCTCTGCTCACTGAATCAAAATCTCATCTTTATCTTATTTATTTCGTTTATATTCAGAGAGACTTTCCCAGTATACCCTCATCTCTTTTTCTCTTGAGTTGGTTCTGCTTTAAAATATTTTAATGGTATTATTAGATTGCTGATATCATTTTTTAGACTCAGCCTTTCATCATAAGGTGTCATCTTTCATTTATTTTTCTCTTTTCTTGAATTTTATTGTATTCTCAAGGTAGATCCTAATAAGCATATAATTCTGTTTCCTGTCATAAATTTATAAATGCACTCCCTTGAGTGCAGTTTTTCTCTTCATTTTATATTATGAAATATTTCTAGGTCAGGGCATGTCTTGGGGCAGAGCAGATAAATGTTCATCATTTATTCTTGCTTAAAAGGGTGAGTGTGTCAGGACCTGACATTTGCCCTGACATTTACTAGTCAGTATCGGTAGGTTCTGCTTAGATCCGTACCCACTTTGGCTGACTACTATTGAAAACTTAAACCAGAAGGGAGGTTCTCTAAGGTAAATTGATGTTACATATCAGAGACACAGAGGCTTAAATAGAAAACAGAGGAATAGGTTCCTAGTGGGTGAAATTCATCTGTGTCCAGTTCCTTCTCTGGTGAAACTGGATCATGGGAGCCAGCATTCTGGGTCTAGTTTTACTTCGTCATTGTCCATTTCAGGGATGTACCGTGGTTCTTCCTAATCTACCCCTTTTTGCCCCTGTCCTTTTACCTGGGGCAAACCATCTCTGGCCTCCTCAGACAATCCTATCTTAATGTCACTGAACCGTTGTGGGAAGAATGTTGTGCATACCCAGGGCTTCCATCCCTTCTCCCAACTCTGGCCCTCTAAAGAAGGGACCTCACTGGGCTTTCCCCACATCTTTATTTTCTTTGAAAGGGAATTCAGGATAAAGCCTTAGTATTTACTTTCCATCCCGTGCCTCCACCCACCCAAAATTTATTCTCTGTGTAGCAGAAATTCTTCAAAGTCTGAGCCATGTAGGTGATCTCTTTCTGTAGCTTCCAGGGTTGATGCAGGATTTTTACAATTCTTATAGCTGGGATTTGGAGATGAAGATGACTGTCTTCAAACTGCTGTCTTACCCTGTTTGTTTTTATGTCACTTATATGCTTATGTTGAAATTCAAAAATGAAGTTCAGAAAAACACTGATACCTGAGAGACAGAATACTTAACTAATTTCTATCTCACTCCAGAGCTACAGACTTCTTTTAGATTTGTTTCATGCATAACAATAAGAAATATTTTGAGAAAATTGCATTACAGATAAGGCATATAATGAGCAAGGGTACAGAGATGGAACCTAAAAGGAACAGAACTTCAGGTAGCTAGGCTTTTAGTCCAAAAGTAAGGTGGGTGAAGGGGACACATAGGTTAGAGCTCTGTCTGGCACCAAGAAGGCCTGGGAGCTGGGCTTCAATTTTCCAGAAAGAGCCCTTGCAAGCATGTGATCAGCTTGACTGGTCTTTATGGGGACTAATCTGCCAGTTGCAACAGTAGCTAGTGTAATGTGACATATTTCCCAAAGGTAGTTAACTTTTGAATACTTTGAGTACATACAAGAGTTCACCTATTCTTGGATCAAAATAGACACCACCGCAAAGTGTCCTGTATGGTGCAGTAGTTGCTGTGGAAAACCAACACTATTTGAAGACTATTCTGTAACCAAACAAGGAGATCTGTGAATTATAGAGATTAGGTAACATTTTAAAAATAAAAGACAATTACAGATACATGTGCATATGTATATGTTTAAGTTATAACAAAAGATATGTAAAGTAGACCAACAGTGAGCATGTGACATGATCCTTGCCTTCAACTGTCTATCATTCTCACTATGGGTTGCTACTTCCTAAGGCAGATTATTGCATAAAAATAAGAGCAATGAAATAAATGCTGATAGTGTTTTTTTAAATTTTTTTTTAATTTTTTTTTTGATAGTGTTTTTTAAAAATACATGTTAAATAATTTTTTAAGAAGAAATACCATCAATATTATTTTCCTAAAACCCTGGTATGCCTCACAGGACACCTGTGCCTTACAGAAAATTTGAGAAAAGCGTGGTCAGAACTGGAGTTGCATCCCAGATTCACCATTTACAATCCATGTGACCTTGTCAAATTTTTTATCTAAAATAAGGGATAATAAATTACAGAGGATTTTTTTTTGAAAATCAAATTAGTTAAAGTTTTAAAGACACATGGTACTTACTGTAGAGTTACACGTACATTTTTTTGTGTGAAAATTATTCATTATTATCATAGTTTGACATTCTGGGAGCAGATGGAAACATGCCTTACTTTTGTTGTTTTCAACATGGCACCTAAGCACATGACAGCTGTGTCATCTAAGATGCCACAGAGAAAGAGGGCCTTGGTCAATGTTACAGGGAAACCACAAGCACTGGACTTACTGAAAGATGGTATGTTGGTATACAGTTGTACCTTCAAAACCATGTAAGCTGTACTTCTGGGTGATTCAGGGGATCTTCAAGACTTACTTGGACTGTGTGTGTGTGTGTGTGTGTGTGTGATTTTTGTCTTACAGATTGACCTTTGAATCTGACATCTGTGTTTAGGAGGCAATAGCTAGCATAGAACACATCCTTAACTAGTAGTGGTACCTTGAAGCTTTTCCTGTATTTACTGAGCTTGCTACGATACAGCTGGCTATATGCTTAATATTTCTTAAAATCCTTTATAGAATACAGAGTCTTATTCTTCCTTGAAACAGAGAAAATGTAATACTTCATTTATTGGCAGGGTTGTTACTGGTTGATCCCAGACAATCTTGACAGGCTGGTGTAAAGGAATTTCAAATCTATTTATGATTAAAGTACTGTAATAATAAAACAAATAGCATTCTTAACAACTGTTTTCTATGGTTTTTCAATTCAGGCTTTGTTTTGTGAATCCCTTCACCCCCTGCCCCATACACGCTTACACACATACACATGCATCCCTATTATATAACATGGAGGGGTGGTTAGTTTAGCAGGTTCTCTAATCTCCTTAAGCAACTTGCAGTTTTCTCATACTGACTCCTACTGTTCTGGCCAAGCAGACTGATCATTTGAAATATGGCCTTTAGATATCTGAGGGCAGGAGGACTGGGAATTAGTTCTTGTCGCCTTGCTATTTTCTTACAGAGTCCAAAGGATTCCTATTTATCATTTGATATATTGAATCACAGAGAAACTTAGGTGATTGAAGGAAACACTTTAGCAGATGTAGAATTGTTTTCATTAAATTATCAAGGAATGAGATGAAAGTGAATTTTTAGAAAAGATCGTCCTTTGAAGGGTACCCTGAGTTTCTGCAAAACCCTTGGTAGCTGGTCCTTTAAATGGCCAGGTGAGGAGGTGGCCCACTTTGTTTCTAACCTTCTTTGGAATGGCTGGTTCAGAAATTGGAGATTTTTTTTCCCCTGCTTATACCCAACCTGATTTCATGTCTTTGCATATTCTCCACCTGATTTTATACTGCATAACATAATGGGGAAAATCCAAAACCCAAACTTACTCAATTAAAAAAATTTTTTTTCAAACCCGGCTCCCTACCAGTTTCTGAAATTCCTGATACTTTCTTTCAGAGAAGTCATCAGCTTATTGAATTTTTTTATCCTCAAAAGAAGGGGCTATGGAGACAAAAGTGTATTTGAAATTCTGCTTCATTCTTCTGTTCACATTGATCACAGAACAGTAGAAGGAGGTTTTGAGAATTAAAAGCAAGTAAATTCAACCACAAAAGCTTGTAAGTAGCTAGTTTGATTCCAAAAAGATCAGTAAATAGATATTTTAAACTTCCATTGACCTTATTAAAATACACTTCCAGAAATACTCTGAGCCATTCTTTTCTTTTTAAGATTTTTTTTAAAGTTATTTTTTTAAAGATTTTATTTATTTATTCATGAGAGAGAAAGAGAGAGAGAGAAGAGACAGAGACACAGGCGAGAGGGAGAAGCAGGCTCCATGCAGGGAGCCCCACATGGTACTTGATCCTGGGTCTTCAAGAAAAGGCCCCGGGCTGAAGGCGGCGCTAAACCATTGAGCCACCAGGGCTGCCCTGAGCCATTCTCATAAATTAGTCATCTTCTTGCAAAACAGCTGGTGGCAGTTGGCTATCATAAAAAGAGCAATGCTGTAGAAATCAGGAGGCTGAGAGATCTTGCCTTGGCTTGTTCACAGGTAGATTACATGACATGTTAACATGTCCTGGATGAGGATGCCTTGCATAAGAGCATTGAATCAAATGATCAGTCTTTTTTTTTTTTTTTTTAAATGATCAGTCTTTAAAAGACTCTTTCATGAGTCTGTGCTTGAAGTTAGAATCCATAGGAAGAGTTTACCAGGAATGTTTGAGTGAGAGCAGAAGCTTTGCCACCTACAGCATCGCAGGGTTGTTTCCCTCTCGAAGGGTAGATCATGTCTGAGTTGGGATCCTCTTGCACATAGTGGATCACTATCTAGTTGGCTTAAACAGAAAGGCATTAAGCAGCTTGCAGGGTTGTTGGGAGGTTCTGAAGAAATGGGTTCTAGGCTGAGTTTCCAGGAATATCTCCCAGAGCCACAACACAGAACTGGCTATCAGGGGAGCCTTAACATCAGGATGTCAGCTGCCCTGTTGAAAAGATCCCTCCTCAGTTACCAGCAGCAGAAGCATTCGGCCTCTGCTACAGTCTTATCTCAACAGGAAATGCCCTGTGCCCTGCTTCCCTTACCTGACTTAGGTTCCGGTCCAGGTCTTGCCCTCACCTTCCTGATGGGTAGAACATAAGCCATGTGTGAGCTCCTCACTGCAGGAGAGTCCTGAGATGACAACTTTACAACCCCTGTGTGCCAAACGAGGGTTGGAATATACACTCCAAGAAGCCAATCCATTGTATCCACCGTAAGCTAAATATTTATGATAAACAATATTTTTTTTTACAATATGCAAAGTAGAATAACATCCTTTTTATTTAGAGCTTAATGTCAAGTCCCTCTGCTTCTAAAAATACTATTTCTGGCCAAAACGTCTCTGATAAAAATTGAGAGTAATACCTCTATTATTTCCTGTAAGAGGCAAAGCTTTTATATCTGGGATTCTCCTTCCAGAGTTGTTTGTTTCCTCCATATTGGTTCTATTCTCATCCTTGTCTCTTCCCCCACCTTTTAAATTTTATGTGTTCTTTACCACTCAGACCTGTGAATGAAGATTCAGAACCTCCCGAGGTTGATGCTCCCAGCCGGTGGCATGGCGTCTACATGAACAGAACATCTCCAACACCTTCAGAATCTGCAACCACCGTTAAGTCCCTTATCAAGTCATTTGACTTGGGACGTCCAGGTATTTCAATATTTTGTCTCATGAGCAAAACTCAAATTCAGACCGTGGCCCCACATATCAAGCCTGTTTCTACTCCACACTGGCCCGAGTTGATGCAACCACAAGAGCTTTGTCTAGATCATTCCACATGGAGCCACTGTATCCAAGAGACTTGACCACAACCTGGCTGAAGCTCTAGGAGGATGACAGTCAGGAGTCTGGCTCACGTATTAACACATCTCCTCTTTCTTTCCACCTCTTACATAGCTTTAATTCCAGACTTGCCACATTCCTTTTCTGCCTTTGTTTCCATTAAACTCAGGTTACTTCCACTTCCTTCTTAGTGTCTCATGAGACAGAGCAGGACTAACCAGAGGCTTCATTTCCTAGGAAACAAGGTGTTGGGTCTGTGCATTTGGCTCTCTTGTTGGACCCCTGGCCTTCTTCCCTTTGCAACAAGCTGTTAGACTTTTCTCTGCCTGGTCTTGGTGTAGACCACCTGTGTTTACCTGTCATTCCCAATCTAGATACATTCCCAACCTTTTCTGTTTTTTTTTTTTTTAGATTTTATTTATTTATTTGAGAGAGATAGAATAATCAGGGAGGAGGGGCAGAGTGAGGGGGAGAGAGAGAGAGAGAAAAGCAGCCTCTGCTGAGCAGGGAGCCCAACACAGGGCTCAATCCCAGGACGGAGAGATCATGACCTGAGCCAAAAGGTAGATTTAATTGACTGAGCCACCAACATGCCCCCCAGATTTTTCTATAAACATTTCTGTGGCTTACTGTTCACCTTCTCTTCACTGTAAACTACATATATGAGAAAAATGCAGCTTATATACACAATAAATACAGTAAATAGAAGAAACCAAATATGCACTTGTCCAAAATAACAATATATCTCTTTTGTCAATCACAACAGTTATTCCTGTGGTCTAGAGAGACTGGAGTAATAGCTAATGCTAGGATGTACCTGGTTGTCTTGGCTAAAACAGTTTGCAACTCAGATTGAGATCATGAGGGATCTACCTTTGGCTCAGGGGGTGATCCTAGGGTCCTGGGCTTGAGTCCCACATTGGGCTCCCTGCAGGGAGCCTACTTCTCTCTCTGCCTATGTCTCTGCCTCTCTCTGTATCTCTCATGAATAAATAAAATCTTAAAAAAAAAAAAAAAGAAGAGACTACGAATAGTAAAAGATACGAAAGCCTAGTGACTACATTTGGTCCTGAAGATGGGAAACAAATTAACAGTAATGGTTTGTGTAAGAGCTTTCCTGTTCCTTCTTTTTTTAAAAAAACAGGTTTTTTTTAAATTTATTCATTAGAGAGAGAGAGCATAAGCAGGGGGAGCTGCAGGGAGAGGAAGAAAGACTCCCCACTGAGCAGGGAGCCTGATGCAAGACTCCATCCCAGGACCCTGAGATCATGACTGAGTCACCCAGGCGCCCCCCACTCCTGTTCCTTCTTGCCATAGATGCCTCATCACATTCTTTCTTGTGCCCTGTCTGTCCCACATTTCAGACCAACCCTCATTTAAGCAACTCCTCCCCCCAGTTCAACAGTCTAGAGAAGAGATGAGAGGAAATATAATACCTTATAAGCAGCACAGGATACTTTTATAGTCACCAAAACAGTAACAAATCAGGAACTACTCTGCTGTTTGGAACTAGAACAACATATAAATGTTCCCTTCTCTTTTCTTGGCAGGTGGAGCCGGACAGAATATTTCTGTCCATAAAGGCCCCAGAAGCCCCCTGAGTGGGATTCCAGTGAGGACTGCTCCTGCTGCTGCTGTCTCCCCGATGCAGGTATTTTGAAGCCCTTGGAAATATGGGTGGTGGTCTGGGCCATGCAGAACCACAATTGTGACTAATGCCCAGGCAACAAAGGGGAAGCGAAACCACTTGGTTTATTTTTTGAGGCACATTGAACATCATTTTTATTTTTTTTTAAGACTCTAATTATTTGAGAGAGAGAAAGAGAGCGTGAGTGGGGGGGGGGGGGCAGAGGGAGAAGCAGATTCCCACTAAGCAGGGAGTAGAACACGGGGCTCAATCCCAGGACACTGAGATCATGACCTGAGCCCAAGGCAGACACTTAACTGACTGAGCCACCCAAGTGCCTGAACTTTTTTTTTTTTTAAGATTTTATTTATTTATTTATGAGAGACAGAGAGAGAGAATGGAGCAGAAGCACAGGCAGAGGGAGAAGCAGGCTCCATGCAGGGAGCCTGACGTGGGACTTTATCCTGGGTCTCCAGGATCACACCCCCACCTGAAGGCAGCACTAAACCGCTGAGCCAACCAGGCTGCCCTCCAAACATCATCTTTAATAAGTGTAGAATAATAATGAAATTTGTGTTAAAATTATGATTCTGAGGCCTGATAAAGGTCTGAGAGAAACACCATAAACCTCAAACAATTTATTAATGACACTTTGTTCCCCAAAAGATACATTTAAAGTGTTCAGTTCATTGAAGATAATAATTTTTACCAGAAGTGGATCTTGAACTAGATCTTTTTCTCAAAGAATTATTTGGTTTTTTAAAGTACCTCTGGGAAAGAAAATGTTTACAATTTATAAATTTGTAGAGTTCATGAGTTGTATGTAATCTGTATTACCTTGACCATCTTCTGAAGGTTATTTATTTATTTATTTATTTATAAAGATTTTATTTATTTATTCATGAGAGACACAGAGAGAGAGAGAGGCAGAGACACAGAGAGAGGAAGAAGCAGGCCCCATGCAGGAGTCCCAATGGGGGAACCTGGGACCCCAGGATCGCACCCTGGGCCGAAGGCAGGCGCTAAACTGCTGAGCCACTCAGGGATCCCCTTCTTCTGAAGGTTTTAGATCAGACCTTTCTTGGCATTTTCTCTTTTTTTTTCTTTCTTTTTTTTTTTTTTTAAGATTTTCCTTTTAAATGTCTGTAAAAAAATTAAATTAAATTAAATAAATAAATAAAAAATAAATAAAGAATGAATGAATGAATGTCTGTACCCAACATGGAGCTTGAACTCACAACCCCGAGATCAAAAGTCACACATTCCACCAACTGAACTAGCTAGAGGCCCCTCTTGGCATTCATTCTCTAAGACCAGAACTGTCAATGTTATCAGTAACATTCAGCACACAGCTCCTGCCAAGCCAAGGGTAATATCATTCACAAGTATGCATTTTTAGTCCTTAGTAAAACGTGTATTTTGGGGGAGCTTTTAAATTTTTCTTCTTTTTACTTTTTTTGCCCTTGAAGATGTCAGGTCTGGTCAAAAGTACCCCCCCCCCCGCGGGCATTGAGCCTGGTGGTGAGAAGAGAAAGGCTCCCCACCAGCGTGGGGCCTCAATCTCCTCAGGGGTTTCAGCACCAAATGTCAGGTTTAATCTGATTGGTAGTGAAATAAAATAGAGAGGCCAGGCAAAAGTTTGCAAAACAGGCTTTTAATGGGACACACTCTCAGGCGCTATGGGCCTGGAGGGGAGGAAGAGAGCGGGGAAGTCGCGACCGGGGAGTGCAAATGGGCTTTTTAAAGGGGGAGGAGAAGGGGTTGTGTGTCTGTACGGGTGTGATAGGTATTAGGCATATTACTGGTGAAATCGGTATTACTGGGGCAATAACTGCCCATGCCCTAATATGGAGTCTGGGTAAAATACGGTTCAGGTTTCCTGCATAGGTCCAGTCTCCCCCTGATGACATGTCCTCCAGCGGTCTGCTGGTGATGGGATAGTTCTGAGGTGGGGGCAACAAGGTGGGTGGTCCGCCACCATTTTGTTGGTGCCTCCTGATCCCCTTGATCCCGCTGGCCCAATAGAAGATATCTTGTACTACTATATACATAAAGCAGTAATTTTTTTTATAATTACCAAGTTTATTTAATGAAACTGAAACAAATCCTGCTTCATTTTGACTTATTTTCATTGAGTAATACTCATTAGTTTGCTGATAAAATGTTTAACAGCTGCCCCGTTGCAGGGGAAAAGCCGGGATTTGTGATGTTTGCCAGTTTATGCAGTGTAAATATTCCCCATCCTTGCCAGCATCAAGCTAGCCTCCTGACATCAGTGAACGTGGAGTTGAGAAGAGATGGTATCATAGGATATTTCTAGGATACAGAGTACGTGTAAATAACCCCAATCATAACATGAAGTATAATAATTAGGAAGCAGTGAGTTTTGAGTATTTATTTCTTTTGCTTTTAATATAGTTCAATTTTAATAGTGACTATATTGAAAACCAGCTGGCAAGATTCCTGAAGATTTAACAATTGGCCCTTATGAACAGGTACACACCACCAGGTATAATTCTTATATAAAGTAGAACACGTACCTTTTAACTATACACAGTTTGAATGTTTCTGTACGTACACATTCATGTAGCCAACAGCAAGATAAAGCATTTTCATCAACTTAGAAGGCCCCCTCATGCCACCACCCAGTGGGTAATTTCTTAAAGTAGTTCTCATTCTTGGGATGCCTGAGTGGCTCAGTGGTTGAGCGTCTGCCTGTGGCTCAGTGGTTGTTGAGTGCCTGCCTTTAGCTCAGGTTGTGATCCTGCGGTCCTGGGATCGAGACCTACATCGGGCTCCCAGCATGGAGCCTGTTTCTCCTCCCTCTGCCTATGTCTCTGCCTCTTTCTCTCTGTGTCTCACGAATAAATAAATAAAAAAAAAAAAAAAAAAATCAAAAAAAATAAAAATAAAAATAAAAATAAAAAATAAATAAATAAATAAAATCTTTAAAAAAAAAAACTAAAGGTAGCCATCATCCTGACCTCTGTTAGCATTAGGTTAATGTTACATTTACCTGATCAGTGTAAGAGAGGGTGAGTTAAAAGTCTCCCTTGCTCCCTAGCCTCAGAAATAATAATAATAATAATTGTGTATTCTTCTAGATGTTTTTTTTAGTATAAAAGTGTGTGTGTGTGTGTGTGTGTGTGTATAGTGGGAGAGAAAATCTGCTAAATCTTCTATATTGTGTAAATCTTACACTACACATTGTTCAGATACTTACTCATTTCACTTTGTCATTGGAATGTAATCCCTGAGGGCAGGTTTTTTTTTGGGGGGGGGTGTTTTTTTTAAGAGAGAGTGCATGTGTGCCCATGTGCGCAGGGGTTAGAGGGGCAAAGGGGGAGAGAGAGAGAGAGAGAGAATCTTAAGCAGACTCCACGCCCAAAGGAGTCAGGGATTTTTATACTTTGCTTGCTGTTACATCTCTTGTCTGGAACAGTGGCTGGCACATCGTTATATCATATTAGAAGCTCAATAAATATTTGTCGAATGAATGAAGGAATGTATCAGAGACATCTTTAAATGTCAGTATTTGGAGAAATGTATTCTTAAAGACTGTGTAATGTGTGGTAATTTATTTAATCATTCCTCGTTTGATGGGCATTTAGGTGGTTTTGAATTCACCTTATTACAAAAACAATACGATGAAATTCCTTCTGTCAATTTCTGCCCATTTAAGGGGCTGTTTCTGCCTGAGATTGTATCACCATTAACTTGCAAATACCGGCAGTCACTGGCTTGTCATGCAGAAAGGAATCGAATACTGGGAGAGCTCTAGTCTCCACTATACTTCCAGGAAAGGTTCCTGGAACATCTCAAAGTTGGCCCATGAAAGGAACTTGTATTTCTGCCAGAATCAGGGAATCTTCCTCTGAGTGGTTGCCTAGAACTACTACTCCTGTCAAAATGTAGCATCTCCTTTAGGACCCCACCGCCACAAATGCAGTCCCTCCCAGAGTAACAGATAACCATCCTCCCAGGCTCATTCACATTATAGTGCATGTGACAGGATTTCTTTCTTCTTAAAGCGGAATAATTTTCCATTGTATATATAGACCGCATTTTGTTTATCCATTCATCTGTCCAGGGACAATTAGGTTGTTTCCACCCCTTGGCTATTTATGAGTAGTGTTGTGATGAACATGAGAATCCAGAAAATCTCTTCTAGAGTATATTTTCAATTATTTTGAATATATACCCAGAAGTGGGACTGCTAGATTATAGAGGAGCTCTATTTTTAATTTTTTTGAGGAAATCCCTTACTGTTTTCCATCATTCCATCCATGCATCATTTTCCATTCCCACCAAGGGTGCACAGAAATTCAAATTTTTCCACATGTTTGCCAACACTTGTCCTTTTCTCTCTCTCTCTCTGTCTGTCTCTTTCTTTTTTAGATAATGACCCTCCTAACAGGTGTCAAGTGATAGCTCATTGTGGTTTTGATTTGCACTTCCCCAGTGATGAGTGAAATTGAACATCTTTCTGTATACCAGTTGGCCGTTAAAAAAAAATCAGTATTTTTACACACCTCCTTGAATACACGTAGGAGGTGTATTCAGAAAGTTACTCACAAAGCTGATTAACAACGATTACCCCCAAGGAGTAGAACTAGGTGATGGGAGACTAAGGGAGACTCTTTTCATTCTATGTCCTTTCTGTGCCTTTTGAGGGTTCTGCCGATTGCATCTGTTACCTGTTCAAATAAATAAGTTGTTTTAAAAGCAGGGATACCTGGGTGGCTCAGCGGTTTGGCGCCTGCCTTCAGCCCAGGGCGTGATCCTGGAGTTCCAGGATCCAGTCTCGCATTAGGCTCCCTGCGAGGAGCCTGCTTCTCTTCTCCCTCTGCCTGTGTCTCTGCCTCTCTCTCTGTGTCTCTCATGAATAAATAAATAAAATCTTTTTAAAAAAGCTCCCCCTGGTGATTCTGATGAGCTTGAGAACCGTTTTGTGGATGCAGGCACACACCTTGTTTATGCTGTTCCTGGTGTCACAAGCTCACCTATGGCGGCATGCGCTTTGGTTTTTCAGAGGCATTCAACATACAACAGTGTTCGGCCAGCCAGCAAAGGTGTGACTCAGCGTTTGGATCTTCCAGACCTTCCTCTTTCAGGTAATACCTCAGACAGCATATACTTCCAACTTACCGTTTTGTGAGATTAACTTTTCTACTTTGCCTGAAACCGAGCTTAGAAAAATGGTCGGTGGCATTGATTTCAAATAATTTTAAGGCCCTAAGTGTTCACGTTATGGACAGATCTGATTTCCTACCAGCTGTCCTTCCCAGTGTGTATGCATTTGGGAGGAATGTCTAACGTTTTGTTTGCTTTTTACTGACTCTCAAGAAACTATCTTACCATCCTTAAAAGTAGCTATTTTTAGAAAAAAATCATCTCTGATTCTGAAGGTCTGTGGCTTCTACAATTCCTAAAATATGCCTCTGTAGTGATGTCTTTGTATTTGAGTGTAGTCCTCTTCCTGAGTTACTCCAGGTATTTTTAAAATCTAGGTCCTGATGATGAAGTTGTGGTTGAAATCCACGGTCCATTGTGTCACTTTGTCAACCCCACTGTGGCTCCTGTGCTGGGGGCCAGTGGAGGAAGGGGGATGGCAGGGATGGGTTTGCATCTTGCCACTTCCACCCACGGTGCGGCTTAGCCCATTATTCCACCACCCTGGGCTGCGGTTTCTTTATCTCTGAAATAGAAAGAGTGCTGTCTACCTCATAGGGTCATTCCAGGGGCTGAGGGAACACAGTTGGGTGGGTATGGGGTGAGCTCTGTGGATGGGCTGGCCTTTACCTTAGCTTCTGTTCCCTTTCCCAAGAGTTCACCTGTCAGAAACAAAGCAACATTAGCCGCACATTAAGCTTGTCCCAAATACATATCTTAGAAATTTATTTTTTTTTGTTTATTTTATTTATTTATTTATTTATTTATTTATTTATTTATTTATGATAGTCACAGAGAGAGAGAGAGAGAGACAGAGACAGAGACATAGGCAGAGGGAGAAGCAGGCTCCATGCACCGGGAGCCCGATGTGGGATTCGATCCCGGGCCGCCAGGATCACGCCCTGGGCCAAAGGCAGGTGCCAAACCACTGCGCCACCCAGGGATCCCGATCTTAGAAATTTATATATATGACCCTGTGGTCACTATAAGGAAACAAAAAAGATAAAAAGAACACTTAGTGAATTATTTACTGGTGCCTATAAGAAGGCAAGAAAGCCAGAAATCTAGATTGCAGAGATAGAAATCCTTTGTTTCTAAGCATCAGATAAAACTTCTGTAACACAGTTAACTGAATCAAAAAGCATTCCCACTGTACTTGTTTTAGATCATGGTCAAACACAATCAGGTTTATTCTTAAAATAGTTGTTTCTGTGAGAGAAGTTTCACCCTTTGGCTGGAAAAGTCTTTTACCCCATCCCTGCCTTTTTTTCACTTTTGAATTTCATTTTTTTTTCATGGAATAAGAGGACTTTAGACTTAGATAAACACTGATTTTGAGAATTTGAAGACTACCTCGGTCCATCCCCTACATTTTACAGGTGAGAAATTCAAGTAGAGTGGATTGTTATTTCTGTGTAAACCAAGCACCCCCTTCCTAGAAATGGAAGGGAGGTCAAAACAGGGTGTCAGAAACCCTCCTGATTTGAGTTCTGCACACGTGCTGTGTAGTGGAAAATTGGGGGTGACTTGGTTATATGTGTGGTGATGTATACCCAGGCAAGGTTTGTTTTTTTTTTTCAGTAATTATGGTTAAAATACCCATAACATAAAACGTACATCTTAACCATCTTTAAGTGTACTTGGTGAGTTTTTGGTCATGATATTTGTGTCTTCTCTCTTCCTCCCACCTTACCTTTTGTGTGAAGAAGCCGTTGTTTTAATCCACAAGCTAAATGCTGGCGCTCCAACCACACAGTATCTGTTGCCCTGAAGTAAACAGTTTGTTGTCAGCACCCCCTCTTTGCCCCACCGGGCACCTGTCTACCCCAGGTGATTCTATTTACTATACTAAAAAAGGATTACATGGTAAAAACTGCTTGCTTTCAGGCTAGCCTTGCCAGGATTGAGGTCATCAGAAGCTGCCAAAATGGGATTAATGCTCTGTTTTTGTTGTTCTCTTCAGCAATGTAAGCACTGTTTTCTTTCTGCTCTCCCAAGCTAATTAGCCTCACTCCCCACTTCACTACCCATAATTGGTGGCTCTTAGCCATACAAGTATTGTTTTCTTCCATGACTACTTATGGTGTCATAGGAGGCGACCACAGGCTCAGCCTGGTCACAGAAGCCTGTCATGTAGCATTGAGCAAGTCACTTGGGTCCCTGAGCTCTCATTGCCTCTGTCAGCACAAACCAGACAGTCACGAAATCTTCTCCCATTCTATACTCTCGTGGCCCTTGAAGAAATGTCATCTGGAGGAGTCAGCCTGTTTCATTAACCTGTTTAGACTCCTAATAATAACAGCAGAGAGGAGCCTTCAAAGAATTATGTTCGCTGATTTTTAGCAAGCCAGACCCTATGATGGTAATGGCTTTTTTTTTTCTTATAAAATAGTTAACATTTTTGGTCCCCAGCTTTTCATTGGCAGCCACCTGTGACTTGAAAATCCCATTGGGCTTCCTGCCAGCTCTCTCCATTAGATGCCCATTGATTAAAACAGAGTGTTTTACTTGGGAACAGGGCTGGCTCTTGAGGGGGTATGACCTGTGCAGGGCACTTAGAAGGACTTTGGTTCAATGCTCTGTGGGCGCCATCTTGAAATTCATCATAATTTTTGTATAAGGGACCAATTTGGCATTAGTCTCTGAATCATGTAGTCAGTCCTCCCTGGAGAATCATTTCTAAAAACCATGTCCCTATTTGTATTTTTGCTACTTAAACTCCATCTATAAATCTGTATCTATTATATATTTGTACTTGGGAATAAAATGAGAATTATTGTACTTAAAAAGAAACTGTGATAATCGTCAGATTTCTCTTCTTCAGGAATAAGTAATTATGTTGTTGTTCACACAGATCTTCTAAAGGGAAGGAGTGAGGACCTGAAACCAGACCCTTATCTTCGGAAGAGTCCCTCCCTGGAATCTCTGAGCAGACCCCCTTCTCTGGGCTTCGGGAACACTAGGCTGCTGAGTGCTTCCACTGGGGGCTTGAAACCACAGAGCAAACTCAGGTATCACATTTTCTTTTATGTTTTAAAGATTTATTTATTCATGTGAGAGAGAGAGTACATGCATAAGCAGGGACAGGGGCAGAGGGGGGAGGGAGAGAGAGAGAGAAAATCCTTAAGCAGACTCCCTGCTGAGTGAGGAGCCCAATGCAGGGCTTGATGTCATGACCCTGAGATCATGACCTGAGCCAAAACCAAGAGTTGGATGCTCAACTGACTGAGCCACCCAGACACCCCTCACATTTTAAACAGTGAGACATCTCTGGGCTGGTGACCTTCTATTCTTCCTTCTGTTTTATCCCCTATGGTCAGTTTACTTCCATGTCTTATTTCCTGAATGAAAAAGACCATAACACAGTATACCTTCAATAGGGGGGGAACAGCAAGACTGTGCAAAGTGAAATAAGGGCTGTAAAAGCAGTTGTTTATGCAGACTCTTGGGGAATTGTTAGTTGGATCAAGAAGTCTGGAGAGAGGAAGCACATTTCTGCCAGGAGCCCTGCAAATATCCCCATAAGGAGCTCTGCAAGGGAACTAGGGGTGTTTTTGTTTGGTTAGACTAGCTGAGTGCTTCATGAGGGCAGGAGTCCTGGCATACACATCATCAGCTGTCAGCATTGGCTAGAGAGGCAGATAGGTGGTCAGGATATCACTGCTGGAAAGGCAGGTTTGGAGTCACCCTGTGAATGGTCTTCTTGCCAAGGATAGAGGTTTGTATTCACTTTGGGAAAGCAGTGGGGAACCACTGCATTTATGGGATTTTGTTTTTTATTTTCAGTAGTGGTACAGTAAGCAGTGGCACATAGGAAGGATTGGAGGGACATTTTGAAGTCAGCACTGAAAGAGCACGTGAGCAGTGATGTGAGGGGTAGAGTGGGGGAGATAGGGAACAGAGCCTACCGCGGCGGTCACCAGAGGCCGGGCTTGGCTCACACCTCTGCCACTTCCTCCTTGTTGGGTGCTCCTGCCCACCCGGGCCCAAGTAAGCCTCCTCCGGCTACTTCCCCCACACTCCCATCACTCGCTGCTTCACCACGGGGAGTCAGTCTTTGAAAACATGGAGTGCATCCCATGCAAACCTTCTCAGAAACCTCCCATGACTCATCATGCACACTTCCACCCACATTCCTTATGCTGTGCCTTCAGTTCCAGTTCTGCACAGCTCAGCCCCACCTAACTCACCTGCCAGTTTTATTCTCAGTCTTTGCAGCTAACTTGAGCATTTCTCATGGCTCACAGGGCTCTGGCCTGAATCATCTCCCTTCTGCTATTTCACACTTCTAAGTGCGTCCCCTCCAAAGTCGAACCTTCCACATGGCTATAGCAAGCCACCCTGGTGATATCGACACTCCCTTTTCCTGCCTTTAATGTCTTACACTCATTTGGGTATTTATTTATTTTATTATTATTTTTTTAAATTTATTTATTCATGAGAGATGCAGAGAGAGAGAGAGAGAGAGAGAGAGAGAGAGGGAGAGAGAGAGGCAGAGACACAGGCAGAGGGAGAAGCAGGCTCCATGCAGGAAGCCTGATGTGGGACTGTATCCTGGGACCCCAGGATCAGACCCTGGGCTGAAGGCAGCTCTAAACCGCTGACCCATCTGGGCTGCCCTCATTTGGGTATTTAATTAACCGTTGCGGTGTGTGTGTGTGTGTGTGTGTGTGTGTGTGCGTACCTTTGTCCACATTTATTTAGGCTGTACTTTACTAGACAGTATCTACTCCATCTCACTCTTTGATCTCTTTCCCAGCCCCCTGTGCCATGCTATACACACAGAACTGCATTCAGTTGGTGCTTTTAAATAGGTAGATGGATGAATATACAAAACTGGCCGCTTTAGTAGTAAGAGCTGTTTAACAAACATTCTAACTACCATTGTATTATAAAAGGATTTTATGAAAGCCTGAATAAGTTCAGCTCGTGTCATATCTTTGGGTGTAGCCTATATTTGGACCCAAATAGATGAAGTCATATCTTTCAGAGATTTAACTTAAAGCCCCAGATGCTACATATCAGTCTTGTTTATGCTAAGAGATTTAAATGATCAAAACTAGTTTTAAGGACACCAGAATTAGTGCTGTTCTGAAAGTGCTCTTTTCTTTATGCCATACATGTGTGCAAAAAGGCTATGTGTATATTAATAGGTGATTTATATTATACCCTTCATCAAGAAAGATTAAATTAGTGGAAATTAATGTGTTATTTTATTTTTGTGTTCACATCATTGAGACAAACAAATGACAAGATAGAAATCACTTGTTTTGGAAGTTCTCATCCTATTCTTATTAATTTGGAGGGGGCATCATATCTAATTAACTTTTTTTTTTTAAAGAAACCTGTTCAGTAAGTGTTTTAATCATCCACTGGTACAGAAATTTTTTCTGAACCTTCATTTCAGTCTGCCCTTGCTTGTCAGACCTAGAAATTCAGTTCTTTTCTTTTTTTAAGATTTTATTTTTTATTTTTTTAAAGATTCCATTTATTTATTCATGAGAGGCACAGAGAGAGATAGAGAGAGAGAGAGAAAGGCAGACACACAGGCAGAGGGAGAAGCAGGCTCCATGCAGGGAGCCCAACGTGGGACCTGATACTGGGTCTTCAGGATCACGCCCTGGGCCAAAGGTAGGCGCTAAACACTGAGCCACTCAGGGATCCCCTAGAAATTCAGTTCTAAGCGATGAAGTAACAAACACAGGCAAAGTCACCCAAACTTTGTAGTTAACAGCCACTTTGACCACAGAAACTCATGGACTTAAGTTGACACATATGCCAGGTACAAGGAACAGCAGCCATCAAATTACACAAGAAAAAAAAATTTTTTTTAAGATTTTATTTATTTATTTATTTATTTATTTATTTATTTATTTTTACATATTTTTTTAATTGGAGTTCAGTTTGCCAACATATAGCATAACACCCAGTGCTCATCCCATCAAGTGCCCCCCTCAGTGCCTGTCACCCAGTCACCCCAACCCCCCGCCCACCTCCCTTTCCACCACCCCTTGTTCATTTCCCACTTAGGAGTCTCTCCTGTTCAGTCTCCCTTTCTGATATTTCCCACTCATTTTTTCTCCTTTCCCCTTTATTCCCTTTCACTATTTTTTATATTCTCCAAATGAATGAGACCATATAATGTTTGTCCTTCTCCGACTGACTTGTTTCACTCAGCATAATACCCTCCAGTTCCATCCACGTTGAAGCAAATGGTGGGTATTTGTCGTTTCTAATGGCTGAGTAATATTCCATTGTATACATATACCACATCTTCACAAGAAAAATTTTAATGCAAGTAGGAAGTTTTCTTAAAAATCTCTCTACTGGGCAGCCCGGGTGGCACAGCAGTTTAGCTCTGCCTTCAGCCCAGGGCGTGATCCTGGAGTACCGGGATCAAGTCCCACGTCAGGCTCCCTGCATGGAGCCTGCTTCTCGCTCTGCCTGTGTCTCTGCCTCTCTCTCTCTGTGTCTCTCATGAATAAATAAATAATATCTTTTAAAAAAAATCTCTGTACCTCGGGACGCCTGGGTGGCTCAGTGGTTGAGCTTCTGCTTTTGGCTCAGGTCGTGATCACAGGGTCCTGGGATCAAGTCCCACATTGGGCTCCCTGCGGGGAGCCTGCTTTTCCCCCTACCTATGTCTCTGCCTCTCTTTTTGTGTCTCTCACAAATAAATAAAATAAGAAAAAAAAAGAAACTTATTTTCTCTTTTTTATGATTTTCTTTTTTTTAATATTTTATTTATTTATTCATGAGAGACAGAGAGAGAGAGAGAGAGGCAGAGACACAGAGACACAGGCAGAGGGAGAAACAGGCTCCATGCAGGGAGCCTAACGTGGGACTCGATCCCGGGTCTCCAGGATCACACCCTGGGCTGAAGGCGGCGCTAAACCACTGAGCCACCCGGCTGCCCTTATGATTTTCTTAATAACATTTTCTTTTCTCTAGCTTGCTTTATTGTAAGAATACAGTATATAATATACAAAATATGTGTTAATCGACTATATGTTATCCATAAAGCTTCCTGTCAACAGTGGGCTATTAGTAGTTAAGTTTTGGGAGAGTCAAAAGTTGTACATGGATTTTCAACTGTGTACAAGGTCAGCTCCTCTTATTCCCATGTTGCTCAGGGGTGAACTGTCCTCTTAAATTGTACCTGTTAACAGTTGATGTTCCAGAGACACACCACCCTTCTGTTCTTGTTTACTTCCTGCACCTACATCCTTTTCTAACCATGAGGACTAGAATTCTCATTTCATGGTATTCATCACAGAAGAAACTGTGTGATCTTAAATCCCTTGTTAATATGTGGATAATCTTAGGTAGCATAAAAATTAACATAGATATCTATAGCAAATCGAGAAGGGGGCCCCTAAGCTCTTGCTCTTAGAATGCTCTCCTGTATTAATTAGTAAAATCACTTCCTTCGGGTAAGCTGGTGCTCAGAATTGAGTCAATATAGTACAGCCTGAGGAGTACCACCGTTGGAGTGTACAAAGACCCTCTTTTGAGTCATTTTTACTGACTTTCATCTTGTAATCTCCCTTCCCATCACTTCTCATAAGCAGCCAGTCTGGTGTCTCTAAATCCCCTTTTGGTCTACCTTTTATGGGTTATATAGATATAGGTGTTGCCTTGAAACATGTGGGGATTTTTTCTATGGTGTCTTTAATTAAAATGATACTGTATGTAAGTAAATGATGGGCTAGATGGATGGAGCCAACAGGTGGATTTAAAAAAAACAAAAACCAAGACCAATCTCTTTCCAGACTTCCAGTAGCCAAGAAGTACAATTTAATTTTTCTTTCGATTCGTGAGATGTAATAAGATACATTATTAATATGGCTGATTTGGTTGTTTCTCTCAAGTCTCACTGGATAGACCTAGACTTTCGCTTTTCTAATCTAGCTATTTCTTTCTTGTATACTTGAGAGCTTTAAAAATTAGCATCTTATCTTTACTGTGTGCTCTTCTTTCTAACTAGTGTGGAAAGGAGAGACCCTCTGGCTGCCTTGGCCCGGGAATATGGCGGCTCCAAGCGCAATGCTCTCCTGAAATGGTGCCAGAAGAAGACAGAAGGCTATGCGGTAAGTGACAGCGTCAGCCAGCTTCCAGCCAGCTCTGGGCAGCAGCAGTCCTGTGCATGCATATGCTTGGTGTATAATTGCTGTCCTTCTATTCTCCCTAGGGAGGGCTGCCAGTAGTAGTAGGGTTTGCTCTGGTGCCCAGACAGAGGCAAAAGGGACTGAATGCCAGTCTGTGCTCTGCCTAGCAAACTGTGTCCTGCTCCTTGTGGGAAGGGGCACCTTTTTCTGTGCTCAGAGGAGATACGAGCTCCACAAACAGTGCGCCCACCAGGCTGCTTCAGTCCAGGGAGATGGCTTTTGCTGAACCACTGTCCCAAAGAGGGTGCCTTCCCCTAATTTAAACAAAGGTCTCATTTAGATGGGCCTTCAGAATTTTTCTGTGTACACTTTAAGAGCTGTTTGCATTTAGTTTAAAGTTTCAGCTTATTAGGACAGTGTTTGTTTTCTGGAGAAGTTATATGAGGAAGTAATATTCCATATAAGTGTAAGCTTTGTTATTATGAAATATCATATACAAAGATAAAAATTCATCAAATATAAGCTGTAGTTTCATGGGTTATTATGCAGTGAAAACCCATGCCATCCTTACATCCAGGAATAGAGCATTGCCAGTTCCCCCAAACCTTTTATGTGACTTTCTGATCCTAGCCCCTTACCACTCCCAAAGATAACTATTGTCCTCAACTCTTTTCCTCATAGTTTTCCACAAAAAGCAGGCATCCCTAAGTGGTATATTTGTTTTGCCTGCATAACTTTACATAAATGCAATCCGAAACTGTAATGTCTGCATCTGGCTTTTCTCATACAGTAGTATTAGTGCTTACGCAGTTTGTTCATTTTCTTCACTCTTTGAAACCTATTGTGTGATCATACCCATTATTTATTTTCCCATTCTGTTCTTGCTGGACAGATGAGTTATTTCCAGTTCAGGGCTATCATACATAGAGCTGGTAAGTTCTTGTGCATGTCTCTTGGAACGTGTGCTCATTCTTTCTAGATCTACACCTAAAAATGGAATTACTGGGCCATCAGGTATGCATATATTCAAGCACAGTGGATAGTGCCAAACAGGTTTCTGAAGCAGTTGTAGTTTACCTCCCACCAGCAAATGATGAGAGATCCATTTCTTTGCATTCTCACTGACAACACCAGTCTTGTTACTCCTCATCTTTGGATAAGTGTGTAATGGGTATCTCCTTGCGGTTGGGATTTGCACTTCCCTACTGGCTGGTGAGGCTGAGAACTTTTCCACATGCTAACTGGACATCTGGGTAGTCTCTGTTGGGATGTGCTCTCCAGGTCTCTTGCCCATTTTAAAATCAGATTATCTTTCTTTTCCTTGTAGCTTTCAGGATCTCTTTATATATTCTGGATAACCCTCCTTTGTCAAATAGATGTATTGCAGATATCCCTGGGGTGGCTTGAACTTTCACTTTTTTGTTGAACCAAGTCTTTAATTTTTTTTTTTTTCAAGTCTAATTTTAATCAAGTCTCATTTATTAGTCTTTTTCCCGTGGTTACTGCTTTTTGCATCCTGTCTCAGAAATCTTTGTTCCAAAGACACGAAGATATTCTCCAGTGTTTTCTTCTATAAGTTGGATTGTGTTCCCTTTCCCATTAAATAGCCACCCTCTTTAAAATTGCTGTCTCCACGATGCCTGGCTGGCTCAGTCAGTAGAGCATGTGATTCTTGATCATGGGATCATGAGTTCAATTCCCACTTTGGGTACAGAGATTACTTACATACTATACATACATACATACATACATACATACATAAATTTTAAGTAATAAAAATAAAATAAAACTGCCATCTCTTCCTTCTTCCCCACTCAGGCCCCACTTTCTCATACCCCACTTTACCCCACTTTGCTAAAAATCCTGAAGATTCTGGCACCACAACAGTAGTAGGGACAGAGAAAGAAAGAAACTAGCAAGGAAACAAGGCCTTGGCCAAGAGCTGGCCCAGAATCATCTGCAGCAGCAGGGCTGGGTGGGATTGCCTTTGCAATAGCAGGAGTCAAGTGTCTTAAGATCAGATTCTAGCCAAGAATATAAGTGTTTTGTGTCTTTTGTTTCTTAAGATTTTATTTATTTATTCATGTGAGACACAGAGAGAGAGAGGCAGAGACACAGGCAGAGGGAGAAGCAGGCTCCCTGCAGGGAGCCCAGTGAGGGACTCAATCCCAGGACCCCAGGATCACAACCTGAGCTGAAGGCAGATGCTCAACCACTGAGCCACCCAGGCGTCCCGTATTTTGTGTCTTTGACATTACTCCCCCCCCCCCTTTTTTCTGATAAAAAAGAAAAAGAAAAAAACTAGTTCACTTAATGGCCAGTAATAGAGACTCCCAGAGTATAAGCTTGTTTCCAACATACTGTTTTCTCTTTTACCTGCTCTGTGCACTCTCTGCTTCAGCCCATTCTCAGGGTCAAAACCAGCCCATAAAGAAAGGCCACCCCAATGACAGCATCCCTCGGCATGTCAGCCACGCTGCCGAGGAAATGGAAAAGCTTAAGGAGTGGAGGGGAGAGAACGCTGATTTGGGGAGGCTTAGTGGAGGAGGAGGAGGATTGGTAACAAAACTGAAGCCAAGAAAGGCCAGAAACAAGGTGTTGGCCTTGGCTGAGCCACATATGCTCACTGATGCTTGACAGAGCCATCTCTTCCCACCTTATAGAAGCAGAGCAAGGGAAGTGCTAGATACACACAAAAAGACGATTAAAATCTCCAGAAGGAATTGGCCCTTCAGCACCTAGTATTGTTGTAATTAGATTGCAGGGAGGGATTGATTATACAATCATATATTTCCTGTCATGAGAGTGAGAGTTTTATTTCCTGCTATAGTGATTTTTTTTTGTTTTGCTTTTGAACATCTTGAACTAGTTTTCAAAGCATTTTACACTTGATGAAACCCAAAACTCAATTCTGCCCAAAGAGTATTTTTCATTCACCATTAAATCTCTGTAAATTTAGAGGGAAACATAAATCATATGTGTCTGATTTATTTACTCCTTACAAAATATCCTCTGTCTAGACCTGTTTGTCTGAGACGCCTCTTAAGCCTTCTAAAGCTTTATTCTTTCCAACTCAGGAAGCCAAAAATAAATTGTAGAAAACTCAGACAGCTCAGTTTAAAAAAAAAAAAAAGAAAGAAAGAACAACTGGTAGCCATGTGCATTTTCATTTGAAAGAACTTTCTTTTTAGCCAAAGTATAGCATGATAGGTTCTGTTAAAACTCTCCATATATTACTAAAAAAAAAAAAAAAAAGAACTCTCCATATATTAATTCAGTGAGTGTTTATTGAGGGGTCTGTTTGGTGCCACATTATCTTTTAGATCCTGAAAAATCAACAGTGAATGAATCACGCAGAATTTCTGTTCTTGTGAGGCTTTCATCTTCACAGGGAGTGACAAATTCAAATTTAAAAGTAAAATATGTACTATATTAGAGTGTCCTGTGGAGAGAAGTCCAAGGAGGAGGATTAGGAATGCTGGCTGGACACCATTGTCATACAGAGGTTGGGGAGGTGACATTTGAGCAGAAGCTTACCTCACCTGAGGAAGGTGAAGACTTGTGTGTTTTCATCAAGGTTTATCCCACTCCAGGTACTAGGTCAGAATGAGGACATCATCACTTTAGCAACTGCATGAGTTGGAATTTAGGTAACACAGGGTAGCAGGACTGAAAAGTTAGAACAGTGGGTCAGACCCGCTGCTGAGTTTCGGTGTCTCGAGGTAGCCCAAGGACTGAGATCCTGTGGAGGAACATGAACACACACTCAGCCCAGAGCAAGGCCCACACTAAGCAAAGTGGAGACCTTTCTAGACATTCTACTCAACTCAGATTTCTTTTTCTTTTTTTTTTTTTTTAAGATTTTTATTTATTTGAGAGAGAGAGAGACAGAGATAGTGAGCAAGGAGGAGAGAGAGAAGCAGGCTCCGTGCTGAGCAAAGAGCCAGAACTGAGGCTAAGTCCCAGGACCCTGGGATTGTGACCTGAGCCAAGGGCAGATGCTTAATCGACTGAGCCACCAGGCACCCCTCAACTCAGATTTCCCTGGCTTTTTTTTTTTTTTAAGTCAGGTTTCCAGGAAGGCCTTGCAAATTATTCCCAGTCCATGGGCTTCATGTTAACTACATCCCAAGCTATGGTTAGATCTGACCCATGGAACCCAACATTCCCTTTTTAAATCTGCTTTTAATTTTTTCTTTGGGGTTATGACATAAATTTACATCTTTCATGTAATTACCAGAAAGGGTTCTCAAGGGGCTAGAAGACAAGGTGGTAGATGTGTAGGCAGGGTGACCCTCACCCTTAAATAATCTCCTCCTTATATATGGCTAAAGGGAGACCTAACACATGAACCTTTAAAAGCCAGGAGTTTGCTCTGAAGCATCATAAAGACTCAATGCACTAATAATGGGCTTGAAAGTAAAGGGGGTGGTACATCAATAGCCCAGAGAGGCCCCTGCCCCTGACTGATAGCCAGCAGGGAACCCAGGATTTTCTAGCGCTAAGGGTCCAAGTACTGAGGTCCTATCAATACCCAGAAAACACCATGGGGGGGGGGGCGCTTTGCAGGGTGAAGTCAGCCAGTTTGGTGCTGCCGTGTCCTCTGCAGTTCTCTCCCCATCCTGATGTCCTCAGACCCTTAAGTCCTGATGTCCTTAAGAATGGTGAGTGTGCTTGGCCTTCTGCCCTCCCTTAGCTGAGGGACCTGACCTGTGATGCACTGTGATGAGTGGGTGGAATTCAGCTGTAAATCTCTGCAAAGTCCTCGTCCCTCCCAAGAAGCATGACTAGATGCAGCCACCCCATGTGTCTGCAGGTGGCACCTTGGCTGTGTTCCTAGGGCCCTGCCATGCTCTGCTCCGTGTGGCCAACACTGGTGATTGACTTGGTTTAGCGTATAGGTACAGATTACCTACATCTCACTTACCTCTCAAAAGCTAGAATCTGTAACTTTTAGCATGTTGGTGCAGGTTGAGTTTTAAGGTTTTAATGGCCTCAGATTTCAAGAGTCAAATGAAAACATTGGAGTTGTGTTATAGTAGCAAGAAATGTGTAAAATGATATTCAAGTTCTCTCCATTGGGAAATATAATTTGAAAAGAGTTTGGCCAGAAATGGCCAATTATTTTCATTGCTTTCAAAGTCACTGGTGTCGTTTTCTTTGGATGTATAACAAAGTACCAGACTCAGTGACTTAAAACACCTGTTTATGAGCTCACAGTTCTTAGAGGTCAGAAGCCCAGCACCATGTAGCTTAAAATCAAGTGTCAGTTGCACGATATTCTCACCTGGAGGCTCTGGGGAAGAATCCATCCCGTGTCTTTTAGGTTGGTGGCAGGTTCCCTGCAGTTTTAAGACCAAGACCCCCATTTTTCTTGCCAGGTGTCAGCCAAGGTCACACCAAGCAACTGGAGGCTGCTCAGGTTCTTTCCACGTGATCCCCTCCATTCTCAGTCGGTCTGTAGCAGCCATCACATCCTACACACTTTGATACTTCAGATCTCTGACTTCTGCCTCCAGCCCGAGAAAACTCTGCTTTAATAAAGCCTCATGTGATGAGGTTAGGCCCACCCAGAGAATCTTCCTGTTTTAGGGCCAGTTCATTAGCAGGCTTAATTCAATCTGTCAGATCCTTTTACCACGTCATATAACATGATCACAGGAGAAATACCGGGGGCAGGGTAAAGATCATGGGGGTGTCTTAGAATTCTTCCACCCAGGAGCACCTGGGTGGCTCAGGGGGTTAAGCATCGAACTTGTTTTCAGCTCAGATCATGATTTCAGGGTCATGAGATTGAGCCCCATGTCAGCTCCACCCTCAGTGAGGAGTCTGCTTGAGATTCTCTCTCCTTCTCCCTCTGCCCCTCCCCCTACCCATGCTCTCAATTAATGTTTAAAAATTTTTAAAGATATTATTTATTTATTCATGAGAGACACACAGAGAGAGGCAGAGACACAGGCAGAGGGAGAAGCAGGCTCCCTGTGGGGAACTCGGTGCAGGACTCGATCCCAGGATCCTGGGATCATGACCTGAGCCAAAGACCGATGGTCAACCACTGAGCCACCCAGGTGCCCTAAATAAAATATTAAAAAAAAAAAAAATTCTGCTGCCCAGCTCTGTTTTCAGTGCTGACTACACTTCAAATCACCGAGGAGTTTTTATGAAATAGTATGCCTGGGCCTAACCCCAGATCTCAGGAATTAGGGTCTCACCAGCAGGGATTCTGGGCCTACGTTCACTCTGATGTGTAGGCAGCCTTGAAAACTTCAGGTTAAAAGCCTCTCATCTGCCTACAAAAACCCTTTCAGTTCTGGATCTCAACTTGCCAAAAGCCTGTGTGTTGTAAAAAATAAGAAGCACCAGAGGACACGAACTTCAAACACACTAATGTCCTGAAGAAGACGTCATCGGTTTACAATCTAGGAAAAGTGAATAATCTGACCATGAGGAAGAAACTATGTGATTCTGTCACTCCGTGATCCCAGCCACTCCACTCTTTTAGTTTTCTGTTGCTGTGATTTACTACAAATTTAGTAGCTGAGGCAACACCCATTTATTACTAGCTCACCACTTTGTGGATTAGAAGTCCTGGTGATCTCAGTGGGGCTCACGCCTCTGGATGTCAGGGCGGATGTCATGGGGTCAGCTGGGCTCTTCCCTGGAGGCCCTGGGCCAGAACCAGCTTCCCTAAGCTTACTAAGGTCATTCAGGATGTTGGCAGAACTCATCCTTTTAAATTTGCCCTTTGACCTTGACTGAGTCACCAGTGTTGGCCACACCTAGTGGAGCACAGCAGGGCCCTAGGAACACAGCCAAGGTGCCACCTGCAGACACATGGGGTGGCTGCATCTAGTCATGCTTCTTGGGAGGGACGAGGACTTTGCAGAGATTTACAGCTGAATTCCACCCACTCATCACAGTGCATCACAGGTCAGGTCCCTCAGCTAAGGGAGGGCAGAAGGCCAAGCACATTCACCATTCTTAAGCCTAGCTGAGGTCTGAGGACATCAGGATGGGGAGAGAACTGCAGAGGACACGGCAGCACCAAACTGGCTGACTTCACCCTGCAGAGCGCCCCCCATGGTGTTTTCTGGGTATTGATAGGACCTCAGCACTGGGACAACTTAGGGCTAAAAAGTTCCTGTTGGCCCACAGACACCACGGAGGACAAGCGTTCATAGTTAGATTTAGATTTAGTAGAGGCACGGCTATTTCAAACACCACTACAAAGGTTAGACCTAACGATTCTGAAGGTCTCCGGCAAACGAGAAAAATCTACACCACATGCGTTTAAAGACAGAGAGAGCTGTGGGTTATACATTTCAAGTCTCTAGAGTTCATTTACTGCTTAAGTAAACCTCCATTTTCTGATGACATATTCTGTATGTTGATAAGTAAATTCTATTTCTTGTAACCTCTTCCATAAGCTCTGTTGCCAGAGTACACTTCAAAGTTAAAGGCTTAATTCCTGAGAGATTAAACAATAAATTTTTGGTGAATAGTTGAATAGCCCAGGGTTCCTTACTCCTTCTCAGGAAACTGAACAAAATAACATTTTGGACAGTAATAGAAGCTCCATAGGTTTAAACTCAAAGAAGACCTTTGCCCTTTCCAGTGTTTTTCTTCACAATGCTTCTGTCATCCTTAGTGTATAAATATCCTCTAACCATCTCTTCCTTATCTATACTAAGATAATTTGAGTAAGATAATTTAGTTGTCAACAAGACTGTTTTTTCCCCAAATCAACCCATCACGTAGCATTGTAAGTCACATTTTACCTTTTAATTTTAACCAAGACTGGATCAAAGTTTGAGGGGCTTCTCATTCTCCTTCACGAGTGCTGAGACCAGAGGAGTGAGATGCTAAGCACTAATGGGACCTGGTTGTGGCTGCAGGGGCAGCGGTGGTTAAGAACTGGATGCTGCTATCGCCTTAGGAGTCATGTGGCATCGGGCTCAGGCCAGCAGCTCAGGAGGGGGCTCCCAACAGTTCTAATTCAGCGTAGTTTCTGGGAGAACATCGTGGGGACACTTCCAACACCTCAGGTGAATATCGAGCATGGGATAATCAGACTAGTTTTAGTCCAAGGTTGGGATGTTGGCGGGGGTCACCAAACAGATTTTATAAAAACATGCACATACTCAGCAAATATATACTAAACACCTGCTGGATCCTGTACTCAGCAAATCAGGTCTAGACAGACAGCAAAATGAGACAGACAACAAAGAAAGAAAAGAGATGGGCCAGGGAAATAGCCCCAAGAACTGCATGGAGCAGGACAATGTGGGGTGCCTAGATTGGGTAGGCCTGTCTCAGTAGGTGATGTGTACCCTCAGACCAGAATGACAAGAAGAGCCAACCCTGCAGAGATGAGATAGAAGGAGTCCCAGGCAGACGGAATAGTTAGTGTAAGGGGTTTTGGGCAGAAAACAGCCTGATGTGTTACAGGGACAGAATGCAGGCCAGCGTGTCTGGGCTGACGGTGGGCAAGGTACAGGGTAGATCAGAACCAGGCTGGAGAGTGGTTCATGGGTTCATTTCAGGTGGAAATTGGGCTCCAGGGTTCTGAGTGGGAGTTTAAGCACAAAAAGAGGGCTGGTAGGTTGGCTTTTGCCATGCCCCCATGGAGAGTGGTTTACACCTGAAGGCATGCACACCTCTGCCCTGGGTGTTCCCTTGCATTCCTCCCTGGTCTCCAAGGGAATTGGACTAATAGTCTTGTCTTCCCAGAGATTTGAATACCTTCTCTGTAGGACAGGCTCTGACAGCCTTCATGGCTGGGGTCCTTGAGCTCAATATTGTGAACTACATATAAATTTTTTAAAAATTTAATCACTAACAGGCATAATAGTTATAAATAGCCAAAAAACATTTTTTAATTCTTTTTTTTTTTTTTTTTTTTTTTTTTTTGCGATGGTGGGAGCGAAGGGGAGGGGCAGAAGGAAAGGGGGAAAGAGAATCTTTTCTTTTCTTTTTTTTTTTTTGGGGGGGGGAGAGAATCTTGAGCAGATTCCATACTCAGCACAGAGCCCAACACAGGGCTCCATCTCACGTCCCTGAGATATGACCTGAGCCAAAACCAAGTCAGACTGACTGAGCCACCCAGGCACTTCAAATAACCAAAAATTATTTTACAAACTTTAAGCATTGTTCACTCTCATTTATAATCAAAGAAATACAAATAAAAGAAGGAGATGTCATTTCTTTGCTTACCATAATGGAATTTCTTGTTTGTTTTTGTTTTTGTTTTTTTTTAAGTGATGAGCTGGGCAAAATCAGAATCCTACTTCTACCATTGGTAGGAATGTAGATGAATCCCATCTTTGGGGAGGGAAATGTAGCAGTTGTATCAGGAATCTCAAAATCAGTGTGCCCTGTAATACAAATTATGTTAGTAGGCATTTATTTCAAAGAGGTAATTATGGATGCTAATGAAAATATAATTTCAGCCAAGTTTATTATAGTTTTATTATTTAACATCATTTTGCGAAAACTGGAAGTGATACAAATTTCCAACAAGAGACAAATCAGGGATCCCTGGGTGGTGCAGCGGTTTAGCCCCTGCCTTTGGCCCAGGGTGTGATCCTGGAGACCCGGGATCGAATCCCACATCAGGCTCCCGGTGCATGGAGCCTGCTTCTCCCTCTGCCTATGTCTCTGCCTCTCTCTCTCTCTCTCTCTCTCTCTCTCTCTTTGTGACTATCATAAATAAATAAAAATTTTAAAAAAAGAGACAAATCAAATAAATTATGATGTATGTGTATAATGGAGTATTATAAAGCCTTTAAAAATCATGCTTTGGGCAAATATATATAAAGGCACTGGAAAAAATGTACACACTACATTAAGTCAAAAATCAGATTTTAAAGTAGTCTGTATAGTATAATTCCAATTCTATAAAAAGGAATTTATACAAATGTTAAACAAATGTTAGCAGTGATTATTTCTGGCTAAATACTAAAATTTATTCATGCTTTCCTATGAGTATTTCATTTTCTACACTGAGCATGTTGATTCTTAACAAAAAAAAAAATTAATTGCATGTTTTTAAAGAAAGAAGCCAGCTGCAAAAATTCATATTCCGTGATTCTGCATATATGAGATGTCCAGAGTAGGCGAATTCAGGGAGTTGGAAAGCAGATCAGTGGTTGCCAGGGGTTGTGGGGATGGGAATCAAGAGTAACTGGGCCCAGGCTTCCTTTTGGGGCTGATGAAAATGTTCTGAGATTAGACAGTAGTAGTAGTTGCACAACCTTATAAATATACTAAAAGCTACTGGATTGTACATTTCAACAAGTTAACCTCATGGTATGTGAATTATATCTCAGTGAAACTATTGTTTTCTTTTTTTTTTTTTTAACTATTGTTTTTTAAAAACAGCATTAAGAAGAACTTAAGTTGGGGATCCCTGGGTGGCGCAGCGGTTTGGCGCCTGCCTTTGGCCCAGGGCGCAATCCTGGAAACCCGGGATCGAATCCCACATCGGGCTCCCGGTGCATGGAGCCTGCTTCTCCCTCTGCCTGTGTCTCTGCCTCTCTCTCTCAATCTGTGACTATCATAAATAAAAATTAAAAAAAAAAAATTTAAAAAAAAAAAAAAAAAAGAAGAACTTAAGTTGGGCATCAGGGAGGTTACAGATAAAGGGTAGATAGGGATGGGTAGGAAACTAAAATTCAAATTTGAAATCTTACCAAATATAACCTTAAAAAGCATACCCATGTACTACTTTGTATATTAAAAACTAATTGAGGGGCGTCTGCAGTGGTTGAGCATCTGCCTTTGACTCAGGTCATGATCCTGCAGTCCTGGGATCAAGTCCTGAGTTGGGCTCCCTGCTCAGCGGTTGTCTGCTCCTCCCTCTCCCTCACCCGCTGCTTGTGCTCTCTCTGTCAAATAAATAAATAAAATGTTAAAAAAAAACTAATTGAAATAAAACAATAAAACATAGAAATGCACAGGGTATTGGTACTCTCTGATTTTTATTTGGGATCTGAGATTCATAGGTATTCACTTTATTATGAATCATAAACCAAATATATTCTTTGCATCAAACATATATTATGCATATATTATGACAGGGGGCACCTGTGTGGTATAGTCAATTAAGTGCCTGCCTGCAGCTCAGGTCATGATCTTGGGGTCCTGGGATTGAGTCCCCTGTTGGGCTTCCTGCTGTGCTGAAAGACTGGCCTTGAGGAGCCTGTAGGATTGGTTCCATTCACATCTCTTCTGTGCTATTTCAAAACCATGTGACAGTCAGCAAGTCAATGGAAGCAAAACACTGCATCTTTTTACATTAAAATATAAACATAAAAGATTGATAAAAACATTTTTTTCAGAAAAATGGCACTTTTCCAGGTGATGTACTTCAAATCCCCTTACCTTGAATTTACAGGCTATAACTCAGAAGTTTCTTTTGGCCTGGCCCCATCTTATTTTTTAAAGACAGTAACGCAAAGTCTTGATCTTCTCAAAGCTTTTGCCACTTGAAATAGTGATAATGTAGGTCTGATCCTATAGTAATAATGTAGGTCTGATCCTATAACAGTAGATTTAAGATCAGTATTCTCCCCAGGGGCCAAATCTAGCCCACTACTTGTATTTTGTTTTTAAAGATTTTATTTATTCATTCATGAGAGACACAGAGAGAGGCAGAGACATAAGCAGAAGGAGAAACAGACTCGATCCTGGGACTACAGGATCATGCCCTGGGCTGAAGGCAGGTGCCAAACCGCTGAGCCACCCAGGGATCTCCCACTACTTGTTTTTATATTTTAATTTTTTTTTTTTATTTTTTATTTATGACAGTCACACAGAGAGAGAGAGAGAGGCAGAGACACAGGCAGAGGGAGAAGCAGGCTCCATGCACCGGGAGCCCGACATGGGATTCGATCCCGGGTCTCCAGGATCGCGCCCTGGGCCAAAGGCAGGCGCCAAACCGCTGCGCCACCCAGGGATCCCCCACTACTTGTTTTTATTAGAACACAGTTACAGTCATCCCGGTACACACTGCCTATAGCTCTTTTGTGCTACAACTGCAGAGTTGAGTTATAGTAGAGCCGTTTTGGCTATATGACCTACAAGCCAAAATTATTTACCATCTGGCCCTTTCCAGAAAAAGTTGGCTGACCCTTTCCTGCAATACAGATTTACACGAGTATCTTCTGTTACTCAAATCATACGTGGTTCTTGCATTTCAGATAGCAAGAGGCAAGTGTTAGCAAGAGACTTACTTAAAACCCTGAGTCTATGCGGTTTCCAAATTTGTGTTGCAAGAGTTGGGCTAGTAAGGGATAGTTAAGGCACCAGGAAGGCACAAACAGACATCATTGAACCTGTTTTTAGCCCATGAGCCAGGAGCTGTATATTCTTCTCTATTAGAGAAAAAGCAATCTTTGTGTTGTCCAAAACAAATCTTATTTTGCATCTGGAAAGAACACCCAAGTTGCGGGCGGGCGACTTCTGTTTTTCTGTCTCTCAGTTCCCACAGACAAGTACTAGCATATGCTCGTCCAATAGCAAGCAGCCTGTGGAATATCAGGCCATGTGGAGCTCGATTTGTTGTTTTCTTTTTGGAGACAGGTCTCCTGAGGACCATATGCACAGTCCAAAGAACGTACAGTGCTTTGATCTATTTATTGTCATCAGAGTGGTTCTTTTCCTGATTTCATTATAAAGACAGATTCTCAATGGAAGATGAGTGTCACCATTGGCCTCTATTCTTTTCTTTTCTTTTTTTTTTTTTTGGCCTCTATTCTTTTGAGGCTTTTCTCACCCACTATCTCTGCTTCTGCAGCTGTTTGAGAGACATGATGGTTTGTGAAGATGTTTTTCAGTGGCACCAGGCATTGTCTACAACCTGAGGCAACAGTAGAATCTGTTTGGAAAATAAAGACAAAAGGCATTATTTCCCAGGTTGTGGCGAACATACATTCAACTTCCAGCAATCCGGATTCCCAGGGGTTTTAGCTCATGCCTGGAAGCTCTGCTTCCTTGTCTCATTTGTGTGTGCATGCCCAGATAGAGGAGATCTTGAGTAATAAAAATTATTTCCGGAACAAAAGCATCAAAGGGTGTTGTAGAGATCCCTGTGAGATTGTTTGCATAGCAGATGGGGAGGGACTCATCCCACCTTTGTCAACAAATCTAACAAAGAAGCACTGCCGACTGGCACCAGGGTGGGCACCCAGCTGAAGCTGGGCCAATCAGCCTCTCTGTTGTTGCCACTGTGCAGAGAATCACGAATGCAACAGGCCTACCATGGCTGTGCCTACAAGGGCTACTCGCAAGGTGGCCCTTAACTGGTGTCTGGTAATTGGATTTGGGGAGCCTTCTCAGCATTCCCAGAACTGATGAGAGGCCCAGAAACCACTGTGGTTTCTGCTGAACACCTGCCTTCCCGCTGGGAGTCTGGAGTTTTGGAATGTGCTAGACGGAGGACGCCTACGTGACCAGCCCCTCTTATAAACCCAGGGCCAAGTCCCTAGTGAGCTTCCTTGATTGACAACACCACATGCATGTGGTCACAAGTCATTGGTGGGGGAATTAAGTCCACCGGAAGAGGAATTCTTGGAAGCTTGCATCTTGTTTCCTTCAGACTTGACCTCACGTGGCTTTTCCCTTTGCAGTTTTGTAGCCTTTCATGGCCATAAACCCGTGAATAGCAGTAAATCTGTGTATGCCTGTGCAGGTAGCCACATACTGAGTCTCTGAGTCCTCCTGCCAGTCTGAACTTGAGGTGGAGGTAGCCGAGGAGATGCCTCGCAGAGCCACACTGATCAGGAAAGCAGTAGAAGAAGCCTCTATAGGGACAGAAAACTCAACAAATGCATGGGGAGAAGTCCAGGCCATAAAATAGCTGGGACACCTTCCAATCCCCTGATTCCGGGTACTTGTCAAGACTCTATAGCAGCATCCTTTCAGATATCCTTAGTTTCTTTGAAACAAAATCCTTAGAACAGATTTCCACTTTGCTTCAGTTAGTTCCTGTTGGGTTTTGTTGCTTAAGGATCAAAAGGATCATAATTGATCATACAAAGGACCAAGACAAAAGGGTCATAACTGATCTTGTCTTTGGGTGTTTTCTGAATCTTTACACTAAGCATTAGTTCCTTTTATTATTAGAAATAAATGGTGTTGTTTGGTTTATTTATAGTTTTTCAATTAAAAAATCCTAGTTCTTTGGGGGGGAATGAAATGATATATTGTTATATTGTGTATAAACAGTGATGTAGGGGTGCCTGGGTGGCTCAGTGGGTTAAGCACCTACCTTCAGCTCAGATCATGATCCCAGAGCCCTGGGATTGAGCCCCCACATCAGGCTCCCTGCTCAGCAACCCCCTCTCCCCGCTCCCTCTTCTTCTCCCCCTGCTTGTGCTCCCTCTCTCTTTCTCACTCTTTCTGTCAAATAAATCAAATGAAATCTTTAAAAAAAAAATGACATAATTCCTACCCTACTGCTCAGTTCTCCTCTCTAAAAGTATCATTTTTTTAAAGATTTATTTATTTATTTATTTATTTATTCACGAGAGACACACAGAGAGAGAGAGAGAGAGAGGCAGAGACACAGGCAGAGGGAGAAGCAGTCTCCATGCCAGGAGCCTGATGCAGGACTTGATCCCGGGACTTCAGAATCTCGCCCTGGGCCAAAGGCAGGCGCCAAACCGCTGAGCCACCCAGGGATCCCCTAAAAGTATCATTTTTAATAACAGTTTGATATTTTTCTTTAAATCAAGGTCTCTCAGTCTTGGCACTGTTGATGTTTTAGGCCAGACAATCCTTTGGCATGGGGGCTGTCCTGTACATTGTAGGATTTTAGCTGAATCATTGGCATTCACCCACTAAATGCCATTGCACTCTCCTGGTTGAGACAATCAAAAATGTCTCCAGACATTGATAGATGTCCTCCACCAGGGAAGAGAGGGGAAGGATTGCTCCTGGTTGAGAACCACTGCCTTGAATATACAAATACATGTCTCGAAACTTTACAAGAATAGAATCATGCATTGATATGCAATGAGTGTTTCCAGTTGATAATATTGTGTTCATCCTTCTGTGAATACATGTACAGCTATTTTATTGTTTGTAGCTCCTGCATGGATTTTCACTGTAGGCATAAGCAATACTTTATCTAGGGGCCTAATTTTTTTTAAGATTTTATTTAAGAGAGAGCACAAGCAAGGGAGCGGCAGAGGCGAGGGAGAAGCAGACTCCTCGCTGAGTAGAAAGCCTAGCGCAGGGCTCTATCCCAGGACCCTGGAATCATGACCCTGAGTCTAAGGCAGACTCCCAACCAATTCAGCCATACAGGTGTCCCACTAGTGGTCTACTGATGGACCTTACAGGTACTTGCAACTTTCTGAGTTCCTCAGGGCTCTTTGTTATAGACCACTGAATCTATTCCAGTTGTTTTAAACAGAAAGGATTTATTCGGTAAGGGTAGACCTCTCAAAGAATTGTTAGGAGGTTGTTTTTTTTTTCAAGATTTTATTTATTTATTCAAGAGAGACACAGAGAGAGGCAGAGACACAGGCAGAGGGAGAAGCAGGCTCCCCACAAGGAACCTGATGCGGGACTTGATTCCAGAACCCTGGGATCACGACCTGATCCGAAGGCAGACGCTCAACCGCTGAGCCACCCAGATGCCCCTGACTTGTTAGGAGTATTAAAGAAATATACTTGGGATGCCTGGGTGGCTCAGCGGTTGAGCATCTGCCTTCGGCTCAGGGCCTGATCCCAGGATTTGGGATCAAGTCCTGCATCAGGCTCCCTGCGAGGAGCCTGCTTCTCCCTCTGCCTATGTCTCTGCCTCTCTTTCTCTATGTCTCTCATGAATAAATAAATCTCTTTTTTAAAAAATGAAGAAATATACGCTAGGTGGGGTGCCTGGATGGCTCCATCAGTTAAGTGTCCAACTCTGATCTCATGGGTTGTGAGATTGGCCCTGCATCAGGCTCCATGCTCAGTGGGGAGTCTGCTAGAGATTCTCTCTCTCTCTTTCTTTCTTTCTCTCTCTCTCTCTCTCTCTCTCTCTCTCTTCCCCTCTATTCCTTCCTCTGCTCACTCTCTCTCTAAAATAATAAGTAAATAAATCTTGGGCAGCCTGGGTGGCTCAGCGGTTTGGTGCTGCCTTCGGCCCAGGGCATGATCCTGGAGACCCAGGATCGAGTCCAACATCGGGCTCCCTACATAGGGCCTGCTTCTCCCTCTGCCTGTGTCTCTGCCTCCCTCTCTCTCTGTGTGTGTGTGTCTCTCATGAGTAAATTAATAAAATTTAAAATGAATAAATAAATCTTTAAAGAGAGAGAGAGAAACCTTTGCTAGGCTGGAATTCTAGGGATAATGGCCAGAGTCTTCATATCAGAACTGGCCCACTAAGGAGGTGGCCTTGGTGGTCAGGAAGATGCAAAATCGGGAACCTGCTACCAGAGTTGTTGGCTCCACTCCTGTTAAAGAAAAAAAAAAAAGCACCTCTCCTGTAGTCTGGACTAGCCAAGTGGATGTCCCAACTTTGCCTCTTTCTCCAGGTGAGTCAGTTCTGAGTCCATTTTGTGCAAGTGCCTGTGATTGACAGAACCTAAATCACATCCTGGTTCTGAATGCTAGCTGCAGGGGTGTCTTGCAAATGCACCTTTCCACTTTCTAGCTCTTAGAGTGGGTTAGAAAATTGTTGATTAAAGCAATCCATAACACCTATCATATCACCCACTCTTACAAATAATACCATGAGGGCATCAGCAAAGTGGGGGAGTAAGTAAATCTAAGACTCCTTCCCTCCACAAAAGCAACAGATAAGGTGGCAAAAACTGTCAGAACCAGCCTTTTCATAACACTGGAATCTAGTCAAAAACTTGGAACAAGCAGGGAAACACACAACGAAGGGAGGAAGAAGCTATAGTTTCCATGCAAGAGCTCTGCCATTTTGACCCCCCACCCCATACCATCCTCTGTTTCCCAGCTCAGCGATAGCCTTACAGATGGTGACCAGCATTCCTTGTGCAGCTTGCTAGTACCACAGACCTTGTTCTCAGGGACCTGTGGTGATGTATTTTGACCCGTCTGATGGTTCCCTAAAGGATATATATAGTATACATATATTTATATGGCTCAAGGGCTTACCTTTGTTTTGCTGGCATAGGAGTTTTCCCTGGGCTTCTCAGGCAGCATTTTTCAAGAACACTTAAAAGCACAGGTATTGACTGTGTGTCTGCCTTAGGCTTAGGTCATGATCCCAGGGTCCTGGGATCGAGTCTCACATTGAGCTCCCTGCTAAGTGGAGAATCTGCTTGTCGTCTCTTCCTCTGCCCGCCCCCCCATGCTTGCTCTCTCTCTCTCTCTCTCAAATAGATAAAGTCTTTTTAAAAATAATAATACTCAAAATGCCAACTTTAAACAGAAAATTGCAGGTAGGCAGAGAAACAAGAAAGTTTGGCCCATTCATAAGAAAAAAAAATAGGAACTGTCCCTGAGGCAGCCCAGACATTGGACCTACTTGAAGCCTACTGCCATAAATGCGCCCAAAATGTTCAAAGTGAGAATATCAACACAGAGATGCAAAGTGTGAAAAAGGAACCAATGAGAAATTCTGGAGCCCAGAAGTATTATAATCGAAATGAAGAATATGACAAGTCATGTCACAGATGTGAAGAAATCGCAGCCCTCCTACACTGCTGGTGGGAATGTCGAGTGGTTGTAGCCTCTGTGGAATAGTTTGGCATCCCTAGTAAGTCAAACATAGATTCACCATATGAAGTAGCAATTCCACTCCTGCGTATATACACAAAAGAATTAAAAATAAGTGTTGAAACATGAATGTTTACAGCAGCACCATCCAATAGCCAAAAGGTGGGAAGAGCTGGAATTGTAACTACTGGATGGATGAATGGATAAAGAAAATGTGTCTATCCATACAGTGGACTATTATCCAGCTAAAAAGTTGAATGAAGTACAACACACATGTACCTTAAAAACATTATATTAAGTGAAAGAAGGCAAATGGAAAATGTCACATCTTATGTGATTCCATTTATACAAAACACAGAAACTGAAAAGATTTGTGTTCGTCAGGGGCTGAGGGTCAGGGGGCATAGGGAGTGGCTACTTAGCAGGTACAGGGTTTCCTGTTAGTGTGATGAAAATGTCTGGCACTGGAGTAGCAACAGTTGTAAAACATGGTGAATGGACTAGAAGCCACTAAGTTGTACACTTCATAGTAGTTTCAGGGGTGACCTTTGTGTTACATGAATTTTACCTCAATAAAATAAAAGTAGTGTCATGGTGATGAATATCATTTAGCACACCTTTTCTAGACTTGCATTAGATTTTTGTAAAATAAATTCCTGGGAAGTAAAATTCTTTAATGAAAGGGTACATTACACTTTGGATTTTGATACACGTTATCAAATTGCTCTCCTGCATGGTAATTCAAGTTTATAATCCTTTAACAATGTCCACGAGTGCCTGTTTCCTCTTGCCTTCTCCTCTATTGGATATGGATACTCATCTTTCCCTATCCAAGAGGAGAAATGGCATCCCTTATAAATCGTTCATTACAGGTGCAAGTTGAGCACCTTTCATTAGTTTGTTAGCCATTTATGTATTTCTTCTGTGAAATACTAGTACACTTGCTTTGCTTGCTTTTCTATTCACATGTTTATTGTTTTTCCTCAAAATATATAAGAGCTCTTTTTGTTTTATTTCAGTCAGAGTTTATATGTGCCCATAATGGAAGATCTAAGTCTCAGCCTGCTTGGGCTGCTGTAATACCACGAACTTGAAGGACCTAAACAACAAACATTGATTTTTGCATGGCTCTGGAAGTGGTGAGGGAGAGGGTGCTCCCTGAGCTCTTACTAAAAGGACACTAATCTCCTTTTAAGCAGGATCCACGCCCAGTGTGAAGCCCCAGTAGAGGGCTTGATCTCGTGACCCTGACATCACAACCTGAGCTGAAATCAAGAGTCAGACGTTTAACTGACTGAGCCACCCAGGTGCCCCTCACCTTTTTTGATCTTCTGTGTCCTGGGCCCTATTCCTTTTTTCCTTATTTTTCCCCTTTCTTGTTTTGGTTCCTCCAGTATCTTTCTGAGCAAGGGTTTATGGATGATAAAATTTTATGACCTTGCAAAAGAAAATGTATGACCTTGTATCTTTATTTTACTCTGACAAATGGTAGTTTAATTGGGCATAAAAATTTAGGTCATAGGGACACCTGGGTGGCTCTGCAGTTGAGCATCTCCCTTCAGCTCAGGGTGTGATCCCGGAGTCCCAGGATCAAGTCCCACATTGGGCTCCTTGCATAGAGCCTGCTTCTCCCTCTGCCTGTGTCTCTGCCTCTCTCTCTTTGTCTCTCATGAATAAATAAATAAAATCTTTTTTAAAAAGTTTAGGTCATAAAATTTTGTTCATAATTTTGTGGGCATTGTTCCATTGTCTTCTAGTTTCCAGTGTTGCAGTGAGAACAAATAATTCTAATTCTTCATGTGTGATCTTTTTTTTTTTTTTCTCCTCTCCAGAAACTTGTAGGAGCTTCTGGTTGTCCTCAACTTTCTAACATTTTAGGGTGATATACCTTAATGTGGATGCTTCTTTTTTTTTTTCCTATCACGTTGGGTACTCCTTATACTCTTTCAGTAACATAATTCATGTACTTATTTTCTTGAATTATTTTTTTGCTAATTTCTTCCTTTCTGTTTTCTTTTTCTGGTACTCCTCCTGGCCTGATCTCCTAATTATCTCTTTTCACTTTTCTTCCATTTCTTTGTTTCACAGTTTACTGAGAGACTTTCTTGATATTCTAAAATCTCTTAAATGTTTCGTTTCTGTTATCATATTTTTTCACATCATTCAGCCTTTAAAATCTCTAACTGTATGGGGATCCCTGGGTGGCGCAGCGGTTTAGCACCTGCCTTTGGCCCAGGGCGCGATCCTGGAGACCCGGGATCGAATCCCACGTAGGGCTCCCGGTGCATGGAGCCTGCTTCTCCCTCTGCCTATGTCTCTGCCTCTCTTTCTCTCTCTCTCTCTCTCTCTCTCTCTGTGACTATCATAAATTAAAAATAAATAAAATAAAATAAAATCTCTAACTGTAAAAATAAATAAATAAAATAAAATCTCTAACAGTGGTAAAATATATATAAAATAAAGTTTACCATCTTGGGATGCCTGGGTGGCTCAGCAGTTGAATGTCTGCCTCCAACTCGGGGTGTGGTCCCGGGATCTGGGATTGAGTCCATAGGGCTCCCTGTGGGGAGCCTGTTTCTCCCTCTGCCTATGTCTCTGCCTCTCTGTCTTTCTAATGAATAAATAAATCTTTTTTAAAAATTTACCATCTTAACCATTTTTAAGTGTCCAGTTCAGTATTACGTATATTCACAGTGTTACACAGTCAGTCTCAAATCTTCCTAAACTGAAACTGTATACGTTAAACAGTAACTCCCCATCCCCTTGCCCTCAGCACTGGCAGCCACCCTTCTTTCTATCTCTATGGTTTTGATGGCTCTTGTACCTCATATAAGTGGAAAAATGACTTTTCACTCGGAAGAATGTCCTCAAGGTTCATCCATGTGGTAGGTAGCATGTGTCAGGAATCTCCTTCGTTTCTTTTTGTTTTTTGTTTTTTTTTTTTTTTAAGATTTTTTTTATCTATTCATGAGAGACACAGAAAGAGAGGCAGAGACACAGGCAAAGGGAGGAGAAGCAGGCTCCACACAAGGAGCCCGATGCAGGATTCGATCCTAGGAATCTGGGATCATGCCCTGGGCCAAAGGCAGGCACTCAACTGCTAAGCCACACAGGTGTCCCAATCTCCTTCCTTTCTAAGGCTGAATAATATTCCATTGTATCTATCCACTATCATATATGTACATCCGAGGAAATATTTTTCAGACCCTGAATTTTTTATAGCATTTCTGGTTTTATTTTGCAGATGGGATATCTTCTACTAATCTTGCCCAGAACAATAGCTTGCTTTTATCCCCAGATCTTCTCTCTGCCTAAATTCTTTCTTCCAGATTTCCTTTGTTTTGTTCTATTGCTTAATCTCTGTGTGCTAGAGACTTTATCAGAAAAATAGTGGCCCTTGACTTTTGCTCTCATATAAGTCTGGGACTCTACAAAGCTGATTGGCTGCTCCTGGCTTCTGTGTGAGTCTTATAAATGTGGTCCTCACTGTAGAGTACTATACCTGTGCCATGTCCTTGATGGACTCTTGGTGTCTTGTGTCTTCAGGTCTGCCCTGTTGAGCTGGTCAAATTCCCCAGAGAAGGACCTTCTAGTCTCCTGGCTGAGGACACCAGCCTGGCAGTCAGGTTTTAAGGGAGCAGACCAGAGAAGAACACAGGGGGTAGGAGGGTCTATTAACTATCTGGGTACCCTGCAAAGTCCTCTTGATTCCCCTCTTTTCAGGGCATCACTGTTGCCTCACTATGAAATGTCATTTTTGTATTTTTCTATTAACCTTAAAAATAAAATAGTCATTTTAGCAGCAAAAATGGGTTTATTCAGAAATAATATAGAATTGCAATTTGGACAAACAAGCTATGGCAAAACCACAGACAAGTAAAAAAAAAAAAACAAGAGAAGAACATTATTTTATGGAGAAAAAGGGAGAAGTTGGGAGGAGTTATTTTGAATAAAAGTCTATTGGAGAAAAAGCAAGAGTTCAGGGTGACCATAGTTTCCTTCTCATTGGCTGTGTTGCAGGGATAGTCAGTGTTTTGTAGGAGATGCTGTTTCCATCTTTCCCTGCTGGGGCCTGTAATGGGTGATTCTTGGCGGTTGAGGATTCTTCTGTTGTCTGTAATTGACAACTTTTCCTACAACTGATACTGAGTGGTATATTAATTTTAATATATAAATTTTATTATTTATTAATTTTCACAACTGTTTGCTGATAAATGCTCTCTTAACTAAAGGAAGCTTGCTTCTGTTTTGACTTTACTGAGAATTTGAAAATTTGTTTTTAAATCCAGAAATAAATAAGAATCGTGCTCAATACCCACCCTGTCTAGAGACCCCATATTCCTCCCCAGGCTACAGTTGACTCAAATGACCTTGCAGACAGATTTCCAAACTAGTCCTGTTTTTAACCACCTTCATTCTTACTTCCCAAAGTACCTCACACCACCCATTTCCTGAGCCTCTGGGAAATTTGCACTAAAATCAGGTTGGATCTTTGCTCATCCCCACTGCTGGCTTGGGATTTAGTTTTGTTAGGTCTGTTATGTTAGTTACTTCTGGTCTATCTGCATTTCAGGTGCCAGAATTTTGTTTCCTTTCCTCTTTCCTTTTTTGCTTGTCAGTTAACACCTGGGGGCGGGGGGGAGCAATCTCTTTTTTTCTATGGTCTTAGTGAGGCTTCAAGAGGGAATGAAAGTAAGTCCATGTGTTCAATCTGCTTTACTTACCTACAAGTCTCAGAGCTCTTTATACATTAAAATATTAGCCTTTATCTATCACAGGGGCTCTAGATCATCTTTTTAAAATATTTAAATCTTCTTTTGCATTTATGTTTATTTTACTATGTAGAACTATAACTTTTTTCTTTAGGTGAATGGCCATTTGTTTTACCATCATTTATTTAGAAGTCTCTGTTTGAGTACCCTGGTAGACACAGGCATAAACAGGAATTTAGTAGGTGTCTGATGTTCTGGTCTTCCACTGACTCATGGTCTGGTTCTCTGCCACACACTACTCCTGTGCAGAAAAATGAGAAAGTTCCGTCCAATATGCTGTACCACAGGAGGAGTTTCTGTTAGCTGTCATCGTGACAAATTACAAGTTTTCCATCTCAATGTTTTTCATTAATTGCTTTTATTTGCTGATTTTCTAGAGTCGTTGAGGCAAACTATTGCAAATAATTATTTTTTTCCTTTCTTTCCGATGTTTATTGTACTTTTTTTAATTGCATTCATGAAAGTCCAGAAAATGTTGAACACTACTGTTGATTTTGGATATTCTTGTCTTGTTTTCCATTCACAGTAGCATCACACCTTTAAATATATTTTTGTGTTGTTTCCTAGTAAATACTCTCTCAGCTAAAGGAAGCTTATTTACTGAGATTTTTTTTTTAAATCTGGAAATAGGTAAGTATTGTATCAAATTCCTTTTTGACATTTGTTGAACAATGCATAAGGGGTTTTCTCTTTCAACCCACTTATGTAATTAACATAAATATATTATACTGTATAACAGATTTTTTCATAGGGATACATTCTTATATTCCTGGGTTAGAAATCCCAATTTAGTCACAGGACATGATGTATATCTAATCCGGTATATTACTCTTGGGGGAAAATTGCTACTTAATTATGGTCATTCTTTAATATGAAGCATATTTTTATACTCTGTTAGTTAATAAAGGGACATTTGGCTTGTTATTGTTACATGGCTTAGGTATAAATGAATTTTTGTGTTAATATTCCTGGTTTTTTGTTAAGATGTCAGCAAGCACTGAAACCCTGTATCATTTGTACACAATCCAAATGCAATTAGGTATTTTTCTGCCTTCTCCAGTAGGGTTGGTGACAATTTTTAGCCAGAAGGAACATATTATACTCTGGGATATAGGACAGATCCACAAGACTCTGATGCTCCTTCTAACAAATGAGAACCCAAAGTGTTCTGAAATTTTGTTGGGTTGAAGTTGGGAAACCCCTCATTTAGAAGTTGCAATTCTCATGTTCCCCAGAAGTGGAGGCTTAAATTTTTCTTAGAACTGAATGTTCTTTTCCTTTGATCAAACTCCTCTGCACAGACCTTTTAGTTGCATGTAAAGCAGGCCCCTCCACTTGTTCTCAAGGGAATCTTGTGAATGGCCCAGAGCTGCCATCTGTGGGTGGTGGAGGGTGTCCTTTACTATGTGGCCAGTTGATTTGTGGAATTCTGAGTGAGGTGTATTAAAATTTCTTACTCTGATTGTAGTTATTGTCAAAATCTTTGGTTTCTAAGTTTTTACATAAGATATTTTGATACCAGACTTAAGGGTTCATAACTCTTATACGTTCTTAATATGTTTACCTTTTACTTCAGTTAAACCTTCTGACCTGGAAGTTTTCCTTTTTTATGCTAATATCCTCTTCCCCTTTCTGCTTAACTTCTATTTGCATGGTATATTTTTATAATTCCTTTGTTCTTCATCTTTCTTATTCACACACTTTAAGTATATTTCTTACAGTTTAGCTTTATCTATGATCCAAAAATTCCTCTAATAGAGAAATTTAGCTCATTCACATTTTCTTGTGGCTTATTAGTGTGTATTTACTCTTATTCTTGTTATCTTCTTTTCAGGATGCTTTTCTTACTAGATTTCTTTTTCCTGATTTCCAGTCACCTAACCATGAACACATTGTAAGGCCTGTGGATTGAAAAGATGAGAAAGGCCTAAGAATCTTAGTAGCATATTCTGATAATTATATGAAAACTAAAGCTAAAATAAGTTCTATTCAAATTTGAGTAGAATAAACAGACTTTTTCCCCTCAAAATCAAAGCTTTCCGATGCAGGGCTAGAAAAGTCAGTTGGATTAATGAGGAATGGGCCAGTGAGCCCCAGTGGGGTTGGACATCAGAGAAAGGGCCCAGCTGCCTTTGCCCCACACACTTTCTGAATAACCCCAAGGAGGGGCCAGGCAGACAGGTCACTAGCCCTGTGAACCATCCAGAGCCAGTGTTGTGCCCAGATTTAAAGACCCAGTAGACCAGCGGGGAGGATAGGCCAGACAGCAACCTGGAAGGGTTCTGGTGATAAAGCGGAGGTGAAGACAGAAGGGTCAGACATGTCCCTGCCTGACAGTGTCAGACTTCTGGTCACACAAGCACCAGCTGGGGCTGAGTCCTTCTGCAAGACAAGGTGCAGAGCCCCCAAGGCACCAAAGTTCCACCAGGCACAAAACAGTGGCAGCATCACAGCCCAGCAGAACTACCAAACAGTGATTTTAAAGGAACCACAGGAAACTTTTCACTCAAATTGGGGAAGTTACCTAACAGCTTGCTAAGTGGAACAGGATATTCTTGAAAGTACTCTTAATTACATGGGAGGATTCATCGTTGTTGAATGAAATCCACTTAGCTGCTTTTATCGGTGTTTGTGGGCAGATGGGCAGGGATCTGTCCCTTCTGCTCTGTTGTCGTTCCTGTCATCCTTGATCTCTTTTTTTCTTTTTATTGTGGTAAAATAGACAGAATGTGAAATTCACCATTTTAACCATTTTTAAGCATATAGCTCCATGGCGTTAGCACACTCGTGTCGTTGTGCTGCTATTAACATCATACACCCACAGAACTTTTTCATCTTCCCAGTGGAATCTCTGTCTAAGAACCAATCCCCCAGCCCCTCGTAAGCTCAGTTCTGCTTCCTACCTCCATGCATTTGGCTCCTAGAGGTGCCTCACAGAGGTGGAATTATCCAGCATTCGTTCTTTCGGGTCAGGTTTATTTCTCCTTACATAATGTCCTCAAGCTTCATCCATGTTGTAGCATGTGACATCCATCCATTTTCCTCCTGGATGAATTCACAGGAGGGACGCTGCTGCCATGCTTCCGACAAGCTTCTGCTACGCTTTCTCTGGGGGGACCCTTGCCACCATGTCTTGAAAGCCTTTCAGGTCTCCATAGCTGACAGAATTAGACTCGTATCTGTAGCCTGTGTGGGAGGTCAGCCTTTTCTGTATACCTGTTTTGTTTCTTCTCCCTTTTCTCAGAAGTATGGAATGTAGTCCACACCCCAATCCCCCATATCACCAGCACCTACCAGAAACAGAGAAAGTCAGTCTTCCTTGTCACTAAGGAAAAGGAAAGTATTTTGGTCACCAAGAATTTGGGCTCTAGAGCTCTGTAAGTCAGAAAAGTCTGTTGAAGAACTAGAGGTGGATGGTAACAGCCTGGGGGAGGGTTCAAGTAGAGGCTGGGCATGGAGTAGAGGCTTGGAGGGAGAGCAGAGATCCACAGGCCCCTAAGGGAGTGGCCGCTGCTCAGAGACCTGGCTGCAAGTGCACAGGACAGCCCCAAAACCCAAGTGTAGGGCTCAGCTCAGCAACTCTGCAGGCTGAGAGACCCACATCCTGCCTGTTCCAACCTGCTGAATTCCTTTCTGTTTTTTAAAGATTTTACTTGAGAGAGAGAGGGTGTGGCACACACACAAGTCGGGGGATGGGCAGAGGGACAAGCAGACTCCCTGCTGAGCAGGGAACCTGCCTTGGAGCTCCATCCTAGGACCTTGAGAACATGACCTGAACCAAAGTCAGACACTTAACCACCCAGGCACCCCAACCTGCTGAATGCCTACAAAATGCAGAAGATGAGGTGGGCTCTTAGAAACAGCATCAGATTCCAGTTAAGGGCTCTTGATTTGAGTTAGTTGAGTCTGGTTTTACAGGATCATTTGAGGGAAACATCTGCGTTCAAACATTGCCAGTGCACACATTTTTTATATGTATAGAATGTTAGATGTCCTGCCAGCTTCAGGAAGTAAAAGCATGGTTTTCCAAATAAAATGTTGTAAGAACGTTTCCTCCTGCTGTGGACTGAGGTTGATTTAAAGTGCCTTTGTCCTATCCTCCCTGTGGATCCTTTGTCCTGCCAGAGGACCTCCATAGATCAAATATGCCAGCAACTGGTATTGTAGCCAACACCATCCAATACCAAAAGCCATTATCTTGCCGTCATTAAGAGAGACGAGGCCTTAATGTCTGCTGCTGTTCCCTCTCGATCCCCCAGGACAGCATATAAGTCTATTTAGATAATAACAGTCCCAAGTGAATCTGCACTGAGTATTTTTTTCCGTTCTCTTATTCATGAAATGTTCATCTGGGAAAAAGAAATAGTCTAGCTCCAGAAGCTTATGATTTTAGAGACTGAATTCAGTCTTTCTGGGAGTGAGAGGTTTAGCTAGGATTGAAGATTGTCTCGTATAAGTTAAACTTGGTCATGGAACAAAATTCCTTAGAACAAATTGCTTAGTTCTTACGTATTATTTTCTTAGTAGGCACATCCAAAAATATAGAAATGCTGTTTCCCCTTAAAAAAAAAAAGTTTTCCTTACTAAAAATACTCTTATTTGGAGTGGTAGAGAGAGCATCGGGGTGGACAAGATCACGTTACTCTCTGAAACTTTGTGGACACTTTTATGAATGTGGAGGGAGGTTATCACATGTCACGACATGGGAGGAGTAAAAGCGAGAAGAACCTCTCTGAGGGCAGCTTGGCAGAATCTGTCATAATTTATTCCTTATGTGTACAGTATGACAACAAAAGACTGGAGGCGACTTAAAGAGACTGTGATATCGGGGTGCCCGGGCGGCTCAGTGGTTGAGCATCCACCTTTGGCTCAGGGCCTGATCCTAGAGACCTGGGATCGAGTACCACATCGGGCTCCCTGCAAGGAGCCTGCTTCTCCCTTTGCCTGTGTCTCTGCCTCTCTGTGTGTCTCTCATGAATAAATAAGATCTTTAAAAAAAGAGAGAGAGAGCATCCATCCATATGATGGACTCCTCCAGAAAGAGAATGGAGAGTTAATGGTAATGAAAATTGAGCTCTTTATTGAAGAGTCACCATATAGCTGACATTTTTATAAGGGCTTCCTATGTTATTTTTGCATTTACTCTTGACTGCAATCCTCTAGGGTATCTATTCCACAGCCATTTTAAGGATATAGAAACTAAGACACAAAAAAGTTTAGTAATTGCTCACAGTCATACAGCTAGTACGTGACAGGGCTTCTGGCTTCAGAAGCCAATCTCTTGATCTCTACACTATCATTGTTTCTCCATGTGTAGTGAAAGAACCTCTCTAGATCTCAGTAAGCGGGAAGAAATCAGAGTACAGAACGTGCCAACATTTGCATAAAAGAGGGGAATATATATGCACGTTTGTGTAAGTGCAGCACAGTGCTGTCCAGTAAAACTTTCTGCGATGGTGAGAATGCTCTAGAGCTGTACTGTCCAGAACATGAGCCACTAGCCATTTGTGGGGCTTGAGCACTTGAATGGTGGCTAATGTGACTGAGAAACTGAATGATAAGCTTTATTCAATTTTAACTAACTTAGCCACATGTGGCTAGTGGCTGTTGTATTGGATAGTGCAGGATAGGATATACATGCAAAGGTGCAAGGGAAGCTGGTAAGAGATCATTTAACCTTATAGTTTTCAAATTCTACCTTAGCAAAACCTTCTGCAGAAAACTTTAGTTGGAAGAGCAGGTCCCATAGCTGATCATTTTAAAACCACTGGTATAATCTAACGGGTTCATTTGAAAGATGAGGAAACTGAAAACCTGGGTGGCTCAGTCAGTTAAGCACCTGCCTTTGTCTCAGGTCATGATCCTGGGGTTCTGGGATCAAGCCCCACGTTGGGCTTCCAGCTCCTGGGGAGCCTACTTCTCCCTGTCCCTCTCCCTCTCTGATCTCTCTCACTCTCACTCACTCCCTCTCAAATAAAATCTTTTTTAAAAAAGCAACAGTAGGAATAGGATCAAAAGAGGAGATAAGTTCCAAGGAACCCAACCCCCAAAGTGATTTCCTTGAGGAACAAAAGGTTGGTTTCCATTCTCCCCTTTGCAACAGTTGTAAAAGAAGTAAATAAAGTAGGATGCTCTAAGTTCTGTATAGCTATGTAACTACCCCAAAACTTAGTGGATTACAGTGTTCATTTTGTTCACATGTCTAGAGTTTAGGCCTGTCTCCTTTCTGTTCTACCATGTCTGAAGCCTCCATTGTCTAGAGGCTGGAATAGTTGTGGGCTGGCCAGTTTCTCTCCAGAAGACCTCTCTGCACTTGGCTTGGCCTGGGCTTCGACACACCTCAGGAGCCTCAGAGAGAGTGTTCCAAGAGTACTTAGTAGAAGTTCAAAGCTTCTTGTGATGTACCCTGCAAGTCCCAAATGTCACTTCCTCCACATTCAAGCAAGTTATTAAGGCCAGCCCAGATTCAAGAAGAGGAGAGTTAAATTCCGCCTCTCAGCTGGAAGATTTTAGAGAATCTGTAGCTGCCTTAGATCTGTCACATAAGGAAAAAAAATTAAGGTCTCTAGCAAGTTCTTAATTGCATCTTCCCTCCCTCATCTACAGCCAAGTCTTTAGTCTTCTTCGATATTTTTTGGGGAAAAAACACAAAACCAATTTTTTCAGATCTGTTTAGCCTAAAAACATAAGGGCTCATATTCATTACCTTGAAATTGACATTGGCCTATTTTGTCTGTAAGTGATGTAATTAATATTTTTAATAACATTGTTTTTCTCAGTTATAAAAGTAATACATGGTCATTGAAGAAAAATTGGAAAACACAAAAAAGAAAATGAAGAGGGACACCTGGGTGGCTCAGCAGTTAAGCATCTGCCTTTGACTCGGGGTATGATGCTGGAGTCCCAGGATCAAGTCCCACATCGGGCTCCCTGCATGGAGCCTGCTTCTCCCTCTGCCTATGTCTCTGCCTCTCTCTCTCTCTCTCTCTCATGAATAAATAAAAGAAAAAAGAAAAACAAAATGAAGAATTAAGTTAAAATGTCATCTCACTTAAGTTTGGTTTCCTGTTTGTGGCCTGTTGAGGTCTTTTTTGGATTTTGACTCTATTCATTTGTTATTCTCTGTCCCTTCTAGACTATCTCAAAGTCAGTGAAAATGGAGACAAGTATAGGACCAGTCCCCTAGATTGACATTTATGTACTGAAAAACATCAAGTATTTAGAACAAATTGCATAAAGCAGACCCATAGAAACCTAAAACATCAGCGTCTTCCCATGAGCTTCACAGGAATGCCTACAGATTAGAAAACTGAGTTTAGATAAGGGTTTTTTGGTTTGTTTTTAATTATGGACTGCTTCATGAATTTGCGTGTTATCCTTGCACAGGTACCATGCTAATCCTCTCTCGTTCCAATTTTGGTATATGTGCAGCCAAAGCAAGCACTATAGATTATTTTTCATAAACATTTTTCAAAACCAGAACAAGTTTGCTTAGCTTAATTGATAGAAACTAGGATATTTCCAGTTCCCCATTCTGAACAATGATGGTGTGGCAAACATTCCTGTGGGTGTCTTTGGGGAAACGCATGACTATTTTCTCTAGAATAGATACCTACAGGGGATCCCTGGGTGGCACAGTGGTTTGGCGCCTGCCTTTGGCCCAGGGCGCAATCCTGGAGGCCCGGGATCGAGTCCCACGTTGGGCTCCCGGTGCATGGAGCCTGCTTCTCCCTCTGCCTGTGTCTCTGCCTCTCTCTCTCTCTCTGTGTGACTATCATAAATAAATTTTTTTTAAAAATGTTTAGAATAGATACCTACATGTGAAATTACTTAGTCAAATCATATTTTTATTTTTTAAAAATATGTTTCTTGTTGCCTTCCTAAAAGCCAATGCCAATTTATATTCCCATCAGCCAAAGTAAGAATACCCATTTTGGGGTTCCTGGGTGGCTCAGCCGGTTAAGCATCTGATTCTTGATTTCAGCTCAGGTTATGACCTCAGAGTTGTGAGATCGAGCCCAGCATTGGGCTCCCTGCTAGATGTGGAAGCTGCTTAATATTCTGTCTCTCCCTCTTCCCCACCCCTCTCTCATTCTCTCTCTCCTCTAAAAAAAACCAGAAATGCCCATTTCCCAAATCTTCATTAACTGTGAATTAAAAATCTTTTTAACTTTTACCAATTTGATGAGTGAAAATAGTTTACTATTTTATTTTTTGATGAGACTCAAATGTTTCAAATGTTTCTGACCCTGTTTCCACTTCACTGCATTACTGATTCATTCCTCAGCCAATTTTTCCTTGACTTGTTATCTCATATGTATTATAAGAATATATTCCAGATATTAGTAGTTTGATATATATATATAAATATAGATAGATAGATCCTTTAATTTTGTTATACAGAAACAATTTTATGTAATCAGTTTCTCAATCCTTTTTTAAATGCTTTTTCTGTTTTGTGCCTTACATGGCTTTCTTTCCCTCAAGAGTATAAACCTATTTATTTAGATTCTAATAATGTCTAATTTTGGCTTTTAAATTTAGCTGTCTGGAGCTTATCTCTAGACAACTAATATCCAAGAGGAGGGAAACTCATGAGGAGACCCCCATGGTCAACATTGGGAACAGTTCCTATGTCAGAGTGTAGAGAGCTGGAGTGGCAACTGAGCATGGAATGCCATGGAGCCTCATGAGGGAGGCAGCCATCAGTGGCAGCTGAGACAGCAGCATTCTAGAATATGGGGCATCAGAAAGGAAAAAGCTATGCAGAGAAGGGGCCCAGATAGTTTGTGTGCAAATCACCCTGTGTATGCAACCTCAGGCTATGCTGTCCGTGTGTGGGGCTGGACTACTGGAGGTTTACCAGATAGTCTGAGATGAGAACAGAGATATTATTATTTTGGGGGGGGAGGGGAACAGAGATATTAAAATTGAATGTGTAGACATCTACCCAATCCAAGGAATGAACCCTAAACCCATGTGCGAGGAAGGAAGTGTAGGCTGCATTTGTTGAGATTTCACAAGAACCCACTTGCATGTACATATGTTCTATACTGTGTTTCACCAAATCTTCAAAATAACCTTGGTTCTCCCAGGGCGCTTTTCCTGTACATGCTGAACTCCAGTGAGAAATTAATTTTTCTTTCATCCTCTATGATCTGTACACTGTTACACCCCTCCCCCTCCCAAAATAGTCTAATTTTACAGCTGTGACTATAAAGACATATCAAAAAAGAGTCTCAGAGAAGTCCCAGGAATGAGGATATTTAGGTCATGGTGTGCCCAAGACATCTAGTTCCTGTAGCTGTGAACAGACTGCATTTTCTTTTAAATATTTAAGTTAAATATTTAATTTTAATATTTAATTTAAATATCTTTTAAATATTATAGTTGTCACATAATATTATGTTAGTTTCAGATGCATGATTCAACATTTATTTTATATGTATTACTAAATGCTCACCATTTAAGTGTGTTACCATTTGTCACCATACAAAGTCATTATAATATTATTGACTATATTCCCTATGCTGTACTTTTCATCCCTGTGATGTATTTATTTTATAACTGGAAGTTTTTACCTCTTTTTTTTTTAAAGATTTTATTTATTTGAGAGAGAGCGCAAGCACAAGTGAGGGGAGGGGCAGAGGGAGAGGGAGAAGCAAACTCCCCACTGAGCAGGGAGCCCGATTCAGGGCTCAATCCCTGAGGACCCTGAGATCATGACCTGAACTGAAGACAGATGCTTAACTGACTGAGCCACCCAGGTGCCCCAGAAAGTTGCACCTCTTGATCCTCTTTACCTATTTTGCCCATCACCCCACCCCTTCCCCAGTGGCAACCACCAGCTTATTCTCTATATTTATGAGTCTGTTTCTGGTTTCTTGTTTGTTTGTTCATACATTTGTTTTTTTATTCCATGTGTAAGTGAAATTATATGGTACATGTCTTTGTCTGTCTGACTTATTTCACTTAGCATACTAGGTTCTTATATGTCACAAACAGCAAGATTTCATTCTTTTTATGGCTGAGTAATATTTGTGTGTGTGTGTGTGTGTGTGTGTGTGTGTGTGTGTGTGTGTGTGTGACATCTTCTTTACCCATTGGACATGTAGGTTGCTTCCATATCTTGGTTATTGTAAATAATACTGCAATAAGCATAGGAGTACATACGTTTTTGCAGATTGGTGTTTTTATTTTCTTTGGGTAAATACCCAGAAGTGGAATTACTGGATCATATGGTATTTCTATTCTTAATTCTTTGAGGGACCTCCCCACTGTTTTGATTTTTTTTTAAGATTTTATTTATTCATGAGACACAGAGAGAGAGGCAGAGACACAGGCAGAGGGAGAAGCAGGCTCCTCACAGGGAATCCAATGTGAGACTCGATCCCCAGACCAGGATCACACCCTAAGCCAAAGGCAGACGCTCAACCACCAAGCCACCCAGGCATCCCCCACTGTTTTTTATAGTGGCTGCACCAATTTACATTCCCACCAACAGTGCATGAGCATTCCCTTTTCTCCGCATCCTTACCAATGCTTACTTCTTGTTCCTTTGATACTAGCCATTCTGACTGGTATGAGGGGATCGTCTCATTGGGTTTTGATATGCATTTCCCTGATGATGAGTGATGTTGAGCATCTTTTCATGTATCTGTCAGCTGTCTGTATGTTTTCATATCTTTTTGAGAAAAATGCCTATTCACATCCTCTGTCCATTTTTTATTTTATTTTATTTTTTTATTTGAGAGAGAGAAAGTGAGTAAGAAAATACAAATCAGGGAGAGGGGCAGAGAGAAAGGGAAAAGCAGTCTCCATCTCAGGACCCTGAGATCATGACTCAAACCAGAGGCAAACCCTTAACCCACTAAGCTACCCAGGTACCCCCTCTGCCCATTTTTTAATTGGATTGCTTGTTTTTTATTTGTTTTTTTTGTTGTCGAGTTGTATGAGTTCTTTATATACTTTGGATGTTACCCCTTATCATATACATTATTTGCAAATACCTTCTCCCATTCAGCAGGTTACCTTTTCATTTTGTTGATGGTTTCCTTCACTGTGCAAAAACTTTTTAGTTTGATGTAATCCCAATAGTTTATTTTTGCTTTTGTTGCCCTTGCCAAAGGAGACAGATCCAAAAAAAATATTGCTGAGTCTGATGTTGAAGAATTTACTGCCTATTTTCTTTTAGGAGTTTTATGGTTTTGAGTCTTTTATTTAGATCTTTAATCCACTTTGAGTTTATTGTTATGTGTGGTGTAAGCAAGCAATCCAGTTTCATTCTTTTTTTTTTTTAAATTTTTTTTTTTAATCTATTTATGATAGTCACAGAGAGAGAGAGAGAGAGAGAGGCAGAGACACAGGCCGAGGAAGAAGCAGGCTCGATGCACCGGGAGCCCGACGTGGGATTCGATCCCGGGTCTCCAGGATCGCGCCCTGGGCCAAAGGCAGGCGCCAAACCGTTGCGCCACCCAGGGATCCCTTTTCTTTTTTTTTTTTAAGATTTTATTTATTTATTCATGAGAGACACAGAGAGGGAGGGAGAAACATAGGCAGAGGGAGAAGCAGGCTGTGGGGAGCCCAATGAGGGACTCGATCCCAGGACCCTGGGATCACGACCTGAGCCAAAGGCAGACACTCAACCACTGAGCCACCCAGGTGCCCCCAGTTTCATTCGTTTGCATAAGGCTGTCCAGTTTTCTCAACACGATTTATTGAATTTTTTTCATCATTGTATAGTCTCACCTCCTTTGTTGTAAAATAATTAAGCATAATGTGTGGGTTTATTTCTGGGCTCTTTATTCAGTTCCATTGATCTATGTCTATTTTTGTGGCAGTACCATACTGTTTTGATTGCTACAGCTTTGTAGTATATCTTGAAACTTGGGATTGTCATATCTCCAGATTTGTTCTTCCTTCTTAAGATTATTTTGGCTCTTCAGGGTCTCGTGTGGTTCCATACAAATTTTAGGATTATGTGTCCTAGCTCCGTGAAAAATACTATTGGTATGTTCGTAGGGACTGCATTGTATCTGTAGATTGTTTTGGCTGGTATGAGCATTTTAACAATATCAATTCTTCCAATCTATGAGCATGATTTTCATTTCCTTTTATTTTCATCTTCAGTCACTTTTATCAATGTCTTACAGTTTTTAGGATATAGGTTTCTCAGTTCTTTGGTTAAACTTATTCCTAGATATTTTATTCATTTGATGCAATTATAAATAGGATTGTTTTCTTAATTTCTCTTTCTGCTAGTTCATTATTAGTATATAGAAATGCAACAGATTTCTGTATATTAATTCTGTATTCTGTGACTTTAAAGAATTCATTTATCAGTTCTAATAGTTTTTTGGTGGAGTCTTTCAGGTTTTCTATAAATAGCATCATGTCATCTGCAAATAGTGAGTTTTACTTCTTCCTTACCAATTTGGATGCCTTTTATTTCTTTCTCTTGTCTGATTGCTGTGGCTAGGACTTCTAGTACTCTTTTGAATAAAAGTGGTGAGAGTGGACATCCTGTTCCTGATCTTAGAGGAAAAGAGTTCAGCTTTTTACCATTTAGTATAATTTTAGCTGTGGATTTGTCATATACGGCTTTTGTTATGTTGAGGTGTATTTCCTCTGAGCCCACTTTGTTGAGAGTTTTTTATTGTGAATGAATATTGAATTTTGTCAAATATTTTTCTGCATTTATTGAGATGATATGATTTTTACCCTGCAATTTTGTTAAGGTGATGCATCATATTGATTGTTTTGCAAATATTGAAACTTCTTTGCATCCCTGGAATAAATCCCACTTGATTGTGGTGAATGATCCTTTTAAAGAATGCTAAATTTGGTTTGGTAATATATTTTTTTAGCATTTATTTTTGAAGTATAGTTGACATGCAATGTTATATTAGTTTCAGGTGTACCACATAGTGATTCAGCAATTCTGCACATTATACAGTGCTCACCACAATAACTGTAGTTACCATCTGTCACCATACAATGTTATTGCAGTATTATTGACTATATTCCTTATACTGTACTTTACATTTCTGGCACTTCCTTATTTTATAATTGGAAGTTTAAACCTCCTAATGCCCTTTACCAATTCTGCCCATCCCTTCACACTCTCTCCTCTGGCAACCACCAGTTCATTCTCTGTGTTTAGGAGTCTCTTTCTATTTCATTGTCATTTGTTGTGCTTTTTAGATTCCACATACATGTGAAATCATATGATATTTGTCTTTTTCTGGGTTTGCTAATATTTTGTTAAGGATTTTCACATCTATGTTTAGCAGGGATATTGGCTTATAATTTTCTTTTTTTATAGTATCTTCCTCTGGTTTGGGTATCAAGGTAATACAGATCTCATGAAATGAATTTGGAAGCATTCCTTCCTCTTCAAATTTTTGTCATAGTTTGGGAAGGATAGGTATAGGTATAGGTATTAACTCTTACTTAAATGTTTCATAGAATTTACTTGTGAAGCCATCCTGTCCTGACCTTTTGTTTGATGGTAGTATTGTTTGTTTGTTTGTTTGTTTGTTTGTTTTTTAACCAATCCAGTTTCATTACTAGTAGTCAATCTGTTCAGATTTTCTATTTCTTCCTGACTCCATTTTGGAAAATTTTATGTTTCAAGGAATTTTTCTTTTAGATTGCCCATCTTGTGGGTACATAATTTTTCATAGTAGTTTCTTATGATTCTTTGTGTTTCTGTGGGATTGGTTGTAATTTCTCTTTCATTTCTGATTTTATTCCTCTCTTTCTTCTTGATGCATCTAGCTAAAGGTTTATCGATTTTGTTTATCTTTTCAAAGAACTAGCTCTTAGTTCATTGATCTTTTCTATTTTTCCAAGTCTTTATTTCCTCTCTGATCTTTATTTCTTTCCTTCCACTAACTTTGGGCTTTCTTTGTTCTTCTTTATCTAGTTTCTAATAGGCATAAGATTATATTATTTGAAATTTTTCTTATTTCTTGAAATAGTCTCATATTGCTATAAACTTGCCTGTTGGAACTGCTTTTGCTGTATCCCAAAGATTTTGAACAAATGCAAATTTGTTCAGGTATTTTTAAATTTTCTCTGATTTCTTCATTGCCCTGTTGGTGGTTTCTTAACTTTTCTCATCTGTTTCATTTCTTTTCATTTCTTTTCTTTTTCTTTTTGTTTGTTTGTTTGTTTGTTTCATTCCTTTTCTTTTCTTTTTTTTTCTGCTCAATTTGGATGATTTTTACTATTCTGTATCCAGATCATGAGCACCCTCCTGTTGTGACTAGGCCTCAACTGCTCTGGACCCACTGGCCCAAGCACAGCTGGCCCAAGCACAGCTGGCCAAGAGCTCCCCCCTGCCCCGCAAAAGCTGCAGACATGCTAGTGGGAGAGCTGCCCCCCTGCCCTGGAGCAGGAGTCACTTGGAAGGTGCACGAGTCGCAGCTGGGACTGCCCACCAGGTGTTGGCAGGGTATGAGCCACTTTGGAGAGGGATACCTGCCAGAGTGAGTGGATTGGCTGTGTAGGTCTGCAGGGGGAATGCTGGGCTGGGCAAGCAGCGCTGGCAAAGTAGATGGACAGTATCAGAACTGCTGCTGATACAGCAGATGGCTGCTCCCCGTCTAGGGCCAGCTAGGCTGAAGGAGGGCAAGAAAAATAGCACCTGCCAGCACTTCATTATCAGAGAAAGCTTCTACAGGTCCCTGCTCCTCCAGCACACATTCTAAAATTAGTCAGTAAATCTCATTCCAGTATAACCCAGGTGCTTTCCAAACTGCTTCCTCTGTTCTGGGTCTGAAATCCAATGATACTGCACACTGACCCTTTAGGAGCAGAATCTCCATTTCTTTTTTTTTTTTTTTTTTTAATTTTTATTTATTTATGATAGTCACAGAGAGAGAGAGAGAGAGGCAGAGACATAGAGGGAGAAGCAGGCTCCATGCACCAGGAGCCCGATGTGGGATTCGATCCCAAGTCTCCAGGATCGCGCCCTGGGCCAAAGGCAGGCGCCAAACCGCTGCGCCACCCAGGGATCCCAAGAATCTCCATTTCCTATTGCCCTTGGACTCTCCCAGATTTAAGTCCCAACTGATTTTCAAAACCAGACGTTATAGGGGGTTCATCTTACCAGGGTGTTTGGAGGAGGGGTACCTGAAGCGGGCCTTAATCCTCAAAGAGGACTTGTATACCTGTGACATTGCTCCTACCTGTAGGTCACCACACTAGGGGGTTTGGTTCCCTACCATGTCTCTGCCCCTGCTACCCTACTACATGTGGCTTTTCCTTTCATCTTTAGCTGTGGAAGAGCTGCTCTGTTGGTTTTCAGGTGGTTTTTATAGTGAGCTGCTCTGGGTGTAGTTGTAGCCTTGGTGGGAGGAGGTGGACTCAGGGTTCTTCTTCTCTCCCATCTTCCCTAGACCCCCAAAAACTGCATTTTCTCATCAGTCTCCTATCTTCCTCCCAGAAGATTTGGGATTTATTCTTTTTAACTTTTTCTAGACTTTTGAGTTTAGTGCCCACAGAGTCAACCCATTCACAGAAAGCTAATGTCGGAACCTAGAGATCCTTGGAAAAGATGCATGGTGGGAATGGGGCCAGACAGCTATAGAATCCAGTTGTGGTCTCCGTAGTATTGAGCATGGGACCCATTCCAGCATGTGCTCTGCAGCTTCTCTCCAGCGCTGATGTTTTCACCAAACCCTGCTGTTTCCAGGCAACAAAAGGCAAATGAAATGAGCCTTCTAGAAGCAAGTGCTGTGGATCGCTGGCTTTTGCTTTGCTTTTGTCCCCCCCCTGTTATTTACGAGTGCTATCTCCACATTCACCCCGTAGAACTTTGTCTACAGTCTCAGCCACTCAAGGGAATATTCCTGGATATTCACTAGTTAGTTGAGCTTCTCATGTAAAAACCCTTCAGTGTATTCACTTTTCTCAAATGACTTTTGCTGCACTGAGGACAAAATTTTATATCTTACACAGTTGTCTTCTAAGCGTTCATAGTAACTTAACCTGTTTTGGAGGTGCTTGGAATGTTACCATATATATACATATGTATATCTGATACCATATACCATACACACACACACACACACACACACACACACACATACACACATGTATCTCTGAGACTTCCTTTCCCCAGAATTATTTTCCACTCAGAAATATCTCCAAGGTATTTATATCCCAGAGAAAGTTAAAGATAATTTGCAATGTGTAATTACCATTTCCCTTAGGGAAATAATCAGCAAGAAGTTCCTTTTTGTTGTTGCTCTGCTTTTCCCCCTCAGTAAATCTTATAGTACATAAAATTGAAAAAGTTCACTCTATTTTTAGCAGCCACAATTCAGTCCCTTAAGATGACCAGTCTGTCTTTTCTGCTTTCCTCCTTCCCTTCCTCTCATCTTCCCTCCCCTCACCCCTCCCTTTCTTCCTGAGATAGAATGTACACACGCACAGTTCTGTGAAATTTCACAATGCAAAGGTACCCATGCAGTTAGCATCCAGGTTTAGAAACACAGCATTGCCAGCACTCCCAAATCCTCTGTCTGTTCCCTGCCTGTTACTAGCTTCCAGTTAAGGGTAGCATTTATCCTAGTCAGTTACCCACAAGCTCAGCAAGGGTCACCTACCCCCCATCCAAGGCCCAGCCAATCCAGATCGACCCTAATCAAAAATAAAGCTTTTCACCCCTGTTTAGGGGTTGGACCTAGAATTTGTCTTTACCTGGTTCCTGATATTCCTGAGAATGACCAACTAGCCATGCCTAAGAAATTGTTTTCTTTCTGCCCATTACCCAGTGTGTTGGCACAGTCCACATAATTACTTCCTACCATGGCTACCTCGTTCTCCCTCACTGGTTGCTACAGCAATACTGTGTCTTAGCCCATCTCCCTGAGACCCACACATCTGCCTTACTGCCCACCATGTGAAAAACGAGCATTGTCAAAGTGTGGCACCCCACATCAGCTAACTCCTCATTCACCAAGATATATCATTACAGCTCACAAAAATATATCTCAGTGAGCAATGAACCACTTTTGTAATAATGATAGCAACAAAGCAACCATTGAGATTTGTATAGTTCTTTGCATGATTTTACATGAGGTATTGTAAACATATGCATGTTTCTAGATGTTCAGCCAGCTATGAGCTGTGTTGAGTTGGGAACTGTTGGTACTTTCGTTGTTCAAATGAAATTACAATTTCAAGTGACACTCAGGGAAGAAGAATTGAGGTGGTTCCACTTCACCCTAAGACGGGTAAAGTTTTTACTTGATGGCATCATGTTCTTAGAAGGAGTATATGGCTACAGATCGTAGCTGGTCGTCCTTCATCTCTGCCAGTGTGAGAACAACTCAAGAGTCTTAAACATGACGGATGTGCGTTACATGAAAGAGAAGCATTTCCTGACCTGGATGTTGGATTTGATCACCTGCCTAGAATTGGAATCTCCATAATTCTATATATATGTTTTTAAAGATAGGCTACTACTCCTATTTCTAGTATAGTGTTGGTGTGGATGCTGAAGTGCCAGGGCCTGCTTTACAATGTGCCTCCCATTTCCGGAGAGGCCTGAGAGCTGCTGTCTATCTAGAAGCATCTGGGCTGTCTGAGCTCTCCTGACGTTGTGAGTGTTTAGATTGATTTTTTTCAACCCTGACTTTGATCTCACCAGATTTTAGTCTCAATCTGTCACTCATTTATACTTGTAGATCAAAAACTGCTCCTCTGTGGCACTCTGTTAACTGAAAGGCAGGGCACTTTGTTATGTGAGACAGATGGCATTGTCACCCCTTTGGGTCTGGTCTGTTCTGCCTCTCAGAATGTTCCTGAAGATTGTGCAGATGAAGAAAAATGACATTTGGTATCATTAAAAAAAATGGTACAAGAAATAAGTGTATAAAATGTTTCAACATTTTTGGAAATGAAAGATTTACCAAATCTTAAAAACTTTAGGTATAAAAGTAAATTTGTGAAAGAAGGAAGGCAGAGAAGGAGGGAGAAAGAAAAGAAAGAAAAAAGAAGGAAGGAAGCACAGCAAACAGGACACGTGCTTTGCTGTTGCACAGAAATGCAGTTTGCTCCTGACTCTGGCCCCAGCGAGATTTCTCTCTGCTCTGGCTTCCTCATCTATGAGATGGGTATAATGCTACTTATGATATACAGTCATTCTGAGAATTAAATGAGGAAATGCCCAACAGCAGGCACATCGAGGACACTCTACTAATGTCACTGCCCTCCCTACGCCCATTCTTAGAGCTTTATATGTAATAGGCACCGCATCTCGTTTTAACGCCTGAGACTTTTGAGTGAACCGGACACGGCATGACCCCCACGTAGGTCTTTCCTCTTCTTTTTTAACATGCAAACCTCTTGAGAAAATACAAAATTACAGTATTTCCCATTTCTGAAGCAGCATCCAGGCTCCATCAGGTAGCTCCAGAGTCTCCAAAGAGACTTTTTGAAGCCAGAAATGCAAATGATCAGCTTACCAGGAGGCCTGGCTCTTGCACATTCAGCCCGAACACAGGGACGGGGCATTCTCAGACTTTTATGTAACACTGATGCTTAGCAGCACTTAAAAATTGGTTGTGCTTGAGTCATGAAAACCAGACCAGAGAGGCATTATTATGGTTGTATGTTGCTCTCAGCCAGATATCCTTCCCCAGGTAAATGTAATTGCAAAGTAGACTGGAGAATCTGACATTCCTGAAAGCCGGCGCTTTGGGGGGACGTTCTGGGGTCCACCTGGGTCATCCTGGACTCTGGCTGGAAGGCAGAAGGGTTTGATAGAAAGGGCCAGAGGGTTGGGGCCTCGGCCTGCTGGAGTGTCTGTCATTCAGCATCCACGTACCATGTGTATGACATGTGACACCACGTCCTCTAGTCTCGGTGTCTTTACTGTGAATAAGCCATTTGACCTACCTCATCGCTAGAGGCCTAGTTAGCTCAGACTAACACAGGGAAAATCTAGATAAAATGCTCAAGTGAGGTCATGGGCCATTTGCTTGCAAACCCCTCAGGACTCCACATGGGAAACTGGGATACTATATTTTTACCACACATTTCCACCTACTTATGTCCTTCAAAACGTCTTTACACATGTGTTAGGAAGAATTCCATAAAGTCTCCCTCCCCTATTCCGATTTACCTTTGTGCTATGTTCCTCTTCACCCCTCCTCTCCTACTAAAGTGTATTTGCCTCTGTGGAGACACCCTTAATCACTTCCCAGAGCAGAGTGGAGCTGCTGCTGCTGATTGGCATTTAGTTTGGGCAGAGGGAGGGAGAAAGAGTCCGCATCCACGCCTTAAGAAAGAGCCACCTCTTCATCATCTGTTCACCTTTGCCCACTTTGCTGGCCCTGCTTCCCAGGTTGGGGTGTCTTGAGGAGGAAAAGGATTTCAGTGCCTCCCCCAAGCCCAAGAGGCTGTGGGTGGATTACAGGAAGGAACCCACCCTTGCCCAAGTCCTCTTGTTGCACCAGAAGTACCCAAGACCCAGGCCTCAAGTTTAGCAGAGCCCTGGAAGCGTACATTTCTGCAGTGCCTGGCAGGGCCCCTGGACCAGCCTGTTTCAATACATTTAAGCAGCCACTACATAAGATAATCTAAAAGTTAGGGGCACCTGGGTGGCCTCGTTGGTTAAGCATCTGCCTTCGGCCTAGGTCATGATCCCAGGGTCCTGGGATTGAGACCTGCATCGAGGCTCCCTGCTCAATGCAGAGTCTGCTTCTCCCTCTCCCTCTGACTACCACTCCCTGTGCTTGTATGCACACATGTGCTCTCTCTCTCTGTCAAGTAAATAAATAAAATATTTAAACACACACACACACACACACACACACAATAACCTAAGTGTTAAGGAATTCACAGATTTTGGAACCTGAAATTTCATTCCATTTGGGATGAGCTTTGTGAATCCGGGGAAGAAAACCCCGTTAATATGGAGCATGGTCAGGGAGAAAAAGGCAGTTGGGGGACAGGTGACAGGTGTGAGGATGTAAGAGATGGATGGGCTCCACGGCTATCTGGAGCCTGGGGGACCTGCCTGGGGGAGCCATCAGAAGCCATTGTCTCCACGGGCTGCCTGCCTATAAAGATTCTGCTTTCCTTATCCCTGGGGTTCATAAGCAGCTACTAGGGTTCCCACCTATTCCAGAGGAGGAGTTCCTTTTCCCTTGGGAAGCCTCATAATCCTTGGGTATTTGATGTGCTGGCAAGGATACTGTTGAGTATGAAGAGTTTTCTCTCCCTGAGAAGCCCTTCAATGTGTGAGGAGAAGAGAGTATTAGCAGGGAAAAAGCCACGAGACGAGCCATGTAGGTTTTTAAGATTTTGTTTTGTTTTGGTCTGCCTGTTGTTAATTGGAGTCATACATCATGATGATCATGCTGTTGACTCCTCCTTGACCAGATAAACCTGGGAAATTCTGGAACTTAGAAGGCTGATCGAGTGGGTTAATTTGAGAATAAGATGTCTCAAAACTTATGATGTACCACAGGGTAAGCAGAAAATCCCCAGGTTTTTGAGCTCTGATGACTAAATTTTCATGCTATCCTGTGAATGGATGTGGTGACACTGGGCCATTGCTGGTACCAAAATTAAATGGATTCCTGGAAGTCTTGGGTGGTTTCTTATCCAGACTTCCTGCAGACCCAGAGGTGGATGCCTGTCTTACCATAGTCTCCTTTGTATTCTATGACTTTGCACAGTTTGGAGAGTAATACTGCTTTTTTCCCCTACAGAACATTGATATCACCAATTTCAGCAGCAGCTGGAGTGATGGCTTGGCCTTCTGTGCTCTCCTCCATACATACCTGCCTGCCCATATCCCATATCAGGAGCTGAACAGTCAGGAGAAAGTAAGTCACCTGCCCAGTCACCCCTGGTCATCCTCTAGAACATGCAAGGGGAATTCCTGTAATACTGTACATCCCAATGGAGTGGTGTTTACAGACTCCAAGTGGAAATTAGGTTATTGATACCAGGCAGAGATAATTATTGAGTGTATGACGAGGTTGTAGGATCCCACCCTCAGTAAATACTTCGCAGTTTCCCTCATTGCCTAGAAAAATGGAGTGAAGACCAGTTTCCTGTGGTTGCTGAGAAGTTCCTATCACCCTTTTTTTTTTTTTGAGAGAGAGAGAGAAAACCCTGGTGAAATTTCGCCTTCATGGTTTTAAAACCTGGGCCAGCATTTTCAGAGTATTTCCAAAGAACTGGAAGCACCATCAAAAAAATTTCCCTGCTTAGATAAGCTTGAGAAACTGCATATTATGTCACATTCTTAGAGGTTCACAGTGCTCATTAGCACAGTAAAGACTTCAAGAAGTCCTACATTAAAGAAACCTATGTGGCTCCGTTTAACCCCACATAGGTCAGATTCATAGAATTTTTTTTAAATTACCTACAAGAGTTGGCAAATTTTCCTGTTGGAGGCCAACTGGTAGACTGTATGTGTCTCTGTCACAACTACTCATCTACCATGGTAGCGCCCAAGTGGCCACAGATGAAACGAATGGGCATGCTGTGTTCCAATAAAACTTTATTTACAAAACCAGGCTGCCGGCCAGATTTGGTCCACAGGCTGTAGTTTGCCAAACCCTGACCTAGAACGTCCTATAAAATCATATTTCGTAGAGTGTACTTAGGAAAATGCTGGGCCCTGCACTCATTCTCTCAAAAAATATTTCTTGCCAGGCATCATACACAGTAATAAAGACAATAATGAACAATGCAGACCTGACCTGTTCTTTGCCCTCTAAAGTAGACAGTCCATGGGATCCCTGGGTGGCTCGGCGGTTTAGCACCTGCCTTTGGCCCAGGGCACGACCCTGGAGTCCGGGGATCGAGTCCCACGTCAGGCTCCCAGCATGGAGCCTGTTTCTCCCTACTCCTATGTCTCTGCCTCTCTCTCTCTCTCTCTATGTCTATCATAAATAAATAAATCTTTTAAAAAAATAAAAAATAAAGTAGACAGTCCACAAGTGAGTAAACCTATTAGAGGTGATGTTATAAATAAATAAATAAATTGCACAAGAGCTATGAGAGAAACCTCATGCTGTGGGAGGGAACAGGTTTCCTAAGTTAGATCAGGAAGGCTGAGAAGGCCTCTCTGAGAGGCAATACTCTTCAGAACGAACAAGGAGCCAATAATACAAAGAGCTGGGGGGAGCTTTCCAGAGTAAGGGAGAGCAGCCAGACGAAGAAAACACCTGGGTACGGTCAGACATGTGGAAGGAGGCCCGCTGGCCAGGGTGCAGTGAGTGGCGAAGAGTGACCTGTGATGGTTCTAGGGGCCAGACCCTGCAGGGCTCCCATGGATGGCTCTGGGAAGGATCTGCATCTTGCTGTATCCTTGACGGGAAGTCGCTAAAGGATTCTAAATGGTGGAGAGACATATCTAGCCTCACAGGTCATTTTCTGAGATGGGGAAGGAGTAGAAATGCTGAAAAGTTCTGTTTTGATTATCCCACACACTTTATTTTTAAATAAAGCCCAAAGCATGGTCATGACATTGATGGTGATAATAACTGAACAGAGTGGTTTAATTTTTTAGTGTTAAAGTACTCCAGAGAAACAGAACTATTAGGATGTGTGATGGGGTGAGGCCCACCCACTCTATGGTAGGTAATGTGCTTTACCCAAAGTCTACCAATTTAAATGTTTATCTCATCTTAAAAATACCTTTATGGAAACATCTAGAATAACATTCTGGTACGATGACCTAGCCACGTTGATACATAGAATTAACCATTATAGAGTGTACAAAAATTTCAAGACGTAAAATTTATGCATGGTGCTTTGTTTGTAGTCTGTGAAGCAGGGCTGGACAGGAGTATTAAACATTTGGAAACAAAACAAGAAAACCTGTTCTGTTTTCAATCATGTTAAGTGGAAGATGTTCATGAAGTATGTAGTTTGCAATGTCATGCAGGCAGTTGGATAGCAAATGTGGAGTTTGGAGGGGAGATGAGAGCTGGAATACAAATTCAGGAGTCATCAGTGAGTAGGTTAAGTGCTGCCTGATTGAGTTGAAATGATGGAAAAGTTCTATATTTGTGCTATCCAATATGGTAGCCCCTAGTCCTATGGGCTATTGAATGTGGCTTTAAGTGACTGGAAAATTGAATTTTTAATTTTAATGGCTTTTCATTTAAATAGCTATGTGTCAAGTGTAGCTACTGTATCAAACAGGGTGGGTGTAGTTGATTTTTTAAGCCATGAGAGTGGAGATCGTGTAGGTCCTAGGTCCTCAGGGAAGTTCTCAAGAAAAACTCATCTGTATCCACTCTACTACCAATGTTTCACTTCTGACACTTATGTAAATAGATGTGGGGTTTTCCCACACGCACACACCAAGCAATTCTGCAACACTAGCTGGGTGTCCTAAAGTGTGACTCAGTTCTGACACTCTCCACCTGGAGAGAGCATCGGGTCCCACAGGTTAAGGGCTGGGTCCCACAAGACTTCCCCTCCACCTCAGCCCCCAGTGACCTGTAGCTGTCACCTGTGCTTCTGACTGACCAACTATAAACCAGAGGTTCCCATGACCCCTTCCTTAGGTTCAATAAATTTGCTAGAGTGGCTCACAAGAATTCAGGGAAACAGTCCACTTACTAGGTTACCAGTTTATTACAAAGGATATTTGAATGACACTAATGACCAGCCAGTTAAGGAGACCCCTATGGTAAGATCCAAAAGGAGAGCAGGAGCTTCTGTCATCTTGGACCTTGGGGTGTGCCACCCTCCCAACACACAGATGCATTCACCACCCAGGTGCTTTCTGAATCCCATCCCTTGGAGCTTAATGGTGGTTTCATTACACAGGCATGGTTTATTAAATCATTGACTATTAGTGATTGAACTCAATCTCCAGTCTGTCTCCTGTCCCAAGAGTGGGGTCAGGGAACGTGGGAGTGAACATTCCAACTCTCTAATCACATGACTGGTTCCCCTAGCAAGCAGCCCCCATTCTTAGGGTATCTGGGGGGTTTTGAAAAATCACCTCTTTTTTTTTTTTTTAAGATTTTATTTATCCATGAGAGACACAGAGAAAGAGGCAGAGACTCAGGCAGAGGGAGAAGGAGGTGCCCTGCAGGGAGCCCCATGCAGGACTCGATCCCAGAACCCTGGGATCACAACCTGAGCCAAGGCAAATGCTCAACCACTGAGCCACCCAGGCATCCCAAAAAATCGCCTCTTTTTTTTTTTTAAGATTTTATTTATTCATGAGAGACACACGGGGCGGCCGGGGGGGGGGAGGGGGGCAAAGACACAGGCAGAGGGAAAAGCAGGCTCCATGCAGGAAGCCCAATGCAGGACCCGATCCCGGGACTCCAGGATCCTGCCCTGAGCCCAAGGCAGGCGCTAAACCGCTGAGCCATCCAGGGATCCCAAAAAAATCACCTCTTTAACGTAAACTCAGGTGTGGTTGAAAGGAGTTTGTTATGAATAACAGAAGACATCAAATTTCAACTTTATAGTTCTAAAGCCATTTTTGGAACCGAGGACAGAAACTAAAAATTATAACAACAGATGCTCCTGTGGCTCTTACATTGGGAAATTATAAGAATTTTAGGAGCTCTGCCCCAGGAGCCATGCATAAAGACCAAATATATATTTCTTACTATAAATCACACTGTCAAAGAGGCACAGAGAGAAGGCTAAGGCATCTTGAGGATTCCAGTGCTTGTTATCTAGGTAGAGAGTGACCCAGCAGTGGGAACCAGGGCAGAGCAGCCAGCAAGGAGGAGACAAGCTGGGGCAGTGTGGGGTCCTGTGCATCATGCCCCTTGCAGGCAGAGCCCACCTCCAGCAGTGACCTGTGTCATTCTCTTTGCTTTTCAGCCTCTGCCTTTTCCCTGTGATATTATGAAAATAATTGAGTAAAGAGTGGGCATAAAACAATTCAGAATAACCGGAGGACCGTAGTAAAACTATAGGAAAGAGACGTCTAAGGACTTAGGCACACACTATCTAAAGCAGGAATCTTCCTAAAAATGTGAAATATTTGTCTTCTGTCCTGCAAGGCATACCAAGGCTTTTTGTCCTCAGATCACTCCGGATCTGTTGGAAAATAATGAACATAAAGTATTTGGTTTCACACTTTGAATCACAAGCATTGCTTCCCTGTGAAAGTGCCTGTGATGCCCACACACCACACAGCCAGCTACCTAGTGACCTGTTGCGGATCTGGAAATATGCCGTAGAACAAGCCAGACACCACAGTGTACTCACTTCCTATTGTCTTTGTGGTACGTGGGCTCCTATTCTCCACAGGTAGGGTTGAATTTTTTCCCCCTAATCTAGGATGCTGTTCTCAGGGAGTACCCAGGTGGAAGACTTTGGGTCTGTGAGATTAATGGTACCCCAGGAAGTTCAGAAATCATAAGCTGTTCCTCCTTCCTAGTTGGAAGTGATGAAACCAAGCTAAGTTTGACATCAGTGTTAAATAGGGAATTTCTTATAAACTAATAAGGATGTCTTCTAAGACATTAAAGAGGTATGTTAGAGCCAGTGGAAGATTTGGGCAGTTTTGTAATAGCGTAAGAAGGGGATCCCTGGGTGGCTCAGCAGTTTAGCGCCTGCCTTCGGCCCAGGGCATGATCCTGGGGTCCTGGGATTGAGTCCCACATCGGGCCCCCTGCATGGGGCCTGCCTCTCTCTCTGCCTCTTATGAATAAATAAATAAAATCTTTTTTTAAAAAAGCGTATGAAACTTCTTCCATGGGGGCTACTCAGATTCAGGTGATAGAATGGAGTATTTTCATGCAAGTGTCTGAAACAAAATGTTAACGTAAGAGGAGAAATCTGGACTTGGGATGCCTTCTGCTGGCTGTCACTTTTAGATGACATGCCCTGGCAGTGGCTGCGATCTCTACCAGGGGCTTACACTGTCCTGGAGCTGGAAGGGCTCTGGCCTGTGGGCAGAGCTAGGCTGAGTGAGACCCTTCCAGGCTTCCGCCTGGGGCACACTCCCTCCTGCTCCGGGTAAGTGGCAGCTTTCTCCCACCTGGCCACCTCTAAGTGGCCAGTGTTGTAATGAAAGAATTAGGTAACAGTGCTTGGTCATAATAGCCCCTGCAGTATGAGAAAATGGACACTTATTATAAATGGTTGCTGGAATTGAAAATTGGTGCAGGGGCACCTGCGTGGCTCAGTGGTTGAACATCTGCCTTTGGCTCAGGTCATGATCCCAGGGTCCTGGGATTGTGTCCCCCATCAGCCTCCCCGCACGGAGCCTGCTTCTCCCTCTGCCTGTGTCTCTGCCTCTCTCTGTGTGTCTCTCATGAATAAGCAAATAAAATCTTTCTAAAAAGAAAAAAAATTGGTACAGTATTCTAATTATTTTTTTTTTAATTTTTATTTATGATAGTGACAGAGAGAGAGAGGCAGAGACATAGGCAGAGGGAGAAGCAGGCTCCATGCACTGGGAGCCCGACGTGGGACTCGAACCCAGGTCTCCAGGATTGCGCCCTGGGCCAAAGGCAAGCGCTAAACCGCTGCGCCACCCAGGGACCCCAGCATTCTAATTATTTTTTAAAGCAAACTACATGCCCAATGTGAGGTTTGAGCTCACAACCCTGAGATTAAGAGTCTGAGTGCTCCACCAACTAAGCCAGCCAATCATCCCCAGTGTAGCATTTTAGAAAACGAGTTGGCATTACATATCAAAAGCCATGACTTCTGGAATAACAGCAGCTGAAAAACTGGCTTAGCCCCTTCTTCCTCAAAACTAACCAAAAGGACTTGAAAATTAGCACAGAATAGGAGATGGCTGCCACAAGTTGGGCTCAATTAAAGGAAGCCAGGAGCCAACTTTACAGTTCCCTTCTCAGCAGAACAGAGAGCAGTGTTATGGAAACAAGTCTAAGGTTTCCACTCCATGCCCATAAATTTCCCTTAATTTGGAGGAAGAGGGCTGGCGGCTTGGGCAAGATGACCACAGATCAACAACTTTCCCAGGCCTCGACCACAGCCTGAGAGAAAACGTGCATAGCCTTGTCTTAGTGTTTTTCTGTGACCTGGTACCTAGAACAGAAAGTTTGCTTCAGTGTCAGGGCAGAGCCCTCAACATTCAGGAAAAAGATGTGTGCCCAGGGACAGAGGGTGGGACCGTGGGGAAATGAAAAAAGATAAAATTGTGTACAAAATCCAAATGCATAAAATCACAAAATTCTACTGGGAAACATAAAACATGAATGCTTACTTCCAGAAACATGACTCTCTGGATTATACTTAATTTACCAATCAAATTAAATCTTAATGTAACCCTAATGACTCTCAAATGAATTACGGAGGGGAGGAGGCATGATTAAGTGATTCTTAAGTTCATCCAGGTGAGGAGACATCAGAAAATAGCCAGAGTCTCAAAAAGAAGCTACAAATTAGTGCTAAATGTGGAACAGTGCCTTTAGAATTCTAGGGGGAAATGCAAGATAGTGCTGTGATTAAACAGCTCTTGGTACACGACAGCATATGTATGTCCAACATCTGACAAAGTGAAAAATAACTGAACTAACAAATATTTACCTTTGGGTGTCAGGAATCAATCAGTAATATCATTTTAATTACAACCTGTCAGTTGTTTTTTTCCTTAGACTGAAACCCTTGTTTGCATATTTGACTTAAAAATGTTAAGTGTTTTATAATAGTAGATAATCTATGTAGAAGTGTCATTTAGTTTTCTTTCCTAACAAAAGCCATATATTTTTTAAAAGCTGTGTATTCTTATTTGATAATTCCAATCTCTGTCCTTTTAACCTAGAAAAGGAATCTCTTGTTGGCATTTGAAGCAGCCGAAAGTGTAGGCATCAAACCCAGCCTGGTAAGTATCCTGTTTCATATCTTTGTGATACTTTATTCTACTTAGAGGAGAAAGAACTTTATGCCATCTACTAAACAATTTCTTATAGAACATTAAAATCTATTTGCTAAAGATCTGTTACTCATGATCCCTAATGTAAAAATATTTGTGGGGTTCCTGGGTGGCTCAGTTGGTTAGACATCTGACTCTTGATCTCAGTTTGTGTCTCAATCTCAGGGTTGTGAATTCAAGCCCCGCAACTTGGCTGAGTACTGGGTATGGAGCCTACTTTAAAAAAAAAAAAAAAAAATTAATTCAGCTGATCTAACCACATATGATCTAGAGTTTTTTCCAAAGATTTCACTGTGGATAAATTTCATTTCTGGAAGCACAGTGGACTGAATTATCATTAAAGCTCTACTGTTCGGGACACCTGGGTGGCTCAGGTCTGAATATCTGTCTTTGGCTCAGGGCATGATCCTGGAGTCCTGGGATCAAGTCCCACCATCAGGCTCCCTGCATGGAGCCTGCTTCTCTCTCTGCCTGTGTCTCTGCCTCTCTCTCTCTATGTCTCTCATGAATGAATAAATAAAATCTTTTTAAAAAAAAATTTTTTTTAACTCTACTGTTGGGTAGCCCCGGTGGCACAGCGGTTTAGCGCCGCCTGCAGCCCGGGGTGTGATCCCGGAGACCCAGGATCCAGTCCCACATCGGGCTTCCTGCATGGAGCCTGCTTCTCCCTTTGCCTGTGTCTCTGCCTCTCTCTTCGCTCTCTCTGAATGAATGAATAAATAAATAAATCTTTTTTAAAAAATAAAATAAAATAAAATAAAACTCTACTGTTTAAGTCACCTAGAAATCTGATAAAATGTAATTATAAAAATATCAACACATAGTTGAGGTCTGAAGAAAGACTGGGAAATGACCAGATGTCAGAAATTCAAAGAAAAGTGAAAAACAGAGCCATGAGGCATAAACTGGAGTGCTGGTAGAGGGCACGTAGTAAAAGGGTACCTAATGGGTATGTCTTATTTAATGTCCACACAGGAACAAGAGACAAGGCTCTGAGCTCCCATCAACAGAACATTAGTCCTGAGACCCTTGCACAAAACCCAGGCTCACAAAATGATGTTCTTAGTGAAAGGGAAAATAAAAAAAAAAAACCTCTACCTGCCAGTCTAGGGAAGTTATAAGGAAGCTTGATCTCCACCTTAGATTTTTTTGTGGCTGGAAAAAAAGAAAATCTGTAAGAAAAGAAAACCGACCCAGACAAAATTTAGAGTCCAAATTTATAATATCTGTGCTAGGGACACTTGGTGGGCTCAGTGGTTGAGCATCCTTTGGCTCAGGGTGTGATCCTGGAGACCCGGGATTGAGTCCCACATTGGGCTCCCCACTTGGAGCCTGCTTCTCCCTCTGCCTGTGTCTCTGCCTCTCTCTCTCTCTCTGTCTCTCATGAATAAATAAGTAAAATCTTTAAATAATAATAATAATAATATCATCTGTGCCACAAGAAGCCCCTTGTTTATACTGAGGCAGAATCTTCTGAGCTAGTAGTACAATGGCCACAGTTACACTCACAATCCAAAATTACAAAACACTCAAGAAAATGATCCAGTTGAGCTAGTCATCAGAGCAAACAAGAGGATCATCTACCAGAGTGTGGGATAATAAAATAATAAGAAAGAGACTACAAAAGACTATGTTTAAACATATTAAAGAGGGGATCCCTGGGTGACTCAGCGGTTTAGTGCCTGCCTTCAGCTCAGAGCCTGATCCTGGAGTCCCAGGATTGAATCCCACATCAGACTCCCTGCATGGAGCCTGCTTCTCCCCCTGCCTATGTCTCTGCCTCTCTCTCTGTATGTCTCTCATGAATAAATAAATAAAATCTTGGAAAAAAAAAACATATTAAAGAGATAAAAGAGGGAATAAAAATCATAAAGAAGGAGCATGGTACTATAAAAAAATATGGAGAAAAAAATAAAATAAAAAATAAAAAAATATGGAGAAAGGATCAAATGACACTTGTAGAAATAAAATTGGGAATTAAGAAACCCAGCTGAGTTGAAAACCTGATTAGAAATAGCAGGAGAAAAAAAAAAAAGAAAAGAAATAGCAGGAGAGAGAACTCCTGAGCTGCAAAAAAGAACTGAGGAAATTATGCAGAAAATAACACAGACATTTAAAAAGTGGAAAATAGAGGGATTTTATTAGTATGTATTCAAATTCAAGAAATGGGGGTGGGGTATGTGCCTGGTTAGCTCAGTTTGTTGAGTGTCCAGCTCTTGATTTTGGCTCAGGTCATGATCTCAGGGTCATGAGACCCTCCCTCTGCCCTTACCCACACACACACACTCATGCACATGTGTGCATGCTCGCTCTCGCTTTCTCTAACATAAATAAATAAAATATTTTTTAAAAAAAAGATAAATTCAAGAAATGGAAAATCCAACTAACAGTTGCTTAAACCATAAAGCTGTTAATTTTATTTTTTAATGAGAAGTCCAGAAGCAGGATTGGTTCACTGCTTAGTTTTTTGTTTTGTTTTGTTTTTTTTTAAGATTCTGTTTATTCATGAGAGACATAGAGACCTAGGCAGAGGGAGAAGCAGGCTCCCTGCAGGGAGGCTGACATAAGACTTGATCCCAGGACCCGGGGACCATGACTCAAGCCAAAGGCAGATGCTCAACCATAAGCCACCCAGGTGCCCCAACTGCTCAATATTATAAACAAGGATCCCATTTAAAAAAAAAAAACAAAAAAAACAAAACAAGGATCCCAGAGTGTGTCTTATCTGCAGCCCACCATCTTTAACCTATTGGCTCTTTGTCCCCACGTCCTCTGCAGTTGAACATGGTTGCCAGGCTCCAGACATTACTCCCATCTGCAGGACAGGAAGGACAGAGAACAGATAGAACAAGTGCCTCATATCTTACCCCTTTGATAAAGAAATCAAAAAGTTTCCCAGAGTCCCTCCAGCCCATTGGCAGTACCCTGTTACTTGACCAGCCCAGCTGCAAGGGAACTTGAGAAAGTAAGCAATTTATATTCTCCATTCTCTTTAGCAGGAAGCCTACAAGGGATAGAGAGGTTCAGAATGACTATTAGATTAACCAACTGGTAGTGTCCATTGCAGAGTTTAAGAGAGTGGAAGATAAAATCAGACAATTTCTAAGTCCCATGATCAGTGGAAATTCCAGAAGAGGAAAGAAAGAGTGGAAGAGAGAATATTTAAAGAAATGATACCTGTAGTTTTTCCAGAATGTTGAAAGACCATAGATTCTTAACCTCAAATAAGATGAATCAAATGATACAATGACTCCTGCATCTGGCTTCCTGTGTGGAGCCTGCTTCTCCCTCTGCCTATGTCTCTGCCTCTCTCTCTCTCTCTCTCTCTCTCTCTCATGAATAAATAAACAAAATATTTTTTTTAAAGTGAAAGAACCTTAACTATTAAGAAATTGAATTCATTGTTTAAAAATGTAATCATGCGCACCAAAAATCCCAGTAAGTCCAAATTCTGTGAAACTTTTAAGAAACAGATGTCCCTATCACATAAATAAAAGGCTAGAGAATTTGGAAAGGAGGTGACATACATGTCTGGCCAAGATGGAGTAACAGAAACCTGATTTATCTTCCCTTCTAAAACACTGAACAGCTACCAAGTAACAACAGATAATCAACGTAAGGAATCAAAGAAGAAATGAGAACTTGTTAGATGATAGTCTACGCGGATATGTTTTCCTCTGTAGCATTACAGCTAACAATTGCTTTTTTAACATTTTCTCCCTATTTTTTTTTTTAATCTGACACACTGCAGGAGTTAGTGAAAGCTAGGAATGATATCATCTTGCTGAACTAATTGTCAGAGGCAGCAGTTTCATTTTTACGGATGTCTGAGACAAGATACTGGCAAGCATAATAATTAATCTGAAAAACATTTAGGGAGCATGTTTGTGAGCAATGTAACTAGTTGGTGCCATCCACAAAACAGAAACTTCCCACATTATTAAGTTTGCTTTGCAGTATCTTGATGTGGATTGAAAAATAATCTTTAATTACACATGATAACTTCTAAAAAAAAATATATATGTATGTATATGCAGAATTGGCAGCAGTAATAACCCCAAGCCTTTGATCAAGATCTATTGTAAGATTAGTGAGGAAAAAAGTTCACTTATATGTGTATATCCAAGTAAATATAGGTTTCTGGTGTAGCATATTAGCAAGGATGAGATTATTTCTTAAATGAAAGCTCGATCATGCTTTCCCAATTTTACAACGCGTTCCTTCTCAGCCACAGTGTAACATAGAGGTTTAGCCCACCAAGTGTGAGCAACTCTTCAGAGAAAGAATAGGTGAGAGAGGACATGTGGTATCATTGCTATTACTGAAAAGACAGTCAGAATGTATGTCCTCCGAGGGTTGATGTGTTTGTATCCTGGTAAACAGAAGACCCTCATGCTGAGTCATACCATCTGTTGGGGTGTTGCCTACTGAGTAAGCCACCCAAACAGTCACTACACACAGAGATCAGGACAGGGAAGTCTTTACAATTCAGGATTTTATGAGGCTATCAAAATGATTCCTAAACTGAGCCTGCTCTGTAGTATAAACTTTATGAGGTATACTTAAAGAATTAATGTGAGTTTAGCATTATGAAGTATGAAAATGTATGAAAAATATTTTTTGTGTTGATTATGTGCCATTTTCTTTTTAAGATTTTGTTTATTTATTTAGAGACAGAGTGTGTGTGTGCAAGCAGGGGGAGGGACAGAGGGAGAAGAGGAGAAAGAGAAACAGACTCCCTGCTGAATGCAGAGCCCAACCCAGGGCTCAATCTCACAACCCTGAGATCATGACCTGAGCTGAAATTAAGAATTGGATGCTCAACCAACTGAGTTATGCAGGCGCCCCCAGTCATTTTCTGTGTGTTGATTCATTGAGTCCTCTCCAAAGTCCTGTGAAGACAGATGCTCTTTACAGGTGTACCACTGAGGCAGGCACAGGTCCATAAAAGGTCATACACTAGTGACTGGCAAAGGCAAGAGTCAACCAGGCAGGTCTTCTCCAGAGCCCACGTCTCACCTACTGTATGACCCTTCATCCAGGACAGCCATGTCCACCTTCTGGGCTCTTAATGCACAATGTACTCAGTACTATATAGCTCATGCAGTGTTACATTGTAATATATCTGATTATAGGGCTTATCTCCATCCCCCCGAGACCATGAGATCCCAAGGACAGGAAGCTTTATCTCTTTTTTTTTTTTTCAATTTTTTTTATTATGGTAAAATACATGTAACATGATCTACGCATCTGTCACTTAGCGCCACACTGTCCTGATTCATACAACTTGATAGATCATGAAATCAAGTCTTCCAATTTTATTTTTTTTAGAATTTCTTTGGTTGTCCTAGTGCCTTTGCTGTATACATTTTAGAATCAGATTGTCAGTGTCAATCCCCCAGAAAAGCTTGCCAGGGTTTTGATTGGGATTGTGTTCTATCTATAGATCAGATTGGGAAGAATTGACATTTTATCAATACTTAGTTATCTGATCCATAAACATCGAATACTCTCCATTTATTTAGAGATTCTTGATTTTTTTTAAAGATTTTATTTATTCATAAGAGACAGAGAGAATGCCAGAGATACAGGCAGAGGGAAAAGCAGGCTCCATGCAGGGAGCCCGTGGGGACTTGAAACCAGAACCCCAGGATCACACCCTGAGCCAAAGGCAGATGCTCAACCACTGAGCCACCCAGGCGTCCCTTGATTTTTTTTTTTCAAGATTTTAATTATTTATTCATGAGAGACACAGAGAGGCAGAGACATAGGCAGAGGGGGAAGCAGGCTCCCCACAGGCACTCAATCCCAGGACCCTGGGGTCACAACCTAAGCCAAAGGCAGGTGCTCAACCACTGAACCACCCAAGTGCCTGCTTCTTGATTTTTTTTCATCAGTGTTTTGTAGTTTTTTGCATATAATGTTTTATAAGCAAGTTTTTAAAATTTTTTTAAAATTTAGTGCCATTTAAATGATTTGGTTTGGTTTGGTTTCACATTTCAGTTGTTCATTGGTGGTATATAAAATAGGAAAGCTATCGACTGAGATCTTGCTAAGTTTGCGTATTAGTTCCAATGGTTTTTTTTTTTTGTAGACTCTGGAGTTTTCTACATAGATGATCATGTCATCTGCAAATAAAAACAGGTTTGAAAAAAATAAAAAATAAAAAAATAAAAACAGGTTTGGTCCTGCCTTTCCAGTCTATGCCTTTTGTTTCTTTTTCTTGCCTTATTACATTAGCTAGAACTTCTGGCATGGTGTTGAATGGGAAAGGTGAGAGAAGACATCCTTGCCTTATTCTTTTCTCCTCATCTTAGTGAGAAAGTATCCAGTCTCTCTCCATTAAGTCAACTTTCAGTTTTTGTGTGTATCTTCTATTTTTCTAGCTTTTCAGGAGTTTTTGTCATGAATAGTTGTTGAATTCTGTAAGCAGGCATATCTCATTTGTGTTTCACTGTATTGAGCTTCACGGATACTGCATTTTTTTTTTAAGATTTTATTTATTTATTCATGAGAGACATAGAGAGAGAGAGAGAGGCAGAGACACAGGCAGAGGGAGAAGCAGGCTCCATGCAGGGAGCCTGATGTGGGACTCGATCCCGGGACCCCAGGATCACACCCTGGTCCCAAGGCAGGCACTAAACTGCTGAGCCACCCAGGGATCCCCACATTTTCTTTTACAAACTGGAAGATTTGTGGCAGTCCTGCATCAAGCCAGTCTCACCTCTGTTGTGCCAATAGCAGGTGCTAACTTTGTGTCTCTGTGTCACATTTTGGTAATTCTTGAAATTATTATTTATAATTATATTTTTATTATTATTATATTTGTGATGGTGATCTGTCATCAGTGATTACACCTTACTGAAAGCTTAGATGATGGTTAGGATTTTTTTAGCAATAAAATATTTTTTAATTAAGGTATGTACAGTTGACCCTTGAATAGCATAGAGGTTGGGGGACACCAATCCCCCCCATGCAAATATCTCTGTATAATTTTTAACTCCCCAGAAACTTTGCTAATATCCTACTGTTGACCAGAAACTTTACCAATAATATCTATTACAAATATTTTGTATGTTTTAGATATTATATACTATATTCTTAAAGTGAAGTATGTTGTTAAGAAAATCATAAAGAAGAGAAAATATGGGCAGCCCGAGTGGCTCAGCGGGCTCTCTCAGTGCTTCTGCCTCTCTCTCTCTCTCTCTCTCTCTCTCTCCCTCTCTTTCTCTCTCTGTGTCTCTCATGAATAAATAAATAAAATCTTTTAAAAAAATGAAGAGAAAATATATTTATAGTACCATACTGTATTTATCCCAAAAAGTTCACAAATAAGTGGATCCACACAATTCAAACTTGTGTTATGCAAAAATCAAATATACATTTTTGGGGTTTTTTTAGACACATGCTGTTGCACACATAATAGACCACACGTAATGTAACTTATGTGCACTGGAAACTGAAAAAATTCATTTGATTTGTTTATGCTGCTTTATTGTGGTGGTCTGGGACCAAACTCACAAATATCTTCAAGAATGTATAAATGCTTTTTTCTGCATCTGTTGATATCATATAATTTTTCTCATTAAGCCTGTTAAACTTTGATGGATGTTGAACCTGTCTTGAATTCCTAATGTGAACCCCACTTGATCATGATTCGGTTTGCTAATATTTGTTAAGGACTTTTGTGTCTGTGTTCATGTGGGACATTGGTAGCTTGTAATGTTTATGCCTGGTTTGGCATTAGGGCCACACTGGCTCTGCAGAAGGAGTGAGGAAGTGTGCCCTCCTCTTCTGTTTCCTGGAAGAGAATGTGTAGAATTGGTATTACTTCTTCCTTAAGTATTTAGCAGAATTTGCCAGTGAAACCCATCTGGGCCCAGTGTTTTCTATTTTGAAAGGTTTTCAGCTACTAATTCAAATAAATGTCCCAGATTTTTGTTTAGGCAGCATACTCTCCCTTCTTCTGAAATGTGCTCCATTGTTCCTTCAAAATGTTTGAAGAAGTATTGACAATGTACAGAGTATTTTTATTATTGTTATTATTGTTATAATTTTATATTTATAAAAACAATTTTTTAATTGTTATTACTGTTAGGTTCAAGCATGTGATAAGATAGTCTGAGTAAAGCCGTGAATTCTGTTTTAAGATTGTATTTATTTATTCATGAGAGACAGAGAGAGAGAGAGGCAGACACAGGCAGAGGGAGAAGCAGGCTCCCTGTGGGGAGCCGGATGCAGGACTGAATCCCAGGACCCTGGGATCATGCCCTGGGCTGAAGGCAGATGCTCAAAGGTGTGATCCTGCACCACCTGGGTGTCCCAAAGCTGTGAATATTGATCAGACTCCCATGTCCTCTCTGAGACGGAAGACACATCCTTCCTTGCCAGTGATATGCTGATAATTTTTTAGCGCAACCAGGAAGCAAAACTCATAAAATATATTTAGATGTCGTGGAGACAAAATAAATGGCTGGTTACAGGTCTCTGTCACCATCCAAGAACATATGTGCCAAATAGGTTCAGCCTTGATTTTTCCACCACATCCCTGCTCTTGGCTTTACATCAGAGTCCTTTCGTACTGTTCTCTCGTGACTACAAAAGAATCCAAACTCAGTCCTGCAGTGAATTATTTAATACGTACAGCAGCACAAATTTCAGGAACATGTGGCGGCTGCTTGACGGAGCAGCCAGCCCTCCTGCCTGTCACTCTCTGGCCTCCACTGCTTGCTTGCTGATTCCCCACTAAAGCAAGGGAGAAGCAACCACAACAAACACTAAGTGGTCTAATACTCAATTCTGATAAGACAGGGGTTGCAGGTTCAGTTGGTTCAAGGCTTTCGTGGTAACCCCATTCGTGGGAATTCACCTCAAGGCACGAATTCAACGGTATCCCACAAAGGTGCTTATCACAAAGTTGGTCGTGTGGAGATGTCACATTAGATGTCATGTCGATTGTGAGGCAGTAGTTCCTTGGACTCTGTGCATCAACTGCCATGACAGCCAGCATGGCAGCTTGTAAAACTGCATGTGGAAAACGTTAAGTAGAAAAGCACAGAGGGCTCCTAGGTGGCTCAGTCAGTTAAGCATCTGACCTGACTTTGGCTCAGGTCATGATCTCAGGGTTGTGCGAGTGAGCCCCACATGGGCTCTGCGCTGGGTATGAAGCCTGCTTAAGATTCTCTCTTTCCCTCTCTCCCTCTGCCCCTCCCACCACCCCCTAGCTCTCTACCTCTAAAACACACACACACACACACACACATACAGAGTGCACAAAAGTGTGTCCACTTGATGGAAGTATGAGAGAACATAAATACATTCCAGTATAACTTAGAAAAGTGGAAATCATGCTATGATAGTGGAATTATGGGTGACTTTCCCTTTCCAAAACATTTTTTTAATGCTGTCCTGTTATTAAGATGAAATGGGCCAGGAAGTCAGATCTAGTCTTTTTAAAAGGGACGGTATCAAAATAAATAAATAAATAAATAAATAAATAAATAAATAAATAAATAAATATAAAAATAAAATAAATAAATAAATAAATAAATAAATAAATAAATAAAAATAAAAGGGACGGTATCTCCCCATTAAATAGGAATAAACTGCTTTTCTTTTAACATTTAATATCACTTCAGTGTTGCCTACACCTTCCATCCAAGCAGGTGGAGGGTTTCTAAGCAGTACCAGCCCCAACCTGAATCCCAGCCCTTTTGTCAGGGGTGGGGGTCTGTGGTGTTCCCACTGTGACCTCGTCTTTTCTCCTGCAGGAACTCAGTGAGATGCTGTACACAGACCGGCCTGACTGGCAGAGCGTGATGCAGTACGTGGCCCAGATCTACAAGTACTTTGAGACATAAGCCTGGAGGTCCTGAGAGCACGCCCCGCTGCCTGCAGCTTGTCGTGGAAGCACCTGGTCACTTTCCACAGGCCCTGCTCCATCCACCACCCACGACGCTCAATCCAGGGGAACCAACACACAAATGAGAAACGGAGCTGGGTTCCACCTCACACCCGCTTTAAATCCAGATGCATTTGGAGTGTCTTGAGGAAGCGTGCTCTCCCACGGGCCTCCTTCCTTCCAGACCTAAGGGTCCTTGCCCAGGCCCACCCCACAAGAACTCAGTAGGACATCTCCGGTGACACGGTGCCATTTGACCCGTGAGCTGCTGAGATTCACAACAAACACTTCCAAATCAGTCATATTTTCATGAAAAATCCAGCCTTTTGCCTTGATAGAAACTTTGCCCTTCCCACTGCCCACCCCATCCAAAACAGAAACAGCCAACCAAACACAAAAAGACATTTTGCTCTCGAGCAGCCTGGAGACACATGAGCCCCGCCTTTTTTGGGAAATATGCTTATTTTCCAGATTCCAGTTTTGACCCTGGAACCTGATTGCACTTTTTCAAACTTGCTGTCACTTATTGGAATCTTTGGATGGAAAGGAAAAGGCGTGAGAATATAGAGTAGCCCCTGGGTGATTTGCTGCTGTGTCCCCGGGGGGTGGCCTGCAGATAGAAAGAAGTATGTGTCTGTGTGCTTGGACGCACTCACGCTCAGAGCTCCGGTCGCTCACAGGCCGAGAGAGAGACGTCAGCCACTGTCCCCACCCTTACCCCCGCCTTGTCCTCCTGTTCATTCCTGGTACCATTCTCGCCCACACCCATCTCCCCTGGGTACAGAATGTTCCTCACATGCGAAGTGGCCTGTGCCCACCCAGGTCTTCATGAGTTTGCACACATAGGCTGCAGAGGGGTATTTCCTGGGATACTGGGCAAACAGCAAATGTGAATGCTATTTCAACTCTGGACTTGGTGTTTAGAACCTCATCAGGCCCCTCACATTTGCTTGGCAAAAGCAAGCCCTGAGTCTCCTATCCTGCTGTCACCCTTAGTGGCAGCGGAGCCCTTCCCAGAGCAGCCCAGGGTCACCTGGAAAGTGCAGGTGGGCGCCTGCTAACTGCCTGCAGTGTGCTCCTGTTGGGCACATCGATGCACATTACCCAGCGCATGTGACTCCCACCTGCTGTCAGGGGACTTGTCAGCACCCACCACCTGCTGGTACGAGTACCCCTCTGACAAAGAGCCATCCTCACCTCTGGCACTGGCAGTTACAGTACTGCGTCATTTTCAGGTATATCTCTGATTTACTGCTTGGTCGGGCAACCTGGTCCCTGTCCTGGAACAGGCATGACCAGTACCACCTCAGTACAGGTGACAGCTTTGCCTTGCAGAGGGGCCATCCCTCCTCCTCGAGCGGCCACAGCGGCCTGCTTACGGTTCTCCTTTGGGGCCTGAGATCAGAATCTCCCAGGGAGCTAGTTAAAAACACCCCTACCCCCAGCCTGCCCCATCCGTTGACTCAGAGTATCTGGAATGGGACCAGGGAACTACTATGTGTGTTTTCACAGTTCCCTGACAACCCCTGAGAGGAGAGAACCCCTTCCTCTCACTCCCCAGGGCCGGGCCCTGAGCATAGTTGCTAAAGACGACCCCCTAAGTGGCTCCTTCGTTTTTGCATGGAGGTGGAGAGGCAAAGTCTGAACAAATTAAATTTACTCCTTCCTGAGGAACGTATCCAAATGGAAGATATCCCATGTTGCTTCAGGCACCTGCCTTTTGTTGACATAACTGATGCATTTTCATTAACTCAGCGACTGCCTTGGTCTCTGTTGCAGTAGGGAAAGGCAACATCCCAGGCAGTTGGGGTGAGCTGTTGCCTGTGTGTTTAATCTGGGATTACCGCAGGGTTTCTGTGGGAGAAGCAGTTGAGGTTCTTGGGATACCTGGAGCGGGTGTTCAGCATTACCAGGGCCCTGTTTTTAGTGATTATTGTAAATGAGTCTGAAGATCCAGCTCTGGGTGAAGCAGCAGCGTCTATGCAGTGGTGATGCTTCTCCTTCCCCTTGCCCTACACTGGAGCCTGCTCCCTTCAGGCGATAAAGAAGGAAAGAAAGGCCGTGGGCGATTTATTTTTATAACTCAAAGAAGCTCCTTGGCTACCATTTTCTTTACCAGTGGGCATGCTTCTAGAAGGGGAAGTGCATGTCCTGCTCGTGGGTGGCATCGGGGGCAGGTCTAGCCCTGCAGGCCCTGGGAGAGGAACCAGGCCTTACAGCACCTGCAGGACCTGGGTAGGGGGGCTGTCCCGGGCCACCTGGGGCTGGGCTGCAGGATGGGGTTTTTAGATCGATTTTTAGCTGAAGAGCTCAGAGCACAAGGTGAACATGGGAACTTAATTGAGAAAACAAGGTAGGGTCAGCAAACTACGGTCTCCGGTTTCCTGTCCTGAGGCTTTCCGATGCTGCAGTAGCCTCTTTGGTTCTCTCCTGCCTTCATTTAAAGTCATTGGTGGTTCTGTGGATCCTCTTTCTGTAAAATGTACTGTTCTTATGTAAAAGACAGATGCAAAAGGCAAGACCCCGAAGAGCAGAGGTGGTTTTTAAAGCCATGAAGAGCTGTCCGTGGCTTTCCTTGCTGTGAGATCCCTGGGCGTGAGCTCTGGTGCCAGCCCCCCGTCCCCCCCACCCCGCATTAGCCATTCTGAGGAACCAGGCAAATGCCCACTTCTGGTGTCCTATTCCCTTCTCACTTCAGAAATGAGGTTAGTCTTTGGTTTTTGTTCTTTATTCAGCTATTGTTTCCTAGCTTCGGTTGAGACCAAAGTGTCCCAAAGCAAAGAGCCATCTGGCGGTGACCAGTATCTGCGGTGTTTCCAACCCCCCCAAGAAAACAACATTGGCCGTTCCTCTGAAGCCCCCCAGTCCCACTTCCTTGTCGGGGGAGGGCAGGCATTTCAGAGCCTGTGGAAGGAGAGGACTTGTGTCTGCAAACCCATTTGCCAAATCGGCGGCAGCTCCTCCATCCCCAAGCTGGAGCGCCATTCGGCACGAGTCACCGGCGACGTGCGGTCAAGAATATAGCCTAGCCACGTTTGCAAAAAGTATTTTTAATATTGCATCTGCCCCGGCTCCCTGGGTATTTCACTTTTCTGACCCAGGTTAGACCTTGGCTAAGTCTCTAATATCCTCAGTAGCTCCCTGATTTTAACTACATTAGTTGAATGCACTTGATACATCTGTGGCCTCGTTTCTACAAAGGGTACCCCCAGCGCCGGGAGGACGGGACACACCCACGTGGTGTATCTAGCTATTAATGCGGAAGCTGGGATGTGTGGCTGTGGAATATTTCTAATAAATCTATTTTGTTTCGGTCTGATTGTGACTTTTTCCCAGTGACACTCCTTGTCATTGTCAGCCTTCCATCAGAATGGCAAGCCTCATGCCGACAGGCGCCTCCTGATCTTTATTGCTTATTGGGCCCATGGTCCCCGCTGAGCTCTCGCCCGTGTCACTGGAAGTTATGGGAAAGGCCCGGGGTCCCAATGGCTTTTCCGCCTCCTCGTATTCGCAACCCTCCTGCTGGGACTGCCGTTCCTTGTCCCAGTGACCCGTTGGGGGGGAGGGTGCGCACGGGTGCTGCAGAGCTGGGACGATGAGCCGGGATCGGGCCCGGAATCCGCAGGTGGGGATTGAGGAGGCACAGTCCATGTGACCTCCAGCAGGAGCAGGACACCGGTGTGTCCAGACCCTGGTCCGCCCTGTGTGCTCTTCAGGCCCTGTGGGGGGGTCACCCTCACTGCCGTCTTGGGTGACCAGCCCCGCCCACAGGAGAGAAGGGGGGCTGCCTGCCCTGGGCCCCAGGATCTTCACTTCTCCCTCCGCCTGGGATCATCTCACCGTCACTGATCTCGCCCTCCAGAGGGACTCTCCCTTCTTGGAGAATAGCAGTCTCTGGGGCTTAATGTGCACAGAGCCAGGACAACAGCCGCAGCTCGTTTTCCTCTGTGGGCTCTCAGGCCATGGGAGAAGGTACCAGACCCAACACCTGATTACCAGCAGTCACCTGCAGCTCCTCGATCTACACACACCACACGCGTGTGCACACGCACGCACAGGCATTAGAGGGATGGCCAGCATCTCTGCACCTGCAGACTGGTCCCTCCCAGAGTTTGGGGCCCAGCAGGAGGGTTCCCATTCTGCGAGCCTAGACCCCTCTGTAAATGAAGCACATCCCCCAACACTTGTGTCCTGTGTGCTGACACAGCCCACGTATGTGGAGTCGGGCATCAGGCAAGAGGCTCCACAGTGCCTGATGCTGAATGGCACTGTTGTCACCCAGTCGGTGGTCGTGGTTCTCCGGGGCTGTGGAGGATGGGGAGCCGCAGGCTGTGGGGCCTTGACTCTATCACCTAGGAATCTGGGATTTCAGAGCAGCCAGATCCACATCCTGTGGAGCTGGCCAGCACCCAGCCGTCCCACTCACCACTACACTTGGAGGGAGACCGCTCTCATCAGCAAGAGGACTGGCTTATTCTTAAGCAGGTCCTACTTGACACCCAGCCCCCACTGATTAGTCAGGGACAGGCACCTGATACCACGGCAGCTAACCACTGGCTGGTTAGTGACCCATGAAAGGATCTGGTGTGAAAACCAGGCCTCAAAGACAGGACAAGGAGGCCCAATGGTAGGCCAATCTGATTTTTCAGCTTGGTAATTATTAACTAGGAAATACAGAAAGATCTCGTTGGTTGTTAATTGGAGGACACACAAGAGTGTGGTGGGTAGAATAATGGCCATGAAGTCTGTGGTGCTTTGTTACAGCAGCAACAGGAGACTAATACAAATGTGTAGCAGAGGCCCGTTAGGATTGCAGCTTCAGAGAAAGGGCTTTGACCCCAGCCCTAAGAGGGGGACAAAAAAAAAGTGGCTCCTTGGGGCCCCACAGACCTGAATCTGAGAGGGGGCCTCTCTTTAAGGAGTTAGGATCTAAAGTCAGAATAAAGGTGGAAATCTCAGGGAGCCTGGCTGGCTCAGCTGGAAGAGCATGCAACTCTCTTGATCTCAGGGTCATGAGTTTGAGCCCCACGTTGGATGTAGGGATTACTAAAAAAACAACTTTTAATAATAAAGAAGTTAGAGATCTCTTTTTGTCAAAGTTACCCCTGAAAGCTCCTTAGGAAGATCTCGTCCTGAACATCTACAAATTCCCCTCTCTTGATGCCGCCAAGTTTTCCTCCAGGGATGGAATGAGCACCAGCTCAAGACGATGGCTTGCAGTTAGGGCCATATTGTATCCCAAACAAACAAATATAGCGTAAAACACTGAAGTTGTATTCTGTCCTAAGACTCTCACTAATGAGTGGCTCACAGGACCCAAGACAGTGGAAGGGAGTGACATTTGTCCCATGCCTCTTCATGCTTGCTCCGGGGCACATGATCATGGATTGGAAGCAGGTGGCAATTGTCACACTTTTTTTTTTAAACCTTATGTTTCCCCCAAACGTAAACATATGTGGTAGACTTTGTGGGAGTTAACTTTTTTTTTTTAGATTTTATTTATTTATTTATTTATTTATTTATTGAGAGAGAGAATGGCTGGGACACAGAGGGAGAAGCAGGCTCCATGCAGGGAACCCGACGTGGGATTCGATCCCGGATCTCCAGGAACACACCCCAGGCTGCAGGCGGCGCCAAACCGCTGCGCCACCGGGGCTGCCCAACTTTGTGGGAGTTAAATGTGAGTTTGAAATGCCTCTCCAGGACTGAGTATGGCTCATCTTCCTCAGCCATGAACATCCTTGAGTCTGAGATGGCTGGCCTAGGACTCCCAGCCCAAGGAGGTCTGAGACTCTGCCCTGGACCTGCCCTTGACTTGTCCTGTCAGGCGAAGTTCCTTCTCTGGCTGGATGTGTCCTCTAAAACAAGACTTTCCAAAGGGTGGCCATGCCTTGTGAGGTCTCGAGCAGTAATACAGGAAAGCTGTGGCTCCCTTTTCCCATGTTCCATTTTGTTTTGCTTCGTTTTTCTGATACAAGGGTAATGACACGTTTAAAGAGTGGTATAAATAGTAACCCAGATGGACAAGTGGGAGGGGCAGCAGGGTTCTTTGGCCAACCCACAAGATCTCCAGGCTCCAGATCTTTTTATGGCTTTTTTTTTTAAGATTTTATTTATTTATTCATGAGAGACAGAGAGAGGCAGAGACACAGGCAGAGGGAGAAGCAGGCTCCATGTAAGGGACTCCAGGATCACACCCTGAGCTGAAGGCAGATGCTCAATCACTGAGCCACTCACACTGAGGTTTTGCTCAGGCAGATGGGTTAAGTTAGACTGCATTCATTTAAAGACTCAGGGAGGTTAGATTCTACTTGGAAATGTGTTATATTCACGCAAATGGACGCAGTGCTAGCAAAGGAAAAAGGATGAAGGTCTTTGATCGGATTTTAAGTGTCTCCCCAGGGGCTTTCCGTTGTAGTTCTGGGATTATTACCATCAAGTTGGAAAATGCTGGAAAGGACTTTTCGTGAGACCCGCCACAACACTGAAATCCAGCTGGGTGCTGAGGTGTGTCTAGCTCCCAGAGTTCAAGGAGGGATTCCAAATTGAAACAAGAGCTCATGGGGCACCCGGGTGGCTCAGTGGTTGAGTGTCTGCCTGCAGCTCAGATCTTGCTCCCAGGGTTCTGGGATTGAGTCCCACATCAGGTTCCCAGTGAGGAGCCTTTCTCCCTCTGCCTGTGTCTCTGCCTCTCTGTGTCTTGTGAATGAAAAAAGTCTAAAAAAAGAAGAAACAAGAGTTCATGGTAGCTGAATGTTTCTACCAATGAATCAAAAATGATTTATCCTGCAACGATTATGCAGGACGCTGAGGCATTGTGACTCCCGGGACTCCAGGATCACGCCCTGGGCCTAAGGCAGGAGCTCAACTGCTGAGCCACCCAGGGGTCCCCATGATACACTATTTGACAAGCAACTAAATATTTCCTGTCCCATGAAGTTTAGAGATCAGCTCCTGCATCGAGACCATACATGCATCTTAGCCTAAAGGAGTTGATGCATATATTTTTTTGATGGTGGATGAAGCAAGGATCACATTTATGTTCAGGACATCCGCATTCAAAGACAGGTAAAAAGCTTTCCCAGAACCCACCTCCAACCCCCTCGGGTTCTATCCCATTGACCAAAATGGCATCTCCTGCCTCTACCCAATCTGAAACTGGAAAAGGAAACAGAGTGATCTCCTGTGACTGGTCCTAGGAGTGGAGGAGGTCACTCTCTCTGACGCAGGGCACCCCACGCAAACAAAATTGGAGTTCTGTTAGCCTGGAATATTGAGGGTCACTGGGTGGGTGACCAGTCCTCAAGGAGGCATTCCTGGTGGAGACAGTGCTCCCTTTGGCATCTCCGGATCCTCAAGGGACGTGTCCTCAGGGTTCCCTCAGAGCAGCCTACCTGGAAGCAGGTAAGTGTGAGTAACAGCCAAGTCCACCAGGCAAGGTTTGAACCTGCACAGGAAAGTCCACTCTGGCCTCACAACCACCCAGGAGGTGGGGGTCACTTTCGGAGGTGCCCAGAGTGGCCAGGCCACCTGCTTCCCACAACCGTGCCTGGCAGGGCAGAAATGTTGACACCAGGTCAGCCTGAGGCCGCCCCGGTTCAGTGCTCTCAGCCTCCGCACCCCTCCAGCGGGGCCGACTGGCCGGGCCAAACCAACCACCACAGACGGTGGCGCTGAGATGCCTTACAAGTGGCCCTCGGGTGCCAGGCATGAAATCGCGCCTCCTGACAAGGCACCCTGCACTGGGTGACAACTGAGGGCCTGCCTGGGGCAGCCCGCTGCATAGCTCAGGATCTCCATTTCTAGAAGGACTTTCCCCAGAGGCCAGTGCTGACAGGGGCATGCCCATATTTGGGGATTGCTTTGCTCTTTTCCACAGAAATTGGAAAGAAGGCAGCACTTGGGGGTGGGGGTGGGCTCTGGCGGCTGTCCAGCCTCCGTGTCTCCCGGAGCCCCCACACTGAACTCTTTCTGTCCAAGTCTGGGTGACTGCTTATCCCGGAGTCCAGGAAGGAATGAGGGAGATACAGGCAGAGGGAAGAAGCAGGCTCCCGGCGGGGAGCCCGATGTGGGACTCCATTCCAGGACTCCAGGGTCACCCCTGAGCTAAAGGCAGACGCTCAACCACCGAACCACCCAAGTGCCCTAAAATATTTGTTGTTCATCTGAAATTATAACTCTACTTGGTGTCTTTCTTTCTTTCTTTTTTTTTTTAAGTGATCTCTCCTCCAAACATGGGGCTTGAGCTCACAACCCTGAGACCAAGAGTCGCATGCTCTCCCGAGAGAGCCAGCCAGGTGCCCCTGGGGTCTTGCATTTGTATTTGCACCATGGGCAGCCTGAGGCCAGGCAGTGCTGAGGCCTAGGGGAAGGGGTGCCCTGAGCTGCCTGGAGGAGCTCTACCAAATGGATTTTAAACACCCCCCCCAACCCCCCAACCCTGAGTGAACTAAACCAACGGGCCCTGGTCGGCCACTGGCACCTCGTCTGTGTGTCCCTTCCTGGTCTTCTACGGGAAGAGTCTTTTCTGCTCTGTTCTCTGAGCTGCTAATGCAGGCCTGTAGCTCACAGGCAGCTCTGAACCCAATGCACTCCAGTGCACCATGGCTTTCCCACCTCCTCCCAGTCGGGAAGGAAAGTGTGACATCCCAGACACCTGGGTGCCTCAGTGGTTGGTCTGCCTTTGGCCCAGGGCATGATCTTGGAGTCCCGCATTGGGCTCCCTGCAGGGAGCCTGCTTCTCCCTCTGCCTGTGTCTCTGCCTCTCTCTGTGTCTCTCATGAATAAATAAATAAAAATCTAAAAAAAAAAAAAAAAAAATTGGGCAGCCCAGGTGGCTCAGTGGTTTAGTACCACCTTTGGCCCAGGTTGTGGTCCCAGAGACCAGGGATCAAGTCCCACGTCAGGCTCCCTGCATGGAGCCTGCTTCTCCCTCTGCCTGTGTCTCTGCCTCTGTGTGTGTGTGTCTCTATGAATAAATAAATAAAATCTTAAAAAAAAAAAAATACAGGAGAAGGAGAAGCATTCCCTTGGTTCCCCCCCCAACCCTGATTAAATCATGCCCCCCTGAGATAACCTTTCGATGCAGCCTTTGCATTTCCTCCAAGACTGCTCATTGTCAGACATGCAGCTAACCCAGCCATGGTTGTCATCCTGGGGTTCATGTCTGTCCCCATCCCCTCATAGACTGTAAGCTGTCCTAAGGCAGGGACCTGTCTCTTCTGTCTGCTGCTGTGTCCGGGCATCACCTCTTGTGCGTGAAATGGGGGCCTAGGAGCCCAATGGTGGGGGCGCCGGAAGGACTCAGGGTCAGGAGGTGGGCAGGCAGCCACCAAGTATGACAGGGAAGGTGGGGGTAGAAGGGAAAGCAGGTCTTCCTGGGGTGGGGTTGGGAGCCAGGAGGAGGCTGCTGGCAGCTAGCTGGAAAGGAAAGACCTACTCTCTCCAGCCACCTTGTGTAAACCCCTTTCTCCGTGAAGGGATTGGGTGATTTGTTTAGGCAAGATTGGATGTTTTACAGTGTTGGCGCATTTCCAATTAGTCTGAGCTTGAAATCCTTTACACCGGGGACCTAGGCCTCTTCCCATAGACCTAAGAGCACCCAAACAGCACCGAAGGGGTCTCAGAGCCTCCTTCAAAGCAGCTGGGCACTGCCAGACTTGTTGGAAGTCTTTTATTCTGAAGGCTTAAGTGTTTTATTTGACTTCTTAAAAGTATTTAGGATTCTACATTCTCTTCGTCACCCCCCATCCATGATAGCTTAATATAAAAATGGTGACTTGCCCTCATAAAGATCTCTGAGTGAATTTAACACGCCAGGAAGGTCCATCATCTCATCAGAGACATATGTCCTCTGGTGCTGAGAACCCACAGACCTGACCCACAGTCTCCCTCCAAGGATGGGAGCCCCGCTGGAGAAGCACCAGGCCCAAAGGGTGAGTCACACATTGCGTAACAGCAGGCAGCTGGGAACAGAAAACCAGGTAGGCGGTCGTAACTGGCCTCAGAGCCCCTCTCGACATGTTTCTGGAAAGGTTCCCTCTCTGGAACTGTTTGTGCACCCCCATGGGGGAAGCCAGCGCTGGACTCCAAGAACATGTGCTGGCTTTCTCCTCCCAGATTGAGTCAGTCAGGAATCCACGGGAGTTTCATCATGTCCATGTCCACAGGCCATGGAGGATTCTCCACTGCGTACAGTCTGCAGACAATGGAAACTTGTTTCCCAGCAGAGAGCAGGCGGGTACATCCAGGGGTATTTGGCAAATCTGGATCAGACCTGGCATCAAACATCTGCTAGGTCTTGTTCACAATTAAGCAACAGGCGGCTCTTCCCCACCTTGCAGGCCCTAAGCACGGCCTGCAACAGCAGGGAAGCAGTGGAATCTCGGCTGCTAGAACAGGGCCACTTGTGAGTGGCTTTGACACACGGGACCCCTCATCATCACCCTCTCCTTTGAAAGGGAAATTCTCCTGCCCCAAAACCAGAAGCTGGAAGATCCATTTCCTAGAATTGTGCAGATGTTACTATCTTACAGTGACAATTGTTATTAAAATAGGTGTTTAGTACCGAAAATACCAAAAAGCACAAAGGAAATAAAAATCTCTTGGCATCATAGTAAAAATGTTTCACCAAAATTGACATCCTTTCAGTGTTTTTTTTTTCAGTGCCCTGGTACACCGAGGTATCAGTTAGGATTAAGTTAAACTGCAGGGATAGAGGCCTGAAAAATACCACGTTAGACAAGTTAAAAAGCTTACTTAGTTCTTCCCAAAAAAAAAAAAGAAGTCCAGAGGTAGAAAGTCCACAGATGATATGTTAGAATCATAAGATTATAGGGAGCTAGGCTCCTTTCCACTCTGGCATCTCTGAGTGGATGGCATATTTGTCCTCATGATCTAATGTGGCTGTCAGAGTTCCAGTCATCACGACTGTGTTCCAGGTGACAGGATTGAGGAAGACTGCCCCATCCCTTTTAAGTCTTTCTAGAAGACCTATAAAACACGTTATTTCCACTGGGCAGAATGTGGTGTCCCCCCACCCCACCCCGGCCACCTCGTTGCAAAGGAGGCTTAGGCGAACAGCAGTAAGGCTGGCAAAAATTGGGGCTCTGTTACTGAAAGGAAGGGAAGGATCAACATTGTGTAGGCACCTGGAAGCCTGTGACCACGTCTATTCTTTTGCATCTTAAAGCTTAATTCTGTGAATGGGTTCGAAAACTTAATGTTACTTGGCTTGAAAAATAAAATGTGATGAAAAGACGAGCAGTGACAGATTCCCCCCACCCCTCAGTCTCTCCTCCCCTCTCCGTAGGAGTGCGCTCCGATAACCATGCTATCAGTTATTTTGTGTTCCTTTCCAGCATGTGTGTTATGCATGTACAAGCAAATGCGAATATTATTAGATCTCCCTGCCCCATACCCCACCCCTGCTTTTAACCCCAAAAGCGCATGCTGCGTACAGGGTTCCTTATCTTGCTTTTTCTTTTCCCTTAGCAGTGAGTCTGGAGACCTTTCCAGGTCCATACCCAGAGCATTCTCACTCTGTTTCTGCTGTCCAATATTATGGGGCAGCATAAATTATCCACGTAGTCCCCAAAGGAGGGGCCATCCGATCCATCCTCCAAACCAAGACAGCTTTGAGAGTGAAAGTGGGGGGTCTCTATTATTAAATATATAGAAGCAAAGGTGTAAACTCTCCCAAGCAAACTGGGACGTAGTTCCCGGTCCGGGTGATGAATATAGGGGTTGTCTCCAGACTTTTGCAATTAATCACAACACTGCTGTAATTATTAACATACACGTGTACAGATAGGTTCACCTGCCTAAATTTCAAACTTGTAATTGCTGGGTCAAAGGATACATGCATTTGGCTTTTGGATGGAAACTGCCAAATTGCCTTTGTGGGACCTGGATTGGCTTCCTCCCATCAGCAACGGAGGAGGTGTCTCTTTACCACAGCTTGGCCCACAGAGCATGTTAGGAGATCTTGGGAGTTTTGCCCATCTGATAGATGAGAAGTGATATCAGAATTTAGTTTTAATTTGCATTTTATTATGAAGGAGGTTGGCTGTGCTTTAAAATCCTGTGTTTCTTTTTTCTGTAAATCATCCCCTCTTCTCCTTTGCCCCTATTTCTTCCAAGAGTGTTTAGAAATCGCAACTTGCAGCTTTTTGTACGTTAACAGAGATGATGTTTGTGATTTGAGATGCAAATAGTTTCCCAGGCTGCTTATTTGTCTTTGTTCTCGGTGGTTTGTTTTTGCCAGGCAGAGTTTTAAATTTTTTTATCTTTTCTTTTGTCCTTTGGGTTTTAAGTCAAAGCTTGGAAGTTCTTCCCTGGTCCAAGGTTATCAAGGAGTGCTCCCAGGTTTTCCTCCAGAATTTTCGCTGCTGGTTTTTTTTGTTTTTGTTTTGTTTTTGAGAGAGAGGGAGAGAGCATGTGACTGGGTGGGTGAGAGAGAGAGAGAGAGAGAGAGAGAGAATGAGCAGGGGGAGGGGCAGGGAGAAGCAGGCTCCCCGCTGAGCATGGAGACCAACCTAGGACTCAATCCCAAGACCCTAAGATCATGACCCAAGCAAAGGCAGCTGCTTGGCCAACTGAGCCACCCCGGTGCCCCAATGTATTTTTTTAAAAAGATTTTATTTCTTATTGAGAGAGAGCATGTGTGCACACATACATGCACGAGCAGAGGGAGAAGGAGAGAATCTCAAGCAGACTTCTGGCTGAGTCTTAAGCCGGTTGCTGGGCTTGATCTCACCGCCCTAAAATCATGACCTGAGCAGAAATCAAGTGTTGAACACTTAACTGACTGAGCCACCCAGGCGCTCTCCCCACCCCTCCCAAATGTCTTAATATTAATGCCTTGCTAGAGGGAAAAACAACCTTAGCTTGATAACAGCCAGGCCTCCAGGATCCTTCTCTAGCATATGAAAGTCCTTTTGGAAACCTCCCTTTGCCCTTACATTGTCCCCCAGCTCCAAAGTATATAATCAGCCACCCCTCACACCCCCAGGGCAGCTCTCTGTGCCCACAGGACCTATCCCCATGCTTTAATAAAACCACCTTTTTAGGGGCACCTGGGTGGCTCAGTGGTTGAGCGTCTGATTTCAGCTCAGGGTGTGATCCTGGGGTCCTGGGATCGAGTCCCACATCAGGTTCCCCACAGTGAGCCTGCTTCTCCCTCTGCCTATGTTTCTGCCTCTTTCTCTGTCTCTCCTGAAAAAATAAAATCTTTTTTAAAAAAAACAACTTTTTTTTTTTCACCAAAGATGTCTCAAGAATTCTTGATTGGCTGTCAGCTCCGGACCCCACCAACAGCTCAAGCTACATCAATTTGAAACTTCCTTTTCAAACCTATAAAAACAGGATAGATTTGCACGTAAAGCATGGGAGGGGAGAACTCACTATCTTATCGCCTGAGATAGCTGGTTGCATTTGTTTCTGAATAAGCAATAGCCTGGTGTTTGTTTTCTTTACTTCAGTGCTTTTGGGCCTCACATTTCTGAGCAACCCTGGATTCATCTGTAAATGTTCCCCCGGGCTCTTCTGTGCCGGGCGGGCTGCCAGGTGCTGGGGATACAATAATTAATAAGGCAGACAGCCCGGGTCGGTTTGGTAAGGGAGGCAGATGAGAAACAGAGGAATACACAAGATGACAGGTATTGATAAGCACAGGGAAGGAAAGCAGAGTAGAGGAAGAAAACCCAGCTGGGCTGCTGGGGTAGGTGCTCTTCTAGGAAGGATGGTTGGAGAAATCCTCTTTGAGTAGGTGACAAAATCTGAGCAGATACCTGAAAGATAGGATGAGGGAACCATATGAAAATGGTGGGAAGAGCTCAATGGGCTGGGGCAACAGCATGTGCAAAGGTCCTGTGACAGGAACGTGCTGTGTTGGAGTGGGGGCAGGGCCAAGCTGTGTGTGTGCCTGTGTGTGTGTGTGTGTGTGTGTGTGTGTGTGTGTTAGGAACACAGCAGGAAGGCCAGTGTGAGCAGCAAAATGTGCAACATGCTGGCTGGAAGAAGTAGGTGGGTAAGAACCTTTCGGTCCTTATCAGAAGTCACCAAAGGGCTCTGAACGTGGTCTCACTATCTCACTATCTTTTTTTTAAGATTTTATTTATTTATTTATTTTTAATTTTTTTAAAAAAATTTTAATTTATGATAGTCACACAGAGGAGAGGCAGAGACACAGGCAGAGGGAGAAGCAGGCTCCATGCAGGGAGCCGGACGTGGGGCTCGATCCCTGGACCCCAGGATCACTCCTTGGGCGGAAGGCAGGCACTAAACCACTGAGCACCAGGCCTGCCCCCACACTACATTCTTAAACATGCTCTTTGGAAGTCAAACAGAGAAGCGATGGTAGAGAAACAAAAGTGTAAAAATAAATAAAATAAAGTAAAATAATAAAATAAAAGAATAAAAAGTAAAATAAAATAAAATAATAAAAGAAAAGAAAAGAATGAAAAGTAAAATAAAATAAAATAATAAAATAAAATAAAATAAAGAATAGAAAGAAACCTGGCGAGGAGGTCCCTGCAGCTGCTCGGGTGGGAGGGGAGGGAGCTTAGGCGGGACGGAGGCGGGAGGGCTCGGTCGGGTCGGGTCGCCGTCACCCGCCCAGGGAGCAAGCTGCAGAGGCCCGGGCGGAGCGGGGAGAGGCTCCCAGGGGGGAGGGCGCCCCCCGCCGCCCGAGGGCCTCGCGGCTGCTCTCCTGCCGAAACCTGGCTGGGCCGCGGGCGCTTTGAGCGGGGACTGGGGGGGTTACGGGCGCTCTGCCTGGGGCCGCTTGCAGGTCAAGGTGACTGTCGCCTGCAGGTCAAGGTGACTGGGGAGAAAGAGCCCGCCCCGCCCACTCCCTGGGCCGTGCCGTCCTGCTCCCGCTCAGCTCGGCTTCCCTACCCCTCGGGTTTGGGGGTTGCCGCGAGCCTGAGCCCCGTTTGTCTGTAAGGCAGGGCAGTAGCACAGGCGGGGGGTTTGGAATAGGAACAACCAGGGGTGAAGGGTGGGCCGGGGAGCTGCTGGGGTGCAGCGGGCGGCGGCCGGCGCGGGTTGGGGGGCCTGGCCTCTCCCAAGCCCGAGCTTCTGGAAGGAGGTGACCACGTGACCGGGAGGGCCGGTGACCTCTGGTGCCGGGAGGGCCGGGCGGGCGCACCTGGGCCCAGGCGGCCGGCGGTGCCCCGGGAGGCTGTGGGGCAGCAGGGGGAGGCCCGCCGACACCCCGCTTTCGAGGCGGACGGAGCAGAGGACAGGTGGCTGCAGGGGCTGTGGGGTCAGGGACGGGTTTTCCTTCTTCCCTTTTTATCTAGAAGGGCAGAAGGAGACAGCACATCTGGATGCTCGTGGGGGACAAGCCCGGGGCCAGGGAGAATGTGGGGGTGTGGGGGGGCACGGGGAGGAAGGGGAGCAGCGGCTTCTCAGGCAGGGGGGCCCCGGGGTGGGCAAGACCTTCCCTGGGTGAGGGCAGGTGGGGAGGTTCTGCTTGATGCCCCAATGCCCCGGAGGCCAGGGCAGTGGGGACCCCTCCCTCTCTTGCAGGGGGAGGGGTGGAAGGAGGGCAGAGGAAAGGCCTGGAAGCATGCAGGCAGAAATTCCGGAGCCCTATCAGGGTCAAGCTCCTGGCAGTGGCTCTGGGCCTGGCGGGGTGGAGGGGGCTGCGTGGCTCAGGTGGGTGGGAGACAAAGCAGACCTACCAGCAAGCTGGGAAGCAGAAGCAAGAGGATGCTGGAAAGGCACTGTTGAATGTGCCAAGAACCATGACAGGAGCATCTGGTCAGAGAAAGGGGGGGATGAGGAGGGGCCCCCACCTCTCTGGGAAGTGGCCAAAGTGGCCCGAAGATAAGCTGATGACCTCAGTAAGAAAGGTAGAGGGTGCTGTGGTCCGAAGCCCCCTTTCTAGACAGAAATACTTCATTAGGGGGAGGAAGGGGGAGAAATATTCCTGGGGAGCGACGGGGTGAACTGGGTCAGCTCGGGTGGCCGGGGATGCAGGAGAAGGGAGAGTGCTGCAGGGATGCGGGTGCAGGAGCAGGTGCCCTCCAGCAAGAGGATGCGGGAACTTTCAGAAAAGAGGCTGAGGATTTGAGGCATTTTCTGGAGACACCATGAGTTCCCAGAGGCCTGGTGAGAATTGAGGGTCAGGATGTGGTGGACATTTGGGATGTTTTGAGCCATGTGTGAGACATGAGATGGACATCTACCCCAAATCCGGAGAGTTAGGAGCACTTTGTAGAAGAGTCAGTCGGGTGGAACCCCCAGGCAAGCCCAGGAGCTCTGGGGCGGATCTCAAGATGAGCCCGGGCTATAACACACATCATCAAAGAAAATACTAAACGTGCTGCCCAACTCCTGGGGGCCTGGTCTGGTGGAGGGACTGCTACGGGAAATGTGGGGGTGGCCAAGCAACAATGGGCTCCCCTCCTTCCACCCTGTCACAAAGCCTCTGTGGTGCCTGCCCCTTTCCAGCAGCATCACTCACCCCAGCCAGAGGGTATAAGGGCTGTCGAGCCACACCGTGGAATATTACTCAGTCTTGAAAAGGAAGGAAATCCTGACACATGTTCCAACATGGATGAGCCTTGAGAATATTCTGCAAAGTGAAATAAGCCAGTCCCAAGAGGACAAATACGGTTTGATTCCACTCATGTGACACACCTGGAGTCATCAGATTCCAAGAGGCAGAAAGTTGAAGGGTGGTTGCAAAGGGCTTGTAGGGAGGCAGATGGAGAATTAGTGTTTGATGGAGACAGTGTCTATCAGCTGGGGAAGATGAAGAAGTTCTGGACATGCATGATGGTGATGGTTGCACAACATCGCAAAGGTACTTAATGCCACTGACCTGTACGCTTAGAAATGGTTAAAATGGGGGGCACCTGGGTGGCTCAGTCGGTGAAGCATCTGCCTTCTGCTCAGGTCATGATCCGTGGGTGCTGGGATCGGGCCCCATGTCAGGCTCCCTGCTCAGCAGGAGTCTGCTTCTCCTTCTTCCTCTGCCTGCTGCTCCCCCTGCTTATGCTCTCTCTCTCTCTCTGTTTCCCACATGAATAAATAAAACATCTTTTTAAAAAAGAAAGAAATGGTTAAAATGGTTTATTGAAAAAAAAAAAAAAAAGGTGGGGAAATCAAGGCTACTCTGTGGCCTTGTGACCACACACTAGATCAGAATCTGCCTCCTGCCCCTGGGGCTCTGTGAGAGGCTCTGGCCTGGAGGAGGAATGAGGGCAGGTGCACCAGGCAGGTGCTATGAGTCTCCCTAGGGTGACGGTAGGTGGGGGGCTGCTCGTGGGTGCCTCTCAGGAGGGCCTTGTGCTCACTGGGTTGCCACGCTCAGATCTCACACAGAGACATCTGAATTCCCCAGGGTGGTGATTTGCATCGGGTGGAGCAGGGCACCGCTGGTAGTCAGCTTCACTTGGGGCTCAGCAACAAGCCCAAATGCTCACAAACAGCAGGCCCCAGCACTATGGTTATGTTCCTGACCTCAAACTCAAGTGCCAAATCTCAAAACTATCATTAAAATGTCCGGATTTTTTCATTTAGAGAAAATACTGTCTGCTGAACTCCATAATATTCACCTGGAGTGTTCAGCATGGGCCGGCCTGACAGCACCTGTTGGGAGCCTGACAAAGGAGTCTGAGCTCACAGAGAATAAGGTCGAGAACATTCTGATTAAGAATAACAGAGGGCAGCCCCGGTGGCTCAGTGGTTTAGTGCTGCCTGCAGCCCAGGCTGTGATCCTGGAGACCCTAGATCGAGTCCCCCATCAGGCTCCCTGCATGAAGCCTGCTTCTGTCTCTGCCTCTCTCTCCTCCCTGTGCATTCTCACGAATAATAAATAAAATCTTTTAAAAAAACGAATAATGGAGGACACACCCTGCCAGATATCAAAACATGCAGTACTTTTAAAAAAATTTTATTTGGGAGAGAGAGAGAGAGAAGAACAAACAGGGGGAGAGGCAGGCAGAGGGAGAGGGAGAAGCAGATCCTTTGCTGAGCAGAGAGCCTGACTGGGGTCGATCCTCAGACCCCAGGATCATGACCTGAGCTGAAAGCAGATGCTTAACCACTGAGCTACCCAGCTGCCCAAGATACAGTACTTTTATTTATTTACTTTTTATAAAGATTTTATTTATTTATTCATGATAGACACAGAGAGTGAGAGAGAGAGAGAGAGAGAGAGAGAGAGAGAGAAGGAGGCAGAGAGAAGAGGCAGAGAGAGAAGCAGCCTCCATGCCGGGAGCCTGATGTGGGACTTGATCCCGGGGCTCCAGGATGGTGCCCCAGGCCAAAGGCAGGCACTAAACCACTGATCCCCTGATGCAGTACTTTTAAAGAGTGTAGTACCAGCAAGGGAAGAGGGGAGGGAAAAGAGATTTGTAAATCAGAAGAGTCCAGAAATGCCTAAGTATTTAGGACGGGGGTGCATAGCATCTGAGCAAGGAGGTATTTGCACCCATGAGGAGAAGACAAAAGATAATCCGTCACCACAGTGGGAGTGAGCACCTGGTAGCTGGTTGAGAGAGAAAAAAAAAGCAAATTAGATTCTTACTCTGTAAGACACAAAACCCAGAAGCCATAAATGGAGAAACAGACTGACCTGTTTAATGACATAAAATGAAAAACTTCTGCATGACAAAAGACACCGTTACCAAAATTAAAAATAAAAAGAGACTGCAAAAAAAATTCACAATCCATAGCAGGCAATACCTAAGATTCACTACATAATAACTGACATACGAAGAACCCCTAAGAATGGATAAGATGAACTATCCAGTGGCAAAAACAGATCTGCAGGCAGTTCTTAGAAAAAAGTGCAAAGTATTCGTAAAACGAAGGGAAACTTGACCTCACTAGAAAGCAAAGAAATGTAAAATAAAGCAGTGATGATATATCCATTTACTTATCAGACTAGAAGAAATAAAAAATATTGATCATGTTTGACTTGGGCAAAATTGTGCAGAAAATGGATACTCTCATACACTGTTGGCAAAGGATAAATGAGTAGTATCTTTCTGGAGAGTGTTGTGGCAGTGTTAAGATGTTAAGTGTTAACATAAAGATGTTAATTATATGAACCTTTTTTTTTTTTTTTGAAGAGTTTATTGAGAGACAAAGAGAGAAGGGGAGAAAGAATCTGAAGCAGACTCTGCACTTACCAGCACAGAGCCCAATGTGGGGCTCGATCCCACAACCACCAGCCACCAGATCACGATCTGAACAGAAACCAAGAGTTGATGCTTAACCAAGTAAGTCATCCAGGGGCCCCTATGTGACCCTTTCTATACAGAGTCCCCAATTCTGCAAATTAACCCTACCTCTGCTCAGGAAGAGCTACAGACAAGAGCAACAGCAAAAATTATGTGAATAAAGTAGGAATTTCCACAAACAGAAGAGTGGTTAAAAAAATAAATTGTGCGTGTCTGATCGTATGGAATAATAGGCATCTACCAGAGGGGCAGGGGCACCTGTGTTCTCGAAAGGATCACCACAAAATATAGTTGTTGAAAACAGGCTTCTCAAAAATCTCTCTGTGTGTGTAAGTGCATATGCTCCATTTCACTAATCCCAGATTGCATGGCCTTTTCACATTGTAACCGGATATGTCATCACTGGTGTCTCTGGTTCTACAATACATGACACTATGTATAATAAGCACACAAAAAATATCTGGAACAATACTCAAGAGACCCTACCGCGGGAGGGTAGAATTAGGGAGGTTGGGCAGGGCACTTTTACCTTCTTAAACATTCCTGTAAGTTTACCTCTGTACTGTGAGCTCATATCATTTTTGCAATATGTAAAAACACAACATTAACAATGGACACAGCCGATGTGGCCAGGATCTAGCACCACTAGATTTTATCCCGAGCCTCTAGAAACCCAGTTTTACCTTCCCACCCGGTATAGTCTTTATTCTTAAGGGGGGGGGGCATTTCTCCTTTCATACTTTTCTCAGTTCCCTCCAAATCCAAGCTGTCACCCCAGATGCCAGGAAGAACAGAGTGGGAGCCCAGCAGAGGCTGGAGCAGAAGCCAGCCCACACTGGGTTCTGTCCTGCTTCCTGTGGCTTTCTGTGCTGGACCCTGATTAACAAGAGGTCAGAGAGCCAAGAAACCTTAGAGGTCATTAGATTTAACTCTGTCATTTCATGACGGAGGAAACGGAGGTGCAAAGAGATGCAGGAATGACCCTGTCCCGCCCGCAGAGCTGCCTGTGCCCTGGAGACTAGGTTCTGGGGTCCCAGCCTTTGTTGTTTTCCAAGAGGCTCTGTATAAATGGCTGAGCCAAAAACCAAGATTTCCTTGACCCAAAACATCTGTATAGGTCTGAATTCCAGCCAATGCTTTGCTGCAAGTCCCCGAAAAAAACATGGGCCAGCAGTGGCTTATTCCTTCAGGACATTTATAGTGTTATAAGAACAAGAAGTCCAGAGACAGCTGTTCTTGGGGTCCTTTGGGATGTTCAAGGATATGATCCGGGACACAAGCTCTTCCTGCATCTTTCTCCCATCACCTTCAATGCGTTGGCTTTTCTCATCAGATTTGTTACCTCATGGTTGCAAGATGGCTGCCACAGCTCCAGGAACACACAGTAGTGTCCAAATCAGGAAGGGAAGGAGGGAGTCCAAACCCCAACGTGTAATTCCCCTTGCATCCTATTGACCAGAATTAGTCATGTGACCACTCCTTAGCCCAATCTCTGGCAGAGGGGAAAGTGATCATCTGATTGGCTTAGACTAGCCATGGTTCATCCTCGGAGGTGTGGCTGATGCTTTCACAATGGGGTTCTGCTGGCAACCCAGAAAGGGGGGTATATTGCTGGGGAGCTAAAGAGCAACAATGCGACAAGCTCCTGACACTTGGTAGTGACTGTCCTGAGCACTTAGTTTGATGTAATGTCCCACCCTTGTCCTGAGAGCAGTGAACTCACTAAGGCTAATATATATATTTTAAAGATTTATTTATTTATTTATTCATGAGAGACACAGAGAGAGAAAGAGGCAGAGACACAGGCAGAGGGAGAAGCAGGCTTTCCGCAAGGAACCCAGTGTGGGACTCGATTCCAGATCCTGGGATCACACCCTAAGCCGAAGGCAGACACTCAATCTCTGAGCCACCCAGGCATCCCCACTAAGGCTTATAAATGGAGAATGAATAGCTCAAATATGCCGTGAAGAGCCCATTAATGGATTCCTGAGGACTCCTTCAGCCTCCTCACATGGCATGTTTTGCAACCACACTGGTGAAAAATAACATTTCCCACCTGAGGTCTCTGAAGTCAGCTGCAGAAACAAATACCTCATTTCAGATGAAGGACTTGCAGAAGTCTCCAGAGACAGGACATTTGGAGCATTTGGTGGAAAATAGTGCAAGCTTCCCAGAAAAGAGATTGAGGAGGCAGGAGGCTCACAGGTGACAGGAGAGAGCCGAGGTCAGCCAGCCTGGAGCCAGGATGGTGACTGTCTGCCTCATTCCTGGTCCTTCATCCATCAAAGGAAAGATGATTGAAGGCAAGTTTGGAGGTGTGCACTGGGCTGGACCCAGAGCAGAATGAACAGAAGTCTGCGCAATCGGGGCACCTGGGTGGCTCACTGCTTGAGCAACGTGCCTTTGGCTCAGGATGTGATCAGAGGGTCCTGGGGTCGAGTCCTGCATCGGGCTCCCTGTGAGAAGCCTGCTCCTCCCTCTGCCTATGTCTCTGCCTCTCTCTGTGTAAATAAATAAATAAAATCTTGAAGGAAGAAAAAAGAAGTCTGCACAATCTTGGAGGCACACGGGCAGGAAAAAAAAGAGGAGGGAAGTTGGGTGTGTAGATTCAATTTCCATGTTATCTCACCAGGCATTTTCTCCCTGGCGCCTAGCGGTTCAACTGCCCACCTGAGCCTGAGCCGGAAGTCACCCTGAGGCACCTCTTCATCATATCCCAGAAGTCCTCCCCAGCACCCTTGCTGTGTAACCGGAGATATGATCACCTTCAAGACTACTGATACTGGAAAGAAACCACAGGTCTAAGAAAAATGTCAGTGCCCTTTTCCTTACTAAGGATCTACAGGGAGATCTGTCTCTGTGTGGGGCAGATGTGGGCATTGTCAGGAGGGCAGCTGGAATGCAAACAGACCTGGTCTGAGAGACAGCTCTGCCATTTACCAGCCGTGTGTGCTGGCTCTGCGAAAGCCACCCAGTCACTCAACCTTGGCCACTTCCGCGTAGCATCAAGTTATGAGCTATATGACTTATTTTTATGTATCTTCTTTGGAGATATGTCCACTCAAATTCTTTTCCCATTTAAAAAATTGGATTATTTTCTTGAGTCCTATCATTGAGTCCTAAAAATCCCTTATATATTCTAGATACTAGACTCATCAGATATACGGTTTGCAACTATGTTCATCCAGTTTGTGGACTACCTTTTCACTGTCTTTGTAATGTCCTTTGATGAACAAAAGTTAAAAAAATTTTTTTTTAAGATTTTATTTATTCATGAGAGAGAGAGGCAGAGACACAGGCAGAGGGAGAAGCAGGCTCCCTGTGGGGAGCCTACATGTGGGACTTGATCCCAGGATCCTGGCATCATGACCTAAGCCAAAGGCAGATACTCAACCACTGAGCCACCCAGGTGCTCCAAACGTTTTAAATTTTGATGAAGTCCTATTTATTTTTTACTTGGTTGCTTGGGCTTTTGGTGTCATATCTAAGAAATTGTTGCCTAATCCAAGGGCACAAGATGTACATCTATGTTTTCTTCTAAGAATTTTATAGTTTTTACTCTTACGTTATTTAGCCTTTTGACCCATTTGGTGTTAATTTTTGTGTATGGTATGAAGGAAGGGTCCAACTTCATTCTTTTGCATGTGGCTATCTGGTTATCCCAGCACCATTTGTTGAAAAGGACTTTTTTCCCTCATTGAATTGCCATGGGACCCTTGCCAAATATCAACTGACCATAAATGTAAGGGTTTATTTCTGGACTCTCAATTATATTCCAGCAATCTATATGTCTGCCTTCATGCCAGTACTGCATGGTCTTGATTACTGTGGATTTGCAGTAAGTTTTAAAATCAGAAACTGTCAGTTCTATTACTTTGCTTTTTTTTTTTTTTTCAAAATTGTTTCAGGCCCCTTTCATTTCCATATAAATTTTAGGATTATCCTGTCAATTTTTGCTAGGAAATCAGCAAGTATTTTGAAAGAAGTTGTATTGAACATACAGATCAATTTGAGTAGTATTGCCATCTCAATTAATTTTAATTTTCCAATCCATTAACATGGAATGTCTTTCCATTTATTTAAATGTTCTTTAATTTCTTTCAGTGATGTTTTATGGTTTTCATTGTACAAGTCTTACACTTCTTTAGTTAAATGTATTCCTAATTATTTTATTCTTTTTGTTACTATTATAAATGGAATTGTAGTTGTTGTTAAGATTTATTTATTTATTTTGAGAGAGCGAGAGAAGAGAGAGCATGTGTAGGGAGGGGGTGATAAAAGGAGAGAATCTTTCAAACAGACTCCCAGTTTAACAAGGAGCCTGATGGGGGCTCAATTCCCACAACCCATGAGATCATGACCTGAGCCAAAAACAAGGGCTGGACCCTAACTGAATGAGCCACCCAGGTGCCCCAGTGGAATTGTGTCCTTTTTTTTTTTTTTTTTTTTTAAGATTTTATATATTTATTCATGAGAGACACAGAGAGAGGCAGAGACACAGGCAGAGGGAGAAGCAGGCTCCATGCAGGGAGCCTGATGTGGGACTCGATCCCAGGACCCCGGGATCATGCCCTGAGCCAAAGGCAGATTCTCAACCACTGAGCCACCCAGGTGCCCTGTGTTCAAACCTATTTCCATGATGATTTTCTTTCTGGTTGTCTGGTTGTTCTATCTGTTATTGAAAATGGAATATTAAGGTCTCCAACTATGATTGTTGAATTTGTCTATTTCTCCATTAATTATAACCATTTTTGCTTTATGTATTCTACATTTCCACTATGAGATGCGTATATATTTATAATAGATTGAATATTATAAAACATTCTTACTTATCTTAAAGTCTATTTGCCGGGATCCCTGGGTGGCGCAACGGTTTGGCGCCTGCCTTTGGCCCAGGGAGCGATCCTGTAGACCCGGGATTGAATCCCACGTCAGGCTTCCGGTGCATGGAGCCTGCTTCTCCCTCTGCCTGTGTCTCTGCCTCTCTCTCTCTCTGTGACTATCATAAATAAAAAAATAAATAAAATAAAATAAAATAAAATAAAGTATATTCGCCCTATATTAGTATAGTCAGTACAGTTCTATCTTTGACTTTGGATTTGACAGTTTGACTATAATGTATTTAAATGTACATTGCTGGCTTTATTTTTTTCATCAAATTTGAGGAGTTTTCTACCATTATTACTTTTAATTTCCTTTCTATTCCTTTCTCTCCTCTCTTTCTGGAACTCTTATTTTGCATCTGTCAGTACACTTCATGGTGTCCACAGGTCTTTGAGACTCTGTTCATTTTTATTCAGCCGTTTATTTTCCTGTTCTTCCAACTGGATGGTTGCAATTGGCTTTTCTTCAGTTCACTGATTCTTCTATCCATTCAGATCTGCTGTAGAGCCCCTCTATTGTTCATTTCAGCTATTGTACTTTTCAATTCCAGAAGTTGTCTTTAGTTCTTTTTCATAATTTCTTTCTTTCTTTTTTTTTTTAAGATTTTATTTATTTATTTATTTATTTATTTATTTATTTATTTAACAGAGAGAATGTATAAGCTGGGGGAGCAATAGGCAGAATGAGAAAGAGAAGCAGCCTCTCTGCTAATGTGGAGCTTGATCCCAGCTTCAGACCTAAGCTGAAGGCAGATGCTTAACCACTGAGCCACCCCAGCACCCCATCTTTTTCATAATTTCTATCTCTTTATTTAGATTCTTTCTGGTGAACTCTTTAGACATGATTCTCTTTACTTCTTTGAACACGTTCATGATAGCTAATTTAAAATCATTGTCTAGTAAATCCAACATCCGGGCTTCCTCAGAGACAGTTTTTCTTGATTGGGGTTCCTGTGTATAGACTGTGTTTCCCTGTTTAAATGTATGTCTCATAATTTTTTGTTGAAAAGTAGACACTTTAGTTTCTATAAAATGACAACTCTGAAAGTCAAATTCTCTCCCTTCCCCAGGGTATGTAGTTATGCTCTTTGTTGTTGCTGCTATTTGTTTAATGAATTTTCTGGACTAATTCTGAAATGTCCATATTCTTTGTCATGTGTGGCAACTGAAGTCTCTACCTCAGTTTAGTCATATCAGCTAATGATTGGACAGAGATTTCTTTAAATGCCTCGAATCCATTAGTCTCCTAGCTTTTGCAGAAGGGCTCAGTGTGTATGTTGGGGGATGTTTTCAAAGCACTGGCAGAAAGGTTGAAAGTCTATCTTGGTCTTTATTTCCTGCCCATAAAGAGCCTTAAAGTCAGCCAAAAGCGAGAGACTATGGTATTTCCAGGTCTTTCCTGGGCATATACAGATGTACATGGCCTTCCATAGTCTACTGAATGGACATGTCATTTTCTGGTTTTTCTTTTTAGGTGTTTGGCCAGTCTCTTGTTACCCTTAACTGGTGTTGCCACCTCAGGCAACTGTGCTGTTAAATTCCCTCCATATCTCCAATCTACACACACACACACACACACACACACACACACGCACGCACGCACTTTACCTCCCCACTATCATTTCCTCAAGGTTTTATGACAATTTTTCATTAAATCTATATTCATTTTCACATCAGAACATCTCAGTAAGGGCAATATTGGCAATTTGGTGGGACACTGTAAAGGGCATTTAAGGGATGCCTGGGTCACTCAGCAGTTGAGCGTCTGCCTTTGGCTCAGGGCATGGTCCTGGGCTCCTGAGATGGAGTCCCCCATTGGACTCCTCACAGGGAGCCTGCTTCTCCCTCTGCCTGTGTCTCTGCCTCTCTGTGTGTGTCTCTCATGAATAAATAAAATCTTTTTTAAAAAATAAGGGATATTTAACATCCCTGGTCTCTGCCCACAAAATTCCAGTAGTGGCCACACAAAAGTGGGCACCAAAAACATATGCACATATTTCTAAGCACCCTCTTAAGCTTAGGGGGTCACTTAATCACTTTAAGTATCATTTCACAGTGCTGTGACTTTGGTTAAGTATCACTTCACAGTATTATAACTGTATGATTATGTTTACAATGAGACACATGTACAATTATTGCCTTTTCTTTTTTCTTTTTTCCTAGAGTTACTAATTGCTTCCTTCATATGCTTAGCTCCCGAGTACCTATTACTAACCATTTGCTAACTTACACAAGTGTATATGAAGTTTCTCTCAATAATGTCAAAGAAAGCAGGCAATAAAGCTTCTTCCTACTCTTTTCAGGAATCATTCCTTCTATCTTCTTGCTCCAACCCAAACTGGTTATCTAGGAATGCTGCAGGCAGTCATTCCGGGGCTTCCCTTCACCCTGGTAGTTTCACTTATCATAAATCTTGCAAATTGGCAAATCTAAGTTCTCTCCAATGCCTGATGAAGTGGGGAATCAGGAAGAAGTTCAGCACAATTTAAAGAATAAAGAAGTTGCATTTTCTCTGGTTGTCTGAGGGCAGAGCAAACATACATGTGATGTTGCCTCATACATAAATAGAATGAGTGCATTTTAAGGTGCTTCTATATTTATCATACAATTTGATTTTTATTTTAACCTTCACTCACATTTCACATTTGAGGAAATTGAGGTGTGCTACCTGGGACCCACTTTACTTCTGAAGTAATATATCATAATAACAAAAGTTTTAAGTATTCACTATTTTGTGAATATCCAATTGTCCTCTCTTTCTGTTTAGTTTATAGAACTCCAAGATTTTATAGATAGCAACATATTTTGGGCAGGTGGGCCTCTTCCTCTGTCTCATAGATTAAATCATGTTTGGTCTAATCCAGGCATGTTATTTCCATTTTCCTGTGCTCATGAGAGTTCTAGAAAAGTGTGTGAGCCAAGACTTTGCCCCATGATAAACGACAGGGAAGTTAACTTCCTCATGGCTTTCAGTGTGGTAGTGTGAACAAGTGATACTTGCATTAGTGGCAGCCTTTTTGTGACCATGAGCCAATAAGCCTAAAATGAAATATGTCAGAGCCAAAAGACAGAGTCTGGGTCTTTGACAACATCTCTAAGTACTGTGCCTACTCTGGAGCCATCTGGATGCCACCTGGATTCTCTTCTGACAGCTCAGGCAAGATGGAGCAGCAGTGGGAGATAGTGTCAGCCATCTGGAAGTCAACAGAAGGTCATTTGTTTCACAAAACGTACCCTTCCACTTTCACCAATTAAAGACCCACTTGGGTATCTGGACACTACTACTTTATCCAAATGTTCCCATCACTGCAATAGTTTTCAAGGAGTGTAGATGCTACAGGTGGTCACATGGCAGGTGGCTCCTCCTGCCCCCTTTTTAGCCCAACCCCTCATCTTATGCATGAGAAACTGTGGCTTAGAAAGATTAACTTACCCAAGTTCAACCTCAGAGTTAGGAATGAAACCTGGATTCTCTGCTGCTGTGACCTGGGCTCTGTTCACTGCACCCCAGTTACTTTTGAAGACTAAACCTTGTGACTCCCTCAGACTCCACTTTTGTTTTCTTTTTTTTTTTTTTAAGATTTTATTTATTTATTCATGATAGACATAGAGAGAGAGAGAGGCAGAGACACAGGCAGAGGAAGAAGCAGGCTCCATGCCGGGAGCCCGATGCGGGACTCGATCCCGGGACTCCAGGATCGCACCCTGGGCCAAAGGCAGGTGCTAAACCACTGAGCCACCCAGTGATCCCTCCACTTTTGTTTTCTCACTGACAATTGACTTTTCCATTACTGCCACCCTCAAGGATGCCATGAACCCAGTTCAAATCCCAGTGTGAGTTCCAGACTGGGGGTTAATGGAGTCAGGATAACTCAATACATTTCATGTAAACTTGGTACATTTCACGTAAACTTGGTGAAGAGAGGGTGACTGTGGAGTGAAGGGTACTGTGCCGGGTGGGGGCCAGGTGGGGGGAGGATAGAGAGGAGGGAGGCTCTGCCGGTGGGTGTCTGGAGGTGGACACCAGTCACGTGGAACTCAGCAGGCTGCAACACAGGCGGGGCCAGGACACAGCCTTGCACTGGGGGCACCCTTCCTGCACAGCGATTTGGAGAATGTTTCCTGAAGGAGGTTGGGCTCTGAAACAGGGAAATGGGGATTCCAGGCACAGAAAATGCTGGATCTGAGCCCTGGGCCTGAAGGGTGCACAGTGTGCGGGAATCACTCACAGCTTCAGTCCTGCTGCCTCCGCTCCCTCTCCGGAGAGTTGCCTCCGCCAACTCTCTAGCTACTGCTGCCAGATAATGCTCTGATCCATCATCGCTCAGCTCAGGGACCTCCCTGGGCTGGTGCCCCACACCTCCCGGAGAACAACCCAACACTCCTTCCTCGCAGCTGAAACCTTCCCTGCTCAGGCTGTCTTCCTTCTCTACTCTCCTGAGCATGGCTATCCCAGAGCAAGCCCCCCACCCCCACCTCTGCCCAAAACAGCTCTCCACCATCAGGATGCCTCCCCACTGCCAAGTCTTGCCCACTCTGCAAAAGCCACGGGGGCAAGAAGCCTCCCTTGACTCCTTCTCCCTCCCCCATCCCAAGGTAATATTCTTGGATAAATCCCTTGATCTCTCCAAGGTTCCAGTTTACCATCTATGTGGTAACAGTAGTTTGTGTCACGTGCTATGGAAATGTGGGTGGTAGAGAAGGTGGTATCGGATCTCAGAGAGCCAGGGCATCGCATTTGTGCATTATGTAATATTTTCAAGTTATTTTCATTCTACAAATAACAAAACCACCTGGAAAATAGAGGGAAAAAAATCCCCTACAAAAACCTGGCCCATCCAGGACATCTGCTGTGAATACTTTTGGAAAATGTGTTGCCCTTGTTATGCAGAGGCAGATATTACTGGTCATGACTGTTGGAGGCTGAGGGATTTTGTTACTACAGCTACACTGAGATATAATTCATATACCATACAATCCACCCACTTGAAGTGTACAGTTCAATGGATTCTTTTTTAAAGTATATTCACAGAGCTGTTGCAACCATCACCACTTTTAGAATACTTTCATCACTTCCCAAAGAAATCCTCCTCCCTTTGGCAGTCACAGGTGATGGAGGTGACTTGCTTAACATTATTTTACAAGCATCTTTTCCGTTGTCTGACAATCTTTTTTGAGTCTGGTAACTGCGAGCAAAGGATTTGGGATCAGGGAATGGCATGGCCAGGTGTGTTCTAGAATGATGGTGTTGTTGGGAGACTATAGAAACTTGGTTGAGGACCCAGGGCAGAGGTGAGAAAGGGATGATGGGAGCAGCCTGTGAGGAGGCAACCCGCAGGAGACAGGGCTTTGGGGAGGAGAGTAGCAAAGCTCTGGAAGCCGAATTGGATGCACCAGGGATCTGGATGTCGAGAAGGATGGAGGAGGGTGTCAAGACACTTACTGGAGTGGGTGACAGTGGGCATAAGGTCAGTAACTGAGTCCCAGATGGAGGAGTGGGCCCAGGTTTGGGGCAGAGATGCAGAGGAGCTTGATTTTGGACTTGTTGGACTTGGGGGCCCTCCAGCTCTACTGACAGAGTTTTCAGTATTTTGCGGTGGGATGCTCAGGCCTGGCACTCGGGGCACTGAGGGAGGCCGGAGTAGGCTTGGGAGCTAACGGTGTATGGACCGCAGGTGACACCTTGGGAACCCGAGAGTAGCCAGGGTGAGGGTGAAGGATGGAGAGGGGGCCTGGGGAACACTGGCATTTGGGCGGGGCTGGGTAGACGAGGAGACGGAGGACTTGGAGCCCGTCTCAAGGTGGAGGCAGAGCTGGAGCCGCCCGCGCAGTGGCCGGAGGACAGAGGAGCAGGTGAGACTGGGGAGACCTGCAAGCGGGGTGCAGGCGGGGAGGGGGCGCAGAGCCGCACGTTCCGGAGCGATCCTTGCCGTCTGGGTGTCGCGACCAGAAGAGACAGGCCAGGCCCTTTGTCCCCCAGCCCCCACCCTCCGCGGCATCCTGACCGGTGGGGTGCCCAGGGATGGGGGGGAGGAGCCCCCCAGGCTTCAGGTCCTCAGCTCGCGCAGCCGGCGGGGGCGCTGGCGGGGCGCCCGGGGCAGAGTCCCGTCCCGCTGCCCGGGGCGCTCGGGGCTCTGCGCGCGCCGCGCCGGCTGGCGGACAGTGCGGCCGCCCGGGACACACCCGCACAGCTGGAGCCTCGGGAAAGTTGGGGAACCGCACCGGGCCACAGAGCGCCACCGCACGACGCGCGGGGGCCGCAGCCCGAGCCCCGCCGCGCGCCGCCCAGCCCCGCGTGGCCCCGCGAGGGCGTAGACGGGCCCGCGGCTGGGGAGGCGGGGCGGCGCTCCGCCGGGGGTCCGAGACGGGCGGGCGCGCCGGCCAATGGGCGGCGCCGCCTCCCCGCGGTCCCGCCCCCGGAATCCCGGCCCCGAGCGCCCGAGCCCCGCGGGTCAGACGCGACTGGCGGACGCGCAGTGCGGGCGCCCTGGCCGTGCCCGGCGGGGCCCACGCGGCTGCCCCGCGCCCAGCGCGGCCCGGGTAGGGAGTCCGGGGCCGGTCGGCCCGGCCATGCCGCTGGAGGCGCAGGACGCGCTGTACGTGGCGCTGGAGCTGGCCATCGCCGCGCTGTCGGTGGCGGGCAACGTGCTGGTGTGCGCCGCGGTGGGCACGTCGAGCGCGCTGCAGACGCCCACCAACTACTTCCTGGTGTCCCTGGCGGCGGCCGACGTGGCCGTGGGGCTGTTCGCCATCCCCTTTGCCATCACCATCAGCCTGGGCTTCTGCACCGACTTCCACAGCTGCCTCTTCCTCGCCTGCTTCGTGCTGGTGCTCACGCAGAGTTCCATCTTCAGCCTCCTGGCCGTGGCCGTCGACAGGTACCTGGCCATCCGCGTCCCGCTCAGGTGAGCGCGCGGCGCCCCCGACCCCGGGGCTCCGTCGAGGCCCCCGCCGAGGAGCGCGCGCTCCAGGCCCGGGTTTGCTGGCCGCGGGCGCGCGGGGCGCTCCGAGCTCGGGTGCCCAGCCGGGAGGACGCCGCCATCCATCCGGAGACACGTGCGCCCGGGCTGCCCAGACCCTCTCGGTGCGGGAGCCGGAGCCGGAGCCGGAGCCGGAGCCTGGAGGCCTCTGCTCCCCGGATGCGCACGTGTTTTTAAGGAGGGGTCTGCGTGGGCACAACTCTCGGAGTTCTGGGGAGCGCGGTCCCTGGTCGCCCCCGGAAACTCCGGGGAAAGCGCCGCCCGCAGCGTGCAGGTGGGGGCCCCGGCGGGGGGAGGTTTGGCGATGCTGTCTCTGCCTCAGTGGCGAAAACTGTTTCCAGCCACTCGGTGGTTTCCCGCGGCCGAGGCCCGGGTCCAGAGCGGCGGCTGGGTGCGGCCCTGGGAGTGCTGGGGGGCCCCGGGAGGTCCAGGGCGGCTTTGGACGCTGGGACTTGCAGTGTCAGGATGGACACTACTGAAGACCCAACTTCGGAAGGTACCTGCCACAAAATGCGGGCCAGGCCGACCCGGGGGTAGGATGGGATGGGAGGGGCGTCCCCTAAACTCTAGGGAACGTTAGGAACACCCGTGCCTGCATGCTCAACGGTGACCCTATCACCTCTCCGTACTTTTTAAAAGAGTCAAAGTGCTGCGCCCGCCCGTTGGGCACCACGAGCAGCCTCAGAGGCGCGCATGTCCGTGGCATGTGGTCTTGTTTACCTTGACTGCGGCGTCCCAGCAGGGACTTCAGAAAACGAGGACTTCTGGGTGGTCTCTTCCGCCCCAAGAGGAAAATGGAGCATTCAGGGGATGGAGCCAGCCGCCAGCAGTGGGAGTACACCCCGTTGTAGCTGAGGATGGATATCAAAGTTGAGCACCTGAGAGCAGGAGTATCAGGGAGCCCTAGGGTTTATTGAATTTTTTTACTGCCTTCCGTGCCTGGGCTCTTTTGGCATTTCTGAGTTGGGTTTGGATCTCTTTGGGTTTGGAGCTGGGAAGGGACACTGAGTCACAGAGTAGGAGGGAAGGGAAGGACTCTATTGAGTGCCAACTATGTCCAAGTCCGAGGCAGTTTATTTTATACTTTTATCCTTTCGTTCTTGCTGTAGTTCAGAGGGCAGATTTTAGTATCTGCGTTTTGTAGATAAAGGGGGGTGTTGGCTTGGGGAGATTAAAATCTTGCTCAGAATGATGCATCTGGAATGAGTGTCATAGCCAGGACTTGGACTCAGAGTTGGCACCGTATTCACGCTGTGCCATTGGCCTGTCTTACAGGCCTGTGTGTGGTGTCAGTGTCCTGGATGCAGGTAGAAAGCATACTGCTGTTTCTGGAAGCAGAAGCTGTCTGCAGTAAATTGGTGGTTGTAAAGGAAATGTGTTTGAGGGAATTGACAGAGAGAATGCTTCTAGAAGCTTTTTTAGCAGGCAGGCACGTTGAACCTGGTAGTTGTGGGTTGTGTCCTGGATCCCAGTGGGAACAGGAACCTCCTGCTTGGCCAGGTCTTTCCACCTGCTGCTGCCTTTGGCATCTGAGCAGGAGGCCTCGTGCATCCCATTAGGTGACAAAACCCAGAGATTTCCAAGGCTTGGGGCAGCATGGTATAGTCTCTTAGGGGTCCCCTAAGACCCTTCCTGCCTCTTGGTCTTCATGTTGGTTACTTTTGGACTGTTTGCATCCAGCAGGCAGTCTCAAACTCCCAGCCTGAGGTACCCATTCGACAGAGCCTCTTGGCCTTGCTCCAAGCAGAGGTCCATCCAGCTCACTGGGAGTTAACGGAAGAATTCCTTGTGCCCCAGCCAGCAGGAAGTTCCATAAAAGTTTAAATCTGTTAGTTCTTGTCCTGGTTTGTGTTGGGCGGGGTCTTAAAGAAAGGGGGTGTGGGTGTGTTCAGGGGAAAGAAATGTGAATCACACTCCCCTAAGTTCTTTGTATTTGCCAAGGGCAGGAGAGGGAGATACAGAAGTAGGATGGGAAGAATGGTCAGTTGAGAGGCCCTGGGGAGCTCATCCCCTTCCTGCTCTCCTGGTCTTCCCAAGAGAATTCAGAGGTCTGGAAGAAGCGGGTGCCAGCAGCCCCAGCTCCCCACCCCCGGAAGGCTCAGGCATCTGCCCTGACCCTGTGGCACCAACCCCCAGCCTCGTGGGTTGGACAGGGTAAAGGTGTTCAGGGCTCCTGAGGCCTCCTGGGGGAGGATCCCTCAGCTGTCAGCACATCCTGCTTCTGGGGAGCATGGCCCCCTGTGAGCAGGCTAAGAAGCAGATTACAGGGCCCTACTGGGCCCCCCTGAGTCAAAATCTCTGGGGTGGGGTGTGTGTGTGTGGGGGGGGTTCTAATATCCGTATCTTTAACTGGGGAATTGGCCAGCCCTCCGACTTACCTTGGTTCTGCCCAGTTCACAGGTGTGAGGGGCTCCAACAGCATCCATGCCCCACAGCTCTGAGTGCGAGGGGCCAGCTGTAAGCACAGCTCAAGTCTGCAGATCCCAGAGTCCCCACCTGCCACCCGTTTGCCAAGGTGTCCAGTGACATCAGAGAGCTCACAGTGCAGAGGGAAAGGGGAGCCCCAAAGTGATGCTGGGCACAAAAATGAAAACTTTGACTGGACTTGAAAAGAGGAGCGTCTGCTCATACCAGGCCCTGTCCTAGGCCTTCAGAGTGAGGGGTGTCCACAAACTGAAGGAAGTCCACGCAGTTTTGAGGTTGGCCCCAGCAGAGGGTCCATGTGCACTGATGCAGATATGGGGGTGCACTGATGCAGCCTGGGAGTGCAGGCTCCCCTGCTGCTGGAGGTGGGAGTGTGCCTGGTGGGGAAATTTGGAGGGGTGAGGGTGAAGTGCAGCCCCCCCCCCCCCCCCCCCCCCCCCCCCCCCCCCGGCCCCACACTTCACTCTCAGGCCATTTCAGGAGCACTTTCTCCTCCCTAACCTAATCCTGTTCCCCTTCAAGCCACAACCCCCACTGGAGCCTGGGGGTAGGGGGTGACTGTGATTCACCCCTGTCTGGAGACCCTCCCTACTCTGCTCCTGGACTCAGTTTCCAGTGGTGTTGAGTCTTAAGTAGGTCAAAGGCCAGCTGTTTTCCCAATGGAGCTGAAGGAGGGTGTTTTCCTGGAAGTGTTTGGTTGGCTGGATTGGCCCAGGGAATGGGAGGGAGTTAGTCTGTCTGTCCTGACCATGGACCCTGACCCTGTCTCCCTGCCTGTTCCCTGTGCTACAGGGAGGCTTTTTCTCAGTTGCACCTGGGGCCAGTCCGGGAGGTAGGTACTGATATCTGAGCAAGACTGTCCCTTGGGTTAAAATGTGGCCTCCGCTTAGCCTCCCTTAGCTGACTCAACTGTAGGTAGGAGGGTAGCAGGGGATTCTGAGTGTTTTTATAATAACTTCTTTTTCTTTTTTTAAATTGAGCTACAAATCCCATATAAGAAAATTCTCCTCTAGTGTTGTTTTGCAGTAAAGTCAGGAAGGAGTTTCAGCTCTGGGTTGGACCCCTCCAGGTACTCCCCCATGAGTGCTCCCTTCTTCCGCATCAGTGTTCTCTCTCTCTTCCAGACCATTCCCACTGCTGTGGGTTGAATGGTGCATCCCCCCACCCCTGCCAGAAAGATGTTCATGTTCTAATCCCCAGAACCTGTGAATGTTACCTTATATGGATCTTGGGAGGAAGACTTTGTCCTGGATTACCTTGAGAGGAAGAAATTGTCGTAGGGTCTGGTGGCCCCTAAATGCCATCACATCCTTACAAAAAAGACATGTGGAGAGGGAGGAGGCAGGGCCTAGGGATGCAGGGGACAGCCACCAGAATCTGGGAGAAGCTTGGGACAGCTTGTGTCCAGAGCCTCTGGCAGGGAGCGGAGCCCTGCCACCTTGCTTGTAGGCTTCTGGCCTTCAGAACCATGAGAGAGTAAGTATTTTCAAGCCAGCAAGCTTTATTGCAGTGGCCCCAGGAAGCCACCAGTAATGTACGAATGCACTTCAATCAATTCTCCCTCGTGGCACACCTGTGGCGCACCTTGCCACCCCCTGGTCGGTCCTCCGTGGCCTCCATAGTGACGAGTTTAATTGTCTCACTTCTGTGGCCACTGAGTTTACCTCCCGTTGGTCGAATCTGAGGGTCACTTCTTGGACCTCATCACACGGGTCCTCTCCACAGGTCTGGCCCAGCTCCTGGGGTCCCCACGGGGCCCCTGCCTCATCCATTCCTGCCCCCCTGTAGCCATTGTCCAGAATGTTGCCAGACAGGATTTGAGCCTGAAGTCAGATTGCCTCGTTCCCCTGCTGAATGCCACTCCGCTGTGGGGTTTAGATGTAAAATCTGAACATGGCCCCCGGGCGTTAGGGCCCTCTGTGATGTGATCGGGATCCTGGCCACCCGCCTGCCCACCCGCCTCGGGCCCTCCTGCCCTCCTGCCGCAGCCCCAGGGGCCCAGACTTCCCCCCCCTCCCCACCCCGCCAGGAGCATCTGGGAGCCACAGGGTGGGGAGGACATGGAAGTGGCAGCTGTGAGGGCTCGGGGTTATAGACAAGAGCACCCATGGGGTGGGGGAAGGAGGGTCCACCCAGTCACCTAGGTCTGCTGTGGGACCATGGCTTGGAGCTGCCCCCCAGCGAGCAGTGGGAGCCCCAAGGACCAGGAGCGCTGATGTGGATCAGGCCACAGCGTGCACTTCTGTGCGTGCCTGGTGGGGTGGCCAGCCTGCCCGAGAGCGGCCCTGGCCGGGACGTAGCCCTGACTTGGCATCTCAGCAGCGTTTCCACAGAATTTCGCAAAGCGCGGGTGGTTTGCCTTTGACCTTTGGGAGAATGAGTGTGTGTAAAGGAACAAAAGTTGGCATAATTTTCACATGACAGGTGATCTGTGTCCTTTCTCTGTGACTTCATGCATGGGCCCTCCCTGCCTGGCACCTCCTGGCTGGACCAGCTACCCTGGGGGTCCTGGTCTCCCTCGTCTGCCCTGTCAGCTTGTGAGTGCAGTGTGGACGTACACTGCAGGGAGGGATACAAGGAATTATGCCCTCAGCTACTCTGGACATTGGGATTTTTAGTATTGCGAACAGCAGCGACTCCGAAGGCTTTCCTGCACCTTATGTGCCTAATCTCGATCAATCTTGATGACACCCTTAAGGGGGCAGACGCTGTTACCTCCCTCACTTCACAGATGGAGAAACCAAGGCTCAGAGGGTTATGCCTAGCCTGGGGTCACACGGATGCCACAGGCGAGTAGCATGTTTTCCTGGGAGCCCCTACACCAGCATGGGAACAGCTGCAGGAAAAGCACTAAGCACCACGGTCATCCAAAACCAGGCAAGTGGGCCCTTCTAGTGGCGGATGAGTGAGGACCCCCGCCAGTTGTGATCGGGACTCTTGAGATAGTGCGTAAGGCAGAGAAGCCTATAGCTGGTAGTGATATGTCTGGACTGGGGCAGAGAAGAGAGCTGCCTGCTGGCCAGTGCACGTGAAATGTCAGGGAACGGACAGTGGCGAGGACATATAGGGTCTCCTCCTGCCTCCTTTTTCAGATGGTGGAAGCAAGGCGCAGCCTTGCCCGATGCTTGATTCCTCACTGACCTTCAGGACCTGGGCATGAACAGGTGTGCTCTTCATCTCCGAGGCTAACAGGTGCCACACTGCTTCTGGCAGCAAGAACTTGATGGCTAGTAGCAAACATACCTTGGAAAGAATTTGAGAAGAGATGGTCACGGGTGCCGGGATGGCCCTCTAGCTCAGCCGGGGCTGAGGCAGGGGCAGCGTTCTTTCTAGAGGGTTGGTGCTGGAGGTGTGTGTCCGGGTGAATGGGAGGAAGAGAATTGTGAGCTGAGCTGGAGCCATGTGCACAGGAGCAGGTGGGGGAGTCTGGGCTTCACAGCTTAGGTGTGTGCAGCAGGGGAGAGGGTGGGTTTGAGAGCAGGCAGGTCAGGGAGGGCCTGGAGGTGCCTGTGGAGTTTGGGGTTTGTCCTTAAGGCACTTGTACGTCCATGAAGGAGTTGAGTGTGTGTGTGTGTGTGTGTGTGTGTGTGTGTGTGTTTTATGGTTCTGTTTTGAGTTAGAAATCAATCACTGTGCACAAAATAAAACATTCAAAAATACTGAAGCATATCAAAGGGAAAGCAGAAGTCTCCCCTCCGTCACCCCCCATCACCCCTCTGCCAGGACAGCACCTCCAGACCATTTCTGTTGGCATTTCTTCTGAGGGTCACTGCCCTCACAGTGACCCCTGGGTTCATGCCACTTTATCTATTTTTAAGATTCTATTTATTTATTTGAGAGAAGAGTGAGTGAGCGAGAGAGAACATGAGCGGGCTGAGGAGCAGAGAAGAGAAGCAGGCTCCCCACTGAGCAGGGAGCCCGCTGCAATACTCGATCTCAGGACCCTGTGATGGTGACCTGAGCCTAAGGCAGATGCTCAGCCAACTGGACTACCCAGGTGCCCCACTGCTGCCCTCTTTATACAGAATCTCTCGACTCCCTGCTAACAGGAGGCCACAGGCCCTCTTCTTCCTGCTCCTTCTAATTTTTGTTACAGTTCGGTATTTTTCTGTGGATCATGTTTCAGCCCGATTTCTAATTCCATTACTTGTAGGCAACGTCTGTTAACGGTCAGGAAACACAAGGTCGAGCGTTCCAGCAGCCTTCCCTCTGTGTCTGTCCACCTCCTGCTGTCGGCTGTACCGTCCCTTGCAGCACACTGCCCACCTCATAGAGCTTTTACTTTCAAAGAGGTCATTCCTGCTGTTGTGAAGAAACTCAAACCGTATTAAAGGGTAAATGGTGGGCAGTTGGCCGTCTCTGATCTGTGGTCTCCTGATTAGCCCATCAGAGGCAACCGCTGTTTCTTGTTTCGTTTCTTTTCCCACGCGAATTATATATGGACACATTCATATCATACCATTACTTTTACATTATTGAGGTTAATACCCTTTACATTTTATTCTGTAACCGTACTAAAGTTTCCTGAACTCTGTGGAGAGTTTCTGAAGACTGGAAATCGGTAAACACCATTTAGAATGTTCGATGTGTGTGTCTCTTACTCACCCCCGAGTGTGTGCCTCTATCACAGACTGATGTGTCTCAAGGAGGCCGGCCTGATGACCAGGTCAGATGGATTCTTTTTTTTAGGTCCTATCTGCTGCTCAGAATTACACCACGCTGTGATCAGCTTCATGCTTGCATCGTGAGTTTTCCATCTGGAAATTTAAAAGAAAGAAGTATGTGGCCTCCCGGGTCCCTCAGGCTCCTTCTCTGTCCCCACTGCTGGCTGTCCTCACCGGCCTGTTGTGCCTTGCTTCTCTGGACTCTTGGACTTGTTCTACTATTCCTGGCCCTGCATGTTTTCCTTCTCCTTTGGGATTCCATATTTGTTTGTTGGCATACACACCCGTAGGTAACTCGTTCAGGACATGGGGATAAACGTTTGGGGATCTTCCATGCCAGAAATGTTCTTATTTCTCACATGTCATTGGTAGTTTGATTGGATACAGGGTCATTGCTCTCGCAGCCAACGATGTCTGAGAAGTTTGGGGTGTGCTCCATTCTTATTTGGGACTTGGTTTTCCTCTGTGGAAGCTGTTGGGATCATTTGCCTTTGCCTAACTTTCTGAAATTCACAAGACTGGATCTAAATATTGACTTTTGGGTAGCCCGGGTGGCTCAGCAGTTTAGCGCCTCCTTCAGCCCAGGATGTTATCCTGGAGACCTAGGATCAAGTCCTATGTCGGGCTCCCTCCATGGAGCCTGCTTCTCCCTCTGCCTGTGTCTCTGCCTCTCTCTCTCTCTGTGTGTCTCATAAATAAATAAATAAAATCTTTAAAAAAAAATATCGGCTTTTTGTTTTGCTCCTTCATTGGGGATGACACTTGGTGAAATTTTCTTTCTTTCTTTCTTTTAAATTTTTTTTAAAATTGGGGTTTCTCTAGAAACTCCTTAAAATCTCAGGTTTGCTGATGTCACCCTCCACTTCCAGTTTTAGTAATTTTAGGTTATAAATTTATTTCCTTCTGTTTTCTCTACTGTCATTTATTTTTTATTTATTTATTTTTAAGATTTTATTTATTTATTCATGAGAGACAGAGAGAGAGGCAGAGACACAGGCAGAAGAAGCAGGTTATTTTTTTATTTTATTTTTTTTAATTTTTATTTATTTATGATAGTCACACGAGAGAGAGAGAGAGAGAGAGAGAGAGAGAGAGGCAGAGACATAGGCAGAGGGAGCAGGCTCCATGCACCGGGAGCTCGACTTGGGACTCGATCCCGGGTCTCCAGGATCGCGCCCTGGGCCAAAGGCAGGCGCTAAACCGCTGCACCACCCAGGGATCCCCGGAGAAGCAGGTTATGCAGAGATACTGGGTCTCCAGGATCATGCTCTGGGCTGAAGGTATCGCTAAACCGCTGAGCCACCTGGGCTGCCCTATTTTTTTTTTTTTTTTTAAGATTTGTTTATTTATTTGAGAGAGTACATGTGCACATACTGGGGGAAGGGACAGAGGGAGAGAAGCGGACTCCCCACTGAGCGCAGAGCCCCACGCAGGGCTCCATCTCAGGACCCTGAGATTATGACCTGAGCAGAAATCAAGAGTCAGACATTTGATCAACTGAGCCTCCCCAGGAGCCTCCTCTCTACTGTCATTTAAATGGGATTTTCAGAGCAGTGATAATTAAGTGGGACCTGGAAGGCCAATGCAGGGTTTTAATTGGGAGCTTGGTGTGGTCAGGTTTGCATTATAAAACAGGCACTCTGGCAGGGGGGATGGACAGGAGGGGCCGACATTATTAGGGTCACCAGATGTCCTCTAGGTGCGAAGGAAGAAAGCATGATCAGGACAGAGGCCGCGAGATGGAGGTGAGGTCTAGAGCTACTTGAGCCGTGTGAACTCTGAACTTCTGCAGGGGGATGGTTGCTGTCTGAAGCCAGCCAAGAAGTCTGTCAGACTTTGAGGCAGAGGGGTCATAGGTGAAGCCACAGAGCCAAGACACCAGGACAGGAAAGAATCCTAAGAAACCAAATACTGTGGTTCTGGGACCACAGTCAGGGAAAAGGACCAGAGGTGTGGTGGGTCGGCACCCGGCAGGGTGGGACCCAGGGTGTGAAAAGCCGCAGCCGGCCTGTGTGACTTCCAGGTGGGTCTGTATTGACACCACACACTGAGCGAGGTGCTTGTGGCTAGAAGATAGGATCCTCAGGGACAGGTTCCAGAGGACTTGCTGACTTGGTTGGAGGTTGGGCATGAGGAGAAGGTTGGAGTCCAGGGTGACTCCAAGGCCTGCCACACATGGGCGCTTTGGGAAAGTGCACAGGTTATATTTGTGGTGTCTGCAGGTTGAGTGCCACAGTAGGTGGCTGAGTTGGGAGCTTGGGGAGTTTGGGCTGGGCGGCCCTTCCCCTGGCTTTGTGGGAGTCCAGCATTGTTCCTCACCCCCAGACTCCTGTGTGGCAGCCTCTTCCCCTTCACTAAATGTATTCAGGCTCCTCTCCCCAATCTGAGCCTCACCTTCTTTGGTTTACTGCCTGTTTGGCTCCAGTCCTACCACCCACAAACTTCCCTGAGTGGCTTTCTGAAGATGACATCTCGATTTCCAATGTTGATTTCAAGACCACGGCCATGTCTGCTTTTTTTTTTTTTTTTAATTTATTTTTTATTGGTGTTCAATTTGCCAACATACAGAACAACACCCAGTGCTCATCCTGTCAAGTGCCCCCCTCAGTGCCCGTCACCCATTCACCCCCACCCCCGCCCTCCTCCCCTTCCACCACCCCTAGTTCATTTCCCAGAGTTAGGAGTCTTCATGTTCGACAGAAATGTCCCTTTCTGACATTTCCCACACATTTCTTCTCCCTTCCCTTATATTCCCCCTCACTATTATTTACATTCCCCAAATGAATGAGAACATATAATGTTTGTCCTTCCCTGATTGACTTATTTCACTCATACCTTCCAGTTCCATCCACATTGAAGCATACGGTGGGTATTTGTCATTTCTAATGGCTAATATTCCATTGTATACATAAACACATCTTCTTTATCCATTCATCTTTTGATGGACACCGAGGCTCCTTCCACAGTTTGGCTATTGTGGACATTGCTGCTATAAACATCGGGGTGCAGGTGTCCCGGCGTTTCATTGCATCTGTATCTTTGGGGTAAATCCCCAACAGTGCAATTGCTGGGTGGTAGGGCAGGTCTATTTTTAACTCTTTGAGGAACCTCCACACAGTTTTCCAGAGTGGCTGCACCATTTCACATTCCCACCAACAATGTAAGAGGGTTCCCTTTTCTCCACATCCTCTCCAACATTTTGTGTGCTTTTTTTTAATTAAAACATTTTTTTTAGGGAATCCCTGGGTGGCTCAGTGGTTTGGCGCCTGCCTTCGGCCTGGGGCATGATCCTGGAGTCCCGGGATCGAGTCCCACGTCGGGCTCCCTGCATGGAGCCTGCTTCTCCCTCTGCCTGTGACTCTGCCTCTTTCTCTGTGTCTTTCATGAATAAATAAATAAAATCTTAAAAAAATTTTTTTAAGTCAATAAATTTTTATTTAAGGAATTTTATATGTGATTTCTTCCACCACCTATCACCTAAGTTCTTTGAAAGTCAGAATCATAATCTTCAAAATAGCCCTTTTAAAAATAACTTTTGGGGGCACTGGGTGGCTCAGTCGGTTAGGCATCTGACTCTTGATTTCGGCTCAGGTCATGATCTCAGGGTCATGGGACTGAGCCCTGCATCTGGCTCTGCGCTGAGTATGGCACTTTCTTGACATTCTCTCTCTCCCTCTGCCCCTCCCCTCCTGCTCGCTATTTAAATAAAAAAATTTTATTCAATCCACAGTTGTCACTGTCACTCCACAATTCTTTCAGTTGAACTTCTTTGATCTCTACTTGAATACAGATGTATTTTGAAGATCTCTACTTGTAAACTTTGGGATCTGCTTTCTTTAGGAAAATGGATGGATCTGCCTGGTTCTCAACTTCAGACACCCCCTAAACATATGAATAAGTTTAAATCATGCCCATCCCTGAACTGTCACCTCCTGGAATTGTACAGATTGTTGGGATACACCAATGCCTGAGGTTTAAAAACAATGTGACTATTTGGTCTTTCCATAGTTTTTAGATGATCCGTGTCCTGTAGTTCTTTCCCATAGATCCAACACATAGTTCTGGGAATAAAGGAGACCACATGTATTCTGTATGAGGCATTCCCAACGATGTAGGTCCACAGAAGCCCCATTGGGATGGACCTCAGCTGCTTGCTTGCTTGCTTGCTTGATTTATATATGTAACACAGAGAACTATAAAGCTTTATTGAAAAACATTTTAGAATAGGTCCTGTCAGTTGCATTCCCCCCCCCCCTTTTTTTTTTCAGTTGGATTTCTTAAATTCCTTCCCTAGTCATTTTGGTCCCATCTAGTCTCCTATCTGATCTCTCTGCATCCAAGTTTGCCCTCCCAACGCATGCATCACATGGCAGCAGTCTTTCTAAAATGAAGACCTGATCGCTCCTCCTTCTTTACCTAATACTTCCCGTGCCTTAGGATAAGGTCCCAGCTCTCTCACCGTGCGAGTACTGGCTGCACAATGTTAACTCTGATCACTTAGTTATAGCTATGTCTGCCAGCACTTGTCACCATGAAGGTATGTTTCCTCATTGATGATTCTTGCCTGAGCCAGTTATTACCACATAAAATGGCAGTTTTCTTTCTTTTCATTTCTTCTACCTTTATCAGTTGCCATTCTTCATAAAGAAGGAATTTTACCTTTTCCCTGCTCTTCCTTATCAAAGAAAGGTTTTTCGAGCTCACGTTGTATTTTCTGGCTTTAGGAGCAGCCATTTCTCCAAGGAGCCCTGTTTCCTTTCAGTAGAGAATGGTACTTAGACACCAAGATTTGGGTCAGTGTGTTCATTGCTGCTGGAGTGTCATTTCTCCTAGGCCCTCACAGTGAACAGAACTGGGTGATTTTCTTTCTTTGTTTCTTTTTTTAATAATGAGTTGGAAGAATTCTTGCTTACAGTAGAATGCCATCTAATTAATGAGTAGGAATGCCTGAGTTAAGGAAATCAACATTTGGCAACTACCATAGTAATCTAGTGCAGGCAAGAATCATCAATAGGTGCTAAAACTCATTGGTGAAAGTCTGATGAGGAGCAAGATATTTAATAGAAGTATCTATTATAAGAGATCTACTAATTACAAAACAGAAAATAGTTATAGTGGAGAAATCTGGTAGATGCTGCAGTAACCAGATGATCCAAATGAATTATCACCAATAAGGGGATGTATCGATATTACCTACCTCGTGATGTCTTCTAAACTGATGGCTTACATATAAAGAGGGCAATTGCTTTTGGCAATTAATGTTATATCTGAAGCGCAGTATTGGGATCCCTGGGTGGCGCAGCGGTTTGGCGCCTGCCTTTGGCCCAGGGCGCGATCCTGGAGACCCGGGATCGAATCCCACATCGGGCTCCCGGTGCATGGAGCCTGCTTCTCCCTCTGCCTGTGTCTCTGCCTCTCTCTCTCTCTGTGACTATCATAAATAAATAAAAATTAAAAAAAAAAAAAAAAAGAAGCGCAGTATAGTTTAACCTTAGCCATGGGAGGGTACTTTATGGGGGAGAAGACAGGGTATCATTTTATTCTCTGGTTTGGTTTTCAGGCAGGGGTCCTTTCTCTTAGGGACTCTTAATTTCATTTGAAAAATCAGTCTGGAGCCCAGCAACTGCAGGCTGTCTCTAAGTCCTCCTCTTCCCCCAATACATGAACCAAAATGTGAGGCTCACCAAAAAACAGCCTCATAGGTGAACTCTGGGATACCTGGTCCTGGTCCCCATCTTCATTGTCAGTGGGTTGAATCATTATGAGACCATTGTGGACTGTTTTCTTGCCATAGTAAGCTAGTGAGGAGTGCTGACGCCTTTCCTGCTGCCACCTGCATTCTTTGCCCACTGTTCTTGGGTGACTGTGAAGGACAACTGGCATCCTTTCTGACCACCTTTACATGTGGCAGTGGGCTCAGCTCAGTACCCTATCAGGTCCACCACTGGGATTCAGACATGTCTGAACTTGTGAGCATAGGTGAGAACTGCCCCCAAGAACCAGAGTAGCTGAGGGTATGGCCTCAGAAGCACTTAGCCTGAAAGTAGGTTCTGGTGACCACAGCTTGCCATCTGGTGGGTAGCAGGCGCTGTTCTTTTTAAAGATTTTATTAGGGTGGCTCACTGGTTTAGTGCCTGCCTTCAGCCTAGGGCATGATCCTGAGGTCCCGGAATCGGGACCCACGTCAGGCTCCTCAGAGGCAGAGGGAGAAGCAGGCCTCATGCAGGGAGCCTGAACAGCAGGCGCTGTTCTTTTTAAAGATTTTATTAGGGTGGCTCACTGGTTTAGTGCCTGCCTTCAGCCTAGGGCATGATCCTGAGGTCCCGGAATCGAGTCCCACGTCAGGCTCCTCAGAGGCAGAGGGAGAAGCAGGCCTCATGCAGGGAGCCTGATGTGGGATTCGATCCCGGGTCTCCAGGATCACGCCCTGGGCTGAAGGCGGTGCTAAACCATTGAGCCACCCGGGCTGCCTGCAGGCGCTGTTCTTGTATCATGCTGCCCTCCACACTAGAGCTAGGACAGTCACAGACTATAGGAACAGGACAGATTGCCCTCAATACATTTCCTATTCCCAGACCTGAAGTTCATATAAATAGAACCAAAGAGTGTCCACTCGTTTTGTTTAAGAATGGTTTTGTTTCTCAAGTGTTGGAGGAATTCATTAGTGAAGTCATCCAGGTCTTAAATTTTCTTTGTGGGAAGCTCTTTGGCTATGTATTCTATGTCTGTAATATACACAGTGCTATTCAAATTCTGTTTTTCTGTCCATGACAACTTTTTATTTTTAAAGATTTTATTTATTAATCATGAGAGACACACAGAGAGAGGCAGAGACGCAGGCAGAGGGAGAAGCAGGCTACCTGAGGGGAGCCCGATGTGGGACTGTATTCCAGGATCCCGGGATCACACCCTGAACTGCAGGCAGATGCTCAACTGCTGAGCTACCCAGGCGTCCCTGTTCATGACAACTTTCCAAAAACCTTTTCCATTTGGTTCCATGAGAAATCTGAAGCAGCTACTCAGCATAAAGATTCTGCTCTTCCACAGATAGCTTCTTGTGAACTATATAAGCTGAAGCTCAAGACACGTTCACCTGCCCCAGGCCTTTTTTTGTTTAGAGCTACCAAGTGGGTGTTAAACGTGTCTATGTGATTAAGACCAGAGTTCTGTTCTCTCCTTGTAAATTCAGGCTTCTATTCAGCATTGTGTGCCAGGCCCATCGTTGGTGTTTCGGATTCAACAGGGAACGAGATAGTCTTGCCATGAAGGAGTGCGTGCTCCAGTGGAAGGAGACATAAAATATGGTTCTGTGGGGGGCTTTGGGGAGGGGCACCGTGGGAATTGTGGGGTACAACTGCTCTGCTTCTGTGTAAACTTCTGTAATGTGAGCTCAGGCACATGGCAGTGGGACAATGTGGGTCTGGTGCACCCTGCTTTCGTTCAGCTGTGGTTTGGCTTAGGCTAAAAGGGGATGGGATAGTGGGAGGAGCCTTCTAGTTTTCAGCAGGAAAGGAAAAAGCCCTCCCTGTAACCTCCCTGTGGCAGGAGCCCAGAGGGGAACGAGGAGGCACAAGGACACAGCAGGGCCTGTATCTGGGCCTGCTTCCTGAAAAAGCCGCATCCTAGCCTGTGGCTCATGGCTGTGGCAGGCCACACTGCCCACCGTGCCCTACTTAGCAACAGTCCCCTGGCTTAGAGCAGTTCTTTCATCTGCGTCGTCCTGGCACTCATCAGCCTTGCTCTACTTAACCGTTTTGCCAGAATTTCCATGAGATTTTCTAAGGGTGCATTTTTAATATTCATTGTGGCACCTCCAGCCGAGCTGGACTGCCTGCCTGGGGAGCCAAGTTGCCAGTGCTCTAGTTCCAACATCTTGTAGGCTTTGGAGGGTCTGTCCTAACTCGATTTTTACCTAAGTCCCGTTATTATTCGTGTGCACTTTTAGAGACTATATAGTTCTTCTGAAAATGTATATACACGTGCCTGAAAGCAGAAATGTTTGTATTAGAGGACTGAAACTTGAGCTAGACAGAAGGTAAAGAAAAAAGTCCTCAAACAATAGGCAATTTAAGAAATGGCGACAGAGCTCCATGCCATTTACCTAGAGGTGTGTTTCTCTCAAGTGCTTTGATCACATCTTCTCTGTGTCAGAGGCTCCAGCAGCAGCACTTCTGTCACCATTTCCCAGATGCCAGAGCGCAGAGGCAGGGCTGGTACAGCCCCGGCCACCACCCAGAGCACACCGCCCCAGGGCACATGCTGAGTTCCCGAGCAGGACTGGTCCCAGCCGAAGGCACAAGGGCAGAGCCAGGAGGGAGGAGACCCTGCCCCAGAAATAGGCCAGCACTTGTTATGCGGCACTGGGTGATTCCGCTTTGCGTTATGTAACCTCAGCATCCACACTGTTCCCTTTGTTGACTCCCTCTGTGTGACTGTTTTTCTGGCAAGCTCCTTAGCCAACCAGCCCCTTCTGTATGGGGAACGGGTGGGTGTCAGCACAGCTTCAGGCCCAGCGGGGCAGCGGAGCCACTTCCCGGAGTGCGGACCTTCCCAGAACGCCCCTTGGTGGGGGTGGAGGACAACACGACTCTGGCCTGCTTGTTTGGAACGATGAAGCAGCCATGAAGCGGCTGATGCTCCCTTTGTTCACCCCTACGTTGCCTTTTATCTGTTTACACCCCCGTGTTTGGGCAGATGTCGGGCTTCCCTGGGCTCCGTGCCCCCACAGCAGGGCAGGACTGCTGAGGGGCAGATGCAGGGAGCTTGGCCCCTGCTTTTTGGGAATGTTTTGGGGACACGCATGTGCACACACACACGCAGGAGGATGTTCTGGGAGCCCCTGGTATAGAGGGAGGACGGCGTGGAACCCATGGGGGTGGGGGGGGCATTCAGGAAGGGGATGAGGGCGCAGCAGCTGGCAGTAGGACGTGTGAAGACAGGCCAGGAGGTTACTGCAGTCTTGGGGAGCCCCCAGGGCCACCCATTCCAGCGTCCGGCTCGACGCGGGCACCTGTCTCCTCCCCACAGCATCCCCGACCACCTCCCTGCACCGGGCGCTGACCGTGTGTACGCCGACCCCGTGGACACTGCTGTGCCCTTGCGGGGCTGGGGCCCAGGCTTCTCCTGTGGGCCCGGCTGTTCCCCCAGCAGGAGAAAGGAAGCCTGTGCCGCCTCCGAAGGACTGCTGAGCAGGAATGTGGCAGGGCCTCTTCAAGGCTTCTGTTCCCACGTGGCTGCCCTGTAGGGGAGGCTCCCTCCCGGGGGCCCCCAGCAGCTCTGGCCCAGGGCGGGCGTGTCCACGTGGACAGCCAGGCGGCCAAGGCAGTGGCACAGGCGGGAGCTGCCCTCTCAGATGGGAGCCTTGGGGTCCTGGAGGAAGAAGCCTACTTGTGGCAAAACGGGAGTCAGAGTAGAAGTTTGTGTCCTGACTGTGGGTCGGGCAGCAGGCCTACCGCATAGCACCCCTGTGCCCTGGTTTCCACATCTGTAAAGGGAGAGAGAGCAGCGGGCCGAGGGACGCAGCCAGCGTGCGCTGGGCAGGTGCAGGCTCGGTGTTGCCAGGCGGGCAGGGGGCGTCTGCCGGCGCCTGGCTCAGAGGCTGCCTGGATGGGCAGCTATGGACCAGCTGGGAGGGAATGAGGGAGGAAGACTTGTTTCAGATGAAGAAAGGAATGGGGAGCTTTTGTTTTTGTCCTTTAAAGCTGCACGTGCTGTTGGTGTGTTAAAGGTAAAAGTGGAGATGTTACTAAGTCTCAGCTTTAGCAGGTATTTCGGGGCTTAGAATAATCCATTAATTTCAATCCCACAGGGCAGCCCCGGTGGCGCAGCGGTTTGGCACTGCCTGTAGCCTGGGGTGTGATCCTGGTGACCCAGGATTGAGTCCCACATCGGGCTTCCTGCACGGAGCCTGCTTCTCCCTCTGTGTCTATGAATAAATAAATAAAATGTTTAAAAAAAATTTCCCACAGTGCTCTCTACATTTGCGGGCTAATTGGACCCAGAGTCCTACATCCCCTCCCCGGGCACTGTGCCCTCCCGGCCACCCCCAGATCCCTGGGCCAGCTCTGATTTCTGCTCTGAGAGTGCCCACTGCTCCCTGGCTCCCCTGACACCCCAAAGACACGGTTTCCCTTATTTCTGCTTATACCCCGGGGCCTCAGGTGGGGACTTGGGCGCCAGCTCTTTCTGTTGGTTCTCTCCATTCTCCCTTCCACAGTGGGATCCTGATGGTCCCTCCTGCGAAAGACGCAAACCTTTGATGTTCTGGTCATCCCCACATGCTGGCCCTGCACCCCCAGCTCCAGCGTTCTAGCTCCAGCGTTTGCACCAGCTCTGGATTCAATCCCTCTTGCTCTTCCGTGGCCTCTCACTTCCCGGGGTCAGCCTGAACCTCATCCACAGAGGCTGCACCCCTGTTGAAACCACAGAGGCCGTCATCCTGCCATGTTTTTCTAGCAAGCTCCCTCTTCCACTGGCTGACACAGCTCCAGTGCCCCAGCCTGCCCCTCTCCCTCAGGGGGTGGCTCTTCCGAGTCTGAGGTGACCTCTGAGGTGACTGCAGCACTCACAGATCTTTTAGCCACTGAACCTCCCCTCCCATCCTGGCCCTTTTCTCCTCCTTCCTTCTGCCTCAGTGGTGGGTCCCTCCACATGGGTCCTGGGCCCACATCCTCCAGCCTCCTCAGATTCTCAGTCGCTTTAATAATCATCTTGCCTTTTTTTCTGCATCTTCTCTCTCTATGGATTAGGTTCATCTGGATACTAACCTCCACCATTCTGTTGCTTTGTCCCCTTAATACCAATTCGGTATAACTAACTAGTTCTTAGTACACGGGAGGGGAAAAGCCTAGGAATTCATCCTCAGCTCATCTTTCTACATCCAGTTCATTTCTGTTGGTTCTCCCTCCAAAGTATGTATCTGTTGGCACCATCTTTGATTTTCTCTTGAGTGAACCACCAAAATGGTTTTCCTCATTGATCTGCTTTTCTTCTTGCTTCCCCCAGATTCAGTCTCCACACCATGACCTTTACAAAACAGGAATCAGCACCATTCCCTGGCTTAAAATAAGCCTTCCACACTTTCCCACTACACTTGGATATCAAAATCCAGATTCCTTCCCATGGCCTATGAGCTGGCCCCTCCCTCAGCTTAGGTCACTCACAGTTCCTTTTGCTTCTTTAGGAAAGTAAAATCCTTTCCTGTCTGAAAGCCTTAACACTTTGTTCTGACTAGAATGCTCTCCCCTCCACTCTTCAAAGATTTTATTCCTTCTGAACCTGTAGCTCTGCTTGAGAGGTTCCAGCATTCTATGTCCAAAGTCTTCCTGTTTTTCTCTTCTCTGCATCCTATTCATTTTGGTTTGGCCAAACTCATTCTGATTTGTAATTACACGTTTGTGTGTTTACTTCTTTACTTTCTCTTTCATCAGCTTTACAACCCAGGAGGGCTGTGATTATGTTTCCAGTGACTAACAGAGTGCCTGGTACAAAGGAAGAGCTGAATGAAATAATGAACCAACAGGGAAGAAAAGCTGTGTTTGGGGGCGTTCACAAAGTGGTGACCAGCTGCTCCCCTGATGGAACCATCGGCTTTATCTAAGTTGATTTAGTCTAAGAGTAGTTTTTCTGCACATGAAGAATCCAGCAGTTTTAAAATGTAGGTGGATTCCAGTTGTTCTGAACTCTGATAGGAAATTCCCTGTGATCCCCCCTCCATGTACAGTGACTAATGTTGCTTTTAAAAAAAATAGTAAAAAAAAAAAAAAAAAGTCAAGTAAAATAAGCAGCATAATCTGGCACAAGGAACACAGGTTAGACTCCTGATCTAGCTTTGGTCTTTGGTTCTTATATTGCTTCTGTTACTCAAAGACTTTGTTTCCTCATTTGTGAAATGAGAGAGTTTTGATTAGAAAAGTCCCTTCCAGTGTGTATGCTTTTGCCTGGTTACAGTGACTGCAAGTAACAGTAACAGTCAAGACATTTAATGATTTCTTGAACTTGAATGTGGAGCCGTGATGGTTCTAGGGTTGGTGCAGTGGTTCAGAGAGCTCATCAAGAACCTGGGTGGGCTCCTTCCTTCCTTTCCCTTCCCTTTTCCTTTCCCTTCCCTTTCCCCTTCCCCTTCCCTTCCCTTCCCTTTCCCCTTCCCTTTCCTTTCCCTTTCCCTTTCCTTTCCCTTTCTCCTTCTCTTTCCTTTCCTTTCCCTTCCCTTCCCTTTCACTTCCCTTCCCTTTCCCTCCCCCTTTTCCTTCTTGCTCTTCCTTGGCCTCTCACTTCCCGGGGTCAGCCTGAACCTCATCCACAGAGGCTGCCTTCCCCTTTCCCTTCCCCTTTCCTTTCCTTTCCTTCTATTGCTGTCCCCAGGCTAGCTAGCTATCCCTCATGGTCACAAGATGGTTGCTATAGCTCTAGGCAGCACAGCCTCCCATAAGAGCATCAAGAGCAGAAAGGGATGGGCCTGGGGTAGAGCCCTCCTCATGGGTCTCTCCTTATATCAAGAAGTAAAATCAAGTGCCCCAGCAGACTTCCTTTTGTCTCATTGGCCAGAACTATTTCATGTATCCACCCCAGACCATTATGTACAAGAGAATTTGCCTACCCCAAATACAGTTCATCTTGGCCCTGGACTGGCCTATATTCAACTGTACTCAATTAAGTTGCAGTTGAATCCTGTCCACAACAAAAGAGAGAGGGCAGAGCTGTTGAGTAAGTGGTCTCATAGATCTAAATTCTTGTGATTCTAAGTGCTTGGCTTTTAGGGAGGCTGCTCTGTTATCTTTCAGGGACTGACTGCATTCTCTGGTGGGGTAATGGACAGGAATAACTTTTTTTTTTTTTTTTTAAAGGAATGGCTGTACATTCCTGAAAGAGGAGGGAAGCAGAAGGGATTTAGAAATAGAGGGATTTATTGGCCAGGAAAATTCAATGAGCAACTGAGCCCAGCAGGTGTATGTAGGAAAGGCCATAGTTGTGCTGCCCATTGCTGAGAGCTGCCCTCATAGGGAGGAGGAAAGATTAGGGATCACTGTCACTTATGAGGCAAGTTCTCTGTTCACTTCATCAGCAAACTCTAAGAGTTCTCCTTTCTCCTGCCTGCCTATGCAGGCCAAAGCACTATGTATTCCAAGTAGAATCTTCTTTTAAAGTTGTTTGATAGCCAATCAGATAACAAGTAAGGAATGCATTCATAATGGCCATATAACTAAGAACCATGCCCCTTGGTCCCTGCTGCTCTCTCTCGATTTACAGACGTGGAAACCGAGGCACAGAGGTGCTATGCTGTGGGCCTGATGCCCCGACCTGCAGTCAGGACACAAACTTCTACTCTGACTCCCGTTTTGCCACAAGTAGGCTTCTTCCCCCGGGACCCCAAGGCTCCCATCTGAGAGGGCAGCTCCTGCCTGTGCTGCTGCCTTGGCTGCCTGGCTGTCCACGTGGACATGCCCGCCCTGGGCCAGAGCTGCTGGGGGAGGGGGCGCCTAGGGAAAGAGCCTTCCCCGCCAGGGGCGGCCACGTGGGAACAGAAGCCTTGAAGAGGCCCCGCCACGTTCCTGCTCAGCAGTCCTTCAGAGGCGGCACAGAGACTTCCTTTCCCCTGCTGGAGGAATAGCTGGGCCCACAAGAGAAGCCTGGGCCCCAGCCCCATAAGGGCACAGCCGTGTCCACGGGGTCGGCGCCCGGCGCTGGGGGAGGTGGTCGGGGATGCTACGCGGAGCCACCAGGTAGTGCTGCTGGACTCTTGGGGGCTCCAATTCTTACTTCCTCAGGTTTTGGTTCAAGTGTCACTTTGGTTCAAGTGTCACCAGGGACTGGGCACTGTGGATCTCCCACTGGATGGCGGTCCTGGAGTGTTTCTTTTTTCATACTACACCTCTCCTCCTAACACACCATAGAATTTACTAATATGGTTGTTGTTGATGATCATCAGTGTCTTCCTTACTAGAATGTAAGTCCTTAAAAGCAGGGATCTTGTGTATTCTGTTCACTGGTGGAACTCACCACCTAGAACAGTGCCTTATAGAAGACCTAGACTCTTAGGTTGGGATGTGGGTAATTAGAAGGCACCCTCTTAAGACTTCACTTGTTCTTATGAGCATGATTTGTCACTCAACAGAGATGAGCTAGTAAGTCAAGAATGAAAATCTTGTTGAGCTTGCTAGCGCAAAGTTGCTCATACGTGTTTGCAGGTCTTTATGTTGAGGGTGAACCTGAAAGGTTGTTAAGGGTAAAGGCCATAGAACCAAAGCAGAGGTGGGGTCTTGGACTCTGGTTACAGAGTAATGTACATGGATGATAACAGATGATGTTCTTTTGAACAGGTATAAGAGTTTGGTCACTGGGACTCGAGCAAGAGGAGTCATTGCTGTCCTCTGGGTCCTTGCCTTTGGCATTGGACTGACTCCATTCCTGGGGTGGAACAGTAAGGACAGTGCCACCAACTGCACGGAGCCCTGGGATGGAACCACGAACGAAAGCTGTTGCCTCGTGAAGTGTCTGTTTGAGAATGTGGTCCCCATGAGCTACATGGTGTATTTCAACTTCTTTGGGTGCGTCCTGCCCCCACTGCTCATAATGCTGGTGATCTACATCAAGATCTTCATGGTGGCCTGCAAGCAGCTTCAGCGCACTGAGCTGGTGGACCACTCCAGGACCGTCATCCAGCGGGAGATCCACGCAGCCAAGTCCCTGGCCATGATCGTTGGGATTTTTGCTCTGTGCTGGCTGCCAGTACATGCTATCAACTGTGTCACCCTTTTTCAGCCAGCTCGGGCTAAGGACAAACCCAAGTGGGCAATGAACATGGCCATTCTCCTGTCACATGCCAACTCAGTTGTCAATCCCATTGTCTATGCCTATCGGAACCGAGACTTCCGCTATACTTTTCACAAAATCATCTCCAGGTATGTTCTCTGCCAGACAGATGTCCTCAAGAGTGGGAATGGGCAGGCAGGGACACAGTCTGCTCTTGATGTGGGCCTATGACCTAGGTCCTGGCCTCTTCAAGAAGGCACACATTCATAATAAACAAAGGGATGGGACATGACTGGCTGATTCCCGTTGTTAAAAGACAGCTACACCTTGTAAGCATATGGGCTGCTGCTTCTGAGTACTTCCCCTGGAGTTACCACATACCTAGCTAATAAGTACATGTTATTAGTCGGCTCCAAAGGCTCACAAATATATTTATGTTTTTTTTCTGGCTGCTCTGTGTGGATGATGCTGATGGCCTGAGTGGACTGTAAAAGACTGTTTTGCTTTTTTAAGAGTCTGCCTCTTTCATGGTAGAAAATGAAATATTTTACTGTGAAACACTGTAAACTATTATAATACAAATGTTTTTTTTTAACTTAGAGGCAGTGAAAGAATAAAAGTTGAACATACTAAAAATGTATACTTGTTCCTAGGAAGGTGACCAGGAAAATTAAAAGTGTAATTCTTCAGTCAAAAAACTGCTATATTTATTTGGGGAAATGGTACTCTTGTAAGTTCTTAAGTAGAATATAATCAGGTAACAGTTTTGGTAATGTTCTTTTCCATGTACTGCAAACTACTCCGGAGGAACAAACTGGGGAAATGGGGTCCCTCTTCTACCAGACTGCACAGCCCCATCTACAGTTAGGTAGTGAAGTTCATTTCTCTACGAAGCTCAAGTTTGGCCAAGTTGCTGGAGCCCAAGTGTGAAAATTTTAAGTCAAAATCATATAACTGTGTATATCTATTAGGTGAAATAAAGTAAAACTTGAAAACCAACCAGCTTAGGATGCTGAATCTACCTTCTCTTCTTTATTCTGAATGCCACTTCAAAAGAGAAGTTTATACCCAGCTCAAGTTTCCCCAAGAAGTCAAGTCTTGATATTATGGCTGCTGCACAAGGCTTGGCCCACCAGGGAACACTGCCTCACCTGTGCCCTTTCCATATGGTGTTCATGTACCAGCAACCCTAGGTTTCTGGGGGCACAAGGATGGACGTTTCCTGGGCTATAAAGTCTGTCTTGTCTGTTTGCTGCTGCATTTCCTTCTGCAGTATCCCTGCAAGGACAAGGACGCTGCAGATTTATGAGCCCCCTTGGGGGCCAGAGCATTCCTGGACTTCCTGGCTCCTATTCCAGCTGTAAATAACTTTATTTACTGAGAAGTTCTCCTGGGCTGAACGCGGTCTCATTGTCACCGTCATGGCTCCTTCACTCTTCCTGGGTCCAACCGAGTCCCATATTTGAAAATATTCCTCTTGGGATTTTTCTTCTTCAGACTGGAAATCCCTGGAAAGTAGTTTCTTTGCCTTCTTGAGGGCATGATGCTTAGTCGCTTCCTTCATTTGGCTTGTTATAAAGCTCCATGATGCATGCAGAGCAAAACCACCCCTTTCCTTGTTTTAGACACTACCTTTCTTTTTATTTTTCTTTTTATTTTTTTAGACACTACCTTTCTAACAATACAACCTATGTAAGCTTTTCTGGCACCAACACCACAGATAAGCCAAAGCTCTCTGCAACCAGAATCCCTCAGTCTTTTTTATACTTGCTGGTCAGCCGCATCTCTGCTCTGATCTTTTACTGCTGCAGAGTAACTTCCTGGATCCCAAGAAAGGAAGTAACACTCATCTAAACTTCATCTGACCAGTTTTGTCTACCATTTCAACCTCTTAAAAATTACTAGTACTTCAGTAGTTTAAGAATCTGACCAGCTGCAGACAGGACATGATATTGGGTTTTGATTGAGCCTAAAATGCTTGATTCCATCCAGGAAATTTACACATGGGGGCTCATATTTTTTGGGAGAATGGTAGAGCTTCAAACCATACCCATGTCCTGGCTTTAAACTCATGGTCTCTTGTCTAGGAGGGCAAAGAAACAGTGACAAGACGTCTCCAGAAGATCTATTTCATCTCTTTTCCACGTGAACCTTGGTGGGTTAAAGGTGATTCTGGGTAGGACTTCTATATTGAAAGATAACAATGCTGTCTATATCTTCTACATTTGTTTCTTCTTTGTGAATAATATGTCAGTCAGTTGCTTGTCAGAGACCTTCAGCTGTCGACAGGTCCTCATTACCTGACTGACATAAACTGCCAGGAGATGCTTGCACTGGAACACGAAACACAAACCTGTTAGGAATTGGCAGGACCAAAGCTAACCAAGACCTCTCACTATATTCAGTAGGAAAGGAGTGGGGACATAGGTCATGGATTTACTGCCTCAAAGCTGCAGATAAAGATGACATAATGTATTCTTTCTAGAAATCAAAGGGAATATAGGAAGTTTTACTTTGCCTATTGTTTTGAGAAACAGTTTAGATCCAGCTGGCACAGGGTATGTAACCCAGAGTGAGAACCAAGACAGGCCCCTCATTTGAGCCTTCAGTTCTACTGCTTGCTTCCAGCCTTCAGAAAGCTCTTCACAGTGATGGCTAACATTCTTTGACCTTCTGTGTTGCTCAGTGCTTCTCACAGATTATCTCATTTAAATCTGTCAGGTACCCCATGAGGACAGGTCTCATCCTCATTATACCCATGTGCTGAGTCTAAGGTCACTATGTTGTCCTACAGGGAGAGGGTGCTAGTGGGGTCACAGAACCCTCCAGAATATCAGCCAGTACACATCTTTGGGGATGTACTGGACCTTCTGTCACAGAATACACACAGCTTTAGATATTTAAGGGGCCCTAAGTTTCATCTTGTTGTTTATAGGTGAAACAAACTTATCACACATCAATTGTGAATGTGGCCTTTTTTAACAATGAGATACCCAACCAACCACCCCGTTCCCAAGATGTTTACCAAGTTAACAGCATAAGAGAAAGGGGAAGAATGGAGTGGGTACTATAATTTTCCTTGGCAAGCCTTACAAAATAGCTACCTGCTCTCAGGTGGGTAGTGCTTTCTCTTTTGAAATAAGGAGTTGTATGTATGTCTTGTTCCTGCTTGATGCTCTGGGTGCTTGTGAAATCAGGCAAAGTATCAATGTGCTCTCCTGCCCCCTTTTGAAAATCCAGCATGGCTGTCTTATGGGCAGTGGGAAGAAACATCTCGTAGCTGGAGTTGGGGATGTGCAAAGTTGCCAACAATGTTTAGCTCCTATTTTTATTAGGCTAATTCCCCAGAGCCAAATTCTGAGATTACCTTGTTGCCTTCCCCAAAGCTTCATCTGTGACCTTTTAAATAAAAAATCAGGCAATGGATATAGATCTAAAAGATGATACTGCATTTTAGGAGGGTAAACTCAAAAGAGGTGACTAAGTGAAATCAAGGACAATATAGTATTTGTTTCAACATACAGTAAAAATTTCGATTTTGTAGAGCTCTTTAAACCACACCGTAAAGGCCAAGAATTTCTCTCCTAATTCCATTGGAGTGGGAAGAGCCTTCGCCATCCTTACCAGTAGGCTGTCACTCTTCCGCAGCACTGAGAAGGCAAAGGCAGGACATGAACAGTAATGACAAGAAGCCAGACATGTGTATGTTTTACCAGAACTTCCAAGTACCTTTAAAGAAAAGGACAGATGGGATCAGACTTTGACAGGGGTGCTGGAAAACTGCTTGGCTTCCCTTGAATTTATCAATCTGTGGACTCAGTCATTCTGCAAATTACACCGGGAAGAGCTGCAGTAATGTTTTACACAAAAGTGGAAGCTCCACTTCTCTGTGTGCAGACTCTCATACAGTGAAACTGGAGTTTTCAGACTAGTTAAACCATCCACACAAACCATTTTGTTCCTCTGCCTAGCGATTTAGAGAGCCCACTCAGTGGGCTGCCTGGAAGGAGGTGGAGGGGAAAGGTTCCCCTCCCATACACTTTATCATGGCGTTTCTTAACCAGTGGTATTTCACAACATGTGTGTGCATTACTGAAGCTTCCATGACACACCTTAAAAACGTGAAAATAGGTAAAGAGTAAGCAATAAGGCAGAAAGAAGGGTCTTCGGAAGGAAGGAAGGAAGGAAAGGACTCTTGAGAAACATTTGAGAGCAGGAGAATAAATAAAGCAAAGAATCTTGCAAAAGGGATGACTCAGCTGCTCAGGGTGGAGGTCTCCGAATGAGGCAAGCCTGGATCTGCCTATTCACCTAGCAGGATGGAAGGATATGGATACTTGAGAGGTTGGTAAGAGGGCCCTGTCCAAGAACAAATCGCCTTGTTGGTAGTCAAGGGACAGAAGGGAGACAGATGTATATAGGGAGATTATGATGCGTCTCTGGTGTGAATGGACAAACTCGAGGAGAAATCACGTGTTTAAGTCCCTCTACCACCAGGCAGCCAAAACCAGAAGTGCCCCGGGCTTCGATCCTGGAGTTAATTTCCAAACTGGAAGTGTGAAAGCAGTGTTCAAGGAAGTAGAAACATCCTGAGGGTTATTTTACCATGACTCGCCACTTAGGAATTTGCCACAGGGCTTTCAAATTAGGTTTAGGCTTTGAGATGGCAATCTTTTTTTTTTTTTTTTTTTTTGAGATGGCAATCTAAATGAAAAGGCCAGGATTTAAAAAAAAAAACAAAAAAACAAAACAGCACTCCCAAGATTCTTCCCTTTCTCCCCAACAAAGAATAAAGCAATAAGGCCTTAACAAAAGAATAGCACCGTTCTAGTGTTGTGCTAGTTTGTCAAATTGACAACGTCTGAAAGCAGACGGTTTCCCACTTAATTCTGGGGGAAAAAATCCAATATCCAGCAGTGACATGAACAGTTCTTGGGTCTCCAAACCATTACCAATGAATGAATAAAACTTTAGATTCTTTCTTTCCTTTATCTCTTCTTTCTAGATTTAAATTTAAGCAGGCATAAGCCTGTGGAATTCTACACAGACTCTAATGGTTCCTGGTTCCTTCTTTTTTGCAGATCCCCAGCCCATGAGAATATTCTGGACTTTGAATAAATGCCAGGTTACTTAGGGAGGGGGAAGAGTCTGCAGAGACTCCCTCCCCTGATCCTTTCAGGGGCTGGCTAGGACTAAAAAGTACTATGTTCAATGGCCTGAGGCAGTAAAATACTGTCAGGAGATAGTAAATTTTGGATTTGTTTCTTCCTTATCTAGCATCAGATGAGTAATGAACCGAGTAATCAGGCAAAAATCTGAGTTAGAAAAGATTAGAACTGGAAATTGACTGCAGGGATCATCTAATTCAGTGGCTTCAGCCTTCAATGGAAAAATGACCTCCTCTTACAGGAACTGCCCCCACTCTGCCCACTCACAGTCTGCAATGTTTATCCTCAGAAGGAGACAACTTTTTTAAAAAAAGATTTTATTTGCGAGACAGTGCGCAAGCATGAGTGGGGAGGGAGGGCACAGAAGGAAAGGGAGAAGCAGGCTCCCTGCTGAGCAGGGAGTCTGATACAGGGCTCAATCCTGGGATGATGACCTGAGCTGAAGGCAGACAGTTAACCAACTGAGCCTCCCAGGCACCCCAAGGAGAGAACTTTTTAAACAGAAAAATCTGGGAAATAGGAAATGGAGACCCATATAGACTTGCATGAGCCTCACTTGGAGGAAGTCTGCTGTAGTTCTGGTTGGGTTCTAAGGAGCATGACCCACCTAGATGGTCATCCACTCTCAACTACAGTTTTATTTTATGGCTGCTGCCAGCCTCTTAGGAGCCATTAGAATGCTCAACTGTATTATTTATTGTTCCCTGTGTTTGGGCCTCTCTCTGAAAGAAGATTATACATTCCTGCTCTATTAAATACCGGCTGGCTATGTGACCTGCTTTAGCCAGGAAAATGTGAGTAGCCAAGCAGAAACATTACAAATTGGCACAGACCACTTCCTCTTTTCTCTCTGCTATGAGATCCAAGATATTCTGGAGAAGGGCTGCTACACCAACTGGGATTCCCTAAGTGGAGATGTTTTGGAGTAGAGCAGCAGTCCACTCTGAATGGGTATGAATGAAGCATGAATGAGACATACAACTTTGTTTCTGTAAGCCTTTGGCATTTGGGGGTCATTGTTGCCACAGCCTAACGTAGCCTCCTCCTGACTGATGCATCCCTCTTCCTAGGTAAACCAAAAAAGTTTACAGAAAAGCAACTCAGGTGACAACAACATAGTGGTGACTTTGGAATAATTACCATTGTGCCTGGAAGGCAGTAAGATTAGAAGGCTGACCTGTGGAAAGATGACTAATGGAGTATCAAGACAGTGTCTGACTCAACTTTTATCATCTCAGAGAACCTGTGACTTAAGCCAGATTCAGACTATATTAGTATACAATGAGACCATTAGGGTGTATATAAGATTTCTATAGCCTCATTTAATTCAAAGTCCAAACTGAAAGCTATAGTACTAGGAAGTTTGCACTTTTATGACAAATAAAGCAATGTAATATAATACAGGATGGGAATGATGAAAGTTAAACAAGTCGTGGCAATCTTGGGAGAAATAAAAAGTCAACAATTAAAATATGTCAAACAAAATCTTTAAGATTTTAACTAATGACTAGATCTTAGAACTAGAGAGCAGTTAGAAGTCTGTGCAAGTCAAGTGTTATGCTAATAGTGGAATGGAGACAAAAAAATCAGAAACCAAGAGATGTGGGAAAAACTCAAGGCCCTTCTTGTTCTGGGTATTTTAACTACATAAAAAAACCAAGATAAAAACTATGAGAAGTAAAATGGAAACACCTCATCAGGTGTAGTATCACTTAATAGCTCTGATTATTACATTAAAAAAAATATTCATGAGAGAGAGAATGCGCGTGTGCATGCTTACACAAGCAGGGGGAGAGTGAGAGGGAGAAGCAGGAAGGGAGAAGCAGGATCCACGCCCAACAGGGAGCCCAATGGGCTCGATCTAAGGACTCCCAATATCATGACCTGAGCCGAAGGCAGCAACTTAACCTACTGAGCCACCCAGGCACCCCAATAGCTCTGATTACTAATCTCTAAATTCATCCTGACAAAATTCTAATAGGTAGTCTTTTTTTTTTTTTTAAGATTTATTTATTCATGATAGACGTAGAGAGAGAGAGAGAGAGAGAGAGGCAGAGACACAGGAGGAGGGAGAAGCAGGCTCCATGCCGGGAGCCCGATGTGGGACTTGATCCCGGGACTCCAGGATCAGGCCCTGGGCCAAAGGCAGGCGCTAAACCACCGAGCCACCCAGGGATCCCCTAGGTAGTCTTTTTTTAAGTAAATATACAATCCAAAAGTTTTGACTCTAGCACTCAACATTAATTACCGCATTTTCTTTAATGAAGAAATGCATGAAGATTTGCCAGACTGGTTAAGTCATGCTACACTGAGGAATGGCAAGTTAATTCACTAAGCAAAGGGACCGATTTGCCCAAGTTGGCTTTGCCTGCTTCATTCACTCGCTAAGAATTAACTGACTTGAGAGGCACATAAGTGGCTCAGTGGGTTAGGCATCAGATTCTTGGTTTTGGCTCAAGTCCTGATCTTGTTGTGGTCTTGAGACTGAGCCCTGCACTGGGCGCCCCATCAGTGCAGTCTGCTTCAGATTGTTTCTTGTTCTGCCCCTCCCCACTTGCACACTCTCTAATAAATACATAAAATCTTTAAAAAAATTTGACATGGTCTCAGCTCTGAGTTCGTCATAAATAAACCAGAGTCCAAACACTGAAAAGCTTCCCCCTTCCTGATCTTCAGCAAGACCTACATTATATACTAGAGCTGATGGCTTCTTTATTCCTTTCAAGCCAGATGCACACACACAAAAATTTTTTTTAGGAAATTTTATTTCGTAAGATGCTATTTTTAAGTAATCTCTACACCCAACATGGGTCTCAAGCCTACAACCCCGAGATGAAGAGTCATGCACTCTACCAATTGAGCTAGCCAGGTGCCCCCAGACACAAAATTTTGGGAGAACACATAAGATTCCCTTCCCTCAATCCCACAGCACTTATCCTTGTCTCATATAGGTAAATTAGGGGGTGGGGGAGTGGGAATAAGATGGGAGTATGGCCCAGTGTTTATATACAAATGGAGGCAGTTACAAATCCCAGCTGCCAGATATGACTATTAATTTACTTTTCTGCATCTCCATTTCCTGCAAGATAAACACCTTGTTGGGCTTTTTGTGGGAATTAGCAACAACGCATGGAAATCTTTCAGAGTCTGATAAAAGACTATTACTTTACAGATCTATTATCTTAAATTCTAGAGGGCAAAACTGAGGTCCAAGTGGACTATCTGCATTCAGCATAGTTTGACCCTTAATAAATACTTCCTGACAACAGTTTAGAAAGATCACTGATAGATGATCTGAGCATTCAGGAGGACCTCAAAATGCATTCTGGCTTTTGTAGACAAGAGACAATGAACAAGGTAAAACTAATATTTTTTTTTTTTTTTTTTTGGGTAAAGATGCCTGTTATCAAACACAGGGAAGCAAAAGTCAACTGTCTCCATGAGACTTGAGAAAACAGCCTCTCCACATCATTGCTGGTTCTATACATTGCTACTAGGTAGGGTTAATAGGTCTTATTTATCTTTTTTTTTTTTTTTTTTTTAAGATTCAAGGGGGGGGGGGAGAGAATACAAGCAGTGGGCGGGGCAGAGGGAGAGAGAATCTCAAGCAGACTCTGTGCTCAGGGCAAAGTAACATGGGCCTGGATCTCAAGACTGAGGTCTCAAGACCTGACCCAAAACCAAGAGTTAACCAACCGTGCCATTCAGGTGCCCCAGTCTTACTTATCTTATTTTAATTACTAATATGCTAATTTTACTAAGTTGGGTCATTGCTTTTCAGTAGGAACTACTGGGATCCATGAAAACATTTTGCTAAGGGGTTTCTGGTTGAGATAATCCCCACCTCTAGATTTCTACCTGGTAAACACGCCTCCCACTGGGCGATGAGATTAAGGTGATGGACTGTCGGTCCACAAGGTCCAAGGCCTGGATGGCTGATGGGCCGAAGATGAACTTCAGTCTGGGAAACAGAAAGGCTTCAGATAAGACTATCTTATCTACTCTCACAGGTCACCTCAGGAACTTAACCCAAAGGATCACCATTGGCATTTTTTTAAAAATTGATTTTAATTTGGAAAAAAAAGAATATAGCAAGAACCCACGTAATCAATCCCCTAGAATGTTAACATATTTATAGATAAAGCCATCTTTACATTTCATAATACTTCTTGTTCTTCCCAACTTCCTTTCATCCCCGAGGCAACGACATGCATTTGTTGGTTTTCTTCCTATTAATGCTTTTTTATTATATGAGGCATACTGAATACATATACATAGCACACATACATACACACACCTATGTGTATATACACATGCATAGTACTGTTTCATGAGTTTTAGAACATAAAAGATAAATTGTAGGCTTTTTTGTCAACTTGGGTTTTTTTCTGTTCAATGTGCTTTTGAAAATGATGCATGCTGATATATTTTTTAATTTAATTTTTGAATAACATTCCACTCTATGTTTGTAAGTACCCTGCTGGGCATTCTGATTGTTTCTATTTTACATTATAAATAATACTCAATTATCCCCATACATGTCCTTTAATGCACACATATGAGAATTCTTCCTGGTTATATTAGTAGAATTGCTGAGCCTTAGGATATATACATTTTTCAACTTTAACAGGCGTTGCCAATAGCTTTCCACAGTGGAAATAGCAGTCCCACCAGCACTGTATAGGAGCTCTATTTTCCCCACATGCTAACCACTACCAATATTATCAGAGTTTCTCATGTTGACCACCTGATGGGTATTAATTTGTACTTTTTGTATTAGTAATAAGGGTACCCACTTTTAAATGATAGATCAGAAAAAAACTGGTATGTGGGAAAATTTTAACAATAGGTGAGAAAGGATGGGCACAAAATTGGATATTTAGAAACTCTATCATGTTAAAATTTTTTTCTTAAGAAAATCCACAATGATCTCAAAATAAAACATTTAATTTAAAAAAGAAGGCAATAAACCAAACTCTTAACAGTTATTAGCACTGGGTGGTATGATTGTTGATGCTTTTCATGTTTTATTTTTCAAGAACACTTTTTTTTTTTTTTTAAACAAGGAAGAGTCATTTTTATAAACTGGAGAATAAAATGGGTGAGTTGAACTGAAACAGAAAAGTTAAATGTTTTAAAGAACTCATGTGATCTGACAAAACATGAAGACAGACTACTATCTTCATAATGAAAATGTTCAACTTCTTCATTTTCCAACAAACTAGTCTCTTGATACAAAAACCTACTAGAGGGCAGCCCAGGTGGCTCAGCGGTTTAGCACCGCCTTCAGCCCATGGCCTATCCTGGAGACCCGGGATCGAGTCCTGCATTGGCTTCCTGCATGGAGCCTGCTTCTCTCTCTCTCTGTCTCTCATGAATAAATACATAAATAAATCTTAAAAAAAAAAGCTATTAGAATGGGAAGTTTCAAATTTTTTTTTATTAAATATAACATTATCTCTGGACAAAGAAAAATAAAATTTGGTCATAACTTTGTCAATTAATCACAGGTTGGGCATCTGGGTTGCTCAGTGGTTGAGCATCTGCCTTGGCTCAGGGCGTGATCCTGGGGTCCTGGGAGCAAGTCCTGCATCAGGCTCCCCGTAGGGAGCCTGCTTCTCCCTCTGCCTATGTCTCTGTGTGTCTCTCATGAATAAATAAAATCTTTAAAAAATTAATCGTAGGTTACTTTATTTTTTTTTCCATAGGTTACTTTAAAAATGAATCTAATAAGAATTTTTAAACCTGCCTTTGTAACTTTATAACTTATTGTGAACACCTGAATATTTTTTTTATTCACTCTTAAGGGTTAAAAGAATTCTACTGTAAAGATGAATTACCTTGCTTTTCTCCCAACTCTATTTTTAGATAATTAAGGTTTATTAAATCTAATGTGAGATTGTTTCCAGATGGTTTTGTTTTGTTTCTGCTACTACAATACTGGATGAATATGCTCACTGTAAAATCTTTATGAACATGCACGATTATTTCCTTGGGATACACTCTTTTAAGTGGACTTTGTGACCAAAAGAATATATATGTTTTAAAGCTCCTATTACCTTTTTTTTTTTTATTTTTTTTATTTATGTATGATAGTCACAGAGAGAGAGAGAGGCAGAGACACAGGCAGAGGGAGAAGCAGGCTCCATGCACCGGGAGCCCGACGTGGGATTCGATCCCGGGTCTCCAGGATCGCGCCCTGGGCCAAAGGCAGGCGCTAAACCGCTGCGCCACCCAGGGATCCCTAAAGCTCCTATTACCTAATGCTAAATTACTTTCCAACTTATACTCCTACTAGTGGAGTATCAATTATCCTTTTCTCCATGTTCTTGCCAACATCTCAGACATTCTTACCAACATCTTTTCTGTGGTAGCCAGTTTTACAGAGTTGTCATTATTTTAATTTGTATATTTGTGATCACTAGTAAGATTTACCCTTTTCCCCAAAGTTTTTGTTAATTTACATTATTTGCCTGTTTTATTTTAAAAGTAGTATTTTTTTAAATAATACATAATCTCTATAAAAAATTTAGCAGAGGGATGCCTGGGTGACTCAGTGGTTGAGCGTCTGCCTTTGGTTCAGGATGTGATCCCATAGTCCTGGGATCGAGTCTCACATCGGGCTTCCTGCATGGAGCCTGCTTCTCCCTCTGCCTATGTCTCTGCCTCTCTCTCTGTGTGTCTCTCATGAATAAATAAATAAAATCTTTAAAAACTAAAAACAAACAAAGAAATTTAGCAGAGGAAAAGTTAAAACCTTTTCTAAACCTAACTTCCATCTCTCTTTCTTTCTCCTAAAATAATCACTGGTATAGGTTGGTGTGTATCTTTATAGACTTTTATTTTATTTTATTTTTTTAAATTTATTTATGATAGTCACAGAGAGAGAGAGAGAGGCAGAGACACAGGCAGAGGGAGAAGCAGGCTCCATGCACCGGGAGCCCGACATGGGATTCGATCCTGGGTCTCCAGGATCGCGCCCTGGGCCAAAGGCAGGGGCCAAACCGCTGCGCCACCCAGGGATCCCTCTTTATAGACTTTTAAATAGAAGTGTACATATGCATATACAATTAAATGTCACTTATTCCTAGGTAGCTTTCACTTTTTTGTTGCTACTGAAAATGTAGCTATATTTGAACTTTGTGTATGAAGGAAAACAATTTTTAATCTCTGTAATAAAAAAATCTTATTCTCTTGGTTTTTAAAAATTTGTATCATCTACAAATAATAACTGTCTTTCCTTGCAGACAGGCATGCTTCTAATTTCTTTTTCATGTGTCTGTAACAACTACAACTACTAGAACAATATTTTAAAAATTTATTTTAATTTTTTAAACTTTTTTGTTTAAATATTTTATTTATTTATTTATTCATGAGAGACACAGAGAGACAGAGACAATAGGCAGAGGGAGAAGCAGTCTCCCTGCAAGGAACCCGATGTGGGACTTGATCCCGGGATGAGTTGAAGGCAGATGCTCAACCACTAAGCCACCCAGGCATCCCGAACTTTTTTTTTTTTTTTTAATATTTATGAGAGACAGCACTTGCTCATGGGTGCATGTATATAGTGGGAGGAGCAGAGGGAGAGGAGACTCCCCATCAAGTGAGAAGCCCAATATGGGGCTCAATCCCAGGACTCCAGGATCATTATCCAAGCTGAAATCAACACTCAGATGCTCAACTGACTGAGCCACCCAGCCACCCCTCTAGAACAATGTTAAACAGAAGTGGCAAATAGGACAACACAAGAATACTTTGTACTGTCAAATATGGCACTGGCTTTGGACAGATTTTTAATAACCATGTCAAGAAAACATTGTTTTTAGTTTAATAAGAGTTATTTAAAAAAAATCAGGAATTGATGTTAAAAAGATCTGACTTTTAAAACACATTAATGCCTGGAGCACCTGTGTGGCTCAGTCGGTTAAGCATCTGACTTTTGATTTTGGATCAGGTCATGATCTCAGGGTGGTGGGATCCAGCCCTGTGTCAGGTTCTGTGCTCAGTGTTGAGTGTGCTTGGGATTCTCAGCCTCCCCCCAGCTCTCTAAATAAATAAAATCTTAAAAAAAAAAAATTAAAACACATTAATGGTTTAAAAAAACCCAATTACAACATGATATATACTTACGATGATAAATGTTCATCAGGAACTGTAAAACAGGAATGGAAAGAAAGTTAATCATATTAAACCGGTGGCCATAGACACAAAATCTTTTAAAGACTATAATCAAAAAAGATTTTTATGTTAATATGGTGAATTCAATCTATGCATCTAACTTTACTCCTTCCGAATACCCCACAAAACAATAGTTAAAGGATTTTTTTTAAAAAGCATAAACTCCCCAGGATGAAAGGACAGGGAGAAACAAAAACTAAGATACACTGGAAAATAATTTACAATTATATTTACAAATAATTTACAATTTACCAGAGGAAACTCAATCCTAAGCTAGCGATGGAGAGGGCCAAGCAATAACCTGATTTATACTCCAAAATCCACTACCGTCTTCTCCCTAAAACCCTCAGAAATTGGGGGCACCAGATTGCTTTGGATGTGGGGATGAAGCAGGGAGGTTAAAATAATACTCTTTTTAAAGTAAGTTTAAGAAGCTAGAGGAGAAAAAAAAAAAAGAAGCTAGAGGGTAGTGGAATAATGCTTTCAGATGTCTGAAGAAATATTTCCAACATATAATTCAATACCTAGTCAAGCTATCATTTAAGTATGAGGTTAGAAAAAACTTTTTAGACACGTAAAGTCTCAAGAAAGTACACCTCATGTACTCTTCTTCAGGAAGCTACTAAAGAATGTGCTGTAAGACAGTAAGTCAGGAAAAGAAAACTGTAGATACACTAAACATACTGCTCAACATGGACAAAAGGAATTCCTAGGATAATAATGGTGAAGGAAGATGTCAGGAAATAGCCAGGAGACAGTCCATATTAGAGCAAGTCTAGGCTTGAAGAGAGATTTCTACAGGAGAATGAAACTGATACAACATTTCACTCATCTGAACCTATGGAGCAGAGATTTAGAACGTGGGTAATGAGTTCGAGGTTGAATTACGGATAAATACATAGAGAACTAAAAAAACAAAAAACAAAACACAAAAAACCCCAAATATAGGGACAACAGTTGTAATTCCAGGGAGAGCAGAAAGTTATGCAGGAAAGAAAAAGAAACCATAGTTTCCTACAAGACCAGCTGTGATTAGGTATCACATCATCATACAAGTGTTAATTCAGAATCTTGACATAAAAAATGATCATTAAAGGATAGGGATCAGGAAGGAAGAGTGTATTACTACGTAGAACACATATTTTAAAACAGCACTAAACGGTTCTGCTGGAATGAAACATGAATCAATGGCAGTGGTCCCTCTGTCTGAGCCATGAGCATTTGGGGCACCCACTGGGGTTCCTCCAAGAGTATCATGGTGTATGGATTAACCCATTCAGACAGAGCCCACTTTTGGCAACCACTGCTTGAGCTAACTTTTTTTTTAAAGACGGAGAAGCAGTTTCCCCTGGAAGCAGGGGACAGGGACCCCGATGTGGGACTCCATCCCAGGATCATGATCCCAGCCAAAGGCAGGTGCTTAATTGACTGAGCTACTCAGTCGTCGATATTTGAGTTAAGAGATTGTTTTTTTCCCCCACATCCTTCTGGGGATCCGAACATATTTGAATACTTGGCTGGCCTAATCTTTCAAACGTATATAATACTATGCTTGTGTCAGTATAGATTACTTTTCTCAATCCTTTAAAAAACAGTTAACGTATGATAAAACCCTTTCAAAGTGCAGTCCTTTTAAAACAAAAGCCATCCAAGTGAAAAAGCAGTGACAGTTTTGAGGCCTGACCTGCTATTAACTGCCCTTTGACCTGCCCTTTTGACACTGGCTGAGCAGTTCTAACTGATCAATGAATTTTGATTAGAATGATCATTTTAGGGCAGCCCGGTGGCTCAGCGATTTAGCGCCGCCTTCAGCCCAGGGCGTGATCCTGGAGTCCTGGGATCGAGTCCCGTGTTGGGCTCCCTGCGTGGAGCCTGCTTCTCCCTCTGCCTGTGTCTCTGCCTCTCTCTCTCTCTCTCGCTGTGTCTCTATAAATAAATAAAATCTTAAAAAAAATAGAATTATCATCTTAACACTAGCACGCTGTGAACACATCTTGAGATCACATGGGTGATTCTGGTAACCACAGTCACAGAGCATCCTCTGCTGGTCAGAGAAATAACAGGTACTTTCACAAGATCCCTATTTACTCCAGTCATTGCGTACGCATTTGGTTTTTGTGGTTGCGAAATATTCATCTGGGTGCACACCGTGTACGCACTGATATTAAAGTTAAGATCTGGGGGTGGGTGTGAGGAAAGACCACAAGCAAACTTAATTAAGAATTTCACCTCCCCGCAGGCTCGTCCCCGCAAGCTCCGATCCCTGCCGCCCTCCTGGCCCGAGGCCCCTGCCCACAGGTTCGAGGGCAGCGCCCAGCACTCCGGTCCCTGCTGCCCCGCTGGCCTGCAGAGAACCACGACGCTGCTCCCTAACCAAATCTGGCTTTGCTTTTCTTTTCGAACTGGGGTTCAGGAGTAGAACCATAGGCTTTGGTTAAAAGCTCGGAGGCACCAGGCGGCTGAGCCCCGGGGCAACGCCCACCCCCACCCCCACCCCCGGCCCAGAGAGCTCCGCCCCTCGCCTCCCCGCCCAGCCGCGGCAGGCCAGGTCCGCTGCCCACAGCGCCCACGCACGCCCTCGGGGCCCGTACTTCGCGCTTCCTCCTGCACCGCCGCGGCCATCTCGGTCAGGAGTTCCTCGACGACAGCGGGCAGCGTGACTCCCGTCAGGGCGCCCGCCATGGCGTGACAGGCCGGTAGCTTCCTCGAGAGCCCAAGAGGCGCGACGCTCGGACCGACCCCAGGAAGATTCCCGCCATCGGCCGAGGGCGGAGCGAGGCGCAGTGACGTCGGCGCGCGTCACGCGCATGCGGGCGGCTACGGCGACGCCTCCTCCCCCCTTCGCGGCCCGACCAATCCGGTGCGCGCTGGGCGCTGGGGGCGGGACGTCCTGGGATCCGGCTGGGCCTGCAGTGCGCTGAGGACGCCGCGCGAGCATGTACCGGCTCCTGAGCCCGAGCCTGGGCCGAGGCCTCCTGCGGGCCGCGGGGCGGCGGTGCCGGGCCTGCTCCGCGCACCTGCTCCCGGGGCCCGCGGGAGGCCGGACGCCTGAGGTAGGGGTGCCGGCACCCCGAGTCGCGCCGCGCGGCGGAGGCCCGGGCCTGCTGCCGCTGCTGGCAGGTGAGGGGCGCGGGCCGGGCGGGGCCGGCCGGGCGGGGGCCGGGGCGCAGGCCGGGCCCGGTGACCTCAGAGCCCCTTCCCGCAGCGCTCGCCTGGTTCTCGAGGCCTGCTGCGGCAGAGGAGGAGGAGGAGCGGCAAGGAGCGGGCGGGGCCGCCGCCGAGGGCGCGGCGGACGAGGCCGAGGCCGAGATCATCCAGCTGCTAAAGCGAGCCAAGGTGAGGCGGCCTTTGTGAGCGAGGCCTGATGTTGGCCCTTGCGGGTGCGCAGTGCTCGCCCCAGTTTCCCGAAGACTGGATGGAGGGTCCGGGGGAGGGGGAGTGGAATTGCCTGGAATTCGATGGGTCATGGTTGGGGGGGAGGGGGGCGGTGTTGGCATCCATCCAGGCTTGTCAGACTCCGGAGCCTGCAGTCAGACCGCTGCAGTCTCCAGTGCAGATGGAGGTGGCACCACGGGCGTCGCTCTTTTATCCGAGCATTAGCAGAAATGTGTGTGTTACCATCGAGCCGGCCAAGACGAAGGGACTGGCGTAAGGGGTTTGGCACGTATGTTGTGTCCAGAAAATGCAATTCAGTGCCGGTTGTGCATGGTTTGGTTCTGTTCATTCTGAAGTCTTCCTACTCTCCACATTCTTTTCTATTTTGTCCGCAGGTTATTTCGTTTCTACCATGGGGCTCACTATACCGCCTCGGTGCTAAAGACGCCCAGATTTATAGTCCTGTACTGCAGTGTGTTACTGACATGCCCTCTCCACGTTGAGACCTCACCTACCCCTCACACTTGACTCTTGATCTCAAAGGCCTCCCCAGCACATTGCCTTCACCATCTTCCATTTGCTACCATCTACCCAGTTTTTCAAAAGGCCCAGAAACCTCGTAGTCATTCTTAAAACCTGTGGGTACCTTACCCACTGCTTCTCAGTACATTTACACCCCGACAACAAATCCTGTTGCCACCAAATCCAAAATAATTCTGAAATCCACCCTTTTATATGTCCTCTGCTGTCATCCTGGCCACATAGCCACTGCCTGGCATCAAAAAAAAAAAAAAAAAAAAAAAAAAAGATGGGGGAGTGCCTGGGTGGCTTATTCAGCTAAGCCTCTGAGTCTTCTCAGGGGAGTCTGCTTGAGAGCCACCTACCCAACCCACACCACAGGTACTCTCTCTCTCTCTAAAAATAAATAAATCTTAAAAAAATACTTAAGTTAAAATAAAAATGCAAATTGGATATTACCTCTTTGCCTAAATATTTTGAGTGACTTCCCACTGTGTTATAGAATCCAAACTCCTTACCATGGCCTGCAACACCGTGTATAACCTATGCCATTGTGCCATGCCCACCCATTTGGAAGTAATCCTCTGGCTCACCATCTCCACTTGTGTTTCCTTGGTTGATTTTTGAAGGCCATTCTCTTTAGCCTGTAAGGATTCAGTTCATCCTCTACTCTCTGGGTCTTCTTTCCCCATAATTCCTGGATGACTCTTTCTCATCCTTCTTTCCTTGGTTTAACTGTCACTTTCTCCAAAGGCTTCTGCACTCCCAGTTAGAGGGGACTCCTTTACTATTCCTCCCTATTACTTTTTTTCAGGGTTTTTATCATTAAGTTTATTTATTCTCCAGGATTACTCCTGGAGGAAGTAGGAAGGGAAAAAGAGGATGTAGGGCAAGCAGCTTCCTTATAAGATGCAAAAATTGCTCAAGTTCCCAGTGTCTGCATCTTTTGGCAAAAACTTGGTGTGGCTACACATAGCTGCAAGGGAAGCTGACCCTCCCATCACTGTTGTAGACTTAAACCCTGGTACATAGTTGGAATTCAGTAAATACTTGACGAATGACTAGCTAGCTGTCTTCTGTGTGTTGGGATGTATGGCCATATCCACTTTAGGTAGCACATACATCTGCTTCTTTACATTTCATTTTCTATTGTTTTCTTTGTTTTCTCTTTTCAGTTGAGCATCATGAAAGATGAGCCAGAAGAGGCTGAGTTAATTTTACATGACGCTCTTCGTCTTGCCTATCAGAGCGATAACAGGAAGGCCATCACTTACACTTATGATTTGGTAACTCTTCTAACCAGTGTGAGCCACTGATGATGAAGGGTGGATGCAAGATAGCTCTTTTACCCTCCTAACCTTCAGGATGTTGTAAAGCTCTTTGGTTTTTATTTTTACTAAGTTTTCTCTTGGTTTCAATTTTTTTTGGTTTTCAGTTACCCTTGAGTACTAAAATTTTATTACCCTGCGCTATATGAAGTCTAAATCTTAGACCCAAAATAAATATTAGTATTTGTTTTTTCAGTGATGAACAGATCTACATTTGGTTTGTCATCAGCAAGATTGTGCAGCTGTTGACACTCATGCTATTGCTATACTTTGATTTTAGCAAATTAGTGACAAACCTTTCTCTTTGAAGTATTTTTTTGCTTAGAGGGTAAAAGCAAAAGGGAGTCATTAACTTAAAGGTTTTGAAATAAGTAGAACGCAGTGCTCTAAACTAAAAAGCAATTTGTAATTTGCTTTCAGATGGCCAACTTAGCATTTATACGGGGTCAGCTTGAAAATGTAAGTAAGTAAATCACTTTGTGGTATTTTGAATTTGTGAAGGACTGGCTTCAAGGGAACTCTATTAGAAAGGGTATAGGCAATGCTGTAATAAAGAGACCTTAAAACAGAGTGATTCAAACAAGAGGGTATATTTCTCTTAATGCATTATTCCAGAGGTACCTATGCACTGAAGAAGGGTAGGTACCTTTGCTCCATGAAGTGGTGCACATGCCTGAGTTCCTTTTAAGATCTATTGTCATCTGGGGATCCCTGGGTGGCGCAGCGGTTTGGCGCCTGCCTTTGGCCCAGGGCGCGATCCTGGAGACCCGGGATCGAATCCCACGTCGGGCTCCTAGTGCATGGAGCCTGCTTCTCCCTCTGCCTGTGTCTCTGCCTCTCTCTCTCTCTGTGTGACTATCATAAATAAATTAAAAAAAAAAAAAAAAAAGATCTATTGTCATCTGCATAGGTAAGCTGGCTCACCTCCAGTCTCTAGGAAGGGAAGAAGAGGACAGAAGGGGCAGGCAGCTTCCTTATAAAATAGGATTTAAAGATTGTTCACGTTCCTTCTATCTGCATCTCTTGGTCAAAACATCATATGACTATACCTAAGTGTAAAGGAGGTAGACCTGTTAAAAACTGAGGAGATTTTGTAACTAAAGGGAGAGTGAATAATTAGGGGATAGTTTGCAGTCTCTGCCACAATAGGTTTAGATGACAAGTTAATTTCTGAAGTTGGTTTGTACTCATCACAAAAGAGTTTTTAAGGTCTCTAGAGGATGGGGTCCTGGTAATTTTGTCTGTTTTCCCATCTCAAGGATATTTTTCTCTGTATATGAGTGTGTGTGTGTGTGTGTGTGTGTGTGTGTGGTCTTTTACAAGTGAGTAATGCATCAGACTAGTATTTAGAATCCAGGATCCTATAGATGATAGGGCCCAAGTAAAAGAAAAATCTTTTCCTTATGCTTTCAGGCGGAAAAACTTTTTAAAGCAACAATGAGTTACCTGCTTGGAGGGGGCATGCAACAGGTGAGGACATTGCCTGGGATTGGGCCCTAGCTGAAGCAGTTTTCAAAATAGTTTTGCTTCCTAAAAACTCCACCCAGCCCCCAACATGTGCTATGGCAAAAAAAAAAAAAAAAAAAAAGGTAGATTATTTTTTCCCCTCAGAACTGTGTAACAACGAGTAATCTTTCATGTGAAAACATGATTGTTGAGGGATTCAGTTGCCTAATTCCTCCAAAAGGAGAAAGACGTTTGCTTTTAGGCCAAGTCAGTCTATATGTTGATCAGAAATAATCTGTTAGGAAATTGACTTGTGAATTTTCTTCATTTCCTTTCTCCCAACAGGAGGACAATGCAATCATTGAAATCTCTCTAAAGCTGGCCAGTATCTATGCTGCTCAAAATAGGTAAGTGTAGTTGGAATCTAGGTGTGGCAGCGCCCAGGGAGTTGGGTTGTGGGCAGATAACTTTAACCCTGGAATGTTACATAGTTTTCATTTAGCTTCTAATCATCTGGGTCTCAGAAAAACTGAATGTGGCACTGAGCGTGTTCCCTCCCTCATCTTCGAAATCTTTAGTCTTCTAGTTTTACCCCACTGTTTCTAGTAGCCTGCTGAATGGGGCATACAGCCCTGTCACATCTGGCTACACTGTGACAAAGCTAATCAAGTTTTCTGTTCCTATTTGAACTGAGAAGGGAAGTTAGAACCTTAACTCCTCCTAGGAGAGGGGAGAACAGTATAAAAGCTGTTGGGGAAAAGTACTTGGAAGGAACCATTTTTGGTACATGGATCAACAAACCAGGAAGTTAGATGCATAGTTAGTTGAGTGACGAGGGAGTTGGTATGGGAGTGTCTTAGTGGCTAGTCCAGTAGGCAGTGTTTTTAAAGCATGTAAAGGTGATCAGGTAGCAAGTTTTAAGAAGAGTGAGCTCTGGATAAATAGGATAGGAAATTGGGGTTAATTTAAAAGCATTAGATTGAGTCCAAATTTCTGTAAACAAGAAAGAATCTTCCTGCTACATAGGAAAAGCTTTATAAGGTAATTTGGACGTGTGCTAAAGGTCCCAGGAACACTGACGAGTGAGGCCTGGTGCCTTTCATTCTCTCTAGGTGGAGTTCAAAGAAGAAACAACTAGGATGTAAGAGAACTCCCAGAGAGTTACATATTTTGGAGTGCATTTAAGGGAAGACATAAGAGTAGCTTTTCCTTAGGTTTTCAGTTACTATGGTAGTTGGGTACCAGAGGTTTGGAATGACATCAAACCTAATGCTGTAACAAGAGTGCTCGTTAAGGCCAGGGCCCCTGGCACTGGTCCCTGCTGCCCTAGTCACCAGCTCTTCATTCTCAGCAGAACCTGCTTGTTGCCTGCATTTGGTTGGACACTGGATGGGCTCGAGCTTCTGAGGGCCTTTGACTTCAAGTCTTTTGAGGAGTATTAAGGTTGGCCTGTGCTGGGGAGCATTGCAGCTGGGATCAGTCTCTTGGAGGGGTGACAAACAACTGGATGTCGACGGGCTATGAACTTCTAGGATAAAAAGAAGCCCAAAGCTAATCACAGTGGAGAGTTAAGACGAATTCATGGTCTCATACAGGTGAAAGCCTATGTAGTAGCCCTGTTAATTAGCCTGTTAGTTACTCTACTCTTCTCAAAAGTATTTTTCCATTGAGTTTTATTAAGTGAAGCATGAGACAATTAATGTGTAACTAGACTGGGGGCTGAAGAAGGCTGATATTCGTAGGGAATTATTTATGGACATTTTGCTCTGACTAGAAGCATCTAGTGGGCAACCTCCCCCTATTCCATGTCCTGGATGGATAGGGTCCCTCCTGTCAAAGTTTAGGTCTAGAGAAGCTTCTGTTCTGAGAACAGAGTATAAGAGTGGAGTCATCTCCCCTGGCAAAACACTAGGGGAGGGATGAGCTTTGTAGTGTCATTTCTGCTAAGAAACTAGAGCCAAAACAGAGGAGAAGAACCAGGGCTGAGCTTCTGGATAAAGAAAGAATTTCTGTCCCGTCTGTGCATCTCTTTATAGAAACCAGCAGTTGACACTTCTTTTCTCCAGAGTCCGTCTGCCTGATGTTTGGTTGTCCTCTTCATTTGATTGAGGGTCCTGGGCTAGAGTCAGGCTAAATGCCTCTAGTGCCATAGCCAGGAATTCCATTTATGTAAAAGAAGCTTTGATTAAAGATTTACAGGTTGGAAAACTAATAAACAAAGCTAACCAGCCACTCTAGAAATTGCACTAAGGTCAGTAGTTAGCATCTTTAGTACAGGTGGCCTTAGCCTCTGTTCATATTAGTAATACTTTGAGCAGGTGTAAGGCTTTCCTAAATGGAGAAACTGACTCACTGGAAACCATTAGTGGGAGATGCTGGAAGCTACTGGTTTTGCCATTTTTAAAGATTACATCAGCATTCTTAGCTTTTTATGTCTTAGATTAGGTTAAATGGGTGGCTAAAGAAAAACTTCTGCAAAATGGCAGATTGATACTCCTTAGAAACTTTAAGCAACATTCCTTCTTCCCATCTTATACTTTCTGTGTTGATAATGCTCAAACCCATCTGGGAAAATGCGAATAAAAGAGGAGTTTGTGAAAAGGTGAACAGCCGATTGCTGATCTTTGCTTTACAGACAGGAATTTGCTCTTGCTGGCTATGAATTCTGCATTTCAACTCTAGAGGAAAAAATTGAAAGAGAAAAGGAATTAGCAGAAGACATTTTGTCAGGTAGGGAAACCTGACTGTTTTCTGGACATTGCCATTTTGCCACAGAGCTTCACTGTTACACTGTGATAAAGGGAAAGGTACCTGAATTGGGGGAGGGCAAGTTATCTATTTGGGGGAATTATGTGGCTGTTCTTAAGATCTCAGTAGAAGGTTTGGGCTAAGATGTTTTGTTTATATAACTTGACCACTGTTTGCCTTTTTTAACCCTTTGGTAACATGTTTGTAATTTACTTGTTGACTTTTATTATATATAACCTCTAGAAAATTGGGGAGCAGAAAGGGAAGGTCTTTTTCTTTTCTCTTGGTTCAGCTACCAGTCACAATGCTATTTAATTACCTTTTGGTTCCAGATATGTACCAAGTTATAAAACATGAAGAGAATCTCAGGTTTTTTAGTTGATCCTCACTTTGGAGGAAAGAACATAAAGAATGATGTTAGGAACAGAGTAGGGTAGTCGGGAAGCTCTCTAGCTCTCATCCATTCAGGTTTCTTAATATGGTTTGAAATATTGGGAATTTTCAGTTTCAACATTCATTTGGTGATATTTACTTCACATGTGCTCTGTGCCGAGAGCTAGCAAGATGCTAGAGAAACAGTGGTCAACTCTTGTCCTTAAAGCAATACATAAAACTTTTTTTTTTCTTTTAAGATTTTATTTATTTATTCATGAGAGACACACAGAGAGAGGCAGAGATACAAGTAGAGGAAGAAGCAAGCTCCCCACTGGGAGCCCGATATGGGACTCAATCCTGGGACTCCGGGACTCTGGGACCACACCCTGGACTGAAGGCAGATGCCTAGCCACTGAGCCACTGAGGCACCCCAGCAATACATATGACTTGAAAGAGTTAACTGTACTCTGTTGTTTTCCAGTTCTCTCTGTTTTTTTTTTAAAGATTTATTTTAGAGAGAGAGAGAGAGTCTCAAATAGACTCAGCACTGAGCACAGAGCCCAGCACAGGGCTTGATCTCATGACCCTGAGATCATGACCTGGGCTGAAACCAAGAGTCTACCTACTGTGCTACCCATGTATCCCTCTTTCAGTTCTCTCCTGAACATAAACTGATTTTTTTCTTCCATCACTCTGCTGAATCCCCCTTTATCAGGTCACAGGCTCCCAATCCTTAGCTTACCTATTCTGTTTACTAGCAGCTCTGACCCAGGTGCTGGAAATACTTTATTCACTTGGCTTTTGGGACACCTCACTGGTCATTCACCTTCCCCTTTGCAAACTCTAAAGTTAGCAGACCTTGGGGCTCACACCCTAGGAGATAACATTTAGTCCCATACCTTTAAATATCAGTTACACATCTTCATCCCCAATTTACACATGGACTACAGACATAAACCGGGTAAGATTGTTTACCTGACATCTTGACCTGAATGTCTAGTGGTCATTTCACACTTATGTCTGAAGTGGGTCTCTATTTTGGAGAGAGACAGAGAGCACAAGCAGTGGGAGAGGCAGAGGGAGAGAGAGAATCCCAAGCAGACCCCAAGCTGAGCACATAGCCTGACATGGGGTTCTGTCTCACGTACCTAAGATCATGACCTGAGCCAGCACCAAGAGTTGGACACCTAACCAACTGAGCCACCCAGGCGCCCCAGGTCTCTTGATTTCTGCCACTCAGAAACTTGTTTCTCTGTCAGCCCAGTCAGAAAATGGCACCACCATTCACTCAGTTGTTTTAGCCAAGAACCTGTGAATTACCTGTGATTCCTTCCTCATTCCTGATGGTAATTCATCAAGTCATATTGAATCATCTGTCAAGGTATATCCACGTCAGACCACATCTCTGGGCTTTGGTCCAGGCCATTATTTTCTCTTGTCCGAACACCTGTAAGAGTCTCAATAGTTTTCCTGCTTTCCTGCACATGGTCTGTTATTCATGCAGCAGGCAGAATGGTCTTTTAAAACTGAATGCCTTTGTATCACTTTTAGAATAAATTTCAGGACCCATTGTGGACCTGTAAGGCCTTCCATAATTTGACCCCTGCCTGTTTTCCACATCATCTACTGCTCTCCCCTTGCTCATTCCACTTTGACCACCCTGGTCTTTTCCCTGCTGTTCTGTATAACCTTATTGCCATCTAAAGGCCTTTTCACTTGCTCCGTCTTCCTAGCCTGTTTTCCTATATCCTTGTGTGGCCAGCTCTTTCCATTCAGTTCTCTGCTCACTTCCTCACAAGGTCTACCGTGACTGAAGCAATGATCTTTTCCTACCTAGCCTTTACTTTCCTTCCTCATAGTTGAGAGTTAGGAGTGTGTGTATTGTGTGCTCATATTTGTATGACCATTAAACATGTATTTTCTGCTACAAAAATAGCAGAAAATAAAGACAAATGTTTTTAGTATTTGTCTTCCCTATCAAAGAAGGGTAGAGATTTCATCTGTTTCATGCACTGCTTAATTCTTGGTACTAGAGCAGTGCCTGCCACCTGATGGAGGCTCAGGAATTGTTGACTGTAAGAACAGAGGATCAAACCAGCACCAAGTAGAGATTCAGTGCTGTGTGGAAATGTTTTGAGGGAAGTCACAAGAGATGTAACAAGTCTAGCTATCACATAAGTCACTTTTGAACTATCCACATCCTTGCTATGTTTCATTTTGTAGCATTGACTCTAAACAGTTTCTTAAAAGTTTCTGACTCCAAAAGTAATACCAGTGCAATTAGGGAAATTTAGAAAAGCATTAGGAAAAAAATAATAAAGATCATCTAAAATAGTATTGAGAAAGAATTTACTGTTGATTTTTTGATGTATGTCTTTATAAGCTTTTCCCCCTATGCTGTTTACATTTTAAGAAATAAATTAGGGACTGTAATTGTATATGCTTTTTTTTAGAATTTAGTAATTATTTTGAAAACACCTTTTTCCAGGCAAAGGAGCTCTTGTTGGAGAGTGCAGACTAATTTCTATCATAAACATTGTTTTTTTTTTTTTTTTATTTTACTGGTTACATAATACAGAAAAATGTATTACATTTTGCTTTATCTTATTTTTTCTGAAGAAATATATTCCCACTCAATTTCATGTTACTTATTTTTTAAGATTTCTTTTAGAGATTGAGAGTGAGTGTGCACACACATGCGAGCAGGGGCAGTGGGCAGAAGGAGGGGGAGAGAGAATCTCTCCACGCCTGGTGCAGAGCTCAACATGAGCCGATCTCACAACCCTGAGACCATGACCTGAGCCAAGAATCTGATGCTTAACCAACTGTGACATCCAGGTGCCCCTCCCCTCAGGTTTAAGCAAATTAAATCCATTATTGAATTCATTTGCTTCTGATTGACATGACTAACTCTATCCCCAAAGTGTGTTACTTCTGGTCATGTAAAAACTAGGTCTAGGGTACTCATTTGGTTCCTTGTGTTAATTACTGAGGAAATGCCCATAAAAAATTAAGTGAAAATAGCAGATTACTAAACAGTATGGTTTAGTTTTCTTGAATATGTAGATTAAATATAAGCATAGAACAGGGCTGAATGATACTAAAATATAGATAGTGATTATCTCAGGTTGGTAGGTTTATGGGGATGTAGGTCTTGTGTTTTTCTGAGTATTCTGTTTTTGGAGCAAAATTTTTAAAAAATTATTTTCTTACATAGTATAAGAAGTCCAAGAATGTTATAAGAGTTAATTTAAAAATAACATTTCTTTGGGCACCTGGGTGGCTCAGTTGGTTCAGCATCTGCCTTCCGCTCAGGTCAGGGTCCCAGGGTCCTGGGATTGAGTTCCACGTGGAGCTCCCTGCCCAGTGAGGAGTCTGCTTCTCCCTCTCCATCTGCTTGCCACTCCTGCTTGTACTCTTTCTCTCTCTCAAATAAAGAAATAAAATCTTTAAAAATATAAAAATATCATTTCTTTGCCACATGTCTTCCTTGAGTCCTTTTCAACTCTTAACCAATTTCTTCTGGTATTTTCTTTCATATTTCTAAAGAACAAAATTCTTATGTTTAGAATCTGCTAATTTACAGAAAAGTGAACATTTAGTGCAGTTTTGGTTGTGTCTGTGTTATTATGAACATTACCAATAGTGTTTGTTGTTGAGCCAAGTAACATGATTGTGTGATTGCATTTGCATAAAATTTTGTATTTACTCTGAAGTCAGTAGTTAACTAGGTGTTTTTGATGCTTGCTTTTTATGTGTGTGACCAATTTTGTTAACTGTAGTACTTGCTCTTCTTTGTTCTGAAGCTATCCTGGAGCTCTGGGTGCCTGTCTGCTTGCTGCTCCCTGGTATAGATGTCTGCAGCCTTCAGCGCTTACCTTCCTGTCCCGTGCTTAGTCATTGACTGCCTTTTTCTTTGCTTGTCAGCTCCCACAGTTTTTAATCTTTGTCCTCTCCCTTGATTCTCCTTCTTTTTTTTTTTTTTCCTTGTAGCTCTCTGTTTTGTCCTTTAACTTTGATTTTAGTGATATTTTGGGAGGGAGTAGAGATAAGTGCATGTGTTCAGTCCATAATGGTCTGTCTGCATGGAAGTGACGTCTTCTGTGACGTCATAGGTGGGGTCCAGATCTCTTTCTTTGGGATAGTATCTTAGCACTGAAATTCCAGGTCAAAAGCAGCACCTTTTAAGGCTGTTGATGAATATCACAAAATTGCCCTCAAAAGGACTGTGCTAATTTACATTTTCTGGTTCTACTAATTTATGTGCTTTGTGACTTTGGCCAAATTAATTAATCTCTATGTGCTTTTGATTCTCAGAATGGGAATAAGAGTTATACCCTCTTGTAGGACTGGTAGGAAGATTGAGAGTTAATATCCATAAAGCACTTAGAACAATGCCTAGTACAGAGTAGCTACTCCAGTGTTAACCATTGTTAGTTTTCATTATTGTGATAAGGCAGTATGCCCCTTCTCCCCAAAACTCATTGATTTTTATAACCTCTGCCAGATTGATCATATGGCAGTGATGTCTTAACTAGCATTTCTTTGATAAGCAATAAGGTTGATCATTTATTGGTGGTGTTCTGTTTTTTGTTTTTGTTTTTTTTTTTTTTTTTTTAGTGTATTTATTTATTTATGAGAGAGAGAGAGGCAGAGACATAGGCAGGGGGAGAAGCAGGTTCCCAATAGGGAGCCCAATGTGGGACTCGATCCCAGGACCCCAGGATCACACCCTGAGCCAAGGGCAGGTGCTCAACCACTGAGCCACCCACACATCCCTATTAAGGATAGTAACTCTGTCCTGTCGAGTTTTTTCTGTTCCCTTACTCATCTGTAGAGTTCAGAGTTTTGAGTATTTTTATTTGTTTATTTTAATTAAAAAGAAACGTGAAACTAAAATTTGTATAGTTTAAAGAATAATGAGAAGAACAGGCAATAATCCAACACTAACAATACCTTTGCAGCCTGTGTGTGTCTTGCCCCTGTCCCATTCCCCTTCCCACCCCAGAGACAATGTACTACTCAATCTTGGGTAGTTTGTGCAGGTTTCTTTTTAAGATTTATATAAATGGGGATGCCTGGGTGGCATATAGTTGGTTAAGTGGCTGACTCTTGGTTTCAGCTCAGGTCATGATATCAGGGTCCTGGGATTGGAGCCCCATGTCGGACTCTGAGTTCAGTTGGGGTATCTGCTGGAGGTTCTCTCTCTCCCTCTTCCTCTGCCCCTTCTGCACACATATGTGCTCTATCTCTAAAATACATAAATAAATCTTTAAAAAAATTAAAATTGATATAAATGAATCACAGTATGACTTGCACTTATTTTCCTTTAATCTTTTTGGAGTTAGATCTGAGTTTGTTTTTGTATATTTCCTTTGCTTTTATTCTAAATAACTATCTAGACTTACTTAGAATAGCTTATTCTATATGCCAGGTTTTCTAGGATTTGAATAGAGGCAAGTGAGGCAGAAGTTCCTGCTTTCGGAACTTAACACTTCGGTATTTTTCAACTTTGAAACCAGATAAATATTCAGATCTTTAAAGTTTCTTTTTCCTTATTTCTAAACTTTTTTTTTTTTTTAAGATTTTATTTATTTATTCATGAGAGACACAGAGACAGAGAGAGAGAGAGAGGGGCAGAGACACAGGCAGAGAGAGAAGCAGGCTCCATGCAGGGAGCCTGATGTGGGACTCGATCCCGGGTCTCCACGATCACACCCTGGGCTGAAGGCGGTGCCAAACCACTGAGCCACCTGGGCTGCCCTATTTCTAAACTGTTAACATAACTTTTGAACACATCTGAGGTTTATCTTGGTGTGATATTGGTGACTACTTTCTTAAAGATGATCATCTCTCAGTGTTACATGCTTACTATAAATTAGTGTACGCTTGTGTTTTGGGGTTTTCCATTCGATTCATTCATCTGTTGGCTCTTATAACAGTATGCGTTGTTTGAATTATATGGTAGCATACATTTGAGTTATATAGTAAACAGATTTCACACATGCTTCTTTTGTAAAATTCCCTCCCATTTTATTTTCACTAAATTTTTACATGAATTTTAGATCATTTTGTCAAATCCCCAAAGTGCTTTGAGACTGAGTTATTAGATTTGCATTATGTTTTTTTTATCTTTTATTTAAAGATTATCTTTATTTGAGAGGAGAGGCCAAGTGCCTGAGATTTACATTATATTTTTAAATGAATTTGGGAGATTGCCATCTGAACAAGTTAGCATGTCGCTGCAAGTAGCAAAAAAATTCAATTGAGTTAAGCAGTAGGGGCACTTACTATCTCATGTAACTGGCAGTTTAGTGAAAAAGGGCAGGCTGTTGAGTTACTCGACACCTGGCTCATGGAAATCCTGAAGGAGGAGATTCTATCCATCCTTCCTCATTGGCATTCTCCATGTGTTTAGGCTTTCTCTTTGTACTCCCCTTATGGTTGAAAAGTGACTGTATTAGGTTCCAGAAATCTCATCCAGAAATGGCAATGTGCAGAGGAAGAGGAAACTTCTTTGGTGTTTTTCTTAGAATCTTTACTACAAGTTACCATGTAGATTTATCCTTACTTCTCATTGGTTACATTGGAATTTGGTTACATGGCATTTCTAACCCAGGCCTTGACAGAAGAAGTGAGATTAGCATGACTTTCTAAAACCGACCAGGATCCATTCTTAACAGAGGATGAGATTCCTCTTTGCTTGAATCATGTGAAAAAAGGTGTGCGTGCTAGAACAGACAACAGCTCTGTTAGCAAGAGTAGTCACTCAACTACACTATCTTTGCAACACAGGCACACCTCAGAGGTGTCATGGGTTTAGTTCCAGACCACTGCAATTAAGTGAATACTGAATACAGTGGGTCAAATGAATTTGTTTCCTAGTGCATATAAAACCTTACATTTACAATGTGCAGTAGCATTATGTTTTAGAAATGTACATACCCTTAAAAAATGTACATATCCTAATTGAAAAATACATTATTGCTAAAAACTGTTAACTGTCATCTAAACTTTCAGGGAGTCATCATCTTTTTGGTGATGGAGGGTCTTGCCTTAGTGTTGATGGCTGCTGATGGATCAGAGTGGTGGTCACTGAAGGTTAGGGTTATGGTGGCAATTTTAAAAAACAAGATAATGAAGTTTGCTGCATTGGTTGACTATTCCTTTCACGAACAATTTCCCTGTAGCATGAGATGCTGTTTGATAGCATTTTAGCCTCAGTAGAACTTCTTTGAAATTAGAGTCAATCCTCTCAAACCCTGCTGCTACTGCACCAAGTTAATGTAACATTCAGAATCCTTTGTGGTCATTTCAAGAATTTTCTTTTCTTTCTTTTTTTTTTCATTTCAAGAATTTTCACAGCATCTTTACCTGGAATGGATTCCATCTTAAGAAACCACTTTCTTTGCTTATTCATAGGAAGCAGCTCTTCGTCCATTCAAGTTGTGTCATGAGATTGCACCCATTCAGTCACTTTTCAGGCTCTACTTTTTTTTTTTTTTTTCTTTTTTTGGTAAGATTTTATTATTAGCACGATCAGTGGGGAGGGACAGAGGGAGAGAGAGAGAGAGAGAAACCAACTCCCTGCTGAGTGAGCAGGCAACCTGTCATGGGGCAGATGCTCAACCACTGAGCCACCCAGGCACCCCATAAGATCAAAAAAAAAAAAAAAGACTTAATTAATTTGAGAGAAAGAGAGAACACATAGGGGGAGGGCCAGAGGGAAAGAATCTCAAGTGGACTCCAAAGCTGAGTGTGGAGTCCGATTAAGGATTCCATCTCATGACTCTGAGATCACAACCTGAGCAGAAATCAAGAGTCAGAGGCTTAACTGACTACACCACCCAGGTGCATGCCCCTCAGGCTCCACCTCTGCTTCTAGTTCTCTTGTTATTTCTATCACATGTTTAGTTATTTCCTCCACAGAACTCTTAAACCCCTTGAAGTCATCCATAGGGTTGGAATTATGTTCTTCCAAACTGCTGTTCATGTTGATATTTTGACCTCTTCCCATGAATGACAAAATTTTTAATGGCATCCAGAATGGTGAATCCTTTCCAGAAGGTTTTCAGTTTACTTTGCACAAATCCATCAACAGAATCCCTATCTGTGGCAGCTATAGCTTTGTGAAATTTATTTATTTATTTATTTATTTATTTAATTTATATTTATTCATGAGAGACACAGAAAGGCAGAGATATAGGCAGAGGGAGAAGCAGGCTCTCTGCAGAGAGCCTGATGGGGGACTCAATTCTAGGGCCCCAGGATCACGATCTGAGCCAACAGCAGATGCTCAACCACTGAGCCACTCAGGGCCCCTGAAATGTATTTTTTAAATAAAAAGACTGGAAAGTTGAAATCAATCCTTGATCCATAGGCTGCAGAATGAAAGTTGTATTAGGCCTGAAAACAACATAAATCTCATTGTGCATCTCTGTCAGAGCTCTTGGGTGACCCAGGTGCATTGTTAATGAGCAGGAATATTTTAAAAGGAATCTTTTTTTCTGAGCAGTAGGTCTCAACAGTGAACATAAGATATCCAATAAATTATGTTATAAACAGATATGGTGTCATCCAGGCTTTGTTGTTCCATTGATATAGAACACAGGCAGAGTAGATTTAACATAATTGTTAAGGGCTTTAGGATTTGGGGAGTGGTAAATGAGCATTGACTTCAACATAAAATCACTAGCTGCATGAGCTCCAGCAAGGGAGTCAGCCGGTCCTTTGAGGCTTTGAAGCCAGGCATTGACTGCTCCCCTCTAGCTCTGAAAGTCCTGGATGGCATCTTTGTCCAATAGAATGCTATTTGGTCTACATGGAAAATCTGTTATTTAGTGTAGTGTAGTTGTTCAGTGTAGTGTATTAATTATCTTAATGAATATCTAGAATCTTCTGGATAAGTTAATTATCTTAATGAAGATCTAGAATCTTCTGGATAATTTGCTACAGCTCTACATCAGCATTTGTTACTTCACTCTGCACATTTTTGTTATGGAGACAGCTTTCCTTAAACCTCTGGAACCAACCACTGCTAGCTTCAGACTTTTCTCCTTCAGTTTCCTCACCTCTCAGCCTTCATAGAAGGGAAGGGAGTCAGGGCCTGGCTCTGGGTTAGGCTCTGGCTTCAGGGAATTGGGGCCAGTTTGGCCTTCTCTCCAGACTACTAAACCTTTCTCCATATTAGCAATAAGGTGGTTTTACCTTCTTCTCCTCCATGTTTTCACTGGAATAACCTTCTTCCTTTCCTTTAAGAGCTTTTTCTTTGCATTCACAACTTGGCTAAGTGGTGCAAGAGGCCTAGCCTTCAGCTTATTTCAGCTTTTGAGATGCTCAGTGATTTATAACATTTGATTTAAAATGAGAGACCTAGGAGCCTTCCTTTGATCTGAACACGTAGGGTCTGTGGTAGGGTTATTAATTGGTCTAATTTAATTATTGTAGTATCCAAGGGAGGAGGGAGGCCCAAGGAGAGGGAGAGATGGGAAACCTTATGGGCCAGATTTCCTTTAGAGGTGTTTGTCTGGCAACTTTTTTTTTTCTTCTTTCCTTGATTACTCATATATTTAAATTTCTTCCGTTTTCTTGATTTGATTTCAGTATGTAGGACAGTGCCAAGAACACAGCATTAATATCTTGAATGGGGCGGGGGGGCGCCTGGCTGGCTCAGTTGGCAGAGCATGCAACTCTTGATCTTGGGGTTGAGAGTTCAAGCCCCATGTTGGGCATGGAGCCTACTTTAAAAAAGATAAAAGTAAATATCTTGAATAAATGAATGCACAGGTAAAAAATATTGAGAGAGATCTGTGTTTTCCTAGAAGAAATTTTATGGAATTGTATTTTTTTTTTAAGATTTTATTTATTTACTCATGAGAGAGACCGAGAGAAGCAGAGTCATGAGAAAAGGGAGAAGCAGGCTCCCTGCGGGGATCCCGATGCAGGACTTGATCCCAGGACCCCAGAATCACGCCCTGAGCCAAAGGCAGACAGACGTTCAACCATTGAGCCACCCAGGCGTCCCTGGAATTATATTTTTATTTTCATTTATTTAAAGATTTTATTTATTCATGAAGACACACAGAGAGAGGCAGAGACATAGGCAGAGGGAGAAGCAGGCTCCCCGCGGGGAACCCAATACGGGATTCCATCCCTGAGCTGAAGGCAGATGCTCAACTGCGGAGCTACACAGGCTTTCCTGGAATTGTATTTTTTTTTTTTTAATTTTTATTTATTTATGATAGTCACAGAGAGAGAGAGAGGCAGAGACACAGGCGGAGCGGAGAAGCAGGCTCCATGCACCGGGAGCCCGATGTGGGATTCAATCCCAGGTCTCCAGGATCGCGCCCTGGGCCAAAGGCAGGTGCCAAACCGCTGCGCCACCCAGGGATCCCTGGAATTGTATTTTTAAAGTGTAACTGACCGTGTTCTGTTCTGAGGTTATATTCTTTTCTCAGTTCTTTATTTCCTCTCTTTAAGAGATTGTTTTTCCCCCATTGATTGCTTTCTCCTTTCCTTGAGCTGAAAGTTTCATTCATTTTCTTATTTTAATAATCAAAACACTTCTGGGAAGTGGAACTATTTTTGGTCACGTATTTGGTGTCATGAATGTTGGAAGTCCAGAGTTTTAGTTTGAATTCTGGCTCGTTTACTTCTTATAGTGTGACTGCAGACAAGATATGTAACTTCTTTCCTTGGTTTCCTCATGAATGGAACAGGAATAAGAGTAGAACCTATGTCTACCTAGTAGAGTTCTTAGGGGAGTTAGATGCTCCAGGACTGTGGCCAGCACTCATTAAGTACTCTGCAAGAGTTTGCTGGAATGTGATGCCTTCATTGATTTGTTAAATTTGTTTACATTGTGTTTACTACTCTCAATTTATGTAGGACCTCCCTGACTGGTTTCTCTCTCCTGCTTGGTTTGGGTTTGTTTTGCTCCTTTTCATGTTTGTTTGGTGGAAGATCAGGTTGTTGGTTTAAATCTTTCTTTTCTGATACGGACATTTACAACTGTAAATTTCCCTCTCATTTTAGCTGCATCCTGTAAATTTTGGTATGTTGTGTTATCATTTATCTCAAAGTATTTTCTCATTTTCTTTGTGATTTCTTCTTTGATCCTTGGGATATTTTGGAGCGTGTTGATTAATTTTCATATATGTATAAATTTCCAGTGTTTCCTTGTCTTGCTGATTTTTTTTTTTTAATTTTTATTTATTTATGATAGTCACAGAGAGAGAGAGAGAGACAGAGACACAGGCGGAGGAAGAAGCAGGCTCCATGTACCGGGAGCCTGATGTGGGATTCGATCCGGGGTCTCCAGGATCGCGCCCTGGGCCAAAGGCAGGCGCCAAACCGCTGCGCCACCCAGGGATCCCTCAAAGTATTTTCTCATTTTCTTTGTGATTTCTTCTTTGATCCTTGGGATATTTTGGAGCGTGTTGATTAATTTTCATATATGTATAAATTTCCAGTGTTTCCTTGTCTTGCTGATTTTTAAGCTCATCCCATTGTGATCAGAAAAATACTTTATATGATTGCAGTACTTTTATTTTTATTTATTTGTTTTAAATTTTTTTATTTATTTGAGAGAGTGAGTGACAGCATACTCTGTCAGAGTCCGGGAAGGAAGAGGACGAGGGAGAAGCAGGCTCTCTGCTGAGCAGGGAGCTGTACCTGGGAGATCCCAGAGTCCCGGGATCATGACTTGAGCTAAAGGCAGATGCTCAAGCCGACTGAGCCGCCCAGATGCCCCTATTTCAGTTCTTTTACATGTATTGAGACTTGTCTTATGGTCCTAGTGTATGATTTGTCCTAGACACTGTTGCATGTACATTTGAGAAGAATGTGTATGCCTTTGTTGTTGGGTGGAGTGTTCTGTATATGTTGGATAGATCCAATTGGCCTAAAGTATTGTTCAGGTCCTGTGTCCTTGCTGATTTTGTCTAATTCTAGACAAGATAGTTTGGCTTTGTGATTTTTTTTTCTTCATACATGTTTTTATGCTATTTAAACAGTCCTAGATACGTATTGTCATTGTGAGTTACCCTGCACTAGAAAACAATGTTTTGTTTTTCTAAAACAAAACCCAATACTTTGGTCACAAATTTGTTTTACATTGATTATCTTACCATTAAACTTTTAAACTCATTTTCTTTTTTGTGTCTTTTTAGGAGTCTATGTTTAGACTTAATCTAAACCTAATCTGAATATCATTGTCTTGTTATACAAAATCTCAAAGTCTGTTTGAAATCAGCATTGAGAGTGATGTTTGGTCTAATTTTTGTTTTCTTTTTTTTTGTTTAGTTTTTAATTTTTAAAAAAAATTTTAAAGATTTTATTTTTATTTATTCATGAGAGACACACAGAGAGAGAGAGGCAGAGACACAGGCAGTGGGAGAAGCAGGCTCCACGCAGGGAGCCCGATGTGGGACTCGATCCCGGGCTAATTTTCACACGTAAAAAACAGATGCTTTCAGGGGCACCTGGGTGGCTCAGTCAGTTAAGCGCTGCCCTCAGCTCAGATTAAGATCCTGGAATCCTGGGATCTAGGCCCTGTTGGGCTCCCTGCTCAGCGGGGAGCCTGCTACTTTCTCTCCTCTGCCCCTCCCCTCCCCTGCTCATGCTCTCTCATGCTTTCTCTCAATTAAATAAATAAAATCTTTTTAAAAAATGGTTCCATTTTTGTTAACTTTGTTCTCTGTTCCTGCCATAGAGACTTTCTCCTCACTAAACTTCCTTCCACTTACAATTTGGAAGGATGGCGTACATAGGGCTCTCAGTTGCTTCTGTAAGATGAGAGGAGTACAGTAAAGAATTCTTCTGCCTTTCCCTTTCTCTACTTGTTTTTTCTCTATGATCGCAATTTTAGACTTACTGGGATTTATTGCAGAAAATTTTGCAGACAACTTATTTGCCTTCTTTTGGGGATAGCTTGTTCGTAATGGATTGCTTTGTAGGAGTTGGGAGGTTTTGTTAGCATAAGGTTAGGGGGCTTAATCTCTTTCTGAATGTTGCTTGGTCTGTGATGAACCTTCATTTCTGAGATTCAGGTCTTGTGAGCTTCTGAATACATCTCTGTGAACATTGCTTCTACTTAGTGTGGTCTTTTATCCAGGTGTGTCTGTTACTGAAATATCTGCCTCTCTCTTCTCTTTATATTTATTCTCCCTTATATTTATTCTTTCCCTCAGCTTCTTTATATTTTGGGAATTTCTCCAGTTTATAGTCCATATTATTGTCTTAAACATTCAGAAAAGTTCTGTGGCTTTTTTTTTTTTTAAAGATTTCAAACAAAAATGAAATGTAGTGACTTTCACAGATAACTGTATACCTTCCCCCTTCACTTTGTCAAATTTAAGTATTTACCGTATGTGCTCAGAATTCTTTTTTTTTCTTTCTAAGTTTTATCCCAGGCGTACTCCCACTTGGTGTAAATACTATTCTGATTTTGGTGGGTTTTTGTTTGTTCTTTTAATTTGGTTTTGATCTTTATCATTCTTAGGCCTGTTTATTACAGTTGTATATATCAGTAAACAATATAAAGTGAGGCTAGTATGTTTTTAAACTTTCTTAAAGATTTTATTTATTTGAGAACCACAAGGTCGGGGGAAGCAGGCGAGGGAGAGGGAGAAGCAAACTCCTCATCGAGCAGGGAGCCCAATACGGGGCTAAATCCCAGAACCCAAAAGTCAGAAGGCAGACGTTTAACTGACTGAGCTACGCAGGCGCCCCAGTGTGTTTTCAAACTTTATATGAATGTATCATATTATACACTTGTTTCTGCAGTTTCTTACTCAGCATTATTTTGTTGAGATTTATCCATGTTGATACTTAGTGCATCGGTTTTCTTCTCACAAAGGCCTGTTTCCTTGCCAAACTGCATGTCTGCTGGGTTGTATCTGTCAAGAAGGGGTGACTCCCTCTAATTGGTCCATTCCCTCCAACTGTGGTCTAGTATCCCACTGGATGAATGTTGTACCGTGGGAAATAATAGCCCCTTAAACCTTCTTGAACCCATGTCTCTGTGCAGGCATGGGAACTACTCTCTCCGGAATGTACCTAAGAGTGGAATTGCTGGGGGGGCGTATGCTAGGTATTACCAGTTTGCTTATCAATGTGGTTTTACCAGTTTACATTTTCACTAGCAGTGTGTTTGTGTTGTTGCTTTGTATATTTGTCGTTGCTGGACTTTGTTTTTTGATGATCTGGTGGGTGTGAAATGGAATTTCATTGTGGTTTCAGTGTTTTTTTCTGATTGCCAGAGAATCAGAACATCTTCTCATGTATTATTGACCATTTGGATTTCCTGCTCTGAAAATTCTCTCTTTATATCCTTTGCATATCTTCTTTTGAAGGGTTGTCTTTTTTAAATGATTTATGAGTTCTTTATGTATTTTAGCCAAATACATAAATTTATATTTTGTAGGTTATGTATCTTTTTGTGTTCGTCTTTTCACTTGAGAGCATTTCATATATAGAGATTAAACTTTGGATGTGATAGAATCAGTTAATTTTTGGTTTCATTGTATCTCTTCTATCTTTAGTTTAGTACCTTTATGTTTTTAATTATTGATTTTTATTTGTGCATTCATTCAACCAGTCCTCCAAGAAATATTTTTTGAATGCCTGTTATGTGCCAGACACGTTACTAGGTACTGAGAGACAGCTGTCAATAAAAGGCAATTGCTACCTCGTGGAGCTCAATTTCTAGTGGAGGAGAAACACATAATAAACACTGTCTATCCAATAAATGATAGTATATACAAAGATGATGAAGTACTATGGAGACATGTATGTGAAGGGATGTGTGCACAGGGAATGTGTAGGGGGCTGTACAGTGTCATATAGAGGGGTCCAGGAAGGCCTCATTGTTAAGAAGCCTGAAGAATGGGAGGGAATAAGCCATGCCGCAGTCTCTAAAGGAAGAAAATTCTAGGCAAAGGAAGAACACGTGCAAGGCTCTTAGGTGGACCATACTGGACACATAAGGAATTACTCAAAAACCGACTTAGTTTATAGTCTTGGATTAGTTGATTATCTAAAATTCTCGAGGGTAAGGCTCATTTTTTATTGTCTGCTGATGCTCCTTTATTGTGAAGTTTCACGCTTAGTTTGGATGATAAATTCATTTGTTGCAGGGTTTTAGCTGGAAGATGAGACTCTGGGATGGTTTTTATTCCAGGCACTCAGGTTCAAGCCGAAATAGATGCTTAAATGTAGACCTCAAGCTCCATATGGCTCAGGCCTATGATTAGAGATTTCTTTGGTGCTCCTTCTCCCGTCTAGATCCCAGTCCGGCCCATGCAAGCTTCCCTGTGGTTCCTGGTGAGGACAGGGTATGGGCAGGTGGCACACAAAGCCTATGACACTCATTCTGGTTTATGCAAGGAGCTTCAGATCCAATTCTCTGATTTGCAAAAGTTGAAGAACTCAGTTCTGGATCACAGAGACACTCAGGCCACCCCACAAAACCAACACAAACTGGGCTTTTGTGGTGTCAAGTCCTCCCCGCTTTCTACTCTGGGTTTTATCTTAACTGCTGTTGTTCAGCCCTTGGGATTTCCTTCTCAGGAGCTCAGCTGTGCATTAAAGGATAGACTTTATCTCACTTTCAAAGCAGAGGATTTCCAGATCACCAGTCATTATTACTAGAACCAGAAGCCTCTATTCAGAACCCATATCTTATCACATTCCTTTTAGTCTGTGTTTATATAAGCCTAATATGATAGATTGATACATTAAATACAATGATCTATCCTTTCTCATATTCTTGGAAAAATTGTTGCTTGCTCATTTCCTTTGTGCATTTGACAATTCCATTTGCTCATATTTTGAGTAAGAATTCCTGTGCTGAATCTTGTTTGTTTCATGGACAGATTTGAGGTAGCTTACCTTTTTCTCTGGTTAGAAATAACTTGTAAAAAGAATTACTTAAAGTTTGAAGAAATAAATATGACTTCCTTTTCAGATTCAAATAAAACTTTGGGGGAAGCTCTATCTGAACAACAACCCCCAGTGTATGTCTCGGTTGTTAGTGGCTATCTGATTTGTTCTTGTCTAATTTCTAGCAGTTTTTATAGTAATATTTCAAGAAACTATATTTTAAATGTTACTGCTTAGAAAAGGAATTCTTTTGGTACTTTATCAAAGCTGTGAAGTTCTCTCTTGGCCATATGCTAAAGGTTTTATTATGGAGCCTTTTTTATTTCTCCCTTAGTCTTGTTTTTAGAGAAGTAGATTCTCCAGAAATTATTTTCATTTTTCATACTACAAAGTGTGATACGAATTTAAAATGCATTTTTTAACAATGAAAAAAAAATACTATAGCTAAAATTTTACCTCATAAATTACTTCTATAAAGCTTCACCATCTTTTTTTCTGTTCTGGTTAATTTCCATTGTTGACCACAGTGGTGATGGTTTTCCACTGGAATTACCTGTCACTTTATCATACTTTCTAACCATAAAATGTAAAAAGAACTTTTTTAAAAATATAGAAATATTTGAAGAGAATTAATAGAAATCCCAGAAATAGGAGTTGGCAGTCATTTTTGAAGCATAGAATTTCCAGAGTTGGAATAGTTATACATTGTTTTGTGATATTTTTGGTAGATGGCAAACAGGCTTTGCCTTTAAACGTTCTTGAAGAACATGTGTTTTAGTTCTGAGTCTTCTCACTGTTATAAATTACTTCCCGAACTTTTGTTTGTACTTGACAGGAACATAGCTTTGTCTCATTCTTCTCATTTTCAGCTGCCTTTTTTCCATTAGATTATCTCACAGTACTGTTAATGTTAAGCTGCTTCTCGATTCTAGAAGCTTTTGCTCAGCATTTTTGCTCATAGTTAGATATTTGGTTTCAGTGTTCCTTCCTGATGTGGGATCTTTATTTGTAGTAGGTAGCTGGAGCCATCTTCTCTTTGCTTTTTTTGTATTTATCCATAAATTTATGTATACTTTTTGTTATTTATGAAAATAACTTTTGTGTTTTTTGAAAGTATATTCTTAAGGCAGTCTGTTTAAAACTGCCCCTAGTTTGGTTTTATTAGGTGATTATAGATCTTTTGTGTATAATTAAGTCAGAGCAAGTCACTTTGGATTTCTGCTTTGCATTGTTTCTTAACTTTTACCCTCTGATGATGTGTGTCCACAGCTGTCTTCACTCACTCCATGTGCTTGGCCTTTTTAAACACTCTCTTCCATAATTGGTCATCCTGTTACTTGATTCCATAGCCGTCTTTAAATTCTGTCTGCCTTTTGTACGTTTCCTGAAACTTTGAGGGTAGGGAAGGAAAGGTGTTTCATGTGAATTTGCCATCAGATAAACCCAACCAAACATCATCATCAGTCGGGTGTGTCATGGTTTGGTTGCCTAAGTTCATCTGTGGTAAACACTTCTGTGAATGTTCATTTTGAGCTGAGCCGGGCACAGAATCTCCCTGCAGTCTAGGTCATCACGGCGTCCATGTTACTTGTGTCTTATCTCTAGGGTCTTTACTTGTGGGCTTGCTTCTCATACCTGTTCTTGAGGTCTGCATGCTCTGCTTCATGTGGCAGTAGGTGTTTTAAGTTGGTTCCTTTTCAGACATTGTGTAGTCAAATGTTGTAATTTGTCCAGAGTTGCTATATCATTGCAGCCTTTAATCATCTTCTTCACCAAATGGGAGTAACTGTTCTTTCAGTTGGCTTGTGACTTTCTAGTTCAGGATTCTGAGTGTTTTCTGGTCTCTTCCCACACTGCCCTTTTTGCACCTGAGAACACTTTCATTTGCCCTATACTTTCTTGGTTGTTAACTCATTCTTGGAATTTATCTTACTGTATTAACTGTATTTCTGCTAAATACAGTTTCAACTTAAAAATAATATATTTCTCATATACACTTGGTCCTTGTCCACAGTTCTGGCTCAGGGCTCCCTAAACCCATGGGTGGATTTCTTGTGTTGAGTGATAAAAGGTGTCTTTTGTTATGTTAATGAGGAGACTTTGGGACATCACCTAAAATATGTGTGTCTAGAGGTCCAGCCCTATAGTTAGAGGATTGAATGTTCATTCCCAACCCCTGACCTGGTGGGGGCTGTAGGTTTAATCAACGACCAGTGGTCGGTAATTTAATCATCATGACTGTGTAATGGAGCCTCCATGCAAACCCAGACAGAGCTCAGAGATTCTGGGTTGATGAACGTGTGGAGGTGCTGGGACAGTTGGTGCTCTTAGAGAGGGCATAGAAGCTTTGTGCCCCTTCCCACGTACTTTGCACCGTGCATCTTTTCCATCTGGCTGTTTCTGAGTTATGTCCTTGTATAATAAACAGTAATCTAGTAAGTAAAATGTTCTGAGTTTTGTGAGCTGCTCTAGCAAATGAACATAACCGAAGGAGGAAGTCCCAGGAACCTCTGATTTGTAGCTAGTTGGTCAGAAGCACAGGTGATAACCTGGACGTGCAGTTGGCATCCTTAGTTGGAGGGGGTCGTACTGGCAACTCCAGTGTGTAGCTCTCTGGTGGGCAGAAGCACGGGGCTTGTGACTGGTGTGTGATGCAGGAAGGGGGTGTGGTCTGGTAGGACTGAACCCTTAACCTGTGGTATCTGATACTGTGTCTGGGCAGATAGTGTCACAGCTGATGAATTCTCAGACACCAGCAGGTGTCTGAGAATTGCTTCTTGGGGAAACACGTCCTCCCTCCCCACCACAACACACTGAAATTTATGTGGGCCTTGGTAACAAGCAAGAGGTTAAAGAAGCTTGGCCAGTTCTTTGCCTCACTTTCTGTATTGTGCTTATATGCCAGCAATGCTCTTATTTCCTTCTTAGTGGAAGAGAAAGCCAGCACCCACCTCCTCCTAGGCATGTGCTTAGACACCTATGCTCGCTACCTTCTGTTCTCCAAGCAGCCGTCACAGGCACAGAGGATGTATGAAAAAGCACTGCAGATTTCTGAAGAAATGCTAGGAGAAAGACACCCACAGGTAAGGGAGAAGAGCAGCAAGAGGAACCAGAAAACAAAGCTTTCAGAATATCCAGGTGTGAAATGCCACACTCACTGGGGACAGATCTCCAGCAATGGTCCTAGCTGTTTCCCTCTGTGCCCCAGCCCGTTCTTTTTCCTGTTTCTACTCTCCTACCCCCAACTCCTTGGTTCAAAAAGGATTTGAGGGGCGCCTGGCAGGCTCAGCCAAGAGAGCATGCGACTCTTGATCTTGAAGTCAAGGGTTTGAGTTCCATGTTGTGCGTGCGTAGAGATTTCTTTAAAAAATTTTTTTTCTTTTAAAGGATTTGAGACCTCATATCAATTACTGGGTCTGCTCAGAGCATTCTGCAGGCATATTGGTTTACACAGCAGAGCAGCCTTTCCAAACAGTAGATTGAACCGGGCACTGGTGCTTCCAGGCCCTCAGGGTACACGGCCCAGTGCTCTGGAATCCTGAATCTTAGTCAGAATCTTAGGAGGAACAGGTTACCATGTGAAGGTTCTTGCCTCCCTCACCCCACAGGTAAAATGCCGGGGGCAGAGGGGGGGGAAGAAGGAGAGAGGGACTGCACTGAAAAGTCGGAACTGCCGACATAGTATTGAACCGCACCGTGCAGAGCTGTTAGAATTCCACACTGAATGCACTGAACTGAAATCTTAGTGCTTCTCCCCTAAGTTCTTAGAGGTGAGAACCGGATCACTTGTCTGAGATTGCCTGGTACCCCCAGCATGGGACACAGAAATTTTAACTTGACTGAACATGTCCCAAGGCTGGGTTGATGGGCAGGACAAGTCCTTAGGCTGTAATTCTCCTATCCTCAGGGGAGGTGACAGAGTCCCCTTCAGGGACTGTCACTGAAGAAGAAGAAGATAAATCTGGAATTCCAATCACAAGTACTAGAACTGAGGCTTAAAAAGGCATGACTTTAAGGGGATGAGGTGGGGTCTGCCTTAGTATCAACATTTTAAAAACTCTTAAATGGAATCTTCATAAAATCAATAATATATATATTTCTTCTTCTCGATGAGTCTCAGAGTCACCAACAGGAATGACATTATAATGTGCTGGAGGCCGGCTTCTCGGGATTGCTGAACTTTAAATGAGATCAGTTATAGTTTCTTCTTGCTGGTTGGTTGGTTGGTTTTGGTGCTTCGAATTTGATAAATAGATTAGTAAGTAATATCCTGTTCCCTAGTTTCTAGATTTGTATCATTTTCAAGAGTCAAACTAATGCTGTTTGTTGTGTAATATGAATGATAAACGTACGCAGTTTGTTAAAGGCTGAGCCCTTCACCTTCTATGGAATGCTAGGAAACATGAGATCTTAAGCATAGATTCAGTTTGCCAAATTCCCAAGTTAATGTTGAATCTGCATTGCTATTTTTTTTTAAATGGCTGTTTTTTCTCTTGTGTGTAGACCATCGTGCTGATGAGTGACCTCGCTACCACCCTGGATGCACAGGGCCGCTTCGATGAGGCCTGCGTTTATGTGCAGAAGGCGTCCGACCTGGCGAGGCAGATAGAGCACCCCGAGCTGCACATGCTGCTCAGTAACCTGGCCGCCATCCTGATGCACAGAGGTAGGGCGCCACCGAAGCCAGACTGCTTTGACTTTAGGGAAGGGGGTCACTGGATGTATGAATCTGTGAAGTGGTTCTAGGGAGGGCCGAGGGGCAGTCAGGAAGCTTCAGAATTAAAAGGCTGGCTGACCATCCCCCAAAAAAGGATGTATGTTTGGTTGAAGTACCATTGTGTTCAAGTCACATAACTCCTATGGCCCTGCACTAGCCGGTGACCCCCCTGGAAGCTAGAGAAAGTGTCATTGGTGCTGTCCCTGGCCGATGGAGCGGGGCCCCACACACTGGGTTGAGGCCTGGGTCGGCTTGCAGCCTGAGCCGCTGGTCAGAAGGGGGTGAGATGAGGCAGTGACCGCCCAGCGCTTCGAAAGGACACAGCAGGTTAAACGCATACTGTCACTAGTGTTTGCTCGGCAGAATCTTGCAGAATCACTTTGAAAACCTACATTTCTCTCTGTTCTTCCTTCTCTCTGGGTTATTTTAGAACGATATGCACAAGCAAAGGAGATCTACCAGGAAGCGCTGAAGCAAGCAGAGCTGAAAAGAGATGAGGTTTCTATGCAGCACATCAGGGAAGAGTTGGCTGAGCTGTCAAGAAAAAGTAGACCTTTAACTTAATTTTATGAAGTGCTAAATCCCTTTTTGTTGTAGGGAATTTTCAGCAACAGTGATAATTCTGGTCTCAGTGACACCCAAATCAATGGCTTAATCCTTTCTCCTTGATATTCAAGTTTTGTCAACTTAGCTGTGGTGAAGGACAAGTTGTGTACACTGCCACTTTTGTCGTTTTAATGGAAAAACAACTTTCACCCCTGGCTGATTCCGACTTCTAAGGACAGATGTCAAGTGAGGTGCCGTGTGTGTGCTGGTCTCAGTGTAGTGGGGTGGAGACAGTCCAGTTTTCTGTGGGTGGGTGTGTGCGGATTCAGCCAGGCATCTCTAGCCTCTGATTTTGGTCTGTTGATTTGCTACCCTCTTTTTCATTTTATCGATATCTGGCAGAGCAGAGCTACCTGTCTCATGGCAAAGAGGGATTATGGTGAGTTCTTTTTCTTCTCCTCTATTTCATGAAGCCCAGTGTGGGATGTAATGCGTAACGGAGCAAAACTATTGTCTTGGTTTGCACCAGCGTCCAGCATGAAGTCTTAAAGTAGGAATTAGGCCCTTGAAAATACACCCATTTCACTATAAATAAAAGTGAACTGTATGTTTTTAGATCTGGTGACATAGGACTATGAAAAAGAGGGGAAAAGGAATGATATGAGCTCTGGTCAGTGCTGTTGGAGCACTCCACTCCCTCTGCAGCCTGGGTCCCTGAACAGAGTCCTGTGCACGTGCCCAGGCTGCACCCCCACACCTTCGGTCTCAGGGTAGGGCCTCACAAGTGTAATGTGTAAGATACCCCCAGTAATTCCGATATGTAATGCTGGTACAGTAAGAATCACTGATCTGGATCCTAGTCCTGGCTGTTTGCATTTGGGTCTCTGTTCTCATCTATAAGGAAGGGACCAGTGGGGTTCTCTCGAGGTCTCGGGAGAGTGTATTTGGTCAGATGACCTTGAATGAATAGACTACTGTGTTGAAAGAGCCTTATCACACTGCCTCAGATGCATAAAGCTTATGCACACAAGCTAGGTAATGGATGTTCTGACCTCCGAAGTCTTGCAAAGAGCCATTTGCCTAAGGGAGAGGCGATTTTTGTAGGTGCCGCGAAGGAACACTATTACTGTTGGTAAGCCTTCGGGGGTGGGGGTGTGAGTGGGAATGATAAACAGATATTTTTGTTTCCTGTGTAAATACTGGAAGAATCCTTTCATAATAAACTAGAGACTCTACAACAACACTGTATGTATTCCGTAATCTTTGAGTTTCTCCTCCTAAGAAATAACTTACTAAAGAGTCAAGAAAAAACCAAAACGCTAGAAACCTTGAGGTCCAAATCCTCAGGGGTTAGATGAAAACTAGAATTTTATATTTTGCAGATCTAAGTTTCTTCCTGCTTCCTGCCTAAGCTCCTCTCTTACCACCCAACTAGCTCCTTTCATCAAGACTGATGAGAAATAGAATAGAAATCCAATTTTTAGCACAACCCAGTCTTAATTTATTGTTGGGGATTTTTGAGAAATTGTCAACTAGTTAGCTACTCACCATCTGCACTGAGAATGTTTTCACCTTTTCACAATTGCAGGGGTTAGTGCAAGTTAGATTCGTCACTCCAGGTTTTATTTAAGAATGTTTGATCCTCCACAAGGTTTCAGCTCATGGTCCCGTCCCAGTGCTGAAAAAACCGTAGGTGTTCTCAGTCTCTCTGTGTGGGTGTGTCCAGGAGAGTTATTTGCACAGTTGTAAAACAAGGTAGCAAAGCAGGAGAACGGACTTTGCTGACTGGTCTGATTTCAAAAGTGAATTGTTTAAAATAGTGTAATTTAAGTGTTTGAACTGTGTCACCAGAGTTTTCAGGGCATAAATATTTAAAAATGGAATCAGCATACCAAGATGAAAACATCATGAAACTTCCAATCATAAACATGCACCGGAAACCTGGCTGTCAGACTACTGCTCCGAACAGTATAGGAAGACCTTAATCTAGTTCTGGGGTGCTAAAAAGTCATGCACAAGGATGCAGCTTCAGAACGCTGAAATCTCAGCCTGCACAGAGCTCCTGCCTTGGCCTTCAGCTGACGTCCACGAGTCCTTGGCCACTCTCGGTGCCGGCTGCCATTTGGTCCTGCCACGCTGGACGTCCGGCCTCCCAGATGGTTTGCTCTGTAGGTAAGCCACGTGACAGTTCTGGCCTTTCAGTGTTCTGAACTAAGAAATGGGACTGGATTTTATCTCCCATTCTGAAATCTCTTCTCCCAGTAATGGCAGAGGGAAGAGCAGAGCACACCTGCACTGTGATGAGATCGGAGTGGGGGAGGGGTTACAGCCATTCACTTGAGGCTCCTGGGGTGGGGTGGGGTGGGGGGCAGTAAAAAGTTAGGCTCTCACCCAACATGTTCTCAAACACTCTTCTGATTTGGAATCGCTCAAGACCTTCAGGGTCATAGAAAAATAGCATCTCTCTTGGGTCTGATGACACCATGAATTAGTGAAATCTAAGATACTGTTATGTGGAACATTTAGTTACTGTTTTTCATTCACATTAGCATTTTCTGTGTATGTATGATAGAGCAGTACCAACTCTCCAAGTAGAAGGAATCTGATCACTAAATCTGCTCTAAAGCTGATGGTGAGGACCTCCAGTCTAGGAGGGTGGAGTAGCAGCAGGCGTGAAAGCTTAACTCCTGGCCTGCCCTTGTCGCTTACTATGTGGACGGAGCCCTGAGCCAGTACCTTCATTATCAAAACAGGGATCAGACCCCATTGCTAAGGGTGACACAAGGGTCTCAGGCCTATGAAACCTGTGACAGAGGAGGCACAGTCAGTGGTTACCACCACTGGCTTGCTTTAGAGGCTTGAGTATTTAGAAGTCCATAAAGTGCTAATCTGTATCTAATCTGTATCATCTTGAGAGACCTCCTCTGTCTCTCCTTTCTCATCTTCAGTGGCACCCTTCCAAAACAGTTCCTGTCCTCTTGCTACAGAAGGATGTTTTTTGATGCCATGCTTTAGTGGTACGGGGGACAAACTCAATTCAACAATCAACTGTTAAAGGATGAAACGGACCATCAAGTACTGTAATTAGTTTAAAATTCACTCTTTGAAAGTATTTGCTCCTTGAGATTCCATGAAATGAAAAAAATTCAACGATAAACTCCTGCCCACGAGGAATCAAAGGGAGAATAAACACTGGCTCGTGGTGAACAGACCAAACTGCGAGACCTCAGGATGCCGTGCAAAGTAAATCTAAGAGACTAAGAGACGGAGGAGATTCTATGCAGATTGTTATCTTCTAACTCAACCAATAATCCCGAGCAACCTAGAGGAAAGATACTAGTTTTTCCTTTGAAACCTGAGACATCAAGAGCCTTAAATCACACATGATCTATGTGGCTATGGACAGGGTAGTCAAATTTATTTCAAAACAAAAGCTCTGTTGGGCTGCATCAGATGCAGAAGAAACTTAGGGGCATGGTTAAAGTCACCAGTGTGCATAACAGTGAGGGATGCCTCAAGCCTTTTTTTAACTTTTAAAAAATGAACTATAACATACCCATGCAGTAATATTTTTTCAGTGCTACTAATTAAAAAAAATTAAAGCCTGCACTGGAAATTTACAGTATGGCAGAATTTTGCTTCTCCTACCTTTGACCCTAATACGTAATGTACAGATTTTATGATAGGGTCTGTGTTAAAAATCTAAACATCTCCACAAGATTTGAAACATCACTGGAAATCTGAATTTAGAGAAAACAAAATTGGATAAAAGTACAATGCCCATGACAGCCAACATTATGTAACTGGGCTGTGTGAGGTTGTTTAGAAGGCAAGGGTTAAAAAGATCGGTGCGGAGTTTGTTTTTAAAATTACCCCCAAAGTGGCTGCGCTGATTTGAACATAAGTACACCAAGTACTACAGCAAGGGGAAACACTGCAAAAAAGGTCATCTATTTACAGAAAAGTGATTTAAAGACATTATGGTTTTCTTTACAAACAGATGTAAGAACAGGAATTGTCCACTTTTTAAAAACTCTACATTTCAACCCTCCACTATTATTATAATTCACTGAACTGCCTGTGTCAAAGGCAGTCTCCCTGTCCCTCCCCCCATTTGACTCTGCAAATAAATTTCCATCATTTCTTCATCATCCGTGGTCCAGGCTCTCCTGAAAAGTCTCTGGGCACAAGTCAGAGGAGGACAGGTTTGTGACCTGCCATTAAAAATAAAACCAACAAAAACAAGAGCTCCCCACCCCACACCCTGGCCCCACCAAGACCCCTTCTCTGTGCAGTTCAGTCGTCACTATCCGACAGAGTCTCGTACTGTGCGGAGAGCAGTGGGGCAGGCTCTCGCTCCCAGATCCTGTTCTGTTGGTGAGGAGCTGCTTGGTTCACAGAAGAGGGGGCACATGCAATCGGTGTTGGTGGCGTACTGCTGAGCATCCGCATAGTCAGAGGGTTATAAGGAAACTGAGTTGAGCCTGACAAAAGAAAAACTGTTTTCACTGTCATGAGCACAGCTGCTGTTCCGAACGCACAAATTCCATAAGATGGAGGAGGACACAATTATTCTACTGAAATGGTCTTGTGGCACCAAGAGCGAAATGAAACAAACATGGAAGGGCTGAGGTTTCACGACAACAGACCGTAACCTATGATAAGGCACCAGTGAGAATCTTGAAAGGCTGAGTGACACAAGTAAGCACGAGCTTAGTGTTGCTAAGCCCAGAAATGAAAGCTCAGGGCTGAATATTTAGTGAAATCTAGAACCAGGTGGAGATTCAAAGCAGACCTACTGCATATTAAGCTCTAGGAGTCTACACCGAGAGCTCCTTGACTCAGAGATAAATGCAGGAGTACAATACTCAGAGGATGAAAGTCAGGGGATGGCAGGACGCATGTCATCTGCTGGATCTCACTGAGCCGATTTAAAAGGTAAAAGATCTGGAAGACGGGTATGTGAACCTACCAACAGCACTGCTACCTTCTGCCAGTACCTAGATTGTTTCATTGTCCCTAGAAAGCCTTTTTCTGCTTAAGAAGCTCTAAAAATGGAAAACCTACCATTTTATCAAGTAATTAGTTTCAAAAATTAATTCCTTCCCTGAGAGAGATTGGAGAACAATCAATCACTGTGTAGGTTAGAAGTTTCCAAACTAGTACACAATCATTTTGCATGCAATACAATTTTATAAAGCAGAGGCCTTCGGTTATGCTGGTATAATACCCATATGCAATTTATATACTAATAAATTAAGGGGAAGAGTGCATTTCAGATTTCTTCCACTACATGTGTATTTAACTCCTAAAAAAAAAGATGGCTTATAATTCTGTGAAAGCCTAAAATTTATATCTATACCAAGTATCCCAGTTTAGTTTAACAACAAAAAAAGTAGTCTTTTCCCTTTTAGGACTACTATTATTGTGGTTACTTAGGTTTGGGTAAAAAGCTTACAAGTAAGCACAAAATGGAAAACAATAAATATCCTAGAATAATGCTTTTCATCAGTTTGTGTAAACATAGGGAGCCATAGGAGAGAGGATGGCTTTTTACACTATTCCCATTTCTTTCTTTCTTTCATTTCTCAGTATTTCCCTAAGAACCTTCTCTAAGAATGTTCATATGAGAGGTTCCCGGTAACTTGGGGGGAGTGGTCCTCAGGTCTGGTTCAGGGAGGAACTGAAATCACAGACATCCTTGCTTTGCAGGTAGCAAGTGCTGGCTATTGGCAAACTAGAGAAGTGAGAGGAGTGGATAGTCTTCAGAGGTCTTCCTTTGTTCATGGTCATCACACCTTGCATTCTTTAAATTTTTATGATTCTATGCATTCAGTTTCTACTCTGGAAATTGGAACCTACTGATACTGTAACAAGGCTACCAAAGTTTCTGATTTTACAAGAAGTACTAACTAAGGCTTGAATAAGAATCAGCTGAAGACTCCTTTTCTAGCAAGTTCCTCACCTGTTGAAGAGGGCCTGTCTTCCCAGGCCCACCCTGGCGTCTGCCTGTGGTAATCCCCTTCTGAATGTACAGAGGAGACAGAAGAGGGCCTCTCCGTTCCTAAGTAGCCTTGCCCAGGGATAGGAGATTTAGATTTCCTGCTGTTTGACTTGCTGATCAGCTTTGGTTTGCAAACTCCTCCTAAAAGTGAAATAAATTAACTATTGACACAGAGGAATTATGTTCTCAACTTAAAAACCTACCAAAATGCTGATGATTGTATAATGCTAAGAGTAAGAAGCAGAGTGGCAGGTAGCATGAAGAATCCAGGTCCTAATACCCAATGAGGTTTAAAAAATTAATATTTAAAAGCCTGAATTTACTTGCAGCAACTAAAATGAGGGGTGTGCCCTCATGCCATAAACTTAAAGACATGTAACCAAGGAAACAAAATTTCTGGAACATCATTTCTTTCCTAGCATTAGAGCATGGAAACTAAGGAAATTAAAACAGGTTGACAAAATTCTTAACTCCTCACTACCTCTTCACCTACCACTTTAGAGTGAAGTAGAGGAGTTCATACACTACCCAAGGAAATTTTATGTCAAAAGAAAACAATGTAGAACAGAAGCCCCTTCATGGCACTGCTGGACCCGAGCAGAAGCTTGGCAGGTTTTGGTGGCCCTTGCTGTTATTCCAGGCTCTGTTTCCCAGAGTTCACAGGAGTGGGATGCCCCTCTCTAGAACAAAACATTAAAAAGATCTCAGAAGAGATCAGAGCCCCAGTGAGCAGCAGACGGATTCCTCAGCCCTAGCACAACTTCACCCCAAATCCTGTGGCTACAGAAAAGGGTGGGTAGAATGCCCTCTATGGACTCCTTGAACTCTATAAATAGAAGAAGTGCAAGTCCTTGATGGTAATGAAGAGGATATCCTAGGACAAGGGAGAAAGATCTTCGTATACGGAAGAGAAACTTCAAGATCTATGAAGCCAGTTTACAAAAGGAGCTCAAAGAACAGATGATAACCACAAAGGCTGAGGTGAAAAACTTAGGAAACAAGATACAGCAAAGACCAGAATGGACACAACAGGAAGAGGAGTAGTACAAAGGAAAAATGAGACACAGGAGAAGCCACAGAAAGAGGTCAAGAGGCCTAAAAATCATTAGGAGATAGCAGATATGGTGAAGACTCACCAGCAAAAATATAATTATGTTTTTGAAATGGAAAGACCAACAAAAGAAACAAAAAGTAGAACATTTCCATGAGCATAAAAATCAACATTCAGACACAAACACACTCACTATGCTCAGTGTTCATTGTGTGTCAGATTTTCCTAACATCAGTTAGCTTACTGAAATTGAGGAAAAGAGGATTCTTTGGGGAGGTAAGTTTCACCTGCCGAAAAGGGGGATATCTGCTTATTTCTTAGACAGCAACTGATGGCAGGAAAAAAAAAAGGTGATGGAGTCTACAGGATGTTTTGAGAAAAGTGCCACACTGTCATTTCATCTCTAAGGGTAGCAAGAAGACACTTGAGCGAGAATAGTCTGGGAGTACTGCACCCTCCTCAGGGAAAGGGGTGTGAAACCCAGAGCAAATGCTGCCACGGGAGGATCACACAACCACAGCCACAATACTACCACTTGCAAGTTTACTAAACGTACACGTCAGTCAGCACAAATCAGGAGGTAAGACCAGAAAGAGGAAGACCACGCTCCTCTTTGAGAGCAAGAAGTGAATTCATATTGTTCTAAAATTAATATATGTCATTAAAAAAGATAAAAACCTGATCTCTTGATCTTTTTCTTAACCTTAGTGAGATCTTTTTGCCTGATGTTAATAGGAAAAAACCCTAAACTGGAAATAACTGTGGACCTGCAGGTAAATTTTCAAGCAAAAGAGATACTAGTTCTCAAAAGATTAAGAAAAAAGGGTTTAAAGGAAGCTTATAGTCACAGTTTTCTGGGTGCTTGCTTCTACCAGGATGTGTGAATGATCTCGTTCTAATGTCTGTCTGTGTGTCTATACAGAGACACTTCTAGAACAATGCTTCTCAGACAAGAACACTTTCCTTGCTCTTTACAGCTTAAAATTCTTTTAGGCCTATCACCTTTTTAAAATTCAAAAGCAGATATGAAACTGTACTTGTACTATAATTAAAATGTGTTGATCCAGATAAGGACTAGATGCAAACAAAAATAAAACCCAATGCTGAAGGGTGTTGTTCTGCATAAAAGTTTCCATCTTTTTTAAAGTTTCTGTTCATGTTACTAAAATGTCTGAGGAGAGTTTAAAAACAAAACAAAAACCCAACTTACTGTAAGTAACTAAAGTCCTGAGAGGTGACTCTGAGAGCACGAAAATGAGCTCTCATGGTGATGCATTCATTACAACTTGGGAAAGGCAGCAGCAGGGCACAAAAATGCAAACTGTACCTGAATGAGGTGATGGGTCCCCTTCCTCTCTCCGGGTCTCCCCGCTGGTTACCACTGAGGTGTTGGCACCACCAGGCACTACGCCCACAGGTTGGGACATGACAACTCCATGCTCCTCAACTTTGTCATCAAAGCTTCCCATGAGAGCCTTCCTGATAATGTCTTCCAGACCAAGATTACTCGCGGGATCAGCGAAAGAATGACCTCGAGAGCTGACTGAGCCTGAAAGAGACAACCACAACATTTCTGCTTACTTCTGAAAGGCAAATCGAGCAGCAGAAATGGACAGACTCCATCTGTTCTGTTGGCCCACAGAACACAGTGTGTGGCCAGCTGCCTGCAGCACCGCTGAGGCCCACAACCGGCCGCCTCGACCCACCAGTGAGAACTCGGGGAGAACGAATCAGTCACCCGCTTTTATTAAAGTTAACCATTTTCTTCTCCCTAGTTTCTATGCTGTTCTTCTCTTTGTTCACTGATCTTTCCAGAAAGTATTTCTTGAATCTCAACTGTTTTTATTGCTGACCATCTCCTCTCTGACCAAATTATACGCTTTCACTCACTTCTGCACACTGGAGCAGTCCCCTGGTACGCAGTCGGTACTCAATACGTATTTGTTGGACTGACCGCTTCCGTGTACTGATTTCATAGTGGCAACTATATTGTGATGTGAAGCTTACCTGAGGTAGTGACTGCTGGCAGATTAAAGATCTCAGTTCCTGGCTGAGCAGCTGCTGTATTAAACAAACATTCAAGTTAACTGAGGTGTGATAATCAAGTACGCTGAAAGAGATAAAGTCTCAAAACCCTACAATAAAATTAACCTTTTTATTTTCCATGATCTCAACCTTCTTTTTCACCAGTTAAGTGAAAATGAAGTGAAAGAAATAATTACTTTTTTAAAAAAAGAATCAGGCAATAAAAAACGATGAGGTAGGAAACTCCGAACAGGAGCGCTATACCCAGAGGCGGGGAAGAGACTGCACTGCTGGAGAAACAGAGGAAAGGAGTCCCGGTTGCTGGTGAAGAGACCTGAGCCTGAGGCGGCCTGACCTCAGGCCCTGCGGGGAAGAACATGAAAGTGACCGTGTGCTTCCCTAACTGTGCGACTCTTCTCAGCATTCCCAGGAGGAGACCAAGATTCTGCCTGTTGGTTCTTTTCATTCCCCCTCAGCCTGTGATGTGTCACTTGCACAGTCTGACAGCAGGTGGGGCAGCCTGGGAAATGCCTATAAAGCACAGAAATGGGAGGAATCTGGGACCACAAACGTTGTGTTCATCACAGCCTCCAGCTTGATGCTGAGAACTGGAAAGAGAGAAGACTGCAGGAAATACGTGGGCGGCTAAACAGGTGGTCCCAGAGAATGATGGGGGGTGTGGGGTGTGTCTGCAGCAGGATGGACTCTTTCCTGGAGAGGAGACAGTCTTTGAAGCCGGGGGGTGCATGTGCCTACAAACTAACTAAATCAGGGAAACTTTAAATTGGCAACAGGAAGAGGAGCAAAATCTCCAGGAAGTCTATAAAACAAGGACCGTGTCTCTACTTATGGGTCAGGTAACACAGAGGGTAAAGAAACTGAACCTGAAAAAAATACAAAGTGACAAGATAGGGCCTCCCCGCACTCCTGGAAGTTTGTGGAATAGGACTCAGTCATTCATTTGACAAATATTTTTTTTTCATTTGACAAGTATTTAATTAAGCATTTGGTTAAATTGTAATAAAATCACCTTCCTACTGATCAAAATGGTCAGATAAAGATGCTTCAGGTTTTCAACCAATAAGAACACTAATCCTGCCCTTAAAATGGATTCCTTCCTTCGCCTCTGGAGCTCACGGTTCAGTGGGGTTATTTCTGAGGCCATCAGAACAGCATCATGGGGGTGCCTCAGTGAAAGTGCCAACTTCTCAAGTCCTCAGGCCTGGACGCCAGGACTGTGACATTAAAATTTGAGGCCCCCTGCTTTAAGGAAGATGGGCCAGCTTGTGAGAGAGCATGATAGCTTCTGGAATGAGGAGCAAGGAAGAGTGGCATGTGTGAGCCATCTGGAAGGCAGGCTCAACAGAAAGAGGCCCAGAGGGATGATGCTGTGACAGTGGAGCCACAGTGGAAGTAAGCGTGGCCAGGGAGGAGGGGTGATACACTTCTGTGCGTGGAGAGGGCGAATGCTAATTCAGTGTTAGACATCTCAGAAGCCAGATGCTTAAGAAAGGTACATAAATAACACTCAGTAGAAAAAGCTGAGCTCAAGATACAAATTCAGGAGTTCTCAGCACAGTTTAAACCCCAGAGTGGAGGATTCGGGGATTTTACTACATGAGAACACTGGGAGAACCAGCATCCGAGGGCCAGGCAAAGCGAGACTGAGCTGCTTAGGAGACCACACGGCCAGAGAAGTAGAGGGAAAAAAAACAGGAGAACGTATCTGAAAGCCAAGAGAAGAGAATACTCCCGGAAGAGGAAAGTGGCTCACAGGAGAGCAAATAAAGTAAGTTCATTCTAAAACATTACAGTTTTTGAAGAATAAAGTCACTGATGTCCTCTGTGGGCATGCCCAATTGAGAGTTGAAACAAGGTGGTCTTGGTTGCTGATGGCTTGAATTTCTCAGTTCTGTTTCGAGATCTGAATGTGCCCTGGGGACCCATCAGCCTGTGGGTTCCTTAATACAGTTCCTTTATTGTCCTTTCCACAATGGAAAAGGATTCTGGCGATCACAACATCCTGAAGCAATTTTGTTAGTATTTGCCTTAAGACGTTAATAAATTCTATATTCTGTTAAAGTTAGGTACTTGTTTCACTATATATTTCAGAGTAGAGACCATCTGTCATTGTACAAGCACCCAGCACAAAGCCCCACTCAATAAATAATTGAATGAATGAATGAAAGAGCTACTGCCTGAGGACAATGGAAAATAGAAGATAAAACTATAAAGTAGGCTGCTTCAAGTCATCTGGCACTTCCAAAAAATTTTTTTTCCCACAAAAACGGCAAGACCAAGACTAGAGAGGATGAATGCAAACCACACAAAGACGAAACCATTCTAAACTGGCTGCTTTGAAATCTGTAATGTCCCCATGCTCTCACAGACTCCTCTCCAGGTTCTGAGAGAATTTGAAGATGAGAGGGCCATACTCTTGGTGACATCTGAGGCACTGTAAATAACAGATGAAACCAGGGATGAGGCGGGAAAATGTCATTTTTTTAAAAAAGAAGAAAGGGTATCTGTAAGCCTCATAGCAATGCTGGCTGATGTTCAAAAGTATTTATCTTTTAGATGATATGTTCCCACTTCAGAAGAGAAAGTTCACAAACAATAACTGACACTGGGCTCATCCTTTATTCTGTCTGATGTTCAACTTTTATTGATCACAAAGTGTCAGATCCAGAAGCACATCCACCTGGCAGTTTGTAGTTCATTGCCCACAATTTCTTTTGACAGGGTCAGGAGACTAGTAGATCACAGATCACAGAAATAAAGCAGATGGTGGAACACCCAGATCCAACAACTCGCTGCATCACTGGACATACTCGAGGAAAAGATGGAGAAGTGGGATTGAGCAATAGTGTGAGTGCCGAGGAGCAGAGCATGAGGAAGCTTCCGATGAACGCATGCGTGTTACCCCAAAGGGAAGGTCTGGATGCCACAGAGCTTTGTCCTGCAGAGTATCTACCAACGATGCAGGTGGTGATGCTGTGAGTATGGAACTGTTAGAAGCCGGTGAGCACACTACTGGAAGCATAGCACGCCAGGGTGTGACCACAGCCCCATGACCCTCTAGTTAGGCAGCCTATGCTGCTTACCAGACCTCTGGGTTTCCTCATCGGCACAGTGGAGACAATGACACTAGGTAGCGTGTAGGGTCATTGTGAGGACATAAGGAGTTTACACGTGCTTACAAGTGCCTAGAATTCTCTCTCCCCCTCCGCATATATAACTGTATAGCTGCCTGCTACCATTATAATTGTTAATTGGTTTTACATGGTGGATTGATCCATTTGCAAATGAATGCTGAATGACTGTACTGACATCCAGAAAGACTGTGCTGGGGTGGAAAAAGTAACTGAACAGCATAGGCACAGCCTACCTTGGCCTGTATTTAGGAGTTAGTAACTACAAAGGCACACCAAGGGAGAGGTCTGGGTCAAGAGCAGCAGATCAAAAGAGACCTTGCTATGTATACTGGTTTTATGTACACTGTAACCTAACTATATTAGTTGCCAAAAACCCTCCTACAAACTTAAGACTCCCTTGATAGTGATGCATTTGGGATAGATCATACCATGCTACTAACAACCTACTGAGAGGCTGAGCTAAATAAAGTGGTTTTCTGTGGAGAGCATTCGAGATAATAGGGATGCTCAGAACCAGCATGTGATGAACAGCAGATGAAATGGGATGTTTCCAGAAATAAGACTTGAAGGACATAACTTGTCTTCAAATGGCAGAGGAGAGGTCACGTAGAGATGGCCCAAAGGGACAAAACTAAGAGCAGTGGGTAAAAAAAAAAAACTGCATAAGAGCTGATCCAGCCCCACGGAAGGAAAGTTTCCTAGGCCCCACGCTTGTTCAGAGAGAATGGGCAGCTTCAGAAAGCAGTAGTTCTTGCTCTCTAGCAGGCAATCTTCATGCACTGGCAGACATCTGGGAAGAAACTTTAAGATCAAATGTGGTTGGACAGATGCCTATAAGGGCCTGCAGACTCAAGGATCGCATGAGAGGCAACACTGGAGAGATCATTATTAATGCAGGTTTTATTTGGGGATTCATGAAAGAAATCCCACTTACCCATATCAGAGTCACCTCCACCAGAGGAGTTCAACTTACGAAAAATCTCCTGCTTCTTTGATTTAACCATGGGTGACGTGTTTTCAAGCTTGGTGAAGAATGAAGGCAAGTAGCTTATACTCCCCGGCGAGCGGGAATCATTCCTGTGGGGACACAGTTGTGTCTATTATTAGGTCTGTTTTTGTCATGTGCCTCAAACCCTGGGGACTTCCAAAGACTATTTGGGAAAGCTACTACTTCCCCATCTCATGTTTGTGGTCACAACCTACATCATATGACAAGACACAGACAAATACGTGAGCACTGTCATAAAATTAGGACTAAAATGGTGATAATCTAGGACAGAGATTCTTAACAAAGACCAAATAAGCAGCAAATGGGTGTTCACAGGTAAACTTAGAGAAACAGCTCACCATGATGCCATCTACTTAACAGCACAGACTCTGGTATACTTATGGCTGCCACATAAACCATGAACTATTCTAGCAGAACTACTTTGAAGTGCGATAAATTATAACTAATAGCATTACTTACCTATAAAACAGCAAGAGCTCATACCTAAGCAACAAACCCTGTGGACTTCAACAGAAGAGCTACAATGCAGAAATAAAACTGACTCTGCTAGAATCATTTCAAGCCTCCCACCAAATGAGCAGAGTTTCATATAAAAGATTTCTGAATTCATTTGCAACTTCCTATATACTAACACATTTTAAACAGGTTTCCTTTAACAGCTCAAGACCACCAGTGGTCTAGCCAGAGCTGGAGATGATACAGCAAAAAATATAAGGAAGGCTGTTGATAGCTTCATCTAGTCATGTGGATTCACTCATCATTCAAACTTAAGAATTCCTAATATATGTTGAGAGACAAATATATCATAGAAAAATGAGTCAGATGTGGCCCCTGTCCTCAAAAAACCACAAACTTAAGGGGAAACATAAATATACAATTAAATTTAACATCCTCCCCTTTCCAAAAATGATTTTCTTCATTTCATCAAAAGGTACCAATGTACACTAAGTATAAACAACTTAGAACACACTGTAGGAAATGCCCTGGCAGTGTGGAGTGAGACCTTGGTTTAAAGTTCCCTCTTTATGTGACTGTGGGCAAATCCTATATTCACCTCTTAGAGCATCAGGGGAGGGTGCTGTACACTCAGGAAACCAGACATGGGGACCAAAAGACATCTGGGGACAGCAAGCCACTTATCATGGACAGAGAAGTGTAAGGACAGAAGTGTAAGGGTGGAGTGGTGGAGTGGCAGGAACCTGCTCATGAAGGAACTCAAATGCCAACCTAATGACTTCGAGCTTGAGTCCATCAGTTTCAGACAAACCACTCTAGTGGAAGTGGACCATGGAAGGACCAAATCAAAGGTGACTAATCCAGATGGGAAAAGAAAATCTAATAATTCATAGGGGTTCGGTTAGGGTTAGAAATAGGTAAGAAAAAATACATGGAGCAGTTCAGCAAAGGTGCTTCCATGTACATACCACAAAGCTTATTAGTACATGACAAGCACTCAAACAGTGGAATGGGTGACCGCTGGACAAAAAACGTTTTTAAAAAAAAACATCTAGAAATGCTTCAAGAATAATGAACGATATTTTCTATGACCTATTTAAGTATCACTTTTTCATAAAATCCCCTAGCCTTAGATCACTAGGAAAACAGAGACTTCAGGATCCTTCAAGACACCTATCTTGACATACAACCAGGAAGGAGAAGTGCATGCATGCATGCACGCACAGGCATGCATGCATGCGCAGGAGCCGCCAGCCAGGAAGCACACCAGGCTCCTCACCTCTGTTCTGCAGGCTCTGCTCCTCTCTGAGACAGTAGCAGCATGCTGTCCTGTTTCTCATGCACAACTGGAACCTGGGGCGGGGAGATGGGCTCGTAGGACTCAGAAGGGACATGACTCCTCTCCGGGGATTTTCCAGGCCTAATATTATAACATATAAAGTATTAGATTATGCTCCGGGGCCCACCTACAAATTAGCTGAAACAGAAACTGATTCTCTTATTCATTCAGGAGAAGGAATAAAAGTTGCTGATTTACATCAGAAGAAAAGCTGCCTCAGGTTTTCACTATATACCTGGTTACCAAAGTCTGCTGCCACCACTTTATCCATCCACACATGCTAAGCACCCCTGGACAGACAGTAGCCAATGCTCGGCTGAGACGTTGAGGTCACTGTGTGCTTCAGTGCCATACCCCACCATCCCACCTTTGGCCGGCTACTCCCGTGAGCCCTCTACAGGCTTTTGCTGCTCACCAGGCCTTTCCCCATTAAGTTAAGATTGCAAAGACTAGAGAACCTAACTGAACCCTGAGCACTTGTCAGCGAATTATTCAGACAGGCCTGAGCCTGTCTTTGTAGGGCTGAGCAGTTCTCTGCAACTTAATGGTCTCTTCCTCTGGATACCATGTTGGTAAGAACAACATGAGGGAAACCCTATATAGACCAAACAGAGTTTCTGCCTTAGTGATCATACATTTAAGAGCCACCCCACCTGTGACCTTTAAGTATAATTATAAATGGGTATATGCCCTGTCACCTCCTTTCCCAATCAGCCCCATCCAATTTTAATAGGTGGCCATTTTTAACCATCTTTCTTTGAGTTCTGTGGTGCTTACTTCTAAAACTCTAAAATCTTATATTTTTCTTGATTTACCAAAGCTGAAACAGTAACTATCACCTCTCTTCCGTAAAAGATGAAGAACTTGACTTCTGAATACACATTAACATACCAACTGCCCTGTGAATATTCCAAGGATTTACAAAGGGAAGACCCTCATTTATACTCCCCAAGCAATAAAGGTAAATAAGTTTTAGGTGTAAGTAAGGAATCCCTTATTTTAGGGGATTTGTAGAGAATAACAGTAAAACAATATATTCAAGCTGTTTTACTGTTGGGAGATGTACACAAAGTTTAAAGTAAAAACCATACCTTCCCCTAGATTTGTCCACAAGATTCTCTGGAGAGACCCTTGACCCTGGTCTTTGATGGTGGACAGACTGAGACTGGGATTCTGGGCTGTAACGGTTGGATGTTTTAGTCCTCACAGGTGTGGACACCAAAGCAGATGGTGAATTTTGGAATGTAGAAGTGGGAGGCTGCTGGGGAGGCTGTGAGGAAACTTGATTTCTAGCAAAATCTTGGGTGATAATTTGCTGTGAATGAGAAAAGAAGGAATTAGTTGAACCATTGAATATTTGCCCAAAAATATAGCATAAAATACCTGGACATCTTTTTTTTGTGATTCACCCCCTGTGAAATGTGCCTAATGCATGGTCAGAAAGAAAAATGAGGGACACCTGGGTGGCTCAGTGGTTGAGCATCTGCCTTTGGCTCAGGGTGTGATCCCAGAGTCCCGGGATCGAGTTCTGCAACGGGCACCTTGCATAGAGCCTGCTTCTCCTGTCTCTGCCCCTCTCTGTGTCTCTCATGAATAAATAAATAAATAAATCTTAAAAAAAAAAAGAAAAATGAATGGAAGGGCTTACACAGATGTGATCAGCAAGCGTGATCAGCCGGTGGGTCCTGGGCACCTGTGCCACCCCGTCGGCCTGTGAAGATGCAGGCAGCTGCTGCTGCGGAGACAGTGGTTCCTGCTGCGGTCGATAGTGATGCAATGGTCCTTCGTACTGTCTGCTGGCTTCACCTAGTGGAGGACACACAGATGTCTTACCAGGGATGCCCCTGCCTTTCACTCATCATCAAAGATCAAACATAACTTGGAGAAGCACATGTGAGGGGTATGGTGCCTATCTCTGAGCAGAATTCAGTATCTTAGTTTTGAAGGGAAAACACTTCCTAACAGAGATGAGGACTAGAAGAGAGTGAACTGCGAAAGCTTAAGGGGGCAAACACAAATACCAACTATTTCCTGTAATATTACATATAAATAAAAGAGTGATCAATAAAGCTTAGAAAAAACTTTGCCCTAGCACAATTTTAAATGTCTCTACATCAGACTCCTATAAAGGTCACTCTAGGACAAAACAAACAGTTACTTTTTAGAACATGGTCTGGACAGCTAACCAGAAGCAAAAGACAAATGCAGGTATGAACACGTCAGCTGGTGGCTAAAGAATACACACTTTCTGCTTGGTTGGCCTTCACCACCTCGGGAGGATAGGCCTGCAGTTTCTCCGGGGGCGGCACAGGTGAACTGGCAGGGCTGATCACCTCAATAGCATCGCCGGGTGCTTCATACCGGTGAGAAGATACTTTAAGAAAAGTAAAGAACCTTATTTTAAAACTCATCCTGTGAAAAGCTGCAAAAGTTTGCATTTTCAGACCTATTCACATATTTTTTTTTTTATTCTCAGAAGTGTTTGATGATAAAAACCAACCAATTTGATGCCCTGGCATCAACGGTCCGCAAGTGCTTCCTCAGGCCTCCTCGTGTCTGTAGGGAAAAGGGTTTCCTAAAATTGTGTGGCCTCTGGGACCTTTAGGTGAGGCAGGCTAGGGGACAGATTTGTTATATGCTCCTGGCAGCTAGAGAATGCCTCCCCCAAGGAAGGACACTCCTCAGAGGAGGCGGAACAGACGGGAGAGTAGATCTCAACAGTAAATCTCACCATCCCTGATAAATTAAAATTCTGTGGGACAGTCGGCTCTTAGAAAAACTTTCAGGCTACAGAGTTGCTTCATTACCATGATGATTTTAAAGCTACAGGTTAAGTAACAGTAGTATTACTCCGAATGATTTCTTAGCACCATGACACTGTGAAAATACAGAGAAATGGTAGGGAATGTCTGGAAAAAAAAAAAAAAAAAGCAAATTCACTCCCCTGGCAGAAAGGATGCCCATATCAGAGAAGGCCCCTTGAAGTTCCCAGGAAAACTGACCAAGGGTCCAGGCAGCTGTTCGCAGTCGTGCTGTGGCCTCAGAACAAGGGGATAGGCACATAACCTCATGCTCTGGAACCTTCTGACTGAACAGGGCACTTTGCATCTACAGGCTGCAGAATCTGAGAAAACTGTCAGAGGCCCAAAGGGTCTATGTATGACTGGCTGGATCAGCAAGTGTGATCAGTCAGTGGGTCCTGGACACAGGTATAAGATCCTGCAGAACTCAACCAAACAGCCCTTTCTTCCTACGCCTTCACCAGGCCATGCAAGGTGCAATTAGCTGGGTTCCAGTATGCTCAGGAGAGTGGAAACCTGACAAGTGGCGATGGAAATGATTTTTCAGGAACTAAAATAAATCACCACATTCAAAGTGATTCAGGCTACTTGGCGACTTTGGTCCTGTTGGCAGTCACCACTGGCGATTGTACCCAGCACCTTAGAGCTGCCCACCACATCCAGTATACAGTCAATAAAAGTCTGCTGCTGAACTGTGTCCACACTGCTCTTGACACCTTAAGGCGAAGGTGCTGTGCTTCACCTTCAGGGGGAGGGAGGCTCTGAAGGGAAAAACTGAAAACCACACAGAATAACAGTAAACAGCCTGTGGGCTTCACACAAGTCATTTACCTAGTGATAAAAAAGAAAATCCCACTCAGAGAAGACAACAAACCTTCCATTTTCAGACCTTCTGAAGGTCAGAATCCTAGAGCAGGGTGCGGTTTGTGATGCCAACTGCAAAGGACTAGAGAACCATGCGCCCTGGCACAGAAAGCCACAAGCTGGCTGGACCACCAGGCACGCTGGTGACCATCCTCCAGGCAGGGTCCTGCACCTGCAGATCCTCCTCAGCTAGTGAGTTTCTGCACGTGTAGCATCTACTCTGTAGCTGTTCGTACTCCTGGGCAAACTTCAATTTTCTGTCTACACAATAGACTACCAAACTGCCCGCTTCTTTCCAAAAAGCTCAGCCAGGGAGTAGATGTTTACCCAAACAAATTATAATTAGGCATAGGGGTAAAAAGGATTACATGTCACATACTGATGCATAAGAAATCTCCAACTTTCCTCAATTTCTTAACAAAAACAACAGAGAGATGACCACATCTGGTTAAATTACTTCAAGTATTAGTAGATACTTGCTCAAATACCTGATTCTTCCTTCAGGAATTCCATACAGAATTTAGGCAGTCGTTAAATAAATTTGAAGAACTCTTCCAGCATTTTACTATAAATCTGTGAACTCTTATGGACTCACAGGGTAGATGTCAAAATGACTAACCAGACTTGATAAAATCCAACTTGCAATGATAGCAAACTGGTGGTCACCAGAGGGGCACTGGGGGAGAGGAGTGACGGGAATGAAGGATACGCTTATCATGATGAGCACCGAGTCATGGACGGAAGTGCTGAATCACTATGTGCTACACCTGAAGCTAATACCACACTCTATATTAACTATACTGGAATTAAAATTTAAAACCAGTTAAAAAAAAAAAAAAAGATGTGTGAAAACAATTTTAAGACAATGAGCACAGAATAGGAAGATATGCATAAAGAAGGAATAAAAATGACCAATAAATATATGAAAAAAATTTTTTTTAAGATCCAGCTTGCAAAAATGGTGTAATGTGAATACCAATGACCAGTAATATGGTGGTCTCACTTTTTAAAAATTTGTGTCTTAGAAAAAGGATATAAGAGGCTTTGGGGTATCAACTTAAATACTGAACCTCATCCTAGAAAAACGCTTCTCAGAGGCCTTGGTAACCTCTTTGACGTTTCAGACGCCTGAAGATGTTAATGAACTCTGCCCTGCTTTCCCACTTGACCTCTATAAAGGACATGGTGTTTTCATGGAAAATACTTTGGCAGGCATACTTAAGAAACTCTGAAGTTTAAATAATCATGAGAAATAGAAGAGACACATTTGCACTACTAACCCACAAAACCTTTCCATTACATTTACTCTGCAATCAGGATTTTCTTTAGATCATATTCTGCTTTACCTAAAGAATAAAGTAATTCTTTACTCAGACATCACATTGCAAAACTCAGATTGAGATACATACAGCTACTAGAAGAGTCTGAACTTTGAGAGCCACGTTCCCTTGCATCCTTGTCCGAGGCAATTTGCCGGGTGATGATCACGTCTATGAAGTTAGCTGCAGTAATGGTAGTCTTCCCTCGGGTCCTTAGCTCTTCCTCATATCTGGATTTTGGAGGAGGCCCTTTATCTTTCCCAGCCTCAGAATAAACTACTGAAGAATGAGGCTGGGGCTTGCCACTTGGAAAGGCTGCAGAAGTGTACAGACACTGAACAGATCTCTTCTCCACCTCCAGGGTTTTCTGCTCTAGCTGCTGCTGTTCACTAACTGCTGCTGACCTGCTTCTCAAATTTTCTTCTAACCTGGCAGCTTCATGCTTACTCTCTTTCGTTTTGGAAACCTCCATCTGGGGGGCAGAGGCTGCGGCGTCCACAAGGGCAGCCAGGGCGTCCGCAGCGGTGCTGTAGCGGGAGGCCGGCAGGCCTTGGCTTATTGATGGGCCCCCAGCGGGCAGCGGCCTGCAAATAAAAGCAAACCACACAACTCCGTGAAGGGCAGGTTCTACTGGGGGGTGTGCTAGGGAGGCAGAAGTACAGGCTGCAACAACAAAACGTGTTGAGCGGGCAGTCAACTGCCAAACCATCACAGTCACAAACTTACAAGTGTGCAGTATGCAACAGGCTGCTAATTTTGGTCAAGATGTCTATGAGGGACTTACATGATTCGTAGCTGAGCACTTGGATCCAAAGGTGTGATCACACTGGTTCCATTGGTTCCCTGGAAAACGCTGGGTCTTTGTTGCAACATGGTCTCCTGAGCTCTGACTGAGGGGGACGGCGAGCGGACATAGCCATGACTGCCAGGTCGGCCAGGCTGTTCTGAGCCTGTGAAAGTCCCCAACCCCCAAAAAAGGAGAAGAAAAAAAGAAAGACAGGCCATAAGGAAGAAGCTAGAGACAGTGACTTTTAGGGACTCTTCATTTCCTAATATCCCTAAACAGAAAAAAGGAGGTAAGAAATTTGATATCCTGCTTTTTGCCTTTCTAGAAATATGTTCTATTAAGAGTTTCTTAGTAAAAATGTAGTAAAACCACACTAGTAACTTGAAACAAAAACGTCAACTATCATTTGCTGTAATTCCATTTTTGTGACAAGTTCCTACCTTAATTCCTGAAGGAAACAAAAGTAAAACCAACAATCAAGTACAGTTGATCCTTCAATAACAGGGGTTTGAAGTACAAGGCTCCACCTACATGCATGTGAACTTTTGAAAACACAGCACAGTACAGTGGATGTATTTTCTCTTCCTTACAATTTTTTTTTCTTCCTTACAATTTTCTCATGTTCTTTTTCTCTTACTTTACTGTAAGAATACAGTCTATGTACATAGAACATACAAAATATGTGTTGATCCACAGTTTAGATAATCGGTAAGGCTTCTGGTCAGCAGTTAAGTTCTGGGGGGCCAAAGTTCTGGTTGGTTTTTCTGGGAGGGGGGGGTCAGCGCCCCTAACCCCTGAGCTGTGCAAGGGTCAGCTGCACTCACACAAATCAGATAAGTTCATCTCTCATATTTTCCCTCAGACTCTGGCGTGTTGATCATTTCCAGAATCACACTCAGTACAGCCACCTATGTATGACGGAAACAGCACACTGCCACCCCGCTCCCCACCGGGGTCTGAGCAGCTTCAACCCACTGCAGCTCATGCTGCTCCACTCTCTCTGCCTTCCCCAGAAGACTCGCTCTTGGCAAGCTCTCTGGACACATCGTCATTCACACTGCCCTCCCCAAAGGCTCAGCTCCACTAACTATACTTCTTCTCCCCAAGCGCTGAGACGGTTTTGATCACTGACCTCAGCAACCCTAACGAAGCTGCAGTGTGGGCTTGGTCAGCACTCCTCACTGAGAAGACCTCAAACTCTCTCTCATCACTTTCTTCTCCGCCTCAAGGCTCATTGTCCTCAGGAGGGCTGGCAGTGTCGGCCTGTGCCCAGCCCCCACTGCCACAGCACAGATCACCTCGTTCAAGCTTTGCAGCCATGTTCTCCCTTTTGACCACACGACAGCTTATATAAGCATTCTATCTTCCTAGATGAGGAATTGCTATTTACACTTTTTTGTACCTCCGAAAAGACTATCCCTATTTACACTGCCCCTGACGATGTGTGAGTCCGTGTTGCTTTAGGCACATCAACACAGAATATTTATCACCTAAATGTCTGATGGAGAAAGATGGTATTATATATCTGTATTAGGGTACTACCTCACAATTCACTAACGCATTTCCCGTGCTCACTTAATGATTTTTTTACTATACACATACAGTAGGTTACAGCTAAATGTCTTCAGGCTTTGCCAACCACTGAGGTACTCAAGATAAGTCCTCAGGAAGATATTACTAGGTGCAATATGAAGACCAGCTCTGGGCCCCTGCTCTACACTGCCACCACTTTGGAGAGTTGTCCCCATGACCATGAGTGTGACAGCCTCCCCATGCTGTGTCCTTCTGTTCCACATCCACTTCCCTGACCATGTCTCAGGGTCCCTCTGCCTGCCCCTGTGACATCCTCACCAGTAGCGCCTAAGGACTGATCCTCTCCTCTCCTCCACACTCCCGCTGCTTGGAAACCTCATCTAGGCCAGAGTCGCAACCCTTGCAGGTGACTCCCAGGTCACCACGTCCAGCCTGTCTTTTCTCCTAAGCCAGATCTGCCCATGTGGCAATACAGATATGGAAGTGGTTTCCTTTCACCGATGGAATGGAATGCAAAAAGACAAATCTACCACGGATCAGAATGGATGTTACAGAGACTCATCAAAGTACATCCCTTGGAGAAACTCTTTCCCTCTTTTCCTTCCCTAATCCTGCTCTATCTGCTGCTCTTTCGTGCAGACCATCCTGTGTTTCATGCCCTGCCCTGCACCCCCAAATGGAGTCACTGCCCGGTCCCAAGCTGGCTGTGACAGCATTCTCCTGAGCAGTCTTCTCCCTACCCTCCACCCCAATCCCAGCCTCGCCCAGCGGCATCTCCGCCTCAGTAACATAAACCACAGACACGGCCTTGCTGTAGCCCTGGCACCTGGGTTCTAGCCCTGCTCAAGCCCCTCATCATGTCGCCTGCCTCCCTGCAGAACAGCAGTGCCCGTAAGTCTCGGTGTCCCCCAACCTTCTTCCTGTCTGTCTAATTGGTCCTCACACCGCAGCTCCTCAGCACAGCCTGTCCTAGTGTCCGTGAGTCTCCTTGGCTGCTTTCAGCTCCAATGAGCTCTGTGCCCTGTGTGCTCAGGCCCCACTGTAGCCAGCTGCTGGGGTCAAATGAAAATGATGCCTTCCTCATGAAAACCTAATCTCCTGTTCAAAATTCACGTCTGTACCATTTCAACTCCTCCTGTACTTACCCTACTTCAGTTAAGGTGTGAATTACTTTTTCTCTCATGATTCCCATGTTTAAGATCAGCTTGGCATCCCCTTCAACAGGAAGCCAAATGCCCCATCATCCCAACATCCCAGGAAGGTCTGCAGATGGACAAAGGTGCGCTGCTCACCTGGCCGAAGGTAGAGGTCTGAGGATGCCGCCGCGGCAATCCGCTCCCGCTCCTTCTCCCGCTCCCGTTCCCGCTCCCTCTCAGCACTTGCAGCCGCTGCCAGGTGCGTCGAGTGCCCTGGAAAACACAGACATCTGCGACTTAAAGACAAAAACATCAGCCTATCAGGGACGAACATATTTTAAATTTTTAAGTGACTGAAAATTTTTCAAAATGCTCCAAATTTGAGATGCAGACAGTTTAAGAGTCTTGGATGACACAACACAAGCTAACACAAGCTTTTGAGATATTTCTGGTGTATCTGGGCATATAAAAACTATTATTAAATATTTAGTGAAAAACAGGAGGCCAAGGGCGCCTGGGTGGCACAGTCAGTAGGGCATCCTACTCTTGATTTCAGCTCAGGTTGTGGTCTCAGGGCAGTCTCAGCCCCATGTCGGGCTCCACCCTCAGCAAAGTCTCCTAGAGTTCTCTCTCTCCTCTTCTCCCTTTACCCCTACCCCTGCTCTCTCTAAAATTAAAATAAACACATCTTTAAAAACAAACAAACAAACCAAAAACCCCCAAAACCAGCAGACTAAAAGGGGGAAAAGTGCCCAAAATGCCTTCGAAGGCTATGTTATTAACACTTACGCACACTGGTCCTACCAGAGAGGTGCATGACTACAGCCTCTTACCTGGAGACATAGATGCAGAGTTGTATGGCCTGGGAGGGAAAGTAATCTGTGTACCAGGAATATAAGTGATTCTGTCCATGGGAGGAGTACTGGTTCCCCCTGGGTGAGGCACTAAAATTGCTGGAGGCATATTGGTCAGGTCAATGATTCCTGCTCAAAAGACAAATATGATAAAATGATGTTAAATGTCAATTTTTCTGAAGGTACACAGCTTTTTATAATCGTTTCTCTCTATAGCCCCATGATACTTTGTATACAGTATAAATAAAAATGGTTAAGATCATCATGACTTTGTAAGACTTTCTTTAGTCTATAGAAGGCTATGAAATACTATGCCCCATACGAGTCACCTAAAAGCACGGGCAGATTGCAGAGAGACAGACAGCCAATTGAAAAAAACAATGATCTCAAATAGCCACCACAACGAATTGGTTTAGTTAATTTCAGTGCTCACCAAAACACCCAATCTTGACCTATTACTTTATCTGCCTTCAATGGCTAGAAGCTACAAAAAAGAAAGTGTAGGACTGCCTTTTCGTTCACTCAGCAAATATTCATTGCCTCTCAGTACATCTAACACACTGCAGGGAACCTGAACGCAAAGACACGCACCCCTTGTTGCTGGGTAAGGGAGACCCAGCTGTTGCTCCCGCGGGGAGAGGCCTCTAGCCACGTCTGGGCGCAGGTTCACTTGCATCTGCTGTGAGGTAATGTAATCGTTGAGGATTGTCTGTCTTGTATTCTCCATTGCATAAAGCTGGTACTGACTTGGGTAAGCCGGGGTCGGGGAGAGCTGTCTCTGAAACAGGTAAGCAGCGGCAGCTGGTGGAGAGAATCAGAGAATGGCATTTAGTGGAGTCTAGAGGAGATTCATTCACTAACTGTCACCTGCAGGAAAGTGGAGGCCTCCTGCTGCCAAGCTAATACACACGTGCAGCTTTGGGTGGGTGGCACGTTACGAGGAGAAGAGAGATGTGTGGTAGACCCTGATATGTCACCCACGTGAATATATGCATTCTCACGTCAGGTGTAATGGAAAGGGGGGAGGAACTAGACACGGTACAAGGGTGAAGATTTTCACTGGTAGAACAGGAGCTAAGAAACTTCCCAAGCAGCTGCATTTCCAACCTTTGCCATGTAACCTAATGGTAAGAGCTGTGTTTGAAAATAGAATTATTTTTAAAACAAACAAACAAACAAAAAAAAAACAAAAAAAAACAAAAAAAAAAGAAAATAGAATTATTTTTATAGTACTGATCATTCAACACAACCAAACAGAAATACATGTGAACACACTTTGGGACACAGAACGACCTTCCTGGGACTGAGAATGCTTAGTCTACAAGCATTTAAGTAATGCATGTGTTTAGAGCAGAGATTAGCAAACTTCTTCTATAAAAGGCCAGATGGTAAATATCTTCTGTGCACTGTGGACCAAATGGTCTGTTTCACCTACTCAACTCTGCCATTGTAGCTTGAAAGCCGCCAGAGACAAAACAACCACAAACGTGGGTGGGCCGGGTTCTAATAAAACTTCATTTACACAAATACGCAGCAGGACTATTTGGCCCCCTGGCCGTAGTTTGACAGCCTGGGTTAGAGCATGACACAAGTTGCTACGAAGGGGCAGGGAGGTATGATAAAAAGGAGAAGGTAACGTCCCACTTGAAACACTTAAATCCAGCTCCAGCTCAAAAATAACAAGCAAACAAAACTGCTCTAAAATGAGGGGCTATGATAAGCACTACATTGAAGTATACACATTCCATTTTGCCTGAAAATGTGAGTGAACTATTTTAAATCTCTAGAAAAACAGATGACAAGTTTTCTGGAATGTCTGCTTCCCTTTCTTCATCCGGAACCCCCAGCAGGACAAGTCTGTCAGTGGACTCTGTGGGAACTTCTGCCTCAGTTTCTGTGAGACAGCCCCTGAAGAACTATGTGTAGGCTTCTCTGAAACCTAATGTTCTCAAGTGATAAATAATTTGATGCTGTTGATATAGCCTTCAAAAGATAAAATATTTGCCCCAGGTACCTTGCTTCTATAAAATATAACTAACCCTTAGAGATCTTGGCATGCTGGTAATGAAAATCTCCTAAGGACCATGGTAAAACATAGGTATTATTTCTCAACTTCAACTTGAAGGATGTAACAAACAATTTAGGATGGAGAAGAGGTCTGAGCAGAAAATACACATCTGAGTATGGCTCAGCAGGCAAGAAGAGCAGGGACTGAGCAGAGAGGACAGGCTGGAGCTGGCACATGGATGGGTTAGGCCAGCCACTGACACGCTGAGCCACTCCTTTCCCTTTGTAGAGCATGCTGCCTTGGGCAGATTGTCCTCAGAAAACCTACACACTCCTACATCCATCGTCAGAAGGGTGGGTCTGTTCAAAAGTTCCTTCCAGTTGTACCTGCTACTGTAATTACATAACTTAATGAGGTAACCCGGAGGTTGCTGAGAGAAGAAAGAAATGAGTTGTTTCTCTGGAAACTGAGTTGACTGCTTTGGAAAAACTCAATACAAAAGTTGAATCAGGTGTGGATGAGACAATGTGGAAAGACTGAGGAAAAAAATCTGCAAGGATTCTGTATTTAAATTGCTTTGAAGCAGCTTTAAATTCTAGCTTCACTTAAAAAACCAAAACTGCAAGGAAATGTATCACTTAGATTTCATCAGTAGACCCTGACCTTACATGAGATCACCGATGAGGTAAGTGAAGGTCTACTTCGTAAATTTAAATGTTTAAGGGACGTCCGTCATTCAAAAATAATTCTTTACATTGACCCACTTTTTCAATCAGCTTAACCAAATGCCATTCTGATTTTTAGTCCTGTAATGGGAGCTGGTAATATTGTTTCTTGATTTAGGAACTGGTAATTAATGTGGTGGTGGTGGTGGGGGTTGTGTGTGTGACAGTTCAGTGAGCTGCACACATATATACAACAGTTTGCATATTATACTTTAATAAATAAAAAGTTTAAAAAATCAGACAGGTGTATTATTTCTTTGCCATAAACCATCCCTACACCCAGTGCTTACCAGGATCCAGAGCCCTGTGAAATGGCATGGCTGGATCCAAATGTGTGGGAAGATGGCTCCGATAAACCTCTCCTGTGGTGCTGCCCCTATGATGGGGATCAAAAGGGCTGTGGCTTACTACAGGGTCCACCCCAGGTACTGGAGACTTCGCTGGTATACTTTCCCTCTGGGTAGGGGTCAGTGTTGATTTTCTTTCATGATTGGTAGACTTGCTAGAGGAAATCGTAACTGAAAAAAAAAAAAAAAAGGCAACACCACAACTTCTTAAGAAAACTTGGGAAGTCAAGTCATATAGTCGGCCCCTGAACAATGCAGGGGTTAGGGACAGCAACCCTCCACACAGTGAAAAATCCATGTGCAACTTCTGATTCCCCAAAAACTAATAGCCTACTACTGACCGGAAGGCTTACTAGTGACATAGTCGATTAGTGCATATTTTGTATGTTTTATGTATTGTATTCTGGATTCTTACAATAAAGTAAGCTAGAGAAAGGAAAATTGTAAGAGGGGCGCCTGGGTGGCCAGATGGGTCTTACTCTTGATTTCAGCTCGGGTAATGATTGCAGGATTGTGAGATTAAGCCCTGTGTTGGGCTCTGTGCTTAGTAGGGGAATCTGCTTCCCTCTCTCCCTCTTCCTCTGTCCCTTCCCCAGCTCCTGCACTCGCTTTTCTCTAAAGTAAATCTTAAAAAAAAAAAAAAAAAAAAGGACAAGAAAATTGCAAGAGAAAAATATGTTTACAGTACTGTACTGTATTTATCCCCCCACCAAAAAAAAAAATCCACATTAAGTGGACCTGCATAGTTCAAACCAAAGTTGTTCAACAGTCAATTTATTCATTTCTCACTCAAACAATTACAGACTGTATTTTATATTTTTATCTGCTTCCACCTAACATTTAATATTCCATCTTGAAAAACATGCAAATATGAAGAACTAGCAGAAGCTTTTGAGATTTGGAGATTACCAGCTCTTGGATCCCAGCACCATTTTATCACCTAATGTTAAGATTAAAAATGAAGTTCAGCACTCCTCTTTACAGCCCATTAGAAATGATCTTGTTTTCTGTAGGACTCCCAACATTTCAAATTCTTCTCCATCCCCCGCGTACCAAGTCATAGCTCCCTCCCTCTGTCTGTGCCGCCAAGCCTCCCTGCTGCTCGCCCGCCCGTCACTACGTGATGCCATCTTCTGTTGCCCTGGACTTCTACAAAGCCTTTCTCATGAGCTCATCAACGTCAACCTACCTCAGCCTCTTCTTTTTAAAGGGTGTTATTCAGAAGTTATTAGATCATTCCCCCAATGAATAGCATATCCTGACACTCACTGGCTATCACCTTCTGCTGTTTTAATAATTGTGGTAAAACACACAGAATATAAAAGTTACCATTTTGAAGGGTATGATTCAGTGGCATTAATACACTCAGGTTTGTGCAGTTACCACCACCACCTAATTATTAATATTTTGAGAATATCATCTTTGCCATGATTGCACAAATCTATCTGACAAAACCAAGAAATCATGCTGGTTTACTACATCCCCTTCTGAGCCCCAACTTGCTCAAACATGGAGTGCCTTTCCCCTCTGCAGGGCAATTCTCCTTCAAAACCATAGCCCAAGGCTCTGCCTTCACCACTCTGCCCCCCAAGGGGGCACTTCCCTTTCTCTTCCCTCCAAGATGGTCCTCTTCTCCCCCGCATGAAATATTGCTCACCTTCCCAGTTACCCCAGCATCCTGCCAGGACCTCACACGTACTGCAATAAACCTGACAGAGTGGCTGGGGATGTTGTGAAGGGTCACAGGTGGTTTCAGGGTTCATCTGGTAAGAATCAATACCTCTCACCTTACAGCATACCTGCCCACAGCAGGGAGCCAGGGGAGGTGGCTGACACCACCACCAGCAGCAATGGCTATAACAATATTTCACATTTACTACGTGCCGGGCATCACTCATGCTTTCCTTTCTAAGTCCTTCGAACACATGGCCTCTGATCTTTCCAACGGGCAGTGAGGTAAGTCTTAATATGACATTACCATTTTACGGATATGAGGAAACTAAAGCCTTGGGAAGCGAAGTAACTTGTCCAAGGTCATGCAGAAAGAAGTATCTCAATTCGAGTCCAGGAAGTCTTGCTCCGTGGCCTGAACTTTCAACTCCTACACCAGAGCCGCTAACCAAACAGTGGTCAACACGGACTTTCAGAACACCTTGTAGGATTACCTGAATATCCACTCTAAGAATAAACTTACTTTAGAGCATTTCTGGACTCCAGCATACTTTATGCCTGATGAAAGTATTAGGTATTTTACCCACCATTATACCTACTTGCAATTTGGTAGCCTTCCATATAGCTCTCCTATCAAGCACAACCTACAGAACTTGTGGCAACCCAAAGCTAACAATCTGGCATTTACTTTTTGCCAGAGGTGGGAAAGGAGAATGCAATCAACATGAGACCAGGACAGAAGAGTAACGTACCATCAGCAGTTCTGTTCATCATAGGCGAGCCTCTGGATATGGTGTTTGGATAACTCACAGGTGTCCGCCGTGCACTACTATCATCATAAATCCCTGGGCTCAGTTGTGCCTTGGGAGCTTCATGAAGTGTTGACCTAAGAACGGAGGGGCCAGAGCTTACCACTGATGTATGCCGGGAACGCACTGGCTCGCCTGCTTTCACATCCTCATATTTTCCCCGTTCTACCACTTTTATGTTCTCTGGCACAATTTCCAGTGGAGGCATTCCACGGGATAGTTTGTTAGGCCCTGTGATTAAGGATTTGACGTTGTGTTTGATGGCAGATTGACCTGAGTTGCTGTCAAACTTTATTGGTGTACCCTAAAAGAAAAGAAACACTCATTATAGGTAGTCCACGGCATCCAAAGATTTCTTCCATCTCAGGTCAGCCAGGCTCATAGCAATTATAATTTGCTCTGGTAACCTTTACTATCTGTATGGATGTGGATATCTCAATAAAATGCTCACAAATCCAGAGCTGCATACTTTCTCGCAGTGTGCATTCCACAATACAGACACAAGAGAAACAAATAATAAAAAGTGTACATAAAACTTTCACTTTTACTTCTGAAAGATCTGACATCCTAAGAACTACTTATAATTATTAAGTCATGCTCTTAAAAATGCCCCATGACTATTACAGTCTGAAGTGGAATGGCTGACAAAAAGCACCCTGATGTAGTTACCTGGGAGATGGAACCCTCTATTATTGGCCTTGTGCTCTGGACTACTTCTGGAGTTTTTCGGCTTTCCTGAGTTAAAATATCTTGCCGTGGAATCTCATGAATGGAACGCCCCATTTCTTTGATGGTGGTAATGCCATCATATGGTTTCCCTTTGGTAATGGCGCCTTCAAATGCTCGTATGGGAGGACTCTCCCTTTTAATCTGTTTGGGATATTTAAGACCATCTTCAAAGCTGTCTGTTGTTGCTCTTGGTGTGCCTTCAGGAAAGAATTCAAGAAACATACCTATTATAATAATGCCAATGGTTGCATAACAATGCAACTGAACTGTACACTTAAAAATTGTTGAGACAGTAAATTCTGATACATGTATTTTACCGCTATTTAAAAAAATCAATACCTTGTCAGCTTGCAGTTTCTAATCAATTTCCTGTTTATAACACTAAGTCGTCATTTTTTTCAGGTGGTTCAAGATTTAATACACTGTTCATCACAATCAGAGAATGGTTCTTACATAATGAAGATGCCTCTATATTCAAAGATTAGGTAACTACCATCTTCAAATAAACTAGCTCAGAAACAGAAGAGTTAAAATCAAGACTTAAATATCTAATATTTCAAAAGGGAAAATACTTGAAAAGCATGTTTCATGCACTGCAAATTAATGACAAACTACTTGGCCAACGGGCAGTCGTGAATAAAAGCTAAAACAAGCAAAAAAAGTTTACCCTGCATTATGGAACCAGACAGTACAGTCCTTTCTTTGAGGTCAGAATGAGGGCTCCCCCTGGGTAATGCTCGGCATATCAGCCCTTTCAAAAAAAGAAAGGATTCAAGTAGTAAACATAATGTGGATATCAATTCACATATACTTTATACTGACCTTAGAGTATATACTTTTTGATAAAAGCTCTATGGAGAAAGATATCTTAAATTTGTGAACTATTGAGAATATCATGGAAAAAATAAAAGTTGTAAGTACCCAACATGACATCATTTGTTCCTTTTCAACATTCTACTAAAGAGAAAATAGCCACAGAAGACATCTCTTATAAACCAAAAAGGAAAGACACTTTCAAAATTATATCTAAAATCCAATGCTTCTTTGTCAAGGTGAGAGGACACACAGAGGGGTTGAGAATCACCATTTAGCTCTGGAATAGACTTCTGAGAGAGGGAAAACACAGAAGATGGCTGCACTATCTCAAAAACTGGTAAAATACATAAATGAAAACATGCAAATCAAAATGAAAAAGCTGTAAATAACCTCTTCATAAGTTTCGCGTCACATCACAATACACTTGAATCAAGGATTGGAAATAACCACACACAATTACCCTAAAGGTAAAGGGAAGTAAGATTTTTTTTTAATATGGAGAAAATCCAACTCTTAGAAAATTACGCAGGACTTCTAAGATTGAGGAATCCTTATCCTGTTTTTAGTATTTCACCTATATTAACATTAAATTGTTGAGGCAGGTTAAGATTTAAAGAAAGTGAGGCATTAACAAATAAAACCACAGGTTTTTAGTAGTTTTGATATACATTCACTGATGTAGTGAATGTGTATCAAACATGGGGTAAGTTTGTATCATGTGGTCAGCACAAGTTTGGACAGCTATCTAGGATCCCCATACCATAACTACAATCCCTTGATTTACAGAGGATTAAACTCCCACAGTGAAATTCCTCAGTAAACAGTGCAGCAGGATTTCAAATACAGGTCTTTGTTCTATTACATCATTTTAACTACCTCACAATGAAAAACCAAGTTCTCAGAGTGAATTTTACATTTTTCAACTCATTTAATTAACCCTAGCAGGAATAGTCTACAAATTACAGGAGCATTCTACTAGTTATCTATGATATGACCCATAATGTTTAATTTTTACTTTCTTCCACTGTCATGTATTTGATTTATATGTACATATGGATATAAATGTAAACATATCAACTAGTTCATAACAATATTAATTATATGTTACATATTTTACTATAATATATAATGATATATTAGAAAACGTTTCATTTATATATTAACATGAATATAAATTTCAGGTACAAATGACAGAGACTGAATACAACCTAACCCAACCATGCAAATTTGCTGTACAAAATTAAATGTATCTAAATAAAGTTCTGGAAACAATATTTTTACCCTCCAACGGTGCTGACACAGGAGACTCCCTCATTGACAACCCTTGCTTTATATTTCCTTCCACTGATTCGTAGCTTCTTTTCAAACTGATTTCATGAGCTGTTCTTGGACTCCTTGTCCCTTCTCGGGCATTCTTAATATCTGCAGAACATAGAAATAAGAATTGCTCAGACAGGGCCCAAGGCCTATTCTATAGTAAATCAGTTATCTTAGTTTCATAGTCTATCTTATAAAAATAATAATATAAAAACCAGTCGATGACCTATGGCCCAGTACTTTGTAGATGATATTTATGAAATTTTCATTAATTCAAATTTATTTGAGTGCCAGGCATAAATAAGATAGGCTTGCAGATAAGGTTAACATATTAAGTCCCTTCCTTCATGAAACTTACCCAATCGTGGCAGATACAAATAAAGCGCGAGACAATTGCTCTAGAGCATAGTCAGTACTATGAAAAGAGAGGCATAGTGTACTAGGAGAATGCTGGAAGGGAAACCTAACACATCAAAGGCTCCGATAAGGCTGCCTATGAGAAGCCATGGGTAAGCTGAGAACTGAAGGATGAGGAGGAGATGCTTATGTCAGAGGTAAGGGAGGAAGAGGTGGTACAGGCCAAGGGAATGTGAGCACACAGACGTCACAGTGAGGCAGAGTGTGGAACATTCGAAGAACTTAAGCTGGGTGCGTGGTCAGTTTGCACGGAGCTGAAGGAAGAGTGTACGGGCAGGCAGTGCAAGGGAGCAAAGGGAAAAGTGGGACGGGAACAGTCTGGGAGAGAAGCTGGCATCAGATGGTGGTGGGGGGATTGAGCCAAGGTAAGGGGCTTACACTGATCTTAAAGCAATGCAGAGTCAAGCAGGAAGCAATGGGATATTGCTGAAAGGGGTTCTGACTAAAGGTGGGGAGATCAGGAGCAGCTGCTGAGTCACCCCAATGGAAGACGATGGTGGCAGTGGGGAACACCAGAAATGGAAATATTCCAGAGCATTCAGAAAAAAGAACAGAAACAACTTAGTGACTGACTGGATGTGGAAAGGGAACAACAAAGTGATGAGGATGACATCTACATATCTGGCTTAGGCAATGCACATTAATTTTTTCCTCTAGAAGCAAAATGTAAATTAGCATATGCCAGAAATGTTAAAACAAGAAAGGAGGAAGGAAATCAGAAAAAGTTACCATGTGTTCTGCATCAGGCACTCTGTGCTCACATATCTTACATCTTTGTATTCCAAGAGAGATAAAACATGACTAATGACTACTCAGATCATAGAAACAGTTGCTAATGGGAACTCAAATCTAGTCCCTCACTTGTTTTTTTTTTTTTTTTAACCATAACTGAGTCATTCTTGTAACATTAATGAGAAAATATAACCTGAGAATACAGCTAAAGAAAATGCTTATATACAGATATTAAAATAATTTAAGAATTTCAATTCAAAACTCTTTCCAGGTTTATCAGATTATTATCTACTGTCTAATTCTTTTTTTTTTTTAACTAATTCTTAATGTATGAAATAGGAATGCCTTTAAAATAAAAATGATTCTACTAAAGTTAAAAACTCTCTTCTTAGGCTAACTCAACTAGCCACAGTTGATGTTAGCTACCACTATAGAACCATGTACTATGGGCTCTACACTGTTTATCATTTTTCAGTGCCTCCCTCCACCCAGCAAGTATGTGGGGAAGCAGAGCCTCTGTTTCCAGTCTCACATCACCATACTGGCTTCAGAGTACAGACATCATACTCACTATCGTAGGATAAGATGTGTCCACTTTTGCCTTCATAAATAACATGACCTTTTGATGCAGCTTCCTCTCTGCCTTTCTCAGGACTGCTCTCTTCAATAGGCATTCTAGAAATGGATCCCTTTACCAACGCCTCAGTTGGTATGCCAGCCTGTGACAGAGCTGGGGTACCCTGCCATCAAATCAAACACAAATACTCAGGTTTAGAGGAAACGGGAGATGCTCAGAAAACTTAACCTACCACACTGGGAGTCTGATCCATCCATATCTTTCTAAAGAAGAAAGGACAGAGACATGAGAGGAAACCAGACATTAAGGTTTTATAAGTATAAAGAAATACTGTACCTTTGTCTTAGAACCCTGTCCCACAAAACTTAAAATGCTGACAGGTATAAGAATCAAATTAGCTTTCTTCCCCTCCTTGAAATCAAACCTCTTAACTCTCAAGAAAAAAAAAATCTTAAGAGGCCAAAAATCATGTAAGTATAGTAAGTTTTTTTCAAAACATCTAATAAAAATGAGGTGATAAATTAAGTTTTAAATTTAGAATACTGCAACCTTCTCTCACATTGTGATAAGAGGAAAAAACAACCTGAAGTTCCCAAACTGTCTGCTGCGTTCAAGTGGAGGCAGGAAAGGCAAAACTCAGAAGTCTCCATCCTGTGCTATGGATTCAGTTTAGGTCACATCCTCTGCGTCTTCACCATCATTACTTAGTCCTCTTTGGGGTTGCCTAGGGCCACGGTTCTTTCTGACCCCTCTTTGAAGCAGTAAACTCTTCCTTCCAGAAAAATCATTCATGGAAACTCAGGTGTTAGAACACTTAGTAAAAGTGAGCTGCTGGGTTGATATGAGCGTGGTAGGCCCAGACCAGCCCACTCACACATTTGGCATCCCCAAAACTCTAGTGAGGAGGACGATATGAAAACACACGCGTAGAACAGGAAGAATGACAACAAAACATTTACTTGTCCAGCTGTTCAATGAGCTTGGTAGTAAACATCGGGAAATCTACAACACCTGCTTCAGAAGTGCTCAATTCACGTGGACAGACTGGTTTGAAAATAGAGAAAAATCCAGCCTCACTTCATCCAGTTCATTCTGTCTTCCTACCCACAGCCTGGTTACTGGAGTGAGAATGAACAGGAAGAGATAATATGCATATGGCATTTATTTCTCTACTGTCTCTACTATTAATGTGTTTGCTTATTCTGAAAATTAATTTCAGGATGTATACCTTGGTCGGATATAGAAGGAGAGATGTGAAGAGTTCACATGTAACTTTCTAGATCACTACATTGTATACTCTATAAACTGCATCTTGTTAAAATAAAGACTCCGACTCAATAGGTCTGAAGTGGGAACTAAAATTTCTACATGAATTAACAAGCTCCCAAGCAAAGCTGATACTCTAGGACACAGACTACACTTGATCAATGAGGTCCTAGGGTGGGGTTCTCAAGTGGGCATATGGCAGAGTCACTAGAGGGCCCTGCTCCCACAGATGAGACTTCCGGAAATCTGAGGTGGGGCCTGATCGTTTACATGCCAAATTTTGCCAGTCTGGGAACCATACTTTAATCATGGGCCTACGGAATGTGAACAAAAGACTAGGAAGAAGAATAAAACCGGACACTTGTAACTGGTTCAATGCACACACAGGATTCTGTTTACAATGATTTCTCAAGACAGAATTTTTTGTTCCCAGATGTACATAATGAAGAGACTATGGACTGTTACATTTCAAACTGAAATTAACATCTAAAGGAGGAAAAGAAAGACCTTTCTCTTAATCAAAACTGGCAATGCAGTTAGCTTCAAATTGGAAGAAGATACTTGACTTCTGGTACTTCTGTCAACATCACCCATATCTCCCAGCATCGCAGGAGATTCCAGCAAGGTGGCTTACGTGCCAGGATTGCAGACCTTCTTTTTCACAAAGGGCAAAAGAGAGCAGATAATTTATAATGATTTTCTTCTCCATTTCTATTTAAGCTGAAACCACATGGTAAAAGCTTTGCCAGGAAGACAGTAAAAGCTACATCAATCAGAACTTGTTTCTTCTGCCAATCTGCAAATCACTGACCTTTTCAAATAACCCACAGAACAGATAATACAGCTGGTGGTTAAAATGATCATATTAATGTCTTTCTGCAGAGAGTTTGGGGATCTGGGCTTATTACCACTGAGACCCAGTCCCGTAATCCAGAACAACGAGCAACTCGATCACAGAACTATACTGCTGGAGTTCTTGAGACCTGACTTACCGTTTTCTCATTAGCTACTGTCCAGTATATCAGGAATGCTCAAAACTAACCTGAGTGATAGAGCCCCGGAGGGACGGGATGCCTTCCATGGAAATTTTGCTGGTTGGTGTTCCCCGAGTTATACTTCCTTCTTGGATGGCTCCTGTGGTACCTGAATATAACCAAAATGATTAGCAAATTACACCTTCTAGCACTGCAAAAAAACAAAAATCAGCCCCTACTTGGAAGCGGGGTAAGAGAAGAAAACAGCAATACAAAAAGAATAGCTGTATTTTACTGAAATGCACTTTTAAAATAATACTGCAATTATTGAAAAGGACTGCTGAAATGTGGAACTTCAAGGTTTTAAATTATTTTTATAGAAAGTAAAAACTTAGAATATAAAGGTTCTAACTTAAAAACCAAACATTAAAACATATCAATGACTTACTTTAATACATTTATTGGGAACAAAAGTTTAATATTTCTGCCAAACAGCATATTTTACCTCTGACCACTCCTTCGTGTTGTGCCCTGACCAATAAACCTTCAGGCTGTGAGTTTTGGCTTCGGGGGGAAAATTCTTCCTGCTTGATGTAGGGCACAGTAGCTATGGACCAAAGCAAGAGAAACAGGAAGAGATCAAGTGCTAAAAAACCAACCTTGATGCTGCAAGTACAGGAACATTCTGAATATTTACTCACTGACCTGATTTGGCAGATTCCTGTTGCCGCGGCAGTCCTAGAGAGATGGAGCCCACTGAGGGCTTAGCTGCTTCTTGAGTGTAGGAAGGCTGATTATGAGAAGTCAGATAAGTGCCAGGTGTTCCCTAAAAATAATTTTAAAAGACTAAAATAGCATTGTCTTATCACAAGGTCAATAATAAATTTAACATTCTCTGTTTATAAAAGTTTACACACTCACTGTCCCAAATTAAGAACAAGTATCTGCAAAGCAAGAAAATCCTTATCATAGATTGCTTACATTAAAAATACTTTTAAAGGGAGCAAGTTATGTCTTCTGAAATCACCACAAGTTTCATGTAACTAATATTTATTGTTAACGAATTACATAAATAAAGCACTTAACAGTACACTCAAAATGTAATAAGCTACTATTAACAATATTTATTCCTCTTAAATTGCTATAGGATAGTGATATTGGTGAAAATAGCAGAATAAGGACTTCTTAAAACTCTCCTCCATAAAGGCAATCAGAAAACCACCAAAAATTGTAGAATCAACTTTTTAATTTCGAAATTAGCCCAAGGCTTGTAGAAATCTGGGCACATTTGTTCAAGAAAACTAGCAAAATCTAGGTAAGAATAGTGAGCTTTATGGCATTTGAACTTGCTCTACTTCCTCTCCCATGTATTTCCCCATCAAGTTCAGCAGTAGCCTTGAAAATCAATAGCCTTCAATCATGGTAAAAACCATCAGTCTAGCAGCCACAGGAGGGGAATGAAGAGGGTTGGAGCTTCCTAAAAGCCTCATTCTCAGATAACTGTCATTATTTGACTTGTCTGGTGGCTCTCTGGGAAACTCATTTGCGAGGCTGTCTTTATTTGATCTGTGGTGGGGAAGAAGATGCATGCTTATCAAAAACAATCAGCATCTGGAGCGCCTGGGTGGCTCAGTGGTTGAGCATCTGCCTTTGGCTCAGGGCATGATCCCGGGGCCCTGTGATCAAGTCCCACATCGGTCTCTCCGCAGGGAGCCTGCTTCTCCCTCTGCTTATGTCTCTGTCTTTCTCTGTGTATCTCTACTGAATAAATAAATATAATCTTAAAAGAACAAAACAAAACAAAGCAAAAACAATCAGCGTCAAATGACTTCACTTCTTCACTATCTGAGGCAGTAGATAACCACGAAGGCAAACAACAGGATAACCAAAAACCTTAAAAGGAAACGTTAAGAAATGAGATGTGCAAAGAGGGTTTGAAAAGTTCCAAAACGTGCTAGGAATCTAGAAGGCCATGTGCATGTGCAAGGCTATGCAGATGCCCAAGAAAGACATGAGAAGGCCGTAAGTTCTCAACTCTGGCTGACCTTAAAGCTCTGTGAAAGCAGGAAGTGAAGACTAAGGCAGAGTTGCCAGTTGCCTGGCTGAATGTTGAAGGTGTACCCAGCACACACAGAGAGCCACTCAGGAAAGACTGGGACATTTAGGCATTCCAAGCACTGGAGTCTATCAAGCCTTAGCTGACCAGGAGGTGAAGCAAAGAGACTTCAGTGACCATACACGTCACAAGAATACAGACTTCACAGAGTTAGTTCAGAAAAGTCACAAAGCAAGTATCAACAAAAATAAAAGCAACAATAGCAAACCCTAGGGAGAGAGGAGAATGATTTCCACAGTTGGCACATTACATAAAATGTCATTTTTTAAACAAAAATTACAAGAAACAAGAAAGCATGACCCACACACATAGGGAAAAAAATGCAATGAATAAAAACTGTCCCTGGGCTGTCGACTTGCCAGAAAAAGACTGTTATATCATTAATCAGCTATTGCAAATACGTTCAAAGAACGACAGGGAATCATGTCTAAAGAATTAAAGGAAAAGGGATCCCTGGGTGGCGCAGCGGTTTGGCGCCTGCCTTTGGCCCAGGGCGCGATCCTGGAGACCCGGGATCGAATCCCACATCAGGCTCCCGGTGCATGGAGCCTGCTTCTCCCTCTGCCTGTGTCTCTGCCTCTCTCTCTCTCTCTCTCTGTGACTATCATAAAAAAATAAAAAATAAAAAATAAAAAAAAATAAAAAAAAATAAAAAAATAAAGGAAGAGGAAGACATTTAAAAAAAAAAAAGAATTAAAGGAAAGTATGAAAATGATGTCTCCTCATACAAAGAATATCAACAAAAAGAAATCATAAAAAAGAACTGTACAGGAATTCTGAAGTTGCAAAGTACAAAAACTGGAGAAAAATACAGACCCTCAGCAAACAAAAAATATAAGGAAACATCTTCAATCTGATGAAAGGTACCTATGAAAAGGCTATAGTTAACATATCTACCAGTGAAATACTGAATGTCTCCCTCCTAAAATGGGCAACAAGGAAAGCATATCCTTTTCACCACTTCCTCTAAACATTCTACTATGGCGTGTCTGGGTGGCTCAGTCAGTTAAGCATCTGACTTTTTTTTTTTTTTTAAGATTTTATTTATTCATGAGAGGCACAGAAAGAGAGAGGCAGAGGGAGAAGCAGGCTCCATGCAGGGAGCCTGATGTGGGACTTGATCCCAGAACCCCAGGATCATGCCCTGAGCCAAAGGCAGATGCTCAACCGCTGAGCCACCCAGGTGTCCCAAGCATCTGACTCTTGATTTCAGCTCAGGTCATGATCTCAGGGATGTGAGATCGAGCCCCATACAGGGTTCCTCAGTCCCCTCATTCAGTGGAAAGCCTACTTAAAATTTGCTCTCTCCCTCTCCCCCCAACCTTGGTCTCTCAAATAAATAAATAAATAAATCTTAAAAAAAAACAAAAAAACAAAACCTAAACGTTCTACACAACCCAGTTTGATAAAATAAGAAAAAGAAAGACTAGAAAGGAAGAAGTAATATTATCTTGATTTGCAGATGACATGCTCACATAGAAAATCCTAAGAAATCTACTCTTCCTCAAAACAAATAAACAAACCAACACCTCAAAATAAATAAGAAGCAAATAAGTGAATGTTGCAGGAGACAAAGTGAATATTAAAAAATCAACTTTTTAAAATATACCTATAGGAACTGGATATTGAAATTTTAAAAAATAATACTTATTAAAATACAAAATACATTACAAATAATCATATTAACTGAAAATAAATCTAACAAAACCTCTACAGTGAAAACTATGAAAGATTTTAAAGACCTAAATAAATGGAAATATGTTTCATGGATTAGAAGACTCAACATTCTCAAGATCTACTTTTCTATCCCAAAAATAATCCAGAGATTTAAAATAATCCTTTACCATAATCCCAGAATTTTTGTTAGAAACTGACATTTATAATTTATACGGACGTGCCAAAGTCATAGAAGAGCCAAAGCAATCTTAAAAAATAAAAGCCCTTACAAGACTTATACCACATGATTCCAAGACTTACCATAAAGCTACAATAATCACAATTGTGGTGCTGATAAAAGTATGGGCAAGTATGTCAACTGAACAGAACAGAGTCCAGAAATAGACCAAACACAGAGTCAAATCATTTTTGACAAAGGCCCTAAAGCGATCAAATAAGAAAAGACTTTTTAACCAGTGTTATTGGAACTACAAACCCAGAAGGATAAATTAATCCTGATCCTGACCTCACCTCACGTTGCACACAAAAATTAATTTCATGTGGATCACAGACTTAAAATATAAAAGCCCAAAATATAAAGCTTTCAGAAGAAAACACAGTATCTCCACAACCCTAAAGCAAAGATTTCTTAAAGAAAAAAACCTAATCATATGAGGAAAAAAAATTATATATGGACTTCATCAAAACTTAAAATTTCTGCTCATCAAAAAACGTTATAATAAAACATACAAGCCACAAAAGAGAAAATATTTTAAAATATATAAGAGACCTTACATCCATAATATATAAAGTACTTCTATAATCTACTAACCAAAAATACCAATAAAAACAGGTAATAAGATAGTCACTTCACAATCAGACATATAAATGACAAGTATACAAAAAAATGTTCAACATCATTTGCTGCCAGGGAAACACAAACTAAAGCCACAATGAAATATTACATACCCAGTAATAGGACTAAAATAAAAAAGACTGCGAAGAGCAAATGAAGCAACATGAAGGCTTACACACTGCTGGTAGCAGTGTAAAACTAGACCCACTCTGGAAAATTATAAAGTAAAACATATATCGAGCAATTCCACTCTCAGGGGATTGACGACACAATAGAAATGAAAACACAGGTCTACAAAGAGTCAGTACAAGAATGTTCTTATCAGCTTTATTCACCACAGCCAAAAACTACAAATAGCTCAGGCTTCCAATAACGAGAAAATGGATAAACAAACCAGTATATATGTTCATACAACAGAGTATTATTCAACAATAAAAAAAAAAAAAAACCCTACTGATCACACAAAACCCTGGATGAATCCTTAAAGCCATTATGTTAAGTTAAAGAAGACAGATATAGAGAAGTACACACTGTGTGAGTCCATTTATATAAAGTTCTAGAAAAAGCAAAACTACTCTGCATAATAGGAAGCAAAAACAGTGGTTGCTTCAGGCAGAAGGGGCTGAGAAAACATCTAGAAGTGAAGAAATTGTTCTATAACTTGACAGGACTGTGGTGACTGCTGGTCAGGCACATTAGTCAAAACTTTTCAACCATTAGGATAAGACCACTTTAAAAAATATGTATGTGTGTGTATACATATATGTAGTGTGTAGTGTGTATTTATATATATAGTATATATGTGTATATACATATATATAGTACTACACCAGGAAGAAAAGATATGAACTGGCTGAAAGAATGAAGTGGGGCTTACCAATCATCTACAATTTAGTATTTAGAGCCTTTATAATAGTCAACACATATTTAGCACTTGAAAAGATTCATCTTTCATCTACACTACACTAACCCTCAGGGCACAGCAATGCCTTTGGTAAGTTAAACCAGACGATGCGGGATCCCTGGGTGGCGCAGCGGTTTGGCGCTTGCCTTTGGCCCAGGGCGCGATCCTGGAGTCCGGGATCGAATCCCACGTCAGGCTCCCGGTGCATGGAGCCTGCTTCTCCCTCTGCCTATGTCTCTGCCTCTCTCTCTCTCTCTCTCTCTTTCTCTCTCTCTCTCTCTATGACTACATAAATAAATAATAAAAAAAAAAATTTAAAAAAAAAAAAAAAACAGACGATGCATCATGGCCACTCACTTTGGGCACCTAACTCACACAAACTTCCTATGCGTGGCATGGAGTATGAGGACTGCTGTATTTTCTGGTCATTGTCTCTTCACATACAGACAGATTTTTATTTATTAAGACTCGGGTAATTAGTGACAAAAAGGGAAAACTTTTACCAAAGCAATACTCAATAAAAATTTCCTGGGAAGGGAAGGCATTTTACCTGTGAGATGGAGCCTCCCAGGATAAAAGATGGTTTTTCTGAAGCCACTGTAGTTTTGGATGATGGGATGAGAGGAGGAGGTGGCCTGGTGGGTCGAGTCGTCGGAAGCCGAACTGCTTCAGGGAGATTAGTTATCACTTGATGTGGAGCAGGCTGCAGGACTTTTAAAGGGAAGAAAAAAATGATTTAAAATAGTCAATTTCATAGTTTGCAACACTCTGTCTCAGTCATTCCTGAATTTTTAAATCACACACTGAATTTCAAGTGCAAGATGAGGCTGAGGATAAACATTTCTATTTTAAATTTCTCTTTCACTTGAATTAAATCTATATACAAACTCAGGTCACACATGATATTTGTGAGGTTGAAATATTCAACTCCCTGTCAAACCAGAGCTCTCAAGCTGATGTTCATTTCAAACTACTTCTGCTTAGCATAGACAAATGACAATCTTTAGTAATCTTTCCTCTCTCTCCATCACTCTTTGGACCTGCTTCTTAGGAGCAGCTGATACTATAACTATGGACAACGTACAGACATGACCAACAGCCAGTTGTACGTCCTCTTTCCATCCTGCAGAATTTGAGAAACATTTACTGATTCTGGCTCTCACAGACTTGAATTTCTTGAGACCGGAGAGGGAATCTAAAGATATTTACATAGTATATGGACTCTTAAAAGAAAAGCCAGTAAATGTCACAGTATAAATGTAGAAACACAAATTTCCCAGAGGCCCAGTAAACCTCAACTGTATACAACTAACATATGGGATGTAGAGAAACAAGAAAATAATTTTGAAACAGGGAGAACATGTCCTGGAAAGGCAGCTCATTCACGAGATCAAACCACCCATGTCTAGCACCTGTAGGTAGATGGCCAGCAGCCACAGCACAGAGGAACAATATTTACCTGGCGGGACACTATAGCGGGCTGCACTCATATCAGGCTGTGGAGCGGCTTTACTGACTTCTCTCGGAGAGAGCCTACACGGTGATGCTGACCTTGCTGCGGTATTGTGCATCTGTGCTTCCTGTTCTAGAGCACGTTTGACCTCAGCATAAGGCATATAGGCGACTGATTTTCCTATGAAAGTTAAAGTTATCAAAATAAGGGAAGAACCCCAAATTAAAATAGTAAGTGTGAAAGGACCAAGCCCACACCATCCAGGGGCAGATCCAACTATATACTAATATTAAAATCTAAAATTCCTGGGGGAAATCCACCCACAGAGAGGTTTAAAAACCCTCTAAAACTAATCTTCTGTGTATGCACCATACCTAATAAAACCCTCAAAAATAAAATTATGAGTTTTCCCTTTAAAGGACAAAGAACTTGTTTTCTTCCTCTTAGGAAGACCAAGTGTTTTCACATGCAGTAAAGATCACAACAGGCAAACATCAGATTATCCAGCCATTTGGTGAATTCAAGGCTTGCTTGAATTAGTCATATCTCTGAGAATTTCAACTCTTATATACTCAGCCTATTGAAACCCACCACTTAATATTCGAGAAATAAACATAATTAAGAAATGGAAGAACCCTTTCTTAGAAGATGCAGATCAAATTAATCCAAAAAAACCTATATAAGCATACAAATCTATGGATTTTATTACAATAATGCTAATAAAAATTACTCCATATAATTTACCTCCACATAAAGTATAAAAAAAACTTAAGCATTTAAAGGGTGTATCAGATATGCAGTCACATTAAGACCTAAAACTACACAGAATTGGGACGCCTGGGTGGTACAGCGATCTAGCGCGTGCCTTTTGCCCAGGGGCATGATCCTGGAGTTCTGGGATGGAGTCCCACATCAGACTCCATGCAGGGAGCCTGCTTCTCCTCTGCCTCTGTCTCTTTCTCTTTCTCTCTCTCTCTCTGTGTCTCTCATGAATAAATAAAATCTTAAAAAAAAAAAAAACTACACAGAATTATGTTTATATTTTTCCATTTTAAAATAAAATTGATATTGTAATTTTGAAAAATCAGAAAAGCACAAAGAAGAAAGTGAAAATCATGTGTAACTCAAACCACTCAGGTATGGGCTACTTTAATGTCAGCTGGAACAAATTCCCATTCATTTTATTATTCTTTTGCTTACCTAGTCTGATCCATTTATTCTTCCAGATAAATCTAAATTTATTTATTTATTTTATTTTTTAATTTTTTAGATTTTATTCATTTATTCAAGAGAGAGAGAGAGAGAGAGAGAGAGAGGGGCAGAGACACAGGCAGAGGGAGAAGCAGGCTCCATGCAAGGAGCCCGACGTGGGACTCAATCCCGTGTCCAGGATCAGGCCCTGGGCTGAATGAAGGCGGCGCTAAACCGCTGAGCCACCTGGGCTGCCCCAATAAATCTAAATTTAAAATCCTTCTCCAAACAAAATGTCACTGGAATTGCATTAAGTTTATGAATACAGGAGACCTGACACTCTATAATAATGAACTTTCTAATTGAGGAATCTAGACTTTTTCATATAGGTCTTACTTATACATTCCTTGTCAAAAATTATTTGTAGGTATTTTACATTTTGGTGTTAGGAGAGGCATCTTTTTCATATATATTTCATATATATATTTTCATATACTTGTATACCTGATTATTGTAGATCTATAGGAAAGAAAGATGTGGGATTTCTGTATATCATTTATTTTCCTGAGAAACTTAATGAACTTTCCTTTTTGTTCTAATAACTTTTCAGTTGATTCTTATAGGCTTTCTAGGTGGATAATCTTATCCTGTGAACAATGATTTGTCTTCTCTCTTCAAATAGCTACATCTATTTTTGTTTCTTTTTTTCTTTAATGTACTACAGTAAGTAGTAGTTGGCACCTGATAGTTCCTATCCCAAGAGAAGGTCTCTAGCATTTCACTATTAAATGGAAGGCTTGTAACTGGTTTCTTTTTTTTTTTTTTTTTGGTAACTGGTTTCAAATAGTTTCATTAGCACAAGGCATAAAGAGTTCTCTGGCTTACTATTTTTAAAAACCAGAAAAATTCTAGTAATACCAGTAAATATTAAGTATGTAGTCTGTGCAAAGCACTGTGAATTACATGAATTATCTCACTGAGCCCTGATGACCAATGAGATTATTAACACCATTTCACAGATGAGGAAACTGAACCTCCAAAAATCACACCAGACTGCCCAGTCAATGTCATGCTACCAGCAGCATAAGCCTGACTCTGAGTTCAAAACTACAAAGTCAATTATGCCTCCCTGAAGCACTGGGGGTTGACTTTCGGATGCCTCTGGGGTATCCATCAAGATGATGGTTCTCTTCCCTTCTTAGACATATTAATATAATGAATTGGATTAACTGCCCCAGTGCTGTGCAGATTTATAAAATAAACCAACTTCAAAAGAAAATCATGCCTTCCTTTCTGGAGAATTTAACATGGTAAATTATGATTATAAATTCTATGTGATTGTTTCACCATTCCCAGTAAGTTTCTAATAATGTGGAAACTATCTTGTCATAGTATTAAAGAAAAGCGGGGGGGGGGGGGGGGGGGGGGCAGAAATTTAGATGGTTCTAAATACGGATGAATATTCAAATCATCATATACTCAAAGCTGAAAAAATAAAGCAATAAACAAAATAAACAAGATTCAGTTGCAGAGAAGCATTAACTTTTCATTCAACTGAGCTGATTCTGTTAAACCTGCACTGCAATTCTAATAACTCTCTCTACATGTGTATGTTTTGAGTGCCCTCCCTCCAAGAAAAAAAGGCTTCACAAGAAAGTAGGGGTTAACTTGTGTAAATGCTCCTGGAAAGTGAAAACAATTGTTCTTTCAGGGTTTTCCAAAGTTTTTCTACAGAAAGAAAAGGGCACACTTACAATAATTGTGTTTACTCACTACACTAAGATGAATACTCAGAGACAGACAACGGGTGCTGCCTGTTACTTTCTAAATGAGACCATGAAGGGATAAGTCAAAATCAGGGTCCTAATTCAAGTAAACTCTACCAGTTTGGTGAGGGTTTACAGGCAAATCCACACTATCACTGTATTTAACATTCTATAAACTATTCTATGATGTTGCATTGAACACATCATTCTGGATATACAAGCAATTTAAACGCAAGTGTATGATTATGTGAGGGAGATATGTAAGTATAAGGGAAATTATCCTTCACACTGAACTATGGATAGTTATAAATTCAGGAGAGTCTTCGGCATTTCGTTAAATAACTACACAAACATACTAGATGCGCTAAAACAAAACCTAACCTTGATATAAAGTGTAATCAACCACCCTAGTGTCTAGACTCACCTTGAACCAAACTGATGTCATATTATAAACACCTCAGTATTGTGTTAATAAAAAATATAATTACAGGATGGTTTTAAGATCACTGCATTATGATTAAAAATTAGATAACACTCTGATCTAAACCAAATGGATTAATGTGAGTGACCAGAGAAATGCAGTTCATTGTTTAAAGTCTCAGAATTTGGGCTCTAGCCTGATTCAGTGTCTCCAGCTTCCAAATACAACCAATTTGTAAAGTCAATCAAGAAAAGATACTGAGGTCTTAAAATAACCATATGACATGCACATTACAATGATCGAGATATAATTAACCAGATAATGTTCAGCTTCAGCACGAATTTGGCAAATACCATCTGAATGTCATTTTTTCTAGGCTCTAATTCTTCCTCCAATATTTATTCTAAATCATTTACGCAAGGAATACATTGATAGACTTTTAAATTACTCTATAATTCATCATTCTCATCATGACAAATTTTCTCATAATTGGATTGCTCAAAAGACAAGCACTTCTGCTAAGTCCATTTATACTCCATTTAATTCATTCCTTCAACATGTAATTACTAGTACATACTGCATCAACTACTGAGTTACTGAATGAGGATTCTCCATGTACAATGTACTAAAAGCCACCAAATCACCAAGATTTTTACCTTCCCTCAAGAAATACTCATTTAGCACTTATTATGCACCCAGCCTTACTGGGTATAACCACTCTGGTCCACATTTTTACTAGCATAAGATTTATACTTAAAACACCAGCAATCTTACATTTAAAACTCTAACATAAAAGGTTCAGTGTGCCATATAATGACTAATAACTCACTACTGGTGTGACTGGTGGGGACGGGGTCAAGATCCATTAAGTACCACAGATCTTATTTTATACTAAATAGCCCTTGAAATGTATGGCATTCTACAGCTAATTGCTCTTACTTATCTATGTAAGGTACTTGAATCATTACCAGAAAACCTAAACCACAGTAACAAAGACCTTAATAGTCTTATATTCTAAGCATATCATAGCATGTAGCTGGTAGGTCAGCTATCAATCAGAACACATGTGCCATTTCCTAACCATGCCAGAAGAATTTATTACAACTTAGAAATCACTCCTTCCCCTGCCACCCTTATTTTTAAAGAAATTAGGTGTACCATACACAACTAAAAAGAGCATGCACAGGGGGTGCTGGCTGGCTCAGTTGGTGAAGTGTGTAAGTCTTGATTTTAGGGGTGGGAGTTCAAGCTGCATATTGGGTATAGAGATTATTTAGAAATAAAAAAACCTTAAAAACAAAAAAGAGCATGCACAACTCAAATCTGTCACTTGAAATAACAATAGGGACATAACAATGATAACAGTACTTTTGTGGAATCTATTATACTAAGTATATACTGGTGCACTATTATTTTAAGTTATATATGTATTATATACAATATTATACAAAGAAAAACATTGAGCCATGTGTTACAAAACAACACTGAATGCTAATTCTTTCTTATGGGCTGTAATCTCAGCAAGATAGAAATACAGATAGGTAGATAGGCAGATAGATCATAAGTTGCACTTTACAGATGAGAGAACTAAAAGCCAGAAAAGTTAAGGGCCTTGTCCTTGGCCATACAACTGGTAAATGCTGAGGTGAGAGCTGACTGGTCCTACACACAAAGTTGTCGCCCATCCTATCAGAGCATGAGTACTAACTACCATGTTGTTAAGTGTGATTTGCTTGGGGGACAGGAAAACAATTCTCACTTACTCTGAAAACTCAGATGAATGGAGCAGAAAGCATGGCTTTTACATAGTCTTCCAGCAGAGAGAGCAGTATCAGAAAACTCATATTAACAAAAATCATTACAAATGTTACTGCCTCCTTGAGTCGTCAATTATGCTGACATTCCTCAAAAGTTGAACTGAGGTCAATTTAAATGAATTCTTTGTATTGAGGACAAGAGTAATTAATCAACTGACATGCAGATAAACTATAAAGCACAGAGGACACTACGTTTGAGTAAAGTTTTGTCTCCCTTCAGAGAAGTTCTTTGTGCTGACAGCTCTACCTACCTTCCCATTCTCTACTGGGACTCTTGGCGGTGCCACAGGGACTTGTAGAACTTCTACATTCCAAGTCTATCTGCTCTTGCCTCTGCCGCTGCTCTTCTAGGAGTGCAGATTCATGCATTGCTTTAATGTGTCGCTGATAGAGGGCATAGCCGCTTACTGGGGTTCCAATCGGTATGTTACATGGGGTGCAGGAAACCTACAGAAGAAAGAAAAATCTTTAAATATGTCAATGGCTGGGACGCCTGGTTGGCTCAGTGGTTGAGTGTCTGCCTTCAGCCCAGGGCATGATCCTGGGGTCATGGGATCAAGTCCCACATCGGGCTCCCTGCATGGAGCCTGCTTCTCTCTCTGCCTATGTCTCTGTGTCTCTCATGAATAAATACATCAAATAAGTAAACAAACAAACAAACAAACAAAGTCGGTCACTCAGTCAGTCAGTCAATGGCCAACATAACAATAACCCTGTGTTGCAAATAATGCTCGTTTCTGTAGCATCCTGGTTGATTTGATTTCATCATCTTTTGATCAAAGTAATCTTAGAGTAGAAAACGCTTTGAATGCTGAGCATTTACTTTCAGAACAGAACAGAACTCACAAAGTTGTGATAAGAGAGATCAAAATCAGAAAATACTTCTGCTTTTTAACTTATGATGGTCAAATCCCTAGCAGCTCAGCCCTGGGTCCTCCCCTTCCTCCCCAGGTTCTCTCTAGGTAATCATACCCACTTCTGTGGATTTAAATGTCATCTATATGTTAATGGCTCATCAATTTATATTTCTAAGATGTCTGCTCTGAGTCCCATACTCACGGACAGACGCTTAGCAACTCCACTTGAGTATTCTCAAAGCACCTCAAAACTTGCATTCAAATGGGAACTGTTCATTCCCTAAACTCAATGCTTCTGAACCTTCAGTGACCTCTGTCTTAGAAAATGGAACCTCAATGGCGAAAGGCAGAAACCTGGCAGACAGCCTGAACTGATCTACCTCACCTCCTACAACAAACTTACTAACACAGCGGGATGGGTGTTACAGACAGGCCACCCAAACTGTCCCTCGTCATTTCCCTCCTCACTGCAGCCCTCTTTCTTTCTTTCTTTTTTTTTTTCCTAAGATTTTATTTATTTATTCATGAGAGACACAGGCAGACGGAGAAGCAGGCTCCATGTAGGCAGCCCAATGTGGGACTCGATCCCCAGTCTCCAGGATCACAACCTGGGCCAAACGTGGTGCTAAACCGCTGAGCCACTGAGGCTGCACTTTTTTTCTTTTTTCTTTTCTAAGAGCCCTCTTTCTTTCATTAAGGCTACACAGACAGCACTTCCAACAGCATAATTCGCAATAATATGTTTGTTTTCTTTGTTTATTTTCCGTCTCTTACTTCAGGAAGGAAAGAACCCAACCTGTTTGGTTCAATACTAAATGAACAGCCTCTAACACAGTCCATTACTTCATGAATACAAAAAAGTTCCAGGGAAGAGTAGAGATCTGAATTTTTTAGAACCTATTATCTAAATAAAGACTTCCACAGTTTTTTTCCGCTACTATAAGTAGAACTTTTCACTGACCCCAAAACATATACATAATTTTCTTGCCTTTGTGCTTTGGCTTATGTAAACACGGCTCTTCCTCCTTTTGCTATAAAGCCAAATGAATTGTTTTGGTCCAACCAAAATATTATTTCCTACATGGAGTCTTCTTTAGTTGTCTCATTTTTTTTTTTAATTTATTTATTTATGATAGTCACACAGAGAGAGAGAGAGAGAGGCAGAGACACAGGCAGAGGGAGAAGCAGGCTCCATGCACCGGGAGCCCGATGTGGGATTCGATCCCGGGCCTCCAGGATCGCGCCCTGGGCCAAAGGCAGGCACCAAACCGCTGCGCCACCCAGGGATCCCTAGTTGTCTCATTAAGAAGGAAGCTCTCCTTCCTCTGAAATGACCTTACTATATTTTTCAACTTAATAGAGCATCACATTTTTATAATTCACTTAAATTTTACCATAATATTTTTCTATGTCTTATTATCAAGACAAATCTCTAAGTTTTTTTTAACTGAGAGATTACGATATGTAAATATTCCATACAGGATTAACAATGTTGTCTTGAACTAGGCAGACACTCACTCGATAAATGGCCATTTGAGTATATAAATGAATGAACAAAACAAATGTTTAATGATTTTTTTACAAGTCTATCATCAGCACACCCTTAACTTTTTACAATTATCATGTGAGACAGGAAACAAAGCTTGATCCCCTGAAGAAAAGCAAGAGCTAAAACATTACTAAGTAAAAGAGCAATATTCAAGTTTGGAATTCAGTGCCCAAAAGGAGTCAAACTTGTAGAGATTATCAAAGTAAAATGTAAATAAAACTAGATTTGGAACTGTAAACTAAAGTCAGTTATAATCGCCAGAATTCATTCTAAATATCCAAAACCTAATTCTAGATTTATTCTATTACTGTCTCATAGCAAAACAAAAAAATAAAAACAAAGCTTAAGAATATTTATGGCTAGGGGATTATACTTCTTTGGTGTTTTTTTTTCCTGAAATGGAAATAACCATTTCAATCAACCATTACAATGAGTCCATTTGAAAAGCAATCGAGTGACAGACGGATGGATATACAAAATGGGGTATGTAAATACAGTGGAATATGATCAGTTTCAGAAAGAAAGGAGATTATGACACATGCTACAACCTGGATGAACCTTGAAGATTTTATGAGTGAAACAAGTAGTCACAAAAAGACAAGTACAGTAGGATCCCACTTATATGAGGTATCTAGCCAAATTCATAGAGACAAAAAGGAGAGGTGGTTGTCAGGAGCTGGGGGAAGGGGGAAAAGAGAGTTCTGGTTTAATGGGAAGAGAGTTGCACTTTTCTAAGACGAAAAAGTTCAAGAGACCTATTTCACAACATGTATATATTTAACACTACTGCACTATACACATAAAAACAGTTAAGATGATCAATTTTATGCTGTGTTTTTTACAATTTTTAAAAAAATCAAGTACTGATTAAAGAAGAGAAGGTATCTTTACTGATCTTTGTTTCTCAACTTTACTTCTCTTACTCACTTTGAAAACTTACCATTGGTGGGATAACAGCAGCTCTGTGCTGAAGCTGTGGCAGGTCCAGTGGATTTGGTTTTATTGGGGATGAGACCAGTATAGATCCAGGGGGATTTAACAATGAAGGCTTTGAGTCCATAGGAAACATTCTGCAATTGGCAATAAAAAAAGATATATTAATATATTCTTAAGATTTTAAATGTACAGTCATAATTCCTTCTTTTTTTTAAAGATTTTTTTAAAAAATTATTTATTTTTTTATTCATGAGAGACACAGAAAGAGGGAGGCAGAGGCATAGGCAAGAGGGAGAAGCAGGTTCCATTCAGGGAGCCCTATGTGGGACTTGATCACGAATCCTGGGATCATGCCCTGAGCCGAAGGCAGACGCTCAGCCACTGAGCCACCCAGGCAACCCAAGATTTGTTTATTTTAGAGAGAATGGAGGCATGGAAGAAGGAAAGTGAGATAGAATCTCAAGCAGACTCTCTGCTGGGTGCAGAGCCCAAAGGGTTGGATCCCACAACCCTGAGATCACATCCTGAGCTGAAACCAAGAGTGTGACTGCACCACCCAGGAGCTCTAATTATAATTCCTTTTAAGTTAATATGTATGTGCACACACACAATATATTATCCTTAGAGGATATGTGAATAGTAAGGAAAATGGGAATCTATAACCCTAATTTTCCAAGTAAAGAAACCTACCATTGATTTATAGGTTGAAATTTATCTGAATCTAATCATCTGCATCTAACTATCCAGTCTGAACAAATTCCATTATAAAATACCAATCTACCACTAACACAGATTACAAATTAGCTACCTATTACAGGATGTTTTGCCAGGATCATAGAGTATTTTTTCAAACATCTGTCCAGTAGCATTCCAAAATTGAGAATTTCATCCCAAATTCTGGGCTCCTGGTTTCTCATGAAGAGTGGAAAAAAATGGCCTCACAGGACCAGCATTCCCACATGGTAACCACATACCGAATTTATAGCAGCTGCCCTTTCAAACAACATGTGCTCCTCTGTCCTCCACAGCCCCTGCCATCCTACACTCCGCCTACTTCAGCCAGTTTCAGGACCTACAATGGAGTTTAGGATACCCAATATACAAAGCAGGGAGATCATATACTAGTGCTGTACCTTTCTGGCTGGATCATACTTGCCAATGTTACTGGGGGAAGATGAACATTAAAAAAATTACAAATTGATAAGAAAATTAGAAATGTATAAAAGAAAACAACCAACCTTTAACATAAAGAATAAAGATGGGATTAAAGATGTAGAAAATTGGAAGTGTCATTTTGACAGTTTGGATGTGATGCAGACATAGAGTGTTATTCAAAGACTACCATAAATTTACAAGGAATTTCTGAATTTCAAGATTACTATCATGTTTATCTCTTAAGATAGTCCTCCTTTAAGATTACTACCATCCTAATTTTTCCCTCACTTACAAATATAGTTACCAAAACCAATATTGGAAAACACAGATATTCCTCATCTTAGATGATCAGAATTTGGCTCGCTACTGAATGGCTTATTTGCCTCTTCCGTAGAAAGGAGGGCAGGGGAGAGAAAGAGAAAAAAAAGAGTCGAATAGGGTTTCTGATTAAATTACATGTTAGTCAAATTCATTTCTAGAATTTGCGGGGTGGAGAAAGGGAAAAAAGAGCTGAATTGGGTTTCTGATTAAATGATGCTTTAAACAAATTCATTTCTAGAATTTATACCAAACGTTCTACTGTGATTCTAGGTGATCCTATGTCTTTCAAGTAAAAGGAAATCCCAAGGAAAATACATATATTAAATAAAGCAGTATCTAATCCAGTAAAATAAAAATCTCTTTACTGTAATTTATATAAAAACATATAGATTTTATATCATTAATTTAATGATTAAAAGTAGTTCTAAGGATACCTGGGTGGCTCAGTGGTTAAGCATCTGCCTTTTGCTCAGGGCATGATACTGGAGTCCAGGATGGAGCTCCACATCGGGACCCCTACACGGGGCCTGCTTCTCCCTCTGCCTATGTCTCTGCCTCTCTCTCTGTCTCTCATGAATAAATAAATAAAATCTTTTTAAATAAATAAATAAAAGTAGTTCTACATTTGAACTATATAATATTTTATTTACTTGTTCATGAGAGAGACAAAGACACAGGCAGAGAGGCAGGCTCCCTGTGGGGAGCCAAGATGCAGGACTCAATCCCAGGACCCTGGGATCACAACCTGAGCCAAAGGCAGGTGCTCACGCAGGTGCCCCTATATTATATATATTTAAAATTACAAATATGAATAACCTAAAATTTTAACTGACATACAAAGTGATCATGATAATTACCACTGTCTTATACTTAAATTATGCTTTCTAATACATTTTCAGAACACTGAACATGTTCCTCCTCTCAACATTTTCTAACATCTAATACACAGGTATAGTAGGCCTTGCTTTGAAGCCATATGGTCTCAAAGCAAAAAAGCCAACGCCTCCTGCCTCTGCCTTCACCACCACAACATACTGCTTCCAATACCAGGAATGGCAGTCATCTGTAGTTGATTTCACAACTTTTCTTAGATGAAATCCCCTTCTTTGTTACATATGGAATGCATGTAACAATCAAAATGGAAAAAAATTATCTTCTTCATTAGAAAATAATGATCACACAATTTTTCTTGGTTATTTAAACAGATGAACATCATCATAACCCAACATGAAAAGTATGTAGACTGCCTCTAACCTGCCAATACTCATACAGGAACAATCTCTGTGGCCAGCAGTGCCCCGTGACTCAGTCAGCATCCAACATTATCCCAAGAATGGGATAATGTTAGAGAAGCAAGTCTCACCTCTGCCTCTCGGGCTCTCCATCCACATCTTCATCTGCACTGCAGGTGGCACTAGAGTCATTGTCTGACTGAGGCTCAGGCCTCTGGGTGCCTATCTGCTGGGCCACCACCACGTCTTCGTCTCTAGGCTCTGTCTTCTCGCCCACTCTCTCCAGGTCTCTTTCTTTGGTATCACCTTCAACTTTAGACGGATTGCTCTCTGGCACCCTCATCTCCACGTCTACGGAGTCAGATTTGGCGGTCGTGGGGAGCTCAAGAACAGAAGTCCCTTCAGCACTGTGCTCCTGATGTTCAATGTCCATGGGCTCTGCTGCCTCAATGGCAATGCTGTCGTTCGCCTGTGCTTCTGCACTTTCACTTTCGACTGCTTTTGCACTTTGCACTGCCGAGGAGGGAGACGTACTGGGTGCAGGTTCTACTGTGGACTCGAGTTCAGCCCCAGGTTCAGTGTTTCCTCGAGAAGTCCCGTTGTCAGTGCTATCTCCACTGGGCTTGACAGCTTCAACTGGTGAAGGAGAAGGAGCACTTTCTGTATCAGAACTATTTTCAGCACCTTAAAGATAATGATACAGCATAAAAATCTGATAATGAACATGTTTCAGGTGGTGACAGAAGCCATGCTTGAAAGTAGCTATTTGGGACGAATGATACTCCTTGGATGGCCTCAGTGAAGTCTTAGGCCACTGGGAAGCTAGAGTGTCTGTTTACAGAGCTCTCTGAGACAGAGAGGTCAAATGGTCCTCGCCTTCTGAAACAGAAAGCGTAAAAGCTTTTAACATCTAAAAATAATTTATATGAGGGGCGCCTGGCTGGCTCAGTTGGTGGAGCTGGAGATTCGATATCAGGGTCATGAGTTCGAGCCCCACGATGGGTGTAGAAATTACTTGAATAAATAAGAACTTTAAAAATATTTTAAAATAAATAAATATAAATAAAAATAATTTATATTAAATTTGAAAAATGAAGAAAGATGCAAAAACAAAATGAAACAAGAAACCATTCCCATAAATGGCAGCATTCTGGTTTATTTCTACCTATTTCTGTGCTTTTCCTTCTACTCAGGAGGTTTGACAGTCTCGAATAGGCCATTCAACAGGAACATAACGTGAGTTATATCTGCCTAAAATTTTAATTTTTCTGGTGGCCATGTTTAAAAAGTAAAAAGAGGGGATCCCTGGGTGGCGCAGCGGTTTGGCGCCTGCCTTTGGCCCAGGGCGCGATCCTGGAGACCCGGGATCGAATCCCATATCAGGCTCCTGGTGCATGGAGCCTGCTTCTCCCTCCACCTGTGTCTCTGCCTCTCTCTGTCTCTGTGACTATCATAAATAAGTAAAAATTAAAAAAAAAAAATTAAAAAGTAAAAAGAGATAAATTAACTGTAACCATGTATTTTATTTAACCCAGTATGCCTGAAATATCTTTTTACCATGTAATAATCATGTGGAAATACAGTAATATACAAAACTAATAGCAAGATCTTTACCATTTTTGGTACTAAGTCTTCAAAATATGACTATATTTTACATATTTAGAACATCTCAATTTGGACTAGCCACATTTCAAGAGTTCAACAGCCACCACATGTATCTAGTGTGGACTAGCTGGACTGCAAAGTTCTAGTGTAATTTTACAGGGACTTTTAACATTGTAACCCTGGTTTTTCCCCACATCATTGGTTTCATTTTATAAAGAGTTTTAATCTTTTACATCTTTATCTAGATATTTCAAAGGAATCACAAATTTAGTATTTCCTACACTAGACTAAATCTATGGACTCAACACATCCAAATCAGTTTCTTTTCTAGTGTTTACTATCTAATTAAACCAGAAACCTAGGAGTAATTTTTTAATCCATCCTCTCATTTATCCCCATAATCTACATAGACAAGTATCTACGTTCAATTCACAAGTGCCATTGTAAATCCAGAAACAACTCTTCCTATCTTTCACCTCAGATTATTCTCTACGACGACGCCAGAGGGAGCTTTTTAAAAGCCAAATCTTACCAAAACTCTGCTGCTCCAGTATTCTCTTCATTCCTGCCACACCGGCCTCATTTTCCACAAAACCTCACAGAAAAAAAGCTACTTATTGTTCAAAGCCAAAACCCATTCAAAACAAAATTTAAGTTTCAAAGCCAATAACACTTGTAGAAAAAAATAAAATGAAACCTATTATTTCTGAAACTCCTGGAAAGTATAGAACTTCCTAAGCTTAGAATATGAGTGCCTACAAAGGAACATACTTAAGCAGCTCTAATTACATACAAAATTTAAACTCTGATAATTTAAAAATAAGGCAGAACAAAAAGTGAATGAGATGGAGAAAATATTTGTGTATACAAAGCATGGACATGAATAAAATATATAAAGAGCTACTAAAATCACTGAAAATCCCAACTTCAGAAGCAGTCAATTCATAAAAGAAAACCTTAATAGTAATGCAGATTGAAATAAACTAGGGGCTTTTTTTTTTTCCATTAATTAGCAAAAACTCAAGAAAATATTTACTTTTTCAGGAAATAGTCATTAATTTATTCAAGTGACAAAAAGGATTTTATTTCTGTTCTTAAGCTTCTTGGGCTGACATTCTTTTCAACAGGGCTTATAGCATCATTAATTCCTTTTACATGAAATATATGACATATGTAAGTCATTGTAAATCTGAAATAAGTCCAACTCCATGCAATAAAGAGAAAAATATAATCAATGATACTAACTGGACACATAAGTATGGCAGTGATGTATACAGATGCACAGACGCTTACTGATGTTGGACTGCCATTTTATTTATTTTTATTTTTAATTTTAATTTTTCAGAGAGAATGTGAATGGGGAGTGCAGGGGCAGAGGGAGAGAGAATCTTAAGCAGCCTCCATGCTTAGTAGAGCTCAATCTCATGAATCTGAGACCATGACCTGAGCTGAAATCAAGAATCAGATGCTTAACCAACCAAGTCACTCAGGCACCCCTGGACTGCCACTTTAAAGATCTTCTGGTTGTAGGAACTGGATCATCACAGGTGCTACATAAATATTTGTTGATTAAATGAATAAATACATTGTGTTCAAGCTTAAGGTCTCTATACCATGAAAACAATGAGAATACTGTTTCTTTAATGAAGCAATTCTTAAATAGTCAAATGACTAAGCTTATAATTATATATTTGAGCTAGTGGAAGTCACAACTAAATTTAAGATTTTTAAGATACCTTCACTATCTTCTGGATTTTCTTCTTCATTAGAAGCTTCAATATCTTCATCTTCCTGAGCAGAAACAGTGGAAGCTACACTTTCACATTGGGACACATCTCGCTCTTCACGGGGCTTCCGGGAAGTCTAAAAGAGTATTAAATTAAATTATTTATGATTTAAATAACTAAAAGGGAAAAAAGTAGAACATTTTCCTATCTGAAATAACACAGAACACTGATACACACATACTAAACAAGAAGGTTGCATGTCTGACAACTATTCTGGTTAGGGTGAGGTTGCCTCAAGGTAACCACTAACAGGCCTTTTGTGTAGACAGATCACTCTTATCAAATGGATCAAGTTATAATGTGGATCATTTTCGAACTTCTTGCCACCATACATGTACAAAGAGCCCAAAATCACAAAACTCCTGCTCTTCTCCCCCTCCAAATAATGTATTTTACTAATAAATGTATGCATGTTTTCTATTAAAAATAAGATATTCATTGGAATGTGGAGGACCCAGAAAATTAGGTTAAGAAAAACAATAATTGCTCATAATGGCACCAGTTAGAGATTCTAAGTATATTGACACATTTGCTTTCAATCTTTTATATATGTGCATGCATATGTTTGTGTATAGTAAATAAAACTAGAATCGCTCGTCATTTATCTTTTCTAGCCTTATATAATCATGATCTGAACATACCTCTATTTATAAATTCTTCAAAATTACTGTTATTTATTCATGATTCCATAAAGCACTCTATACCAGTAAATATTTAAAATTCTATTTTAAGGTATCTAAGCAACTTTAAGCTTTGGTATTGTTAATAATGCTGCAATAACTTCCCTTTACTAATATTAAGAGTATTTGAGAGCGAAAGACAGAGAGCACAAGCAGGGGGAGGAGCAGAGGGAGAAGCAGGCTTCCCACTGAGCAGGGCCAGGATCCCAGGACCCTGGGACCATGACCTGAGCCGAAGGCAGATGCTTTGCCTACTGAGCCACCCAGGTGCCCCATGATTGTGATTTCTCAAGCAACAACTAATCACTGGTGTCACCAATCATCCTTAGTGTTATTGAATTTCTCTTACTATGAGGACAAATTCCCTTTTTCTTTAACAGGATTTTCCATGTATTTACATAAAACTGCTCATTCTTCTATTGAGATCACCTTATCTGTAAAAGCATATGTGTATCTATATAGGTGTAAGACATCAGCCATTTATCATATTTATAATCTCATGTTGCTAACTATGAAACTTAAGGTCTCCTGTCTCTGTAGACCTGAGGATCCCTGCCCTGGCACTGCTCTGTTCTCTGCCTGTTACTGAGCCTGTAACTTCACCAGACTTCGGCTGTGGGCCTCTCCCAGGGACACTCCTCACAGCAGAAAAGAAATCATTGCTACCCCAATTGTTAAAATTACCAGTATTCTTATTCTGTTTATTTTTTCATCATTCTTAGTTTACATAAATGAATACACTAGTACGATCCAACCTAAAGCATTAACTAAGTCAAGAGAAAAAAAATAACGGCCCAGGGTTACAGAATTAGGTATAATTCTGAGGCTAAAAAAATTCATCACTATGTTCCTAGCAGGAATGCAAGGGAAGAATCCTCTGGCCACACTCTTTTGAAAGCTTTAAGAAGACTGCATAAAGGCTGCAGTATTTTTAGGGGTTAGATAATAGCTATTATAGGGATTTTTCCAGTGGCGAGACTATATCCCTCCTTTGCTAAGGACTACCCATTCTGTTTGGTATTCCCACTGATGAATATAGAAGAGACAATGTTTTACCATTACCATGCAACATTCCAAGCATTTTCTTCACTATATGATAGTGAAATTAATTACAATAATTTTCAATGTAATAAGTCAAGCCTCAGAAATATAACTCCTATATATATATAGCACTGCATTTTGATAGTAGATATTTGTCATCTACTTGTCATTGTCTTGAAATCCTTCTAAAAATGATAAAATACTCTAAAAAACAGAAGCCTACTGTCCCCGTCATTTCAATTGTTATTAAATGTTATTAAAATAGGGCAGCCTGGGTGGCTCAGCGGTTTAGCGCCGCCTTCAGCCCAGGGCCTGATCCTGGAGACCCAGGGTCGAGTCCCACATCTGGCTCCCTGCATGGAGCCTGCTTCTCCCTCTGTCTGTGTCTCTGCCTCTCTCTCTCTCTGTGTCTCTCATGAAAAAATGAATAAAATCTAAAAAAAAAAAAAGTTATTAAAATGATTAGAACAAGAAGTTTTTTTTTAAAAAAAAAAGAAGTTTTAAAGACACTTGTGATGGTTAATTATATATGTCAACTTGGCTGGGCCACAGCACCCAGATATTTGGTCAAATATTATCCTGGATGTTTCTGTGTAGGTGTTTTTTAGATGAGATTAACAATTCAACCAGCAGACTTCTGAGCAAAGCAGATGACCCTCCAGAATGTGGGGGTGGGGGTGCTTCACCCAATCAATTGATGGCCTTAATAGAAATAAGACTGACAGGTCCCTACTCTCCCCCTCACCCCACCCTCCAGCAAGAAGAGGATCTGTCAGCAGATCACCTCTGAACTTCAGCCACAATTCTTCTATGAGTCTCCAGCCTGCCAGCCTACATCATCAGATCCAAATGTCCATAATCACATAAGCCAATTTCTTAAAATAAATCACTCACTCATATATTCTCTCTCTCTACATACATACACATACACACACACACACACACACACACACACACACACGTCCCGTTGGTTTGTTTCTCTGGAGAACCCTGACTTATCTTTTAAAAACATGTCTGCTTCACTCTTTACTTGATTTTCTCTCTAAACATTTTCAGTGGTATTTGCTGAAGTCCAGTCTCTTGTCAATAGACTCTTTGTCACTACTTTTTTTCCTTTGATTTAGTTGCTACATTTCTAAACTTTACACATTTTCATTTTTGTTAAAAGGCATATAACTTTTTAAATCAATGCTATACATTATATATATATATTTATTAAAAGTTCAAACCCTAACAAATTTAAATATTTACCCTTTTATTACCCATTCTATCATTCTTCAGTGAGTCTCAAATTTTTTTGTCTAAGGATACAACACTCTTAAAAAGCATTCAAGACCCTAAGGAGGTTCTATTCTATATATATATATATACACACACACACACATATATATGTATGTGTATATATATATATATATATATATATATAGAGAGAGAGAGAGAGAGAGAGAGAGAGGTATTTACTATATTTGACTTAAAAAGACTTAAAATATTTATTAATTCATTTAAAAATAATAAACCCATTAGAAGTCAACATAAAAAATATTTTTAATAAAAATAACTACATTCTACAACAGAAGGATAATTTAGTGAAAAGGTAGCATTTTTTCTGTTTTTGGAAATTCCTTTTAATATCTATCTTCACAGAAAACAGCACAATTCTTAAATGTGCTTCTAGATATAACCTAATCTGCAGACATAATACTGTTTTTTTTGTTTTTGTTTTTGTTTTTAATTTTTATTTTTTCATAATACTGTTTTGGCTGACATATATACTTTAAAAAAGTCTGGGAGCGCCTTGCTGGCTTAGTCAGTAGAGCATGTGACTTAATCTCAGGATTGTGAGTTCAAGCCCCACATTAGGTGTGGAGCCTACTACAAAAAAATACAAAGTCTGGCCTCACAGAGAAATGTAGTTGAAAAGGAAAGCATATTTTAACAGTCTTTTCAAATGAACATGGATATTATTCTTTGATATTATACCAAAACTCAGCAAGTAGTCATCTCTTACATGGTAACTGCAATATGAAATCTGAAGCCATATCAATAAATTTTTTGTACTCTATTAAAATCCATCTATCTTGAACTTTGGTGTATTAAAAATATTCTATAGATCTTTTATCCATCCATACATGATATCCATTGTGACATCACAAATTGGTCATTTGGAAATTACAGAGTTATATAGATATTTCAAATTTGCATACATTTCACTATATATCAAAATATCACATTAACTATTATTACCACTGATCTCATCAGAAAAGTCTTTGAGTATTAGGAAGATATTAAGCTTACGGTGATGGACAAATTTTCCAAAATACTAATTTTTGCTTAAAAACTCAAAATTTAAAAGTGGCAACAAATACTTCTGCTTGCTTTCTTTGAAAGACAGTCTCACTCATTTTCATGAAAATGTCTGCCAAGGATCCAATTCTGCAAAAATCATAGTTTTTCTGTTATTCTTCCAATAAAGCTGACACTCTATTAAAAAAGGGTGGCTAGTTCAGCTTGGAAGTCAAACAACTACAAAAGAACTTTCCTTTGACAGGTCCAGCATACTTTGGTATGGAGCAGAAGGGCTTTATGCACACTTTTCATTTCATCACACCCATGTACTCAAGGGTCAAGATTTAATAAAGCTAATTTTTATTGCTTCACCAAGGACAAGTGAAATTGGCATATTTGTTGTTAAACGGCAAATGCCTGGAGATGAAGAATACGTGGAGTATTTATTTAGCACAGTGGTGCCCTGCCATGATTCATGCTAAGGCATCGGCATTTTTTTCTCACCACTCCTTTGACACTAACCAGGCAAATCTAACACAGTGGGGGAAAAAGCAACATCTTAATATTTTTATTAATATTTTAAAACAAAAACAGTTTTGATCTCATGGAATCCTCAGAGAGCTCAGTGGACATTGAAAACACTGGAACCTCCTCTTAAGGAATTCTCAACAATTTATACTTTCTGGTTTTTAATATTTACCTCAGGGACGCTTTCTCTCTTAAGAAAATGCTTTTAATATGCCATTATTAATTCATTCAACACGGTCAACAGAACTCCAACTAAACTTTTCAATTCAAACTCCAAAATGTTTATAGTTTTCAAATCTAATCTATGGTCATTCAAAAGTATGAACTGTCATTACTACTAACACGAATTTTGCTCCTTGGGCAGTAATCAGAGAAGAAGTCAACTTGTGCCAAGGCACTAGCATATAAATAAAAATACAAGGTATAGAAACGTTTCTATCAAAACCAGTATTTGAAGCTCAAAAACAAAACAAAATAAAAACTATCAGTAAAAATGAATAAAGGTTCACTACCTCTGATATACTCACTTTCTGTTTATGCTGCTGTAAAAGGTTGTCAAGATTGTGTCGCCTTTTATAGTTAAAATAGAAGTTTTTACATTGCGCTTCACTTTTAGTTCCCACCATTTTGGCAATTGCTGCCCAGTTACGACCATGTTCTACAAGACCTATATTTGAAAAACAGACCATAAATTGAACAACATGTGATAAAGCAAACAAGAGAAATAGTAAAACCAAGTTAACTACAGTATTCACAATCATTAACACTAAAAATGTGTTTTCAATTATTGATAAATTTTAATACTTAAATATGCATTGACAGGCAATTGACTGACCGCTCTATTTTGCCACCCAAATTTAAAACCTGCTCATTAATGGGAGGGCTCAACTTTATCCATGTTACATATCTCCCAGAGAGCTAGGACAATGTTGGACCCACGGTAACAACTCAAACACTTGTAAAACTGAGTGATTAGATACTTCTAAGTCTTTGGAAACAGTATATCAATATAAAGCTAATAAGATAATCACATAAATAATTAACACAAAATATATATAGGACTACATTTATAAACAGCATGTCTTCAATCCATTCACAATCAAGAAATGCCCTCAAAAAAATTAACCAGTTTAAAAGAAAAAAAGGAAAAACCTGTAGTAATATAATGTGTCACAGAAATCTATGCAATCCAACACACTTTTTAATCAGTAACATATATATATACACACACCAATGTGCAAGGAATATGGGTATATAAATGCGCATAAACACAGAGAGCTATACAGAGATATACTTTAGATACCTGCTCCGATGTATCCGAGCAGGAGTTTCTAGTACAAATTTAACAATTTATAGAAAAAATGAGTTTTTCAAGGTTAATGTGAATAGCTTCCCTTAACAATGACAATTAGAAGGTCACTTCCAAATCCTTGTGACACAGGAACAGAGGTGAGAAGAGTGGAAACTAAATAGTCCTATGAAGGTCTTATCTACCTGAAAGAGATCACACTATGATGTAGCTAATATCTACTTACTCTACTATGACATTCTGATAATTAGATGAGAATAAATGTGAATCTTTTTTTCTTAAATGTGAGTCTTTTAAAAAGTTATACATGTAATCATGACAAATCACAAACTTGCTAATCATGGCAAATAAAATCAAACAAAAATATTTTGAACAAAGAACATGTTAAACTGCCATATTTTTGGTAAAGTTGGTTTATAGGACTCTCAAATGTATCATTCATTAACTATTAAACAGAAAATAAATCTGAAATATATCGCTAAAATTTATTTACAATAATTTACAATTACAATTTATTTACAATAATTTCTTTTTGTAAGATTTTATTTATTTATTTGAGAGTGAGAGAGCACAAGCAGCAGGAGTGAGAAGCAGACTCCCCACTCAGACGTGGGGCTCAGCCATGACCTGAGCCGAAGGCAGACACACTCAACTGACTGAGCCACCCAGGTGCCCCTACAATAATTTCTATTTAGAACTATAAGGAAATACTTAACTCCCAAAAGAGCTGGCTAATCTTTCTCAAAATTATTTCATTTAAAACACAAAAGATTTTTTATTTATAAACCAATTACTTATCCTATTAGAAATTTTACTTCAATTTCGAATTACACTATGTTAATAAGCAACAACAGAAAAACACAAGATTCATAATGTTGCAGAGTAAGATCAGAGCCACATACTGATGAGTGGGAAAAGACAAAGTTCAAACCTTTGTCTAGCTCCAAAGTTCATGCCCTCATCTCTGAATCGCAGTGCAATTTCTTACCAGTTTACAGCCAAATGCCTTACCAAATATAAACCAAGAAGATATGTACCACACTATTAACATTCCAACTTTTAAGTAATAGAAAATATAGACTGTTTATATTAAAATACCCTCCAAAACATTTAATCACAGCTATTCTGGGAAAGTGAAAATAGTCCACTTGCTTTCTAACAAAATGACATTCAAAATAAAACTGTGCAGAGAATATTAAATCCCTCAAAAGTGGGCCTCTTGAGCAAGGCACAGCGGGGTTACCTGAGAGGGGACCATTCCATCAGAAAGAATTCAAGTCTATCTCCAAATTCTATTTACCACCAAAGAACGTTCTTTTCTTAATTAAAAAAAAAATTAGTTCCATCTGAGTTATTAGTAATAACCCTGAAAAACCCAACCCAATCCAACCAAAACCCCGAAGAACCTAAGGTACTATCACTTGCCTTTTTTAGCGACTTCCATTTCTTCTTCTGTCCATCGAGAGGTTTCTACAGGCTCTGTGGAAACTGAAATAAAGAGAGAGAACCCAGTAAGGCAGGGAAAAATTAAGCTCATTCACAGATTATATGGCACCGACCTGTTTATCTGTCATAAAGTCTTTCTGAAGCAGTAGGTGAAAGAAATGATGGAGAGGATGGTGGCAGGCTCTCCCCAACCTATTAAGGGGGAATAGTTAGGGCCTCTCAGTGTTAGGATCTTTCTTAATGTTCTTTGAAGTTCCACCCATGTCTACATGTTTGAACACCATTAGTTTATTTTCTATGAAGTCCCACTTCACTCAATGTGTTCCCACATACTCAAGTTCCATCTCTCCTCTCCTGAAGTGTCAATGGAAGAAACAACCCTCCCTCTTCCTATCCAGATACGGTGCTTTCTTGCTCTTTGAATTCCCCATCTTGTCCTCACTCCTGGAGGCCCTATGCTCATCTTCAGTGCCTGATACCTAGTAAACACAGATGGATCATTTTCTCTTCTACACTAAAATGAAAATTAAGACTACTAGGCATGAAATAAAGTCCTGCCATATTCTCCTCAATTAATAGTACTATCACCCACCCAGTCACTCGAATTAACAGTCTCCTCAGACCAATTTTTTAATCCTTCCATTTACTACTGACATCCAATGATGTGTGTCAGTACTAATCTCCTGAAACCACCCTCCTCTTGCCTGGGCCATGGCATGCAGAGTGACGCCCTTCTAGCTGGTCTCTCTGCCTCCATCCCTTACTCTTTCCAACCTGACCTCCACACTGTCACTAGTTCACTTTCTAAAGCACCAATGTGGGGCAATCCACGTGGCTCAGCAGTTTAGCACTGCCTTCAGCCCAGGGCCTGATCCTGGAGACCCAGGATCAAGTCCCACGTCAGGCTCCCTACATGGAGCCTGCTTCTCCCTCTGCCTATATCTCTGCCTCTCTCTCTCTCTCTCTCTCTGTGTGTCTCTCATGAATAAATAAATAAAAAATCTTTAAAAAAATAAATAAAGCACCAATCTGTTTACAATGTTCCTCTACTTAAAAACCTCTGTAAGCTCCCACTTTGTAAGCAAAGCAGGATACAATTCAAACGGTCCATCATGACCTGCCCCCACGTGCTTGTCTAGTTATTTTCTTTGCATCCTTCTTGCCATCCCTAGAACCTAACTTCTTTATGCTTCATGTTATGGTAAAACTGGTACCACTGAGTCAATTAATACAAACATCGATAACATGATCCCTCTATAAACTAAAGAGACAATACCCAGTGAAAGAGAAAAATGCTTGGACCCTTAGACCTAGTATTCCCTTAGCTAAGAATTTATTCCTATAAAAAATAATTTAACAGAAAGAAAATGTTATGTGAATTAAGATTTGTTTTGTCCTCACAGTGCTATCTGTATTAGTTTAAAGACAAGGGGACAGAGGACAGCCTAATCATTCACAACAGGGAATAGTTCAAGAAATCATGGGATGCCAGAGTGGCTCAGCGGTTGAGTGTCTACCTTCAGCTCACGGCGTGATCCCAGAGTCCCAGGATCGAGACCCACACTGGGCTCCCTGCATGGAGCCTGCTTCTCCCTCTGCCTATGTCTCTGCCTCTCTCTATGTGTCTCTCATGAATAAATAAAAAAAATCTTAAAAAAAAAATTGTGCCTCAGGGAACAAGAGGCCAACATTTCACAGCCAACAAAAAATAAAAATGAAGATCACTTAGAAACTAGAATATATTTATATAATATATGCCAAGTTAAAACATCAGACAAAGTGGCATGTACACTAAGATTACAACTAAGTAAAAAGAAAAACGGGTGTATAGATAGCAAGATTGGGGCAGATCTTTTTCAAAAGACAATGATATTAAAGTTTAAAAACTTTAAAGGCCATGAATACGTAAAACTTTCACTATCTGCAAATGACATGATACTATATACAGAAAACTCAAAAGACTGCTTGAACTGATAAACAAATTTAGCCAAGTTGCAGCATACAAAAATCAACGTACAGAAATCTGTTGCATTTCTATACACCAATAATGAAACAGCAGAAAGAGAAAATAAGAAAACAATCCCATTTACAACTGCACCAAAAATAAAGATACCTAGGAATAAACCTAATCAAAGGGTAAAAGATCTGTATTCTGAAAACTATAAAACACTGATGAAATTCAAGACAACACAAAGAAATGGAGAAACACTCCATGCTCACAGATTGGAAGAATATTGTTAAAATGCCTATACTGTCCAAAGCAATCTACCCATTCAATGCAATCCCTATCAAAATACCAACAGCAATTTTTATAGAACTAGAGCAAACAATCCTAAAATTTGTATGGACCTAAAAAAGACCTTGAACAGTCAAAGCAATCTTGAAAAAGGAAAACAAAATTGAAGGCATCACAATTCCTAACTTCAAGTTATAGTACAAAGCTGTAATCATTAAAACAATATGGTACTGACACAAAAATAGACAGATCAATGGAAGAGAAGAGAAAATCCAGAAATAAACTCACAATTACATGATCAACTAATCTTCGACAAAGCAGGAAAGAATACGCAATGGGACAAAGACAGTCTCTTCAACAAATGCTGTTGGGAAAACTAGACAGCAACATACAAAAGAATGGACCAGTTTCTTACATCAAACACAAAAATAAATTAAAAATGGATTAAAGGCCTAAATATGAGACATGAAACAAAAAAAATCCTAGAAAAGAGCACAGGCAGTAATTTCTCTTGACACTGGCTGTAGTAATGTTTTTCTAGATAGGTCCCTTGAGGCAAGGGAAACAAAAAGGAAAAATAAACTACTGGGACTACATCAAAATAGAAAGCTTCTGGGGCACCTGGGTGGCTCAGTTAAGTGTCTGGCTCTTGGTTTTGGCTCAGGTCATGATCTCAGGGTTGTGAGATCAATCCCCAGGTCAGGCTCTGCACTGGGTATGGAGCTGCTTGGGATTTTCTCTCTCTCTCTCTCTCTCTCTCTCTCTGCCTCTCATGCTAAAAAAATTTAAGTTAAATTTTAAAAATAAATAAAATAGGGATCCCTGGGTGGCGCAGAGGTTTAGCGCCGGCCTTTGGCCCAGGGCGCGATCCTGGAGACCCGGGATCGAATCCCACGTCGGGCTCCCGGTACATGGAGCCTGCTTCTCCCTCTGCCTGTGTCTCTGCCTCTCTCTCTCTCTCTCTCTGTGACTATCATAAATAAATTAAAAAAAAAACAAATTTAAAAAAAAATAAATAAATAAAATAAAATAAAATAAAATAAAATAAAAAGGTTGTGCATAATGAAGGAAACAACAAAAGCTAGAGTATAATACTAAGTGAAGTCAGTCAGAGAAAGACAAATACCATATGATTTCACTCATACGTGGAATTTAACAAACAAAGCAAACAAGCAAAGGGAAAAAAAGAGAAACAAACGGACTCCTAACTCTAGAGAACAAACTGGTGGTCACCAGAGGGGAGCTGGGTTGGGGGACTGAAACAGGTGATGGGGATTAAGGAGTATACTTGTCATGATGAGCACCAGGTGATTAAAAGAAAAAAAAAAAAAAGTAAATAAGTAAGTAAGTAAGTAGGTGTAGGGACGCCTGGGTGGCTCAGCAGTTGAGTGTCTGCCTTTGGCTCAGAGCGTGATACCCCCAGAATCTCAAGGATCGAGTCCCACATCGGGCTTCCTGCATGGAGCCTGCTTCTCCCTCTGCCTATGTCTGTCTGTCTGTCTCTCTCTCTCTCTCTCTCAAATAAATAAATAAATAAACAAACAAACAAATAAATAAATAAAGTCTTAAAAAAGTGTAAAGGCCACACTTTCAGATTATGTCTAGGTTGTCAACATCCAAGAACCCTCCTGCTCTACTCTGATACCACAACAGAATCCCGCACAAAATTAAGGCCATGAATACGTAAAACTTTCACTATCTGCAAATGACATGATACTATATACAGAAAACTCAAAAGACTGCTTGAACTGATAAACAAATTTAGCCAAGTTGCAGCATACAAAAATCAACGTACAGAAATCTGTTGCATTTCTATACACCAATAATGAAACAGCAGAAAGAGAAAATAAGAAAACAATCCCATTTACAACTGCACCAAAAATAAAGATACCTAGGAATAAACCTAATCAAAGGGTAAAAGATCTGTATTCTGAAAACTATAAAACACTGATGAAATTCAAGACAACACAAAGAAATGGAGAAACACTCCATGCTCACAGATTGGAAGAATATTGTTAAAATGCCTATACTGTCCAAAGCAATCTACCCATTCAATGCAATCCCTATCAAAATACCAACAGCAATTTTTATAGAACTAGAGCAAACAATCCTAAAATTTGTATGGACCTAAAAAAGACCTTGAACAGTCAAAGCAATCTTGAAAAAGGAAAACAAAATTGAAGGCATCACAATTCCTAACTTCAAGTTATAGTACAAAGCTGTAATCATTAAAACAATATGGTACTGACACAAAAATAGACAGATCAATGGAAGAGAAGAGAAAATCCAGAAATAAACTCACAATTACATGATCAACTAATCTTCGACAAAGCAGGAAAGAATACGCAATGGGACAAAGACAGTCTCTTCAACAAATGCTGTTGGGAAAACTAGACAGCAACATACAAAAGAATGGACCAGTTTCTTACATCAAACACAAAAATAAATTAAAAATGGATTAAAGGCCTAAATATGAGACATGAAACAAAAAAAATCCTAGAAAAGAGCACAGGCAGTAATTTCTCTTGACACTGGCTGTAGTAATGTTTTTCTAGATAGGTCCCTTGAGGCAAGGGAAACAAAAAGGAAAAATAAACTACTGGGACTACATCAAAATAGAAAGCTTCTGGGGCACCTGGGTGGCTCAGTTAAGTGTCTGGCTCTTGGTTTTGGCTCAGGTCATGATCTCAGGGTTGTGAGATCAATCCCCAGGTCAGGCTCTGCACTGGGTATGGAGCTGCTTGGGATTTTCTCTCTCTCTCTCTCTCTCTCTCTCTCTGCCTCTCATGCTAAAAAAATTTAAGTTAAATTTTAAAAATAAATAAAATAGGGATCCCTGGGTGGCGCAGAGGTTTAGCGCCGGCCTTTGGCCCAGGGCGCGATCCTGGAGACCCGGGATCGAATCCCACGTCGGGCTCCCGGTACATGGAGCCTGCTTCTCCCTCTGCCTGTGTCTCTGCCTCTCTCTCTCTCTCTCTCTGTGACTATCATAAATAAATTAAAAAAAAAACAAATTTAAAAAAAATAAATAAATAAAATAAAATAAAATAAAATAAAATAAAAAGGTTGTGCATAATGAAGGAAACAACAAAAGCTAGAGTATAATACTAAGTGAAGTCAGTCAGAGAAAGACAAATACCATATGATTTCACTCATACGTGGAATTTAACAAACAAAGCAAACAAGCAAAGGGAAAAAAAGAGAAACAAACGGACTCCTAACTCTAGAGAACAAACTGGTGGTCACCAGAGGGGAGCTGGGTTGGGGGACTGAAACAGGTGATGGGGATTAAGGAGTATACTTGTCATGATGAGCACCAGGTGATTAAAAGAAAAAAAAAAAAAGTAAATAAGTAAGTAAGTAAGTAGGTGTAGGGACGCCTGGGTGGCTCAGCAGTTGAGTGTCTGCCTTTGGCTCAGAGCGTGATACCCCCAGAATCTCAAGGATCGAGTCCCACATCGGGCTTCCTGCATGGAGCCTGCTTCTCCCTCTGCCTATGTCTGTCTGTCTGTCTCTCTCTCTCTCTCTCAAATAAATAAATAAATAAACAAACAAACAAATAAATAAATAAAGTCTTAAAAAAGTGTAAAGGCCACACTTTCAGATTATGTCTAGGTTGTCAACATCCAAGAACCCTCCTGCTCTACTCTGATACCACAACAGAATCCCGCACAAAATTCTGGCCTGTCCACTCCCATCTTGCCCACTCACTGGGCTCTGGTGGCGGTGGCAGAGGCGGCGGGGGCTCCTCAGTAGCTGCAGCGGCTGCAGCACTGGCCGCCGCAGCTTCGTTGGTCATGGACCTGGTGATCCGGCCCTTTCTGCGGCCCTGACTGTTGGCAGTCTTTCGTCCCCGGGGCGTGGCCTGTTCTCTCTCTTCCGTTTCTTCTGCTGTACCTTCCGTCTTGTCCTTTTCCTTGGTGTTCTCTCTGGAAACAAGAGCAGACAAAAATCTTGTGCAATTTAGAACTATACATGCCTCTAAGAAGATTATGGACATGATACTAAATAAGACTACCCAATCTCTCAGTTACTGAGAACAAAATTTATGATAAACATTGTCATGCCCCCATTTTGAAGGGTTTCAATGGGCTCAAATTAAGATAATTCACAAAGGTCTGTTTTATTCATTAATGGACTCAAAATGTAAACACATTTCAAGTCCCCTTATTACATATGAGAACACCCTATGAGGAAGTAATGGATGGCAGAAGAAAAGCCCCAGACCTGCAATCCAGAGGCAGTGGGGGTACACCAAGAAGTGGGGAGTCCTGGATTTCTTGCCTTTGCTCCAAGGTAAGTTTTCTCCTCTGTGAAATGAAGGGGCTGAAATAGATGCCTTTTCTATAGTAATAACTACAATATTGTTTCATTAAACCAGGCTCAATAGTCTCAACCATCTCCAATGCTAATTATGTGCCAACAGGGCAGTGTGGCCCACCAGTTATCATGGAGAAGGCTCTGGAGCCAGGCTGCTCAGGTTGGTACCAGAGTTGTGTGATGACCATGGACAAGTAACTTCCCCTCCACAGGTCTCTGTTTTACTCACCTATAAAGGAGGATAATAACGGTATGTTTCACAGAGCTATTGCAGTGATTAAAGGAGCTAATTTATATAAAATGCTCAGCACAGGGCCTGGGGCACAGTACACATCTCATGTGCTTTCTATTACTAGGGCTAAACCTCCCTCAGCCACTTAGGAAAAACTGGATCAACAAATAAAGGGTCATTACTATTAGTAGCAATAGTGTTCCATGTTAGATTGGAAGACTATTCTCTGTACTACATATCTCCCAGGGTTGTTAGATTTAAAAACAAGGTCCTCACCGTACATTTCTGCAAATGAATGGACAGGTGGCAATACTCAAAGACTCAATTGTTCTTGCTTAATGGGAGATGCTGATTTTTTTTTTAAATTCTATGCACTTCAAGCAGAGACCTGTTGTAGCTTACCAAGCTTATCCCAAATAAAAAAAAAAAATTCAAGAGTTTTCCCTCTTCGGTCCTGAACTGCCCTTGAAGTTACCCATGCAGCCCTCTTTCTCCACTTCTCATTCCCCTAGCAGTCACCAATGACTTACAAACTGCAAAATCAAAGGATGTTCTCTCAATTCTTGTCACATAGATCTTCCTGCTGCAATAGACCCAAGGACAATTCTTTTTATCCTTCTCAACTTAACTTCTAGGACCTCATGCTTTCCTGATATCCCTATTGGTACTCTGGCTCTCTGTCTGGGGACTGCCTCCTTCTTCTCACCCTTTCATGTACGGATTTCCCAAGGCTCATCCTGGCCTTATTAAGGCTCTGTGAGGTTACTCCATTCAACATCCATTCCATTAGGGTGACTCCCACTCTATCTTTAGAGTCACACCTCACATCTCCTAAGAACCAGACTTGTCTGCCCAACTACCTGCTGGAAATCTCCATCAATACATCTGGATTCTGTATCAATGGAAACTCAACATGCCCAAAAACATGCTTGTCAATTACTCTGCCTCCTGCTCCACTCCATGTTCTAGTTACTTGTCTTTAACAGTACCACTGTAATCAATATTCACTCACATTTAGGAGTTTGGAATCATCTTTAGGTTTTCCCCTTTTCTTTACCTCCTGTATGTGACAGCACGCCAAGGTTTGGTTATTTCATCTCAGTAGTAGTGCTCCTACTAATTCCACCATCTCAATTTCTACTACCATTGTCCTTATTCACTGCCTCGGTACCTCCAACCACTCTTCTGTAATAGCCTCCCAGCCTTACATCTCCAAACCATCCATTCTATGCTGCTTGTGGGTGAATATTATAGCAAACAGCTTTGGCAAGAAACTATTCCATCCAGGGGCACCTGAGTGGCTCATTTGTTTAAGTGTCTGACTCTGGATTTCAGCTCAGGTCATAATCTCAGGTCCCTGAGATCAAGCCCCACACCAGGCTCCATGCTCAGCAGGGAGTCTGCTTGAGATTCTCCTTCTCCCTCTGCCCCTCCCCCTACTAATGCATGCTTGTGCACAAGAACTCCAAAATAAATAAATAAATCTTTTTTAAAAGCCAAAGGAACCATTCCATCCATTTAAATGGCTACCTACTCTCAAACAACTCACAATGCAGCCTATCCTAGCTTCAGCCTATACCAATAAGTATAAGGCTATACTTATTCCACTTTTCTTCTTCACCCACCCTATGGTCCAGGCTAATAAAACCATTATCTGCCAGTTCTTAGAGCAGCATATCTCTTGCTGGCTGCTCCTTCTATTCTTTCCACATTAACCACTAGCTCCTACATAAAGTCCTCTAAACTATCCAGAAAGGAATAACTCTGAACCCCTATTTAATCTCCCAGCATCCCTTACTGGTTCTGCTCATTTCTTCCAGGCTTCTTTCTTTTTCTTAAGTAGCCCTTGCATCTTGCCTAGCTTTCCCATACTATATCATCAACTACCTGGGAACAGTACATACCTTTTTTTTAAAAAAAAAAAAAATTATTTATTTATTTATTCATTCATTCATTCATTCATTCATTCATTTTTTATGATAGATCGAGAGAGAGAGAGAGGCAGAGACACAGGAGGAGAGAGAAGCAGGCTCCATGCCGGGAGCCCCACGTGGGACTCAATCCCAGGACTCTAGGATTGCACCCTGGGCCAAAGGCAGGCACTAAACCGCTGAGCCACCCAGGGATGGGATGCCCGGAACAGTACATATCTTATGTACTTTTGCATCCTCCATACATCACTAAAAATGAATGATTAATAGAAATTTTAGGGAAAAAGTACAAACCAAGATAGGACAGTTCCATATGAGGAGAACCATTGACCAGATGGGAGTTTAAATGTTTCACTTGAACAACTGATGGCTTAACAACTAAAAAAACACCCCATTCATTCTTTTATCTAAAATTTTATACCGTTGAGAGTCAATAGGCTCATGATTTAAAAATAAGACTAATATCTAATCATTTAACTCACTTAGAGTCCTCCTTTTCATCTTTTTCTTCTTCATCTTTCTTTTCTTCTTCTTTTTTTTCTGTTTTTTCTGCTTTATCTTCTTCTTTTTCTTCTACTTTTTCTTCTTGTGAGGGTCGGGCAATTTGCTGCTGGAATGAACCATAATTTGTCAAATTTAACATTAAAAGAAACAGCTCCTCAAATTGTGATGACCAACTACAGTAAATATCTTTGCAAGAAAAGTAATGAACAACTTACTGATCACTTACAATGTAATTAGGGGTAATGTATTAAAAATTAGTCTAATACTCTTTAATATATTACATATGTATTGGTTAAAAGCAAGTGCATCTACGCTCCTAGCATCCGAATCCATCAAAGAGGCAAAAGTGTTAAGATTCCACTTAGAAACCTGAAATCTCAGGTTGGTTCTCTCTTTCTGTAATTCCCACATCTTAATCTGTCACTCAAGCAAATTCAATTCTACCTTAAAATTTGATAACCTATAATCTACCAAACCATTCCCCTAATATTAGATGCCTAATATGCTTCCAACTTTTTCATTTTTATCACTATGGATGATACTACAGGAAGCATCTTATGCATTTACTCTTCTACGGGAACATTCATTTAATGAATATGGTGGTCATAATCAAAACTAATTTGGAAAAGTAGTAAGGATATAATAAAGTGAAAATAAGTAAAACACTCCAATATTTCTAAGCTATAATTATACTCTATAATTAAAAATGTGAACAAAGACAAGAAGAGATTATGAATCCTTTTATCTTTGCTAAAATTGTGACTCTAAGAGAAAAAAGTGAAATTAGTAATTTCAGCTCATGTTAGTATTGTTTTTATTTAATGCAGAAATCTAGACTGTCTAACCTAAGTAGGATTGAACTGCGAATTGGCATTATAGCACACAGCCCACTGTCTCGTGTGTACCTCTTCCAATCCCCCTACATTTCCTATACTGGTTGCTGCTCTGGACTCACCTGAACACACCCAGCATTTCATGTCTTTGCCTGGAACACCCTTTCTACCCCTCCTTGCCTAGTAAATTCCCATAGATCCTCTGAAATTTAGTTCAAAAGGCTACATCTCCTGTGAGGCACTTCTTGATTTCCACAGAAAAGCTTCAGGCCCTGTCTCTCTACCATTCCACTTGCATGGTCCACATCTGCTTGCAGCACTTACTGCAGGGTGGCATGTACCTGGTTATCAGGGTCTGTCTGGCTCATTGTGTTACAATCTCCTGAAGGACAAGCACTCAATCTTAATCATCTGAGTATCCCAAGTTCCTAGGAGACATCTGGACCACAGAAGCATCAGTATGTGCTGGATACAGCAAACACCAAGTTCCTTTACTCTGCATATTTGAAAAGTTTTGCCCTCCCACCTCAATCTCTCATTCTGATCCAGGCCGATATCAATCTTGCCTTATAGTAACTGCCTGTCCTCTTACCTGTTCCCATCACCAGACAAAATGAAATACCATTAATGTAAGGTAAGATTTCCCTTAATTCTTAATACCAACTCAAATTCCTTTAGCTACTCACTGAATCTGGCTTTTTTCCTAGGATAACAAACACCTTACTGGCCTCTCCAAAAGAGGTCCCCATATTATGCCTTCAAATCCACAAGGAAATAAAAAAGACTATGTATCCTTCCTGCTCCCAACTGCCACTTCCAGAATATTGCTAACTGTGGTATTTTTAAAAATACTTCCTTTTTCAAATTTTACAAAATCTACCTATGATGCCTTTTTTCTCTTCTGGTGTTATGGATTGACTTTTCAGATACTCCTAAGAACACATAAATGATTCTATCACATGGTTCTTTATTCCTTGCCATTATTCTTCCAACTCTGAAACATGTATCAGTGCCTTTTCTAACAACAGAATATCCTACAACTGAACTACTTTTGAGGTCATGCTCATTAAACTCCCCAAAGGTGAAGTCACAATTGCCATCACTGGTGGGCACTGTTTTACCTTCAAAATCCTGAAATCAGAAAAAACTCCTCTACAACAATCACTCACGTCCCACCTATCCCATATTTTCAATGTTTCTGATTCTATTTGTCCCCATCATGACCTTTGATTCCTTTATTCTATGGAATTTTACAGTTCATCAGGAAGAGCTGTATCTACTATTCCACTACCCCTCACCAAATCATTTCAGTACCATGGTTCCCTCACATATCCTACTTTCCCAATTTCTCACCCTGGTAATTGCCAGTGTCCTTTCCTTCTGAGTATTTATTATTACTAGACAAAACTAAGAAGTCAGGAAGATTTTCAAATGTATATTTTCCAACCATGACTACTAAGTTTGCTTTACAAATGGGAATGTTTTATTCACCTTTGACTGACACCGATAGCATAGGGGTCACAAGGCTAGTCTCAAATGCTAATAACCTCAAACCACCCACTTGCCACAAATGTAGCATCCATTAGTCATTCTGAACAAACAAGATGGCATACTAATGATAAACTCTGCCCTTTGCCTAGCAAAGTAGGCAAAGCAAGTAGGCTTTGAAGCCCAGAAAATGGTTTAGAGCCCTAAGAAATGACAGGGAGGCATCAACTCAGCAGAAGAAAAAATAAAAGAGGTTCACTGTTCTCTTAGACTTGGATGACACATATAACTCGTTTCCCTAATACATTTCTATTTCTAATGCCAACCAGTACTCTGAAAAAGTGAAGCAATCCCACACATTCTCTGCTGTCTGAAATCCAGTCAACAGTTGACTCTGCTCTCCCTTTCATAGTGCTCGGGACTGGGAAGCAAGGTAGCACCTGCTTCAACCAGGCAATGGCAAGATGAGGGCAGGATCGCTCTTGATGCATAATTGCCAATTCTGCAGAGGGTGTGGACATGATCCAGAGAAACTCATGTAGTTGCTAAATGTCACACTAGAAGAGTGTGACACCTATGGAGCAGAACCTCTGTCGAAGCAGTATCCACATTAGCTCGCAGTAGTGGGTATAGAGGGAGAGCCAGGCAGGGCAGAGTGTGCAACCAGCATTCACCTTTGGGTGTCATGCATTGAGACCCACTGTAATGACTGCTACTGACATTAGAGAGTAAGGAATAACTGGATTTTGACAAGAAGTGATCACTACTGCTTTTGTTTCAGGCAAATCTGTAATGAGGTGTGCTGATCCCCATAGTGAACAAGTTACATCCCTCAAACCCTTCAGCAGGTTGGCTGGAGAAGTTCACAGTTTCAAAAGTCCACAGTTTCAAAAAGAAATTCATCCAAAGGTCCCCTAATAGACAGAGACATCCCAGCAGCTTCCTATCCAAGTTTTTCCCTCCTTAAGCCTAACAGTTCATAGTCAATTAAAAAAAGTTTCAGTTAGGGAGGATATCATAGCATGAAACATGTCTGTCAAACAACAAACTATGCACTATAAATGTGAGTACATTATAAAGCAAAATAAAAATCCAAATGAAAAAACTGAAACGCTTTATGTACTCATAATGATAAATGAAGAACAGGGAAATTTCAACAGAGTCCTCTATAGCAAGATCAAAAGACAGTTTATGCTGAGATCTATTTCTATGTCTGACTATCTAACACTTATATGCACTCTATGTGTATTTGTTAACATGCTCGAGTCTTCAGAAAACAGATAAACGAATTCCTACTCAGTAGACGATGAAGTTGCCAAGAAATGAAATGACTACATTTAGAACAAGCGTCTAGTGAACTAAAAACATACAAGAGACAAAATGAATGAAGTCCTACTTTAGCCACTGAGTTAAGTATCTCAGGCAGTAAACAGAAAATATCTTACCACAATATACTTAAAAACTAATGCCTTTACACCAACTGAATTTGAGACTACTTTCCTGAAGAGTAAAAGCTGTCAAATCCCCATAGCACACTGTGAGGAAGGCAACAAAGGCAAGAGTTGCTACCGTTTATTGGGCACTCCCTCTGTCCTTGATGCGACACTCTAGGGACTTCACATACAGAACAAGTTGTCAAGTTAACCCTGCAAGGAAAGTATTACTGCTTCCATGCTCACAGATATAGAAACCAAGGCTCCGCAAGTGAAAAGACACATCTAGGATAACATGGATACAAAGGGGCAGAGCATTTTTGGGTCTAAAGCTCTTTCCATTCTATTCAACCTTTTAAGTCTGTCTAAAATAGTCTATTGTCTGACAGTTCAGTCAGAAACTCTCCCAGCTTCAAACTACTACATTTACATAAATACATGCTTTCTCAATACCTTTGGGGAATAAGAACACGTTGACATATTTTTTACTTATTTATTATTTTTAAAAAGATTTAATTTATTCATTCATGGGAGACACACAAAAAGGCAGAGACGTAGGCAGAGGGAGAAGCAGGCTCCATGCTGGGAGCCCGATGTGGGACTCAGTCCCGGAACTTCAGGGGGATCATGCCCTGAGCCAAAGGCAGACACTCAACTGTTGCACAACTCAGGTGTCCTAGCGCTGACATATTTAAAGAGGAAAATGTTGTCAGAATGAAGGAAGAATACAAATTCTTGTGAAAGGTAATCAAGTATTTGGAAACGAAGCATGTGGCTTCTAAACCATGACTTGCTTTATTGTAGGTCACTAGCAGGTACTACAGTAATTCTAGGTGCATAGTGGCAGATTTTATTAGATGGGAATTTATGCTGAAAGGTAAAAAAGAAATTCTTACCTCTAACAAAATGTTACACAAAGAATCAAATTACTACTTGGCATGTTATTTATAATTCTAGATCCCAAATAGTAACACAAGGACTGGCTTTTGGCTTCTAATCTCTGCTATGTATTCATTGCTTCAACTAAGACTTATAAAGAACCACACTCACTCTCATCACAGGATGCTAGTAAGTTGAACTGTGAAATGGTTTCAGCAGTATCTAACAAAATTGTGAATTAAAACTTTTGCCAACAATAATCTCTGAACACAAGTCTAACAAAAATATGATTATCTGTCTCATTTCCCTATGATTCTAAGATTAAACTCCTTTTCAGAGGAAATAATATGCAAGGTTCCCTGAAGCAATAGCAGGTCAAAAATCAAATCTCACAGAGGAGCCTGGCTGGTTTAGTTGGTTGGGTGGCTGCCTTCGACTCAGGTCATGATCTCAGGGTCCTGGGATACAGACCCATATTGGGCTCCCTGCTCAGCAGAGTTTGCTTCTCTCCCTCCCCCTGCCACTCCTCCCTGTTTGTGTTCTCTCTCTCTCTCTCTCCAAGGAATAAATAAAATATTAAAAAAAAAAATAATCAAACCTCGCAAGCTTGGAATCTCTCTCAGCAAATAGCACACTATACATTCACATACTGAATCATGATGACCTCCTTTGGGTAAGAGGTTGAGAGGGGAGGATGGGTAAGGCAAGAAAGGATCAGGTATTAACTTAAGCAGAACTATACAGAGTCTTGAAATAAATTTGCCCTAATCGCTCTGGGATTATCTCAAGTAATTCCTACTGATTCAAACTTGATTGGATAATAGAGCAGTAAAGTGATTTTCAAATTAGTTGGAGCTCTATTATCTACCAGGGCAAAATCAAGTCACACCAATTTAAAAATTCTTCACTTGTAATGAGATTCTTAAAAAAAAAAAAAAGATCTCGGGGATCCCTGGGTGGCTCAGCGGTTTAGAGCCTGCCTTCAGCCCAGGGCGTGATACTGGAGTCCCGGGACTGAGAAATTTCCACACTAGGCTCCCTGCATGGAGCCTGCTTCTCCCTCTGCCTGTGTCTCTGCTTCTTTCTATGTATCTCTCATGAATAAATAAATAAAATCCTTTAAAAAAAAATCTCTTTCTAAACTTTTTTCTCTACAGCAAATTCTATATTCCCAACCCAGATCGGTTTCCTAAACTCCAGATTTCTACATCTAACTGTCCCCTTTACAACTCCACTTGGACATCTAATATGTATCTGAAACTCAGCATGTCCCAATTTGTTCCCCTGACCTGCCACTCCTTCAGTCATGCCTACACAGTAAATGGCAACCCCACTAGCTAAAACTTGGGTTATCTTTGGTAACTGGCATTGAGTCCCCACAATCAATCCATCAGCATAACCTGTTTACCTTACCTTCAAAAATACACCCAGAAATGGACCAGTTCTCCCCATGTTCCCTAGTAGAGTCTAGTCCAAGCTACTGGGAGGATCAACCTAACATGCTAACTGGCCTCCCTTACAACCTAGCCTCAACCGAGCAGGCAGCCTGAACAATTCTGTCACAAACAAAATCTGACACTACTTTTCTGCTCAGAGTCTAATGGCTTCTCCTCTCATTTGGTATCAGATCCAATGTTATTTAGTTCTATAAAAGCCAGACCTTAAACTAACACCACCCAATTTCAGAAAACCTGTCCACCTATTTTGACACAAACAGAATGAAGTACACAAGCAATTAAGAAACAGAGGTAAGATTCTTCTGGTCAAGGATGGTGCTATATTTCCATCATTCAACCCCTCCTTTTTTTTTTTTTTTAAAGGTTTTATTTATTTATTTTCATGAGAGACACAGAGAGAGCAGCAGAGACACAGGCAGAGGGAGAAGCAGGCTCCCTGCGGGGAGCCCGCTGTGGGACTCGATCCCAGGACCCCGGGATTATGCTCTAGGCCAAAGGCAGACGCTCAACTGACCCAGGCGTCCTGACCCCATCCTCTCTTAAACTCCCAGTGAAACAACCAGAGAAATATAAAACTCTGATTTTTGAGGAAAAATCATCAAGGTAAAAACTTAAAAGCTAATTAGGGCAGGACAAGACTGATGGCAAGGCTGACCAACCCAAAACTGAGCCGACCTGAGGGCAAATATACTAAACTATGGTTCAGGTCAAGGTAAGAGCACACATGGAGAATTTCAGTTCTGTAAATGCATTCTGGGTCGTGCTAGAGTAGTGTAAAAGCACTGAATAAGAAAGAAGTACAGAAGAGGGAAACCTGGGTAGCTTAGCAGTTAGAGCGTCTGCCTTCGGCTCAGGGCATGATCCCAGAGTCCCGGGATCGAGTCCTACATCGGGCTCCCTGCTTCTCTCTCCGCCTCTCTCTGTGGGTCTCTCATGAATAAATAAATTAAATCTTAAAAAACAACAACAAAAAAAGAATGTACAGAAGAAAACTCTAATGTGGCTGGAACTTAACAAGCATGCCACAGAGAGCAGTGAGATGGCATCCCAGACAACTTTAGGATAGAAAACAAATGTTTCAGAGTAACAGAGACATTCCCTGTCGCACTGAATTTCCCGCTAGAGCTTTCTCCTCTGTTATCATAAGCCAACAGACTGCTAATCCTGCAAATATAAGATATAATACATATCAAATTATTCCCTTACATTATCCAGGATTGAAAAATATTAAGTTTTCAATTAGCAATAATCGCGCCTCAAATAAACCTCATTGGCTACGATACTGCCACTGCACAAAGCTGGGATTGAAAATTTTTAAATAATTTAAATATAAAATATGTAATTTCTAAAAATTAAGTTCAATTAAAGTTATAAATACTAGTTGGTAGTAACAGAACAAAGCTATTGTTAAAAATTTGTAGCTGAAACTTGTTTAAAACACAAGATGGGCTCTAAGATCATTAGATAAAAGAGTTCAATTCCACTCTCTCCATGGGAAGCCCTGGCACCTTTAGTGAAACAGTGTTTCCCGCCTCACTGATGAACTCTGATTTGCTCCCAGGAACAGGGAGGAACTATTCGTCAGGTAGGAACTATTCGTGGAGCTCCACAAGCATCCCTCTCTCTATGTCTACAGTATCAGTCCCATCAGTGAGGGTACAAGCTTGCTCTTTTCCTCCCTCTTGACCTTCATCAGCCCTCTCCCCATTTCTCTGTTCCCCTTCATAAGCAAAACTTACAACAGAGGGCACACCTGTACCACTGCCACTCCCTCACCTCCCACATCCCCTTTAGGTCACTACAATCTTATTTCTGGCCCCCTAACCAATCTACTGAAAATACATGCCACAGGCACCTCAGCACACTCAACCTCTAGCAGCATTTCATGCAGTTGGCTCATGAAACACTCCCTGTACTTTTTCTGACCAAGAAATACTGTTTCCACAGAATACATAATCACATCCTGTGAGGTAGTAGTATTCTATAGGAAACAATGACCCAGAAAACATAAACAGGTTATGGCTACCAATAATGAGAGTCTGTGTCACCCTGTATCTGGTGAGCAGGGTGGCTAAGAAAAGAAAGGGAGACTGTGGGGGGAAACCAAGAGAGATTTAGGAAGGCTGATCAGCAGTCAGCGGCTGTGCAAGTTCACGCATGTGATCCCAGATCCCAAAATGGATCTGGGCACAGAGAGCAGCAGCAATCACACTGTCCCAGAAGCCATACTGGTGAAGCACACGTGGGCTGTGACAGCTGCTGATCAGTTATTTGGGGGAAAACAACTGTGAAAACGTATGCTGCATTGTACTAGAAACTGTCTTTCAAGATCAAGTGCTTTTTCAGAATAAACTATCTAAACTCAAGAAATAAAGTTAATCTGAAACAAAATCAGGCCCCCGAGTCTTTTGGCAAACTAGCCTTTACGCTCTTACTATGCTACATTTCTCTGCATTTCTCCCGTATTCTACCTGCACCCCCCTCCTTAGTCAAAAGGACTGGTAAAGACAACATGTGGAATGAAGTGTCATGGGTCCTACCATTTATATTAATCACGGTTAACACCGAGATGCACAATTTAGGTAACATGGAAGTGTAAAACGTTTCTCATTGATTTTATCATAGTAGAAACTTACATCTATTCACAATAGATGTCACACATCAAATATATATTAATTTCAAAATAATAACATGTTCATAACATCCTCATTATTTAATGAAATGTCAATCCCTAAAATACACATGATTAAGTACAAGGCCCCAGTTATTCCATTATTTTCCATCCCATCTCCAACCCTGACACATCTTCCACACAGTAATGACACACACCTGGTTTCTTCCTCTGCGTTTTCCATAATTCCTTCTTACTAGGGCTTTATAATTCTCATTTTTCTTGGTTAAGTAGTAATACAAAACACAATCAGGAACACTCTATAAGGGAAATAAAATATTTTTGAGGAGCCAAAGAAGTAACATTTTTAAAAAATCAAATAACACTTTCAAATATCTGGTATTTTCAAGGTATAAATTAAAAAGAAACACAGGACTGGCATTTTAATAGATATCTAGGCTCTAAAAATATATACATTATACCTATTATTTTAATGGACAATTACAGTGGTCTTAATTCAAATTATGTACAAGATAGCAGGAACTATCAGAAACATTCAAGCACTTCCTTATTAAGCAATAACTAAATTTTCTTTCTTGTTACATATATATAAATATTCAAAACATCTCTCTTTAAATATTTTGCTCAAAAACACTATATCCAATCCACTGTGGAAAAAAACTCAGGGAAAATCAGGACTCTGATATTTTAACCAAAAGTTTAGAAAGGTTCAAAAAACAAAGTAAGGGTTTAAAAAAAAAAAGGTATACTTTTTAGGGAAATAGGGTATCAGGTGTTTTTTTGTTAACCATGAAAATTAGACTATATTCTGTGCTTATTATCTGTTACATAATTATCACTATAGTGTCAACTGAAAGTCTTTTCTGTATTAAGCCCTCTACAAAAATCAGTTCTATTTAAGCACTTCTGTGTATCAGAGCACAAAAACTTCAAAGTAGCAAACACCACAAAGCTATAAACATTCTCAATGCAAATCATGTCTTACCTTCCTTTCCAAGTAGGATGCAATTAGTCCAAAGTTTTTGGGATGCTGGATAAACCTGAGTAAAAAAAGAAGAAAAACAAAACAAACACATACACACAAACATTTTAACAACTTAAAAAGTGGAGCAAGGGGACCTCTTGGGGACAGAACTATCAGTACAGACTACTTCTCAGTGATCCCTAACTGCCAACAAGAGGGACAACTGCAAAATGGCTAGAGTTAAGGGCACAAGTTCCTGGACACCATCCACCAGAAACTGATGGGATTGGTCTATGGTAGAGCACAGAACTCTGTATTTTTAAAACACACCCCCAGGTAACTCAGACACCACCCAAGTTTGGGTGCCACGTTCAACATGACTTCATAACCCCAGTTCTCATCTGTGACCTGTGCTCCCATCTATAAACTTATGGGAAGATCATAGCAAATTTATAATCTCTACTTAATAGAGTATCCATTCAAATGCCAAAAGGGGGCTACGGTTTTGGGGAAATCATTCAGTTTACAAGTGAAATACTTTCCATAAATTTATGTAAGCTTCTATTAGAAAATAATTTAAAGTTTAAATTACTTGTCCTTAAAGATCTCCTTCTCGTGGTCAGTCCAAACATTCATAAACTGCCTATCTTTATAAACCTTCATAGGGTCCTCCATGAGCCCATTCATGTTGATGAACTTGACCCGTCTCTGTTCTGCATCAAACATCATAGGTGGGATAACAGATAGCTGCCTCATTTGTTTCTCATTATTCTGCCAAAGAAAGTAAACATAATTTACACAGAATAAAATTTAAAAAGGGCTACAGACCAGCTAACTCAATATCTGCCACAAAAACCACATGTGTAGTTTCATGTGTCAAGAGCAGCGTGTACCATAACATCTAACACGTGGTGATTACTCGTATATCTAATAAATACTCATTAAATGAATTACAGAGGCAGAAGGTATACATGTTATGCTTTTATATCCTACTACTACGTTTTGAGAAGAGTGCTTTACTTAAAACAAGTAGATACTGGGACACCTGGGTGGCTCGGTGGTTAAGCGTCTGCCTTTGGCTCAGGGCGTGATCCTGGAGTCCCAGGATCAAGTCCCACATCGCGCTCCCTACATGGAGCCTGCTTCCCCCTCTGCCTATGTCTCTGCCTCTCTGTCTCTCATGAAGAAATAAAATCTTTAAAAAGAAAAAAAAAAAACAAGTTGATACTTCAGAGAGTAAAATTAAGACCTAGAGGACACAAAGAAATGCCAAGTTCAATGAAGTAATGATCTCATAAAAACAATTATATTAATATAGTCTCATTTTTAAAAGTCTTAATATCATTTTTTTAAATCAAGAATAAATCTTAATGTCATTTTGGAGACCAATGAATAGGAAAAAAAGCAAACAGGCAACAAAATCTTAAGGGGCATTGATTTTAAATTAACTAAACTCTCATGTTAAATACTTCTTGCTCATCTTACATAATTTTTTCACTGAAAATTGGACTACTGTCCTTAAAATTTCAACTAAAACTTTGTTACATCTGTATAATCGGTTTTTCCCCAAAGTTTAATTTAGAAGTTCATAAGCACAAATTAACATAAAACATTTTTCGCCAAAATTATAGGTATTGACCTCAACACAAAGCTAGGTTTTTACTAAAACTCTTCCTCACAGAAGTGGATACCACCTTACAGTCAAGTTCTTACAAAGTGTCTAACTTTAGGGGGTATGCTCAATCAAAGCAGATATGGGGCAGACACATTAGCTTGAAGTCACTGCAACTGGTCCTAGTTTTGGATGCCTACTGATGTGCCCTGATGGAATCAGTCAAAAAAGCAAGCAAAAAAACTGAAAACAGATTAAGTCATCATTGCAAGGATTATGAGCACAAGTTTTAAAATATATAGCAATTTAATAATTGTGTCTTTGAGCATTACTTAAGGAAACCACCACATTCAAATAAGCAAGACCTGCAGGATGCAGTGATGAGCTTTTCTAGTGTTGTTTTGTTTGTTTGTTTTAATTGAAGAATAGTTGACATCAGGGATGAGGTTTTTAAAAAACTGGTATATAAAATCAAAATCAGAACGACTAAATAAACAGGAGGTGGCTTTTGGACCAAGCTTTAGAGACAGTTTGAACACGGCTCAGAATACTCATGTTATGGATTAAATCTGTTTTCTTTTTTTGTAAGATTTTATTTACTTGACAGAGAGAGAGAGAGAGAGAGAGCACACGCAGAAACGGGGGAACACCAGGCAGAGGGAGAAGCAGCTCCCCTCTGAGCAGGTACTCTGATGTGGGGCTCAATCTCAGGGTCCTGGGATCACGACCTGAGGCAAAGGCAGATGCTTAACTGATGGAGCCACCCAGGCAGGCGCCTCCTGAAATTTATTCTTATTCAGCACAGATGTATTGATGCCATATCATCTCTCCCAGGTTCCCCTGGCTAGAGAATACACTTTGGAGAACCCACCAGCACCTCAGGCCTTCAGTTGTCCATTCTAGCTCAGATGAATCCCTTGTCAATCTGGTCTTACATATCCCTGTCACCAATGCCCAGATTCAGGGTCTTATTATTATGTTAACAGCCTCTTTACCTCTCCTTCCAGGCCTCCCTGCTGCCGAAGCCATCTGTGTAAGATGCCAATTTGATCATGGGACTGCCTGGTATAAAACCTTAAATGGTTGCCCAGCCTTTGGAACAATCCAAACTCTGTAAATGTTCCCTCATTTATGTACAAATAAGCCCTCAGTTTCTGGGGTATGAGGCTAAACTGACTGAATAATCAATGAATTAAAAAACTAACTCAATTAATTTCCTTACCTCCTGCTCGGAGAGCCCATCAATAATTTCAGAAATCTCATGCTCACTCCTAGCAATGGTGGCTGAAAGGCCAGCTCCCCTCTGCCCAACTCTAAATATAAAAAAGAAATTATAAATATATTTAAAGGCCATTTATAAAGAAGACACCAAGTTACTTTTATATACATTACTCCGATGAATGGGACTTTTTTAACCAAAAAGAAGTCAGAAAAGAGATGCCACTGAGCCACTACTTTTAAGTAATATGCCTGAAGATTAGAATTCTATAGAAGTAGGATTAAAATGTTGAGAATAAGATTTAAAGGTTACATGTCCAGGTTCGAATGGTAGAACAACTTATGGGAAACTTCTAGAAAACCACAGATATTGGTGACATTTCCATTTCAAATAGCAGTCTTTATTTTCCAAGGTAGAAGACAGCAGACTTAGAAAAATACATTAAATATTTTTTATAGAGGGGTATAAAAAACAACTCTCATCCCTTATAAAAATGTAATCGTGATTAAAGAATTAAAACTTACATATAATCTTACAAGAGATCATGGAGAAGAAATCTAAAACTTTTTCTTTTGCAAAATACTTATTCTCTAAAGTAAATACAAATCAGAAATCACTGATATCAAAGAATGTCTTAATCAGCAATCTATTTAATACTGTTTGGTCATGTTGGTAACGAAAGACTAAGAAATAGTCAAGTCTATTCTCTTTCATTGTCATTTCTAAAGGAATGGGTATTTTTCAGGAACAGAAGAATTAATTTCAAAATATTTAATTAATTAGTTAATATTAATTAATTTAATATTTATTTAAATTTAGATTGAATAGCATCATTAGGCATAAAAATTCAGTATCAAATTCAGTAAGACATAATCTTTGATAGTTGATAGTGAAGTTCTATATACAAAATGAAAGTTCTTTATGAACTTTCTTAAGATCACATTCAGGTGATTCATCAACACTGTGAAAGAGCAGAAGTGTGACTCTGCAGGAGAGGAAAGAGCATACCCATTAAACATCAAACTACTTACCGCTGAAATCTTTCTTGTTGTTCTCTTTGTTTTCGAATTTCTGGAAACTGCTTTTCATAGTACTCCCTTGTTTTGCTTTCTTTAGCTTTCCTCCGGGGATTATTTTCTATTCTGTCCACTTTTTTCTCCCATGCCTCCATGAGCTGATCATAACGCTGGCAGATTTTTTGTTCCTATTAAATACCCGCAGCAAATTAATAATTAAACTAAACTCTGTCATTCTGACAAACCTAATATTTTAAAGTAAATGCTACTTCATAAGGCTAAGTCAGAAGTACATTTCGCCTAGGACTCAACTGTGAATGAAAAGCTGTCCTTGGTCTGAAAGAGGAAAGAGGAGAGAGCTCTGTTTCCCACAAAGATCAGCATATAGAGCATACTTTGGCTAGATTTTTTTTAGTTAACATTAAGACTAATATAAAATAATTAATGAGCTATTAGTAGCTGACCGACTACTTTTGTTTTCCTGATAATATATATCTTCATTGTCCAACAAAATGGAAAATAGTGGCAACATGTAAATAATCCATAATCCCAATCACCCAATGGCAATCATAGTTATTAACATTTTGGTGTTTTCCTTCCAACCCGTCAGAGAAAACACTCACTTTAACCATTCCTCTACTGCTGGAGGTTTTGATTACTTGAAGGTTTTTGTTATTAGAAATAATGCTACCAAATACACATTTTTGACAGTCTGGAAAAGGTAGAAATTGGTTGTACTTTATGAGAAAAGGAAATGCAGTGAACCAACCACATGAAACCAAGAATTAATCCTTTGAGAGAAATGAGTACTGTACGATCTCATTTTTTAAACAGAGAGGCAAGAAGCCTCTATTATGAGCACAGAATTGTGAACGTGTCAACCCTACACAGATAGGAAAAGGTGTAGTGGAACTCACGAAAAACCATTGAACACTGGTCACCTCAAGAAGGTGGCGCTGGAAAGGAAACTACTAGCCTCACACTCTGTGCCACTCCCACACACTTCCCAATCATTCTTTTCAACTTCCAGGTGTCTTCTGTACCCTTCACTTTCTCCATCTCTAGCTAGCTCCTCAGTCCAGGCCAACATCATCTCTCACCTACATCAAAGTAAAAGCCTAACTGTTCCCCACGCCTTCTTAATGGTGGAGCCAGATGCAAATTCTTATAATACAAACCTGAATAATTCACTCCCTCAGTTCAAACACTTAAAAGATGCCCCCGGATCTAATCCAAATTTTCAGGGGGGGACCTCCAGGGCTGTGTCCAACCTGGCCCTCTTCACTCTGCAGCCTCATTCCTGCCATGCTCCCAGCAACCTGCCACAGTCCCTCTACCTCCCAGACCTTCACCTAAGTTGCTGAGGCTGTGCAAATTTCCAGTTTCTCATTTTCCTGCAAACTTCTCTTTATGACGCATACATGGAGCATTAGCTATCACTCCTGAATGCTCCCACAGTCATCTGAATGTCCATTCCCACAGTGAGACTGCGATACTGTAACTGCCTGCTGACTCGTCTACCCCCAGTTATACCATAGGCTACCTAAGGGTTAAAACCATATGGTTATCTTGCTCACCTCTGTAGAACAATACATGGGACAGAGTAAACAGCCAATAAAGATTTATTAATCAGTGAACATGTAAACATTATAACTAAATACTCTATGAAGCACGAAAACAAAGTCTATGCTTCTATGTCTGTATCACCAGACATTAAATTACCACAATTATAATAAAATAACTGGATAGAAAAAAATATGCTTTAGTAATTTCTTATTTAATACCTGTTTATTTTTGGCAAAAACAAAACTCAGTAATTTAAAGATAGTATCTGAAAAACCAGGCTGCAAATTACATTAGAAGTTACATATCAGGTAAAAGCGGCTGACTCTTGAGCTTTACAATTCATTAAACGGTCATGTCATTAAATAAAAGGTACATGGCTCACTTTTGATGTGAATTAAAGAACATCATTTATCTGGTAAGCAACTGAATTTAAATGAATCAACAGTTTGTCTAAATTTAGTATGAACATATTACGAAAAGAAGTATACTGGTATTATATTTCCTGTAACAATTTCCATGAACATTATAACCACAAAACTTCTGGACTGCAAGTCATAAAATAAATATGAAAAAGTATCTGAATTTCAAAAAGCTGAACTTTAGCTGACCCAGTCCCTAATAAGAAAGAACAGTAATGTCTACTCAGCATGACTGTAACTTACCCACATTTGTTTGAGGGTTTAAGAGACTAAATGTAGATCGTCCTATTTCTTTTTCAAATTCTTTTTTAACTACTCACCATTTTCTTTATTTTGGCTAGATGAAAATGCTATACACAGATGACCAAAGAAATTAATCTGATAATGATATTAAATGTCAACTGCTGCTAGAATTAGATTTATATTTAAGTCATCTATAGTTACTTTCTAAATCAGCACCTTTCTTAAATATAATCAAGAACGATTCTCCATAATAGAGGGAAAGTGAATGCCTACATGAGCATGAATGGGACAGTTGCACAAATTTCAGTTAAAGGATAGGACCTCACCCTTTGTTTTCTTGCATGATTTCTTCTTTTAAAAAATAAAATGAGTTTTTTCCTCATCACCTGGTTTCTAGAAGAGAAAAATATGGTTGTATGACATTAAGAAAAAGCACGATTTAATAATGCATTCACTTTTTTTTTTTTCAGAGACACTGAAAAACAAGCAAAGATCACTTAGGAATATCTGATGTAATCAAAGTTAATTTTAATTTTTTCACCCTGCAAAATAAGACTTTTGCAATAATTAGAACTGACTAAAATGCCCCCCACTCTACAGAAAGATTTTATACAAATAGTTCATTTTCAATTATTACATCCAAGTATAAGGCAAATATTTTCAAGTTATAAGTACACAGTCACTGATTCTTGTTAAGAACTCTGATGATATAAGCAACTCTGTGCACTCTTGGAGGAGGGGAGGTAGAAGAAAAGGAAAGGCTTTTAAAGTTACCTCCCTCCCTCAGGCATGGTGCTGACCTCCCTTCTATGAGAATGTTTACCAACACAGAGAGAGGGGACTTGTTTTTTTTCTGTTTTTGTTTTTTTTTTTTTTTTTTGAGAGAGGGGACTTGTGCTTTACACGGCAGATTTTCTTCAGGCACAGAAATGACACAAACCACTCTAAGAAGTCATGGAGGGTAATGTGACAAGACAGAAGACTTCTCTTATATCTTAATGAAACAGTTACACTTTTTAAATTTGAAGCATTATGACCTTCAAAAACAATGACATGCAGGTTCAAATATAAATATTTATACCCCACCTACTTCCAGAAAGGATTTCAAGCTGATTATTCAAATATAAATACAAAGCCAAGGCAAGTAGAAGTAATTTTTTGGATTATCTGCCACTCAGGACTAACAGTGACACTGGCTCCACTCAAATTAGCATGGACAGTCAGGAGCTGGCTATATGGAAAAGTAGCCAAGACATGAAAAGAATTATTAAAAGGTATATTTGCTATTTCATACAAAGCAAATGACGGTGATGAGAAAAAAGCTACTACACGATTCATATGGATGCATGCAGCTGAGTAAATGGTTATTTCACAAGGTGACGGACAGTGGAAGCGTTACCATGTATTCAGTTTGCTCTAATTTTAATTATGTGCTACTCAAAAGCAAATGATAATCAATAAATATAATTTAAAATGTCTCCTAGGACTTAAGAAGTCAGTAACCCATCCCACGACAGTGTGCTAAGCACTGTAGTAGGGCACTGTAGACAGCATGAAATAAATCAGACCGAGCTGCTCTCCAGCTAATATTAAGGGGGAAAGACAGAACACAAACATAACTGAAGCTTTATGGGGGGGAAAAAGGTCATTAAAAGTAGCCAACTAGATTTTATCTGCTATTCTCTTTTCAAAAAATGCTAAAACAGCTAAGCAGTTCCAAAACAAGGTATGAGTTTTGCCTAAACCTACTTCTAAGGGTTGTCAAGACCATAGTAGCATCTCACACAAAAATCCTATATTATAGAATTCTTTTTATTATAAACCACTTATTTAACAAAAGTTAAAATTATTCAAATTCCAATTTTATTCATGCATACTACCATGCAAATTATATTTGCCACCAATTCTGCAAAGTAGTCAGCTATTGCACATATTTTCAGTAAGAAATTTTTTAAAAGAAAAAAAATATGATATATAAATAGCAATGTGCTCAATAGTAACTATACTAGTAGATAATTTAAAAGTTCTGATTATTCTTAATAATACAAAGTAGAAATATCACATTTTTGTTACAAACTAAGAATAATTCACCTAAATTCTCTTAAAGTATGATAATTAAAAAAAAAAAAGAGAGAGAGAGAGAGATACCTATCTAGCTTCCTCTCTTACTTCAATCAGATCAAGAAATTAGATTTTCTTTTCACTTATTTTCTTATTCCAAAATCTGCATCCATAAAGGCCTGGTATCTAGGATGAGCAAGGCTAAGCAAACTACATTCTGGAGCAGTCTCCTCACCCACGTGAGGTGACTGAGCGCTTCCAAGGCACCAGGACATTAAATGGCAGAAGGGTCTACAAATACCGTCATTAGCAAGAGTCATGGAAGGGATTTCCCTAGAATAGGATTTTGAATAATGATAAAATGATCCGTGGCACTTCTACTTTGCAATGGCAGATGTGGCTTGGTGGGGGACGGTGTCATCACTAGTCTTAAATGAAAAAGCTTCATTATCTTACTTCATCATGCGCCTTGCAGGTACTCCACTGAAAAAAAGACAAAACAGGAGGCAAAAAATTCAAGCCTCAAGGTAAGCCATTTCAATGTTAAGTATTCACCTTTTTTTTTTACTAGCAGATCATAAAACCAGCTAGTTTTATGCAATAATTTATTTCATTTTTTTGGCCTCGGAAACTCAAAGCTGTTACCCCAACCCCCAAGAAGCCAGAGGAAGATAACATATAGTAAAACGACAGCAAATTACACAAATCTAAAACACACCTACACTATATTATAGTAATATGTCAGCAAATAACATAAAAACGATCTCTTTATAGAATATATGGTCTTTAACTGAAGAACTCCAAAGAGGATAAATACTTACGTCTTGATGTTCTCATGATACACCTTGGTATCCGATGGCTGGTTATAGAGTGGCTATAAAATAAATCAAATGTTTACATAAAATGTTGTACATGTTTATAAAAATACAAAGAAACAGTTTATATTTTAATGTAAACCTAGTACTTGTAGATCTTCACAATACCTGCCTGCCCCTACCAAAACCTCCAGACTTCCAAGTTCTCTGAATAATTCTCTTTACCCCATATCCTATTAATGCCGCTCCTGCAAAAACATTTATAAATCCACTATATCCCGTAAGAAATTACATTTATTCACAGATTTTTAATTTCAGAGGCAAGGAAGAACATATGGCCCAAAGAGCCTTCGATTTCTCTTCTTCTTCCTGCTTTTATCTTGTGTGATTAAATGTCCTGCTCAGGCAAAAACATGCTCAGGACAATACTTCTGCAAAGGTAACCAGGTTTGTGCACCACTATTTTAAAGTTTACCAGAAATGTACTGCCCGATCTCATTCCAAAGTAGACAGATTGTATTCCACCTTATCCCAAGAAAAATGACTACAAAAAAACACTAGGCATGGAAAAGGAAATTTCTTACTTACCAGTTCAACTTTTGGGCCAAGACCTTCAAATATTTTATGAGCTTCTTCTGCTTTTTTCTACAGATAAAGACATTATTATATTGTACAATTAAAAATTATATTACCTGAGGGCAAAATCACTGCCAATTTAATAATATTTACCTAAAAACTACCCTATAGTTGAACTTTCCTTATTTCCAAATACTCTTTTCACATGATAGGCTGAAATGCTCTTTTTTGTGTTCATAGCTTCCTCACCAAATTAAGTCGTTTCACATTTGTACTGAAAGTAATACCTAAAGAATTGTGAAGTTCTTAACAGCAAACAGATATCAAGATTCTAGGGAGAGGGAAGACAGATCCACTGTTAGAAATGAATCCCTCAACACTTCAAACTCATAACGTCTTTAACAAAAATTTTAAAACATAAAATACCATAAAGTCACCCGTCTTTACTATTGTAAGCCGAACTGATCTCTTGGAAGAAAAGTGTATATAATGAACTTATATTCTAGTTACAAGAAAACTTTGGTAATAACTGAACAGCGGAATAACTAGTTTGAATTACTCAGGTGTTCAGTAATAAATCCTGAATTAAATATTTTTTACAGCCCATTTTCCAAAGTAAATTAATCTAGACCAATGTGCTATCTAACAGATCAATGTGCAACAGATCTAATGAATTTGACGCTAAAGATGTTTAAACTAGAATTATAGGACTACCAAATGTGTCAGTGATTCTCAAGTCCCTCTTCCTCCCAACACATTCCCATTAGTAACAATGGCTCCCTGTCTGCCACAGTAGCTACCCACCTCCATGCATTTGCTGCTGGGAAGCTCTCCAGGGCTTCTGATGTGACATGCAAATGGGAATGGATATTAATCAGCATTCCCAGAGTGTAAAGAAAGATGTTCCCTTAAAACAACTATTCTCCTTTTCATCTCATTTATCAATCAAAATCAATTCATCAAATTTATTTAGTGTATGTTATGTGAAAAAAAAAAGTGGAGGAAGCATAAAATACTGTAAAGCACTTTCCAAACTCCAAGAAACTAAAAAGGTTATTAAGATAAGAAATAAACACAGCAAAAAAATCAAACATAGAACTATAAAAATCCATTACATTTACATAGCAGATTCTATTCTTATAGATAGTTTAAAGGTTTGATAAAGGTTGACAAACCTTGGCACTATTAACACTTTGTGCCAGATTTGTGTTCTAGGGACTATTCTATGCACCGTACAATATTTAGCAGTGTCCCACTAGATGCCAGTAGCACTCCATCCCTCCTCCAAGTTACAACAATCAAAAAGGTCTCCAGTTGAGAATAAACAACTGTTCTAAGTAACTGTCAAACTAACTCAAGAAATCAAAGTGTAATGATCACAAAATTCAAATTTATTAGCTTCAGGCATATATTAAATAACACACAAAGAATACCATAGATAATAAATTTGGAAATATCTAGCACCTGCAACTAACTTTCTCCAGACCCAACACTCACCAGTTTTTAAATTTACTTTCCTTTTTTTTTTTAGTTTATTTATTTTTAGTAATCTCTATGCACAACATGGGGCTGGAACTCACAATCCTAAAATCAAGACCTACACATTCTACCAACTGAGCCAGCCAAGTGCCCCTTAAATTTGCTTTCTCAAGGCCCTCTGTACTAGAGTCTATAATAAGAACAGGCAGGCTAAGTGGAACTATACAGAAATAACACTGAGAGACAAGGGAGTAAAATTATATTATGGCAAATACTTACTAGTATCCTAATTCGTAAAGGCGCTTACCTTTTCAGAGCTAATTCTGAAAGCTGGTATTTGAGATGTTTGCAGATCCCAAGATTTAAGTTTTGCAAACTTTTATTAAACATTTAACTTCATAACTGCTAAGAACACATTAACCTATCAAATTTGGCAGACACAAATTTTAATTTATAACCCTCACATTTCCATATTATAATTTTTATTCTAAGTCTAAAGACAGAAGTACTTAATTCCCCAAACATACTGCTATGTCCTGTGGGCCAGGCACTTACTAGACACTAAGAAAACAATGGTAAGTAGGAGGAAAGAGGGCCTTGAAAAGCTTCATAGAGGAAATATTACGTGACCAGGGTCCTGAAGTATAAGCACACTCAATAGACAAGACAAGACACTGGAATGCCTGAAGGCAAGGGGAACATCCTAGGATAAAAGTACTAGCGACTTCAGGGGAACAGTCAAACCTATTTCAGTAGGATAGCCTTAATAAAGGAGTACTGGGCATGGCCAGGGAGGCAGTAAGCTCCAATAAACGTTTGGGCTATTCCATCCAAAGTGGGAAATAATCAAAAGGTTTTTTATTTGGAGAATTACGTAAGGGGGACTTATGAAGGAGATTCACTAATTAAGGGAGTGATAAAGGCTCATGTAGGCTATTGCCAAAAGAGGAAGAGAGAAGCAACTGGAGAGACCACTATTGAGGAGGCAGGACTGGTGTTCTTCACTGACTTCCTACATCTACAGCGTGGCAAAGAAGGGGAGAGAGAGATTGCCCAGGACATCAGCCTAGGTGATGGGTGGTTGCTGGCACTAAGTATACTTTCTATTGTCAATCCCTTTCTTTCTTCTGTTGTCACTTTAACTTGCAAGTCATGCAATCAAAATATAAACGAGAGCTTTGAAAACCATACTCCAAGCACCTCCTCTTCTATATGTATTAGAATTCTGAAATTAGAGCATTTATAAATATTTTTGGAAACTACAATGGGGAAGGATAACAGCAAAGTGAACTGTTAAAAATAGTCCAGGAGAAGAGTCTGTTTAGAGACTAAATGAATCTCAGTCTAAAGTTTAAATATCATGCGAGACAATTTTTCTCTCAGGAAGCTAACTTTAAAATTAAGAACTTTTGGGTAGCTTTCTTCCTTCCCCTAATTTTCTAAAGAAACAAAAGATGCCTAATACAAGATAGGTCACATTTGGCTTAATTCCCAACAGTATAGACTGCTTTGCCAAAGAAGGAACAAGAGAGAAATGTCCTCTTGTCCTCGCCCATCTCTCTTTCCCTCTGGTGTCGAAACAGATAAGGTCATTCATTAAAAAAAAAAAAAAAGCTTAAAAGGCTGTGAAAGCCTTACAGAAGGCAGCACGGTGAGGCAGTAGTGAGAGCCTATTCCCCAGCCTAGCTGTGCTCTTAGTCAAGGCTTCCCCTCCAGGAACCTCTGCCAGAGCTCTATAACACTGCAGATGACCAATAGCAGCACAAGCAAAAAGAGATGTGTAAAAAGATGATTTACAGTTACTGAGAGTTAAAAATAATCTTTAGGGATCCCTGGGTGGCGCAGCGGTTTGGCGCCTGCCTTTGGCCCAGGGCACGATCCTGGAGACCCGGGATCGAATCCCACATCAGGCTTCCGGTGCATGGGGCCTGCTTCTCCCTCCGCCTGTGTCTCTGCCTCTCTCTCTCTCTCTCTCTGTGACTATCATAAATAATTAAAAAAAATAAATAAAAAAAATAAAAATAAAAATAAAAATAATCTTTATTGTAAGTCTAATACTAAGACAGATTTCAAGTGTGGTTGTTGTTCTATTCTTCAGAGAATGCACCACAAAACTGAATATACATATACTAAAGTGGAAAGAAGCTTCTATATTTTTTTTAAGATTTTACTTATTTATTTATTTGAAAAGACAGAGCAAAATCAAGGGGAGTGGCAGAGGGAGAGGGAGAAGCAGACTCCCCACCGAGCAGGGAGCCCCACGCAGGGCTCGATCCCAGGACCCTGGGATCATGAACTGAGCTGAAAGCAGACACTACACCAACTGAACCACCCAGGTGCCCTGAAAGCAGCTCTGAGTTTTGTGGTTGGGCATCAAGAAACGTTCACTACGCTAATTAATGAACACATGTATCTACAAAAACTGAACATAAATAAACTCCATCAGATCTTGTTCAACAGTTTTCAGTCCTCACATCCTAGTCAGGCAACCACAGCAATGAGAGGCTAATTAAGAAATTCAATCCATTAATAAATATTATAAATTCAATTTCTTTGAAAACCGACTCATGCTAAGAAGTTAACATTTTACTTCACAAGATTCTTTTCCACCGTTAGCTCTAATCCCTATTTACTGTATCTCTGAGGTCCTAAACTGGTCATGAAACCCATGAGCCCACAAAAGTGTTTTATTGTTCTATATTAATATTTTTTTCTCTAGAGCAGGCGATTCCACGCAAACCCTCATGTTTCTGGCTTTCCTGAAACAAGGGCGTACCTGTCAACCTTGGGCCACATTCCTGCTTGACCACAGTCACTGCCCCTCCAGGCAAGCCCGAGGCAGTCCTCACCACTAGCTTTACGTGTACAGTTCATTCTCATTGGATAGATCTTCAAACAGATCTTCAAGGAGACTGCTATGTCCATTCATAATTTGGACTAATTTTGAACTCAGCCAAGAAAATAATATTACCTGCCCACATTTTTACCTGCCTGTGACACTTACCATTATCATATATCTGATGACTTTCAGTTACCTATTCAATATCACACATACATGTATATCTAAGATTATTCTATAGACATATATGTAATTAATTCACAATTGCTTTTCTTAAAGCTTATTTCCTTTAGGAACTGGGCTATTATAAAGTTATAGGCTGCCTGTGAAAGATATATGGATCTTGATGACTCTACTCACTACAAAGAAAACCAATTAAAACAACAATCTCAACTCCTACCTTATGATCACCTTTAGCTAACAGGCCTTTTCTCTCCCACAATACTTAAAGCAGATTTTTAGACTGGAAACTTCTAGAAGCCCAGTGTTAAGCAGCTCTGTTAGAAAGTTTAAATTAAGGTGAAATCCATTTCCCTTTAACTGCTACTTTGACTGGGCTAGATTCCAGTCAAAAACTAACTTCAACATCACAAAATTATTCATAGAATTGAGACCCAGCTTTCCTAAATCGATGAATAGTTTTAATTATGAGTATTAAAGAAGAAATTTTTTTAATAAAGATAAAAAGCAAAGTCTACCTAAAGGTCAATGGCCTCACACTTTATAACTAAGATTCAAACTACAGCCCAGCTATCAATCCTAAAGCTAACAATGCAAGTCATTTCTACATCGGATGACCCATCTCTAATAGGATGGTATCAGTATTCAGTATCAAATGTCCTTTATAAAGTGAAAAACTACAGAATGGCTTGTTTTGTATTATGTGCTTGCAAATTTGCTTGCCAATTTTATGTAATAGGAGACTCAATTGATAAAATTACATTCTCAAAAAAAAAATTACATTCTCATTAAGTAATATTTAGGCAATATGTAAATAAAATATTAATTTAAGATACACTTATCAAAAAAAAAAAAAAGATACACTTATCAACTTCTCTTCAATCTCTAAGGAAAAATAATCAAGCTTCAAAGTTTAAGAATATTAAAAATTATGACAGAAATCTGGTTTAATACAATTAACATTACCACAGAACACATTGATAATTTAAAAAGGTATAGCCAAGTGCTTTTAAAGGCCTGTGTAGTAAGAAATGGCATGAGCTTACCCGATTCTCATCATAAATAATTTGGACAATACTGCGATGTTTCTGTTCCACGGGAGGAGGGGACACAGGCTTCTCAGGCTCAGGAGGTTTAGCTGCTTCTTCTTCAAGCTGTTGCTAAGAGACCCAGAAAGAAAGAGTCAGGCAACGGATGCAGTCACCCCTCCCGGTAATTAATTGCCAGAGATAACACATGCTATTGAGTAATTCTATGGGGTAATCTTCTGATCTACTAGGGTCTAATGGACCAAGAGTTCCAACAAATCCAATCAGATTTATTTTGATTAAGAACTAAATAACAATCATTAGATGGAGAAATCCTTTTACATTTTAATTCTGACAAATTTAAAAGCAAAATAATAAGAGAAGCTAAACATATCAAGGTTACCCCATAGACGTTCATCACAATGACCTTTTGTAGCACAGGAAAAACACCTTTATATGTTATAGACACAGTATGCACTAATGTTTGGTAGGAAAAACATGGTAGCACAGCATTTACAGACTAATCTTCAACTCAGAACAGCACTATGTTCAGTCCTCCAGCCAACTTTTATATTTTGCACTCAAGAGGCACTGGCAAAACTACAACTTTGTGTACAATTACAAAAGAGGATGCTAGCTATCTGCATTACTCTGCCTGGGTTTGAGACTTAGGGTCACCCTTTACAAGTAGTGGGATCCTAGGATCCTTTCTAGGTCTTACTATAATCCTGAACAAGTATATAAACCACTCATCTGTAAAGTAGAGCCAACCTAAGGATAAAATTCCTCCAGAAAGAAACTTCAAGGACCACTTCCACCTTGGAACTCAAAGTACTTTTGCAGGCTGCAACTGTATAAGCAAAGGACAGGTATTTGGAGTTGTGAAGTCATTTCTATGGGACTGAGTTCTTCAATCATTCCCTTTCTTTCCTTTGCTCAGAGGGCCTTCTTTTAGGATCCTTGCTTAGTAGTATAGAAAAAGGAACAAACAAGCTTTCAAAAATCATACTTTATTCTAAGTATCCGACAAAATCATTTTAACAGAAAGACTAAAAACAAACAAAAACAAAAGATACACACTTTCTTTCTTTTATAAGATACACATTTTCTTTACTTATTTGTTCTTTTACATAACTTTACAATAATTTTGCAAATTTGAAGAACTAGGTGGAATTTTTATTAAAATTGTATAAAACATATACAATTATATGTCAATTGTGTTCACATTATTAAAATTATTTATACTGTGTTTCTATGCATCTATGGTATATTTCCTTATTTGCTCAAGCTGCCCTTTATATTCCTCAACAAAATTTGCAGCTCCTGTACATCTCATAATGGTCATACAGCATATTTTGTTATTTTTAATTATAATGGGTTACACATTACTGAGCATTTACTATACGCCACAGACTATACATTCGTTATCACAACTCATACAACCATCACATAATTTAGTTGATGTTATCAGCAATATTACTGCTATTTCATGAGTGAAAAAACTAAAGAAAGAAGAAAAACCAGATCTAACTAACTCAGCAGAATTGGACATGAAGATTTAAAAGAACTGTCAGGCATGTTATTATAAATTTAATATGATTCAATAAATAAACGATGACTGAACTTTTTTTAAAATCAAGGTAATATTCTTTACATGATGAGATTTTTTAAATTAGCCTAATAAAAATTAAAGCAATAAAAACATAATTGTAATTGAAGATATATTTGACAGATTAGATGTAACTGAAAAGAGAAATGCAAACTGAAAAACAGAAATGAAGAAACGGCCAACAATGGAGCCCAAAGAAGCAACAACTGGGAAAGAAAAAATCAATGAAGAGACACAGAAGACAAGAGTGTAAGATGTTACATCTAACAGGAATTTCAGAAGATAACAAAGAAACTATAGAAAAGGATTTTGCTTAAAAAAAATAGGTTAGAATTTTCCAGAACTGATTAAAGACTCTAACACATTCAAGAAGCCCAATGAATCTTAAGCCAGACAGATTTAAAAACAAAAACCCATCCCTAATACATCATACTAAAAACAACAGCACACAAAGATACTGAAGTTACCCAGATAGAAAATTCAGACTATCCACAAAAGAATAAAAATTACACTAAGGGTTGATGTCTTAACAGTAGAAGCCAGAAGACAGTGTGCTGAGACAAAAGAACCACATAACAAAATACCTTTCAATAAGCAGGCACAAATACAAGACATTTAAGTCACAACCACCAAACAAATACTGAATTCGCAAATGACCGGATCCCTGCTATAGGAAATTCCAAAGGACATTCCTCAAGCAGAAACATGTACCCCCAAATGGAAGATCTGTGTTGCACTAAGGAATGATGAGCAAATACGAATGACAAATTTGTGGGTAAATCTAAATAATGTGTTTGGCAGCTAAAATAAAACAAGAACTAAAAATATGACAAAAGGAGCAGAAAAGTTTTGAGAGAAAAGAGAAATTGAGAAGTTCTGTGTCCTCATACTTCTCAAGAAGATGGTTAAGATACTAATTAGTTTTTGGCTTAAAGTTACATAGGCTGATAAATCTGAGAGGGAGCCACAATAAACAAAAACAATAAAATACAAAGTAGAAGAAAATGTAGTAAAACAAATAATCAATCCAAGGTAAGGACTGGAAAAAACAAACAAGAATACCAAATTCAGCATAAAAAAGACAGGATAAACAGTATAAAATAGAAAAAAGTAATAGAAATATAACCAATCATCATAATCAGGTTAAAGAACTAAATGATCTGCAGAAAGACAGGTTGTCAAATTGCATAAAAAACAAAACTCAGGGATCCCTGGGTGGCTCAGCGGTTTAGCACCTGCCTTTGACCCAGGGCGTGATCCTGGAGTCCCGGGATGGAGTCCCACATCAGGCTCCCAGCATGGAGCCTGCTTCTCTCTCCTCCTGTGTCTCTGCCTCTCTTTCTCTCTATGTCTATCATAAATAAATAAATCTTAAAAAAAAAAAAAAAAAAAAAAACTCAGCAATATACCTATATAAGAGATATACCTTAAATACCAAAGCACAGAAAGTAAAGAGAAAGGAGGGGCCCCGAGTGGCTTAGTTGGTCAAACATCTGACTCTTGATTACAGCTCAGGTCTTGATCTCAAGGTTGTGAGTTCAAGCCCCTCACTGGGCTCCAAGCTGGGTGTGCAGTGCAGCCTACTTAAAAAAAAAAAAAATCCCAACATTTTGGGGTGCCTGGGTGATTCAGCCGGCTAAGTATCCGACTCTTGATTTCAGCTCAGGTCATGGATTCCAGGTCAGGTCATGATCTCAGGGTTGTGAGATCAAGTCCACGTTGGACTCTGCACTGGTTGTGGAGCCTGCTTGGGATTCTCTTTCTCCCTCTGCCCCCTGCCTCAAAAAAAGGAAAAATGGAGGAAAGAAAGTTAAGGGAAGAAAAATGATAAACTAACCAATAGCAACGAAAAGAATGCCAATCTAATTACATCAGTATCAGGCAGAACAGATTTTATGGTAAAAAGCATTACAAAAGATAGAATGTCATTACTTTATAATAAAATTTGTCACTGGTCAGGAAAATAACAACTATAAACATGCATACAACTAAAACAAGAGCCTAAAAATACAGAGGATAAAAACTGACAACTGGAAGAAAATATCTGCAAATCATCTATCTTGTAAAGGGTGAGTACTCAAAATATACAAAGAACTCACACAACCCAACATAGCAAAAAACCTGATTAAAAAAATGGGAAGAGGATCTGAATAGACATTTTTCCAAAGAAGACATCCAGATGGCCAGCAGGTACATGAAAAGATGCTCAATATCACCAATCATCAGGGAACTGCAAATCAAAATCGCGATGAGGTATTGCCTCACACCTGTCAGTATGGCTAGCATCAAAAAGACAGAGATAACAAGTGTTGGTGAGAATGTAGAAAAAAGAAAAACCTTGTGCACTGTTGATGGGAATGTAAGTTGATGCAGCTACTATGGAAAACAATATGGTGGTACATCAAAAAATTAAAAAATGAAAATGTAGTTGTGTACACACAGAACATTATTCAGCCATTAAAAAAACGAAATCTAATCATTTGTAGCAACACTGATAAACTCTGAAGAAGTGAAATAAGTCAGAGAAAGGCAAATACTGTATAATCTCATTTATAGGTACGATCTAAAAGAAAACCAAGCTCACAGAACAGATTGGTGGTTGCCAGAGACTGGACAGGGGGTGGAGGTGGGGGTAATTGGGTAAAGAGAATCATAAGGTAAAAACTTCCAGTTATAAAATTAAAAAGCCACAGGGATATAATGCATAGTATGGCAACTATAGTCAATAATATTGTACTGTGTATAAGAGAGTTGCGGAGAGTAGATTTTAAAAGGTCTCATCACAAGGAAACAAATTCTTTTAACTATGTATGGTGACAGATGTTAACTCCACTTAGTGTGGTGAGCATTTTGCAAAAATACCAATATCAAATCATTACTTTGTGTACCTGAAAAAACATTATGTTGTATATTTTTATAATGCTATATATTTGTCAATTTTATCTCAATTTTTTAAAAACTCAGAACTACTAGGGACAAATCCCAAATCATAGTGGTAATATGAGAAGTTACAAACAAAAATGAGATAAGACATAAATTGTAAGTACAGAATTTACATTCTTCTCGAGTATGACCAAAGTATTTTTTATAAAAACTGATCATAAGGGGCGCCTGGATGGCTCCGTGGTTGAGCATCTGCCTTTGGCTCAGGTCATGATCCCTGGGTCCTGGGCTTGAGTCCTACATCAGGCTCCCTACAGGGAGCCTACTTCTCCGTCTGCCTGTGTCTCTGCCTCTCTTTCTGTGTCTCTCATGAATAAATAAATCTTAAAAAAAAAAATGTATAATCTAAGGCCACAAAGGGAAGTGACCTTCTACCATCATATGAAGCCAAAATTCAAGTACCAAAAATTTCAAAAGACTGAGTACTAAAGACCACACTCTGGCCACAATAAAATTAGAAATCAAATAGCCAAAAGTAATCAAGAAAAAATTATATACCTAAAAACTTGAAAACACTTTTAATTAATACAGGGGTCAAAAAAGAAACCATAATGGATAACAATAAGTATTGCAAATTAAAACTTACTAAAACTAGTACATGGAGAGAAGAAAAAAAGGGGGGGAAAAGGGTGAAGAAATTAATGTTAAAAAGTTATAAAAAGAGGGCAGCCCGGGTGGCTCAGCGGTTTAGCACCACCTTCAGCCCAGGGCCTGATTCTGGAAACAAGAGATGGAGTATCACCTCGGCTCCCTACATGGAGCCTGCTTCTCCCTCTGCCTGTGTCTCTGCCTCCTTCCCTCCTTCCCTCCCTCCCTCCCTCCCTCCCCTTCTCTCTCTCATGAATAAATAAATAAAACCTTAAAAAAAAAAAGTTACAAAATAGCAGAATAAAACCAAAGAAAGGAAATGAGAAGCAGAAACTTATGATATAGAATATATAATTATATTCCAAAATATAAAGAGAAAAATTATACCCAAAAGAAATAGAACTTAGTTTTTTTAAGTTGAATTTTAAAAATCTTCACATACACAAAATACCAGTCAGATCCAGCTGATTTTACCAAGTTCTACCAAACACTCAGAGAACAAACGATTATAATCTTCCTCAAACTATTAGACTTTAGAAATGCTATGACATTAGCATCATGTGTTACCAAACCAGACAAGAACAGCACAAAAAAAGAAAATTACAGGTTGATCACGCTCACAAGTAAAAACATACAAAAATCCCAAAGTAAATATTAACAAAGCAAGTCTAGCAATTTATAAAAAAATAGATAATATATCATTACTAAGGTTAAATCTAGAAATCCACAGGTTATTTAACACCAGAAAAAATTAGTGTCATTTATTATATTAATATATTAAAGGACAAAAATTATATAATCAGTAAATTTAGGCAGAAAAGCATTTGATAAAATTCAACATCTCTTTATGATTAAAACTCTTACTTATTAGCACACTAGAATGGAAGAGTTCTTTCCCAAACTGAGAAAGGATGTCTACAAAAACAGACACCATAATCAGTGATAAAAAGGAGAAGTATTCCTTTAAAAGCAGAAAAGACCAAGAATAATCACTTTCAACCTTCTATTGCAGTCCTAATCAGAGAATAAAGTAAGGAAGAGTAACAAAAAGGTTTAAGGACTGAAAAGAAAAAAGAAAAAAAGAAAAAAAGAAAGAAAGAAAACTGGCTTAAAAAAAAAACAAAACTATTGATATCATTACCTATAAAGAAAACCCAAAACAATCTACAAATAAGAAATTAGCATTAAAAGGATAATTTAGGGACATTGCTGGTCTACATTAAAAAAAAAAAATCAAAAGCAACAGAAAATGTAATTTTTAAAAAGATATTAACAAGAGCATTAAAAACATAAAGTGGAGTTTAATTAAATGCAAGGCATATAGATTATTTATGAACAGAAAGAAATAAAACATGATAGACTTCATAAATAAATGGACAGATATACCACATTCATGGATTGGAAGACTCAATGTCATCAGGATTTCATCCTTCCCAAACTGATGTCTATATTTTATATGATTCCAATAAAAATTCCAGAAAGATGTTTTAGAGAACCAAAATATTTGGTTCTAAAAGTTACATGAGAGGGTAAGAAAATTATAAATAGCTAAAACATGCCTGTAGAAGTATGGCTTACCTTACTGGAAAAGAATTCTTATTATAAAGTGGTAGCATTTAGGAGAATACTATTGTATTTCTGCATGAATACCCCAAAAAGGGCAATAAATAAAAACACAAAACCCAGAAATCAATAGGTATATAAATGCAAATTTGAATTATATTAGAGCTAAAACTATAGAAACAGTTGGAAAAGGATGAACTTTGCAATTAATTATCCATAGGGGGCACCTGGGTGGCTCAGCAGTTGAGCATCTGCCTTCAGCTCAGGGCATGATCCCGGGATCAGGGATCAGGTCCCATATCAGGCTCCTTACAGGGAGCCTGGCTTCTCCCTCTGCCTGTGTCTCTGCCTCTGTGTGTGAGTCATCAATCAATCAATCAATCTTTAAAAAAAAAACAACATAGGAATAAATCTTTGTGGCCTTAGATTATGCAATAGTTTCTTGGATATGACACCAAAATCTCAAGTAATGAAAGAATATAAACCGTGCTTCATCACTATTAAAAACTTTTGGCCCTGGTGTGATTCAGTCCTACACGGCTATTCTCTATAACGGGAGTCTTTTCTCTCCGGCTGCCCTCTCTCCCACGCAAGACTCCTACCCCACAGAAGATTCAGTGGACTAGGAAATGAGCCCCATGAGGCCCCAGAAATATCTTTTCAGCTGTGAGGCCAACAAAAGTCAAAGAGTATCAGTGTAAAGTGGATAATGATGAAAATGAGCACCAGTTACCTTTAAGAATGGTCAGTCTGGGGACTGATGCCAAAGATAAACTGCATACTGTTAAAGCAGAGGCAATGAATTATAAAGGCAGTCCAACTTAAGTTAACACTGGCAATTTTGAAAACATCTGTATAGCAATGGTTTCCCTTGGGGGCTTTGAAATAACACCACCTGTGATCTAAATGTGGTTCAGGCCCTGTACATGTGGACAGCACCTAGCAGCTGTGGTGGAGGATGAAAAGTCAGGAGGTAAAGGTGTGAAACTCCACAGCATATCTGGAAAGTGATCGTCCCCTGTGACAGCAAGTTTCCACATTAAAAAAAGTGAAACTAGGGAGATCCCTGGGTGGCTCAGCGGTTTGGCGCCTGCCTTTGGCCCAGGGCGTGATTCTGGGGTCCCGGGATCAAGTCCCGCATCGGGCTCCCGGCATGGAGCCTGCTTCTCCTTCTGCCTGTGTCTCTGCCTCTCCCTCTCTCTCTGTGTGTGTGTGTCTATCATAAATAAATAAATCTTTAAAAAAAAAAAAAAAGTGAAACTGGCTGATGAGGAAGCTGAGAAAAAAGCTCCAGTAAAGAAACTGATCCTCAATACTCCAGCCAAAAAGGCACACACACACACATATCAAACCAGAATGGAAAAGATTCAAAACCATTAATTCCAAGATCAAAAGGTCACAAATCATTATTTGAAGAAGAAGAAGAAGAAGAAGAAGAAGAAGAAGAAGAAGAAGAAGAAGAAGAAGAAGGAGGAGGAGGAGGAGGAGGAGGAGGAGGGGGAGGGGGAGGGGGAGGGGGAGGGGGAGGAGGAGGGGGAGGAGGAGTCCTAAAACAGCAAACATATCTATTTCTGTAGAAGACATTAAAGCAAAAATGCAAGCAAGTCTAGAAAAAGCACGCTGAACGGTCCTGGTAAATCAAGCCCAAAGATGGGGAGAGGAAAAAGAGAGACAAATATAGTCCATACTGAAAATCAACAATCTAGACGAAAGTCTTCTATTTTAATTTCAATCCCTGTTCCTGGTTTGCCACCCACCCACACCCCCCTTCCAGGCTGGAAGCAATCTCTCTTCTGATTTCCCAAAGCGCTTTCATCTGACTGCTGTGATCCAGTGAACCTTATACTTTGCTCTGTTATTTGTGCATATGACTCACCTCTTTGATCATGTTTTAATTACCTTTGTATCACCCTCGTTGCTCAATAAATACTTACACAAATCAAGAGGGGAAAAAACCTTTTGTACACCAATGGGTACTATCAGGAAAGTAAAAAGACAACTCACAGAATGAGAGAAAATATCTGCAAATCACATGTCTGAGTGTCCAGAATACATAAAGAACTCTTACAATTCAGCCTTAAAAAGACAAATAATCCAGCTAAAAAATGAGGCCAGAATCTGGATATTTCTGTAAAGAAAAGATACAAAAGGCCAACAAGCACATGAAAAGACATTCACCTTTAAACATTAGGGAAATTAAAATCAAAACCACAATGAGATTCTGCTTCACATTTACTAGTATGGCTATCAAAAAAAAAAAAAAGTTGACAAAGAAATACAGAAAGTGGAACCCTTCCTCATACACTGCTGGTGGAGTGTAAAATGGTGCAGCCACTATGGTCAACATTATCACAGTTTCGCCGGGACACCTGCACCCCAACGTTTATAGCAGCAATGTCCACAATAGCCAAACTGTGGAAGGAGCCTCGGTGTCCATCGAAAGATGAATGGATAAAAAAGATGTGGTCTATGTATACAATGGAATATTACTCAGCCATTAGAAATGACAAATACCCACCATCTGCCTCTACGTGGAGGGACCTGGAGGGTATTATGCTGAGTGAAATAATCGGAAAAGGACAAACATATATGGTCTCATTCATTTGGAGAATATAAAAATTAGTGAAAGGGAATAAAGGGAAAGGAGAGAAAATATCAGTGAGGGTAACAAAGCATGAGAGACACCTAACTCTGGGAAATGAACAAGGGTTAGTGGAAGGGGAGGTGGGTAGACGGTTGGGGTGACTGGGTGATGGGCACTGAGGGGGGCACTTGGTGGGATGAGCACTGGGTGTTATGCTCTATGTTGGTAAATCAAACTCCAAAAAAAAAAAAAAAACCCACATTATGTAACACACACACACACACACACACACACACACACACACACAAAACATTATCACAGTTTCTCAAAAATTTTTACCATACAACCCAGCAATTTCACTCCTGGGTATATATACAAGAGAACTGAAAAAAATATGGCCACATAAAAAGACTAGTACATGAATATCATAGCAGCATTTCTCATTACAAACAAAAACAGCCAAAAAGTGAACACAACCCAACTGCCTATCACCTGATGATTGAACAATACACAGAATATCCATGAAGCAGAATTTTATTCAGCCATTAAAGGGAGTGAAGTGCTGATGTAAGATATAATATAGGTGAATCTTAAAAATGTGCTAAATGAAAGAAGCAAGACAGAAAAAGTCACAAATTATATGATTCTATTTACCTGAAACGTCCAGATAAAAATCTACATAGATACAGAACAGACTAGTGGCTGCCAGGGACCAGGGAGAGAGGGAATAGAGAGTAATTGCTAACAGATTTATGGTTTCTTTTTGAAGTGATAAAAATGTTCTGGAATTACATAGTGGTGATAGCTGCACAACTTTATGAATATATTAAAAGCCATGAAAATTGTATACTTTCAAAGGATGAATATTATTGTATGTGAATTTTTAATTTGAATACATTTTTTTTTTAAATCCTCCCTCCTCTCATCCCCAAAAAGCAAAATTACAAGCCACAAATTAGGAGATATCTGCCTTACACATAACTGACAAGAGATTTTAGGAAATACTAAAATTAAGAAAATGGCAAAACAACAAACCACAGTAGGAACACCAATAACCCATAAATAAACGAAAATAAGCTCTCATTCCTAAAAAAGGAAATGCAAATTAAAACCTCAGTGAGAGCTATTTCACATCCAGTTGAAAAAAAAATTATCAGGTGAAGATGAGCATATGCACAAACCAGAACTTTTACATGTTGCCAGTGGGAATGTAAAATGGTACTGCGATTTTAGCTATTTGCTAAATAATTAGGTACCATATTTTGGTATCATCTAACACCCTCAAAGATGTACATACTCTCAAGTCAAGCAATGCCATTCCTATGCATGTACCCTAGAAAATCTGTTTACACTTGAACCAAAAAACAGCACCTTTGTATGAAACAGCAACAAACAATTAACAACCCATCCAGTAAGATCAAAAATAGAATGGACAAACAAGTTTTGCTATCTATATAATCAGACAATACAGCAGGGGAAATGAGTGGATGCAGCTAAGGAAACTAAGAGCCAAAAAAAAAAAAAAAAACAAGTAAAAGAATATACAATGCATGATTCTATTTACATAAAGTTGAAAAACAAGGGAAATTTGACATTATCTTCTTTAGAAAAACATACATTCTTAGAATATCAATAAAATACCAGTAAAATCACTTACTTGTTTCTTTTTCAGTTTAAGGATCTGCTGTTCTACTTTTGCAATTTCTCGATCTACACGATCCATACTCTGTATTAACTCTTCCTTTGAAAGTTTTGAAGGTGAAGCATTTTGATCATCTCCACATGGTTGCCCAGAGATTGGAGAGGATGGAGCTTCATGTTTGCCTCCAAATGCTGGATCCTTTAGAGGAGAAAATCAATAATTTATTCCTCACTAATAGCCAGTATATGTCAAGATTCTAACTGAAATAGTCCATTTTAAAACATAGCAGAGATATATATGCTATGTCTCTGATATCCAATAGTAGCAATTCTCATACATGCACACAACGCGACATGCCCCACTGATGTTTATACCACTTTCATAGTGTAGATATATCATTCACTATTTTGAATATCCTAAAAGCTATATAGAATGAGGTGGCTAAGCAGCCAAACAGCTTTAGTGTAACACCAGTGAAACTATAAGGAATATCTGGGGGAAATAATAATGCAACCACGACAAAGGAAGATATCAATTTCTTAACCAGTTCCTTACAAAGGTTCTTCCAAAGGTCTGAACTGGTTGGCTGGGAAAATTATGAACTCCATGTAAAATCTGCATGCCCACCCAACTTAACAGCCATGATATGGCCAAGAGTTCCTAACAAAAAGTTTTCAGGCTTTCCAAGGGCCAATAATCAGATACAGTAATGACCTAGGAACTTCTGTCGCTACTATCACCTAGGCCTATCCCTTTAAGGGCAACTAAGCCTGCCACACTATGGCATATATAAGATCTCTTAAGCCAAATAGGTAATCCATTCCACCTCCAAATTCCTAGAAAATTATAGCAGAATGAAACCACCCCCCACCCAAAATCTACCACCCTATCAAAACACACACACACAGTCTATTAATTTCCAGTCTAAGGTGAAGATATAAGCAATACTGTAAAGCAGATGAATTTTCGATTAAGGTACTAGTTTTCTTCAGGCTATGAGAAGCTTAGAGTGAGCATAGTTCAGAGGACCATTGAGCCCTAAATATATTAAATAACAACTAAGTAACTGAGAAATCATTAGTTCTAGCCAAGAATGCACATAACTATACCTGGATACTTGTTCCAAAATACCTTGAAACAGAGATTTCAGCTAAAACGTGTATTCCTAAAAAATCTCGTATTCTCTAACAGTATATGCTAAATATAAGACTTCTAGGGAAAAGAGGATTATGGCTATTACTTAAAACCTGTACAACTGTGTAAGTAGAGCATTAACAAAAACAGTAACAATTCTAATAGGGTAATTCTAATAGTTGAAGCTTCGGTATCATTTACAATCAGCCTACAGTCAATCTTTGCTAGCTTTATGCCCAGTTGTCCATGCTTCTGTTGTTAAGATGCAAATCCTTGAAATCATTTGCTTCCAGTAGAAAACAGTATTTTTCATCAAAATAAAAAATCCAGTTAATCAAAATTTAAAAATCCAAAAATCCAAGGATACAACATCTTTATCAACTTTAAAAAAAAAAAAAAACAGGAGATAATATCTTTACAATTTCTTTTTGACACTTGAATCTCCACTAGTTAGCTTAATCAGTGAAAAGCAGAGCAGTTCTTGAATGCACTAATTTCCAAATCTTCTTAAGATCTTCAGACATCATGAAGGCTACTTCTTTTGATTATGAGACAGCTTGATCCTGAGTTTTAAAATATTAATATGCAGGAAAAAAATCACTTATGAACCACCACCAAGACTTCCATGTCACATGAATACATTCTCCTACCATATGCATATGAGTTCATTTGTGTTATAGAACATCTGTAATAGCAAAACAGATTATATTTCAATTCTGCAGATTTTGAAAATGATCCTCAGGTGATCTGATGCATGCCCTAAGAACTATTACAAAGCAATATTTTCCACTGGTCTCCATTCTAGTTAATTTATCAAAAAACCAATTCCTTGAATGACAAGCACTAGACAGAGAGGTGAACAAAACAGATATGATGCTCACCCTCGTGGAGTTTATAATCTTGGGCTGGAACACAAGCTATATTAGAAAAGAGATTTCTACCTCATATATCACAATAAAAGCCAAATAACAGCAAATACTTACATAAGACTTATTAGCAAATCACAAGGTGCCTCCAACAAACAAAAAAGGGTATTTATGTATCTTAGGCTCAGAAAAGCCAATAGCAAAAGATATTAAAAAAAAAAAAAAAAAGAAAAGAAAAAGGGAATCCCTGGGTGGCTCAGCGGTTTAGCACGTGCCTTCCGCCCAGGGCGTGATCCTGGAGTCCTGGCATCGAGTCCCATGTCAGGCTCTCTGCATGGAGCCTGCTTCACCCTCTGCCTGTGCCTCTGCCCCTCTCTCTGTGCCTTTCATGAATAAATAAATAAAATCTTAAAAAAAAAAAAAACTGACGGATTAAAATAAAGACAATTTTCTATTTATCGAGATAGTAATAACAAATTTAAAAGGCAAATGAAAAAGATCATTTCCAAAATGTGAACTCTACAATTTAATATAAAATAAAAAAATGGGGATCTCTGGGTGGCTTAGCAGTTTAGCACCAGCATTCAGCCCAGGGCATGATCCTGGAAGCCTGGGATGGAGTCCCACATCAGGCTCCCCGCATGGAGCCTGCTTCTCCCTCTGCCTATGTCTCTGCCTCTCTGTGTGTGTCTCTCATGAATAAATAAAATCTTTTAAAAAATAAAATAAAATAAAAAACATACAAACAGAAAAATGAACAGATCTTTTTTCTCTACTATCAAATGGATGTACTATGGATGTACTTTGATCCAACATGTCACATTTTAATGAATGAGACTTTAAGATCCCTTTCTGCTAAAATATTCTACAGCTATAAATAACATTTATAGCAATTTATTCAGCCTTGGAAGAAGACTTTTATTCACTGTATTTTTTTTTAATGCTGTAAAACATTTCTTATAAACCCACAGGTTATAATGCATATATTTCACACAGTGAGGCAGGCCTCAAAAATCCCAGAAGTTGAGCTCATTTCTAGTGGATTACAAAAAAGCTTTTCCCCCACCTAATCTATTATTTTGCAAATTTTCAAATTTACCTAAAAGTTAAAAGAATAGCATAGTGAATAAGCATTTATCCTTTATCCTTCACTGGTTAACATTTTGCTATTTTTGCATTCTCTCTATATGCACACACCTACTTTTTTTTTTTTAAATAAACTGCAGACATATTCACTCTTTTACTTTTTTAAGTAGGCTCCTCGTCCAACATGAAGCTTTAACTCCCAAACCTGAGATCAAGACCTGAACTAAGGTCAAGAGTCCAACACTTAACCAACTGAGCAACCCAAGCACCCCTATATTCACTCTATTTTATTTATTTATTGAGGGGGTGGTGGGAGGGTAGAGGGAACGGAGAGAATCTTAAGCAGGCTCCACACTCAGTGTAGAGCCCGACTCAGGGCTTGATCTCATGACCCTGAGATCATGACATGAGCCAAAATCAGGAGTTGAATGCTCAACTGACTGAGCCCTCAGGTGCCCCTATATTCACTATTTTTTTTAAGACTTTATTTATTCACAAAAGACACAGAGAGAAGGCAGAGACATAGGCAGAGGGAGAAGCAGGCTCCTAGCAGGGAGCCTGATGTGGAACTCGATCCTGGGGCCCCCGGGATCCTG